>NC_140129.1:29796005-30533616 GCF_964035555.1 Netta rufina
GCTCAGCCCTCTTCAGATACAGAAAGTTTCCTGGAAAGAAGCACCTCTTAACAAAAACCAGAAGCACACGCATATATATATGAAGTATTTGTACATTAAGATTTTCTTTGATACATACATCTTGTGCAAATATTCTTTCTCTAGCCCTCTGGTATTCTTCTTCACGTTCTTCTATCGATTTACTTCTTCTGTCATCTTTTAATCGTATTCTCATCTAAATTAAGTGATAAAGTGTCAACTTCTACGTGAAAATAGTATAAATACACAATCAAATATAATAAATTGAAGGGAAAAATAACCAATATGGATTTACCTGGTTGTCATCTTTGTCTAAACTAGAGTTATCTCTTTTAAGGATGTACCGCTTCTGAAAATCATCACCCTTCTCATCCTTTATATGCTCACAAAACTTTTGGTCAGGTCTATGAAAAGTTGTTAGAAAGAGAAGATTTATGGGCTTGTAAACATACACAATACACAGTGGAACCAACTGAAATGCATTCAATATATTTAATTGTCTAACAGAAGTGATTGATTTTGGTTGTCCAAACAATGAAAAGGTACCAAAAATACACACTATTGTGTACACCTAACAACTCCTGTTCCTGAAACATAACAAACCTGCTTTTAAATCTCCTCCTCCTCCAAAACTTTTGCTCCAGTTTCCAATTAAGGTGGCAAGCAACCATGCCCTTGGGGAACCAGACGTGTTCTTGAATCCAGACTGGTGCCATGCAATGGATATTGGGCAGGCACAGAAGTGAAGAAAGGTTTTTTTTTCTGCTACAGTTGTAATACCTCAGTTCATTTCAAGGGAAAACAGAAGATAAAGAGATATAGAGAGAAGAAAGCACTGAAACTTAGAAGATTCTAAAACAAAATTAAGGAGAAATAAGCAAGAGAAGAATGATACAAAAATGCAGGAAAGCAAGAGCTTCACAAGACCATAGTGAGTGGATGAAGCAACAAATTATATATATTCTTTCAGTACTTCATCTACATTGGGAAAGAAAACACAGTATTTTGCAATCTTGTCACCAATTTTGGATAACAAATACCTAGACAATAAAACTACTACTATTGTAAGAGAGAATCTCAGATAACCAGGAAGAATTTGCCTATTAAAAAACAAGACATATGTATACTCTTCTGTTTACTCTTCGTTACTCAGGGCATATATATAAAATCAGAAGATCTTCTTCTGTACAACAGCCAAGCCTAACTATTAGATACTGGATGCCCAAACATAATTAGCAGGCATTTCAGAGAACCTTTAGACTGTCTTACCTCTTTCTTTTAAAGGTCCCTGAATTTACTGCCCTGCAATCACCAACTTCCCACTCCACTGAGACGTGCCAGTACGCACTGGGTTGTTGATGTCAGTAACATCACTGATCGGCGCTGGAGCCGGGAATCTGCCTATGAGGAAAAGGTAAGTTTGGTTTTATTCAACATGGAGCAGATCTCCAAGGTTTTCTTTCTAAATTCTTATTTTATATCCAAAGTGATTTAAAATAAGAATACTGAAAACATTAAGACTCTTAATGTCTGCGGGTTAGATGAAATGCCTGCTAATTAGTGACTACACCTACAGGGGGCTTCCAGAGGCAATCGGCTATTTTAATACAGTTTAGAAAAAAATTCATCTTTTAATAGTTCTTATTCCACACTTGAATGTGTGAATCTTCAGCCTAGGGATGATGGTAGATGCTAAGGCAACAGATTTGAAATGCATGGCTTTATAATTATATTCCAATAGAGAATTTATAGCCAAAGCAGAAACACATACATGAATACATAAATTATTTAACATATATTTAGGCTCTACATGTTTTTCTAAAAACTTCTGAGGAGGAAACTATCTACTTAATTGAAATTTCAGTGTGGTATATTATTTTAGTTCTGCTGACTCTAAAATGAGGGCGGATAATTAGATTTTGTTCCTCCAAAACTATGGGTAGTCTATAGAGGCTGGGATTAGAATGCAGGAGCTGTGAACTCCTGTTTCCATGCTCATATCACAGTACTTAAAATGTCATGCAAAGCTAAAACCAGAAACTAGGTAACACAAAACTTTATCATACCAAACACATTAATCCTTCATCTTTCTGAGAAAGAACAGGAGACAGAACAAGCACAGAAGACAGAATAGCTAGGTCCTTGGAATGAAAGTGTCAACTACATGAGTTTTGGAGATGCTGTGACCCCCATGCTCGTATTTTTAAACACAGATTTTTCTAACAGTTTCTCTAAGAACTCCCCAGCTGTCACAGCAAACTAGCATGCCATGAGCAGTTAACCTGGCTGACACTTCCACTAATGAGATGTCTGTCTTCCTTGCTACGTTTACTTTGTAAGGCTCGTGACTTGTAGGCAACATTAGTCTAGCAACAGATTTCAATGCCTGAATTTTCCCATTAGATTTTTATAGTACCTATCTTGTTATATATATATATTTCTACAGTATCTTGTAGCCAGGTCTACAAGTCTGTTCCCCCATGTTCACCCTGTTATAAAGTGGCCATGTTTTAAGGGCTGTTCTGCTTCCCAAAAGGAAAAAAAAAAGTGCTCGAAGCTGGTGTAAATCTTTAAACAGACAAATGGTTGATATAAATTCATATTTTATGGAAACACAGTTCACAAAGCATCTCTGAAAGAAAAGCAACAAAACCTTGATCTACAGATAGCATACTTTTTCCTCCCTGAATGTTTAAACATGAAGCAGATCACATTATCTGGAGCATAAACAGTCAAGATCTCAGAAACACCTCTCTCCTTGCTGCATGCTTCCCAATGAATAGACAAACTTCTACTGCTACAGATGCAGCATCACTGCACATCCCAGGTGTTTAATCTGTGTACCAAGAATTTTTTTTCAAGACTTTTACACTTACATTCTTGTATTGCTAGTTTTATTTACTATGACTGACTTCCCACTCTGGTCCACGTTGTGCTCTAATCCAAAATAAGCAGCTACCCTGTGCAACAGCATTCTATGGTAAGATGTCATTGGGGGAAACTTTTTTCTTGGAACTCTGGAAGAGAGGAATGGTAGCTTTATTAAATAAACAGGAACGCTCTTCATTTTTTTTTTTTCCTATAAGAGTACAGTACTTACTCATTATTACCAATGAAATCTAAAATTTCCTGTTCTAATTTCAGCAGCATCATTCTGTCCCTGAAAATAAAAACACAGCAGCTCACATATGAGATACTCCAATAACTGCAGCTGTATTCACCTTAAGAATACACAGATAACATCTGTGATCAAGTGATGATTGAAGACTCTAAATAAGACCACCAAGTCTCAAATGCAGGATTTTTAGGAGAAACTATTCATTTTTCACTAAGCTGTATTTTATTGAACCCACCTACTAAAACGAGCTGTTTTTATCTCAGAAATAAGAGTACAAAGACTCTCCAAGTAATCTCTGCCCAATAGAAAGCACAATCATCGGGAAGACTCAGAAAGAAGGGAAAGAATGACCACGTTTGTTCTCATTAGTAGAGATTTGCAGAGGTCTGAACTGACCCTTGGATTGTGAAACACATCACAGGATCATCGAGATAAATCGTACGCAGGGCACTTTAAGTGGTTAAAAACCAGCATAAATTGCGATGTGTTGAGATGTTAAGATAATATGAAAAAGCTAAAACTCAAGCTGACTGAAAGGAACATTAGCTGAAACACCACAAAATAGTATCTTAAAAACGCTTATGCCAATTTCAGTAAATCATTAACATATAATAAAATTAACTGTCCCACAGCTGATAATTTGCATGCATCAGATAACTAAGCTTCTCAGATATTGCAAGAATAAAGGCCTACAGTAGGTCTTCATCTGCGATTCTTATTTTCAGTGTGAAGATTTATGACTTCCAATATGGCCAAAGTATGAGTCTAGCACAGGTCTGTGCTTCCTAATTTTACTCTATAGGACTAAAAGCTGTTGGACACTTATGATAGCCTCTTCAAAAATTTTTTTTCAATAAAGCGGAATCCCAATACATTATCACATGGGAAATGCTAACTATAATATGCACGAGTAACAAATAGCAGTGGAATAGTTTTTTGCAATAGCAGCACAACTACAGCAAGTTTATTTCTTGCCTCGTATGTACAGCCACAGACCTAGTATTAAACCCTGTTTAGGAAAAGAACAAACAAGACGATGCACTCCAAACCTCAAAGCAACCAAATTATGTCAACTCTTGCTAAATGATGGACTTGGATAAGGTCAGATTTGGTTTCTGATGTGCAGACTGAAGGTATACTGATCTATGGTTTATATAGTACAGCTTAAATGAAACTCCTTTGTCTAGAAATTCACTAAAAGGCAGATAAAAGTAAAAGGTAGTTTGGTACCTAACAAGTAGATGCTAAACAAGTTTTAGAACTAAATACAGAAGAGACTCTAAAAGTCTATCTGAACTGTTTATTAAACATGAATACCATTTAAAACAGTTCAGTGTCCTGAATCTGCATTCACATAACACACAAATTACCGTGGATTGGTGTTTCAGATAGCCTCCATAACAAGAATTCATCCTAAATAAATGTCTAGCACTACATGTCAGTGAAGAGGAAGGATAAAAAAAAAAAAAACAAAACACAAAAAGAACAGAACAAAATGTGGTGTTATACTTCAGGCAACAAGAAGACAGAAGAACAAAGTTAAGCTTAATGATGCTTACCTGGGATTGTTTTTTAACGTATTTACTAAAAATTCATGAAGATCTATACCAGTGGAATCTGTGTATTCTTGGCTGGAATCTAAGGGTAGGGGGGAAGAGAGCGCAATTACACTTTGCAAAAAATGTATTTTTCCTCAATTATTGCTGAACATATTATTTATGGATCAGAACTAATAGGCATGTTATTCTAAACTGGATACTTTCATTTTCCAAAGAAAAGGCTCAAATAAAAAACAAAACAGAAAACCCAGTATGACCTCCCCAATTCTCCCACTCAAGTGTAATACAGAAGGCAAAAGCTCCAGTAATGCTGTCAATCTATTAACAAACTGCTATACATTTTGAAGCAGCATATCACCTTGAGTCATGTCATTTCCATCAACCCCCCAAGTTTTCTCCACTGCACTGTTGTATGAACTTCTGTGGACCACTAGCTGATGTACAGAATTACTGGATGCTGCCCAAAGAAATACTGTAATCTGGTATCTAACAGTTTAATCACCATTATTGTTGTTCTGCACTACTAAAAACCCATGTTAAGCTGGTCTTGTTTTCACAACATGGTATTTGAAAACTTTCAGAGAAGTCCCACAAAGATCTGACTTGTTCCAAGTGTTTCCAGGTTACATTGTGTCACTGACAGAAATACTTCTAACACCAAGTCTTTCCTTACACCAGCACCTTCCAGAGTTCTGTATCCAAGAATTAAAAGCTAGAGATGCTTTAATAACCTTTGGAACTAGGTTTCTTCCAAGAACTACTCAAGTGCCAACCTCTTAAGTTATGCACACTTCAGACTTATGCCTTGCTGTTCCAAGTCTTTTCGTGGTTAGCATGGAGTACAATCCTCACAAATTAGCTTTTATTAGCAATGATTGAGGGGACTACTGCACAAAGAAGGAAAGATTCAGTGGATGCAGAATCTATGCCGACTTTTTTTTTTTTTTAATTAGAAGCAACAGTGCCAAGAGAGCTCAGTCTCTTGGCGTAGTGGGAAACAGGGTGACTAAAGTGTTTGATTTTCACAAATTAGACTGAAATTGTTCCTGGAGAGACTCCAAGTCCATCTGAGGACAGGGAACCTCTAGTTCCCTAAAGAAGAATGACAGTGAGTTCCCTGAGCTCTGCAGAGCTCAGTACACTATCAATCCTGCCCTAGCATTGTCAAGAGAATAGAAATGAAACCAAGCAAGTCTGAGCATTTATCTTTTGCAATTTCTTTTGATTTCAAAGAGGAAGAAGAAAAAGAGGCATGCCTGGTAAAAAAAAATAAGAAATAAAAAACTTGAATAATTATTTACCTTCGTTTTCTTAATTTGCCAAGTGAACAATAATTAAGTAATTACTGCAAGATTGATGTTTAAATTCCATCATAATACATTTTGACATGTCTTAAATTAGAGAGTAATTAACCTCCACAGGTTATGCTGGGTGTATTTACAACAGCTTAGATGTTTTGTCACTCAGCTCTCAACTCTTCAACATTACTTAGCCTTTGCTGTCTTTTTTTTTTTTCTTTTTTTTTTTTATTTCAGAAGGTGGGAATGTACTTTAAAGGTTAGGCAAGTTAGCTCTGATACAACACACAAAGCATTAGACAACATGGACAGAGACAGTCTTCTGTTGTTACATCTGGCAGTTCCATGCCAAATTAAAATGAATGAATTTCAGATTCTTTCTATACCCAGGACATAACCTACTACCTGATTAACACAGGGATTAGGCCATTTGATGACACTTAAGTATTTGCTGGCGTGCAGACAGACAACTAATTTCACCAACAGGTATACTAAAAAGCTGGATAAGATTTGAGCTTGTCACATCTGGACAGGTGCTAACTATAAAAATCTTTTATTTAAATTTAAACTAACAAAAGCCAGAGGAAAGGGGGCCTGACTTTTCACCAGGTGACAACTCCATCTGTACATGCCATTTTTTCAACTCTATCCATAAAATACAGATACTACTCTCTGGATATTACTACCTCTATCTATGCATACTACTTTGACATAGCGAAATGAGTAATTCAGCTTGGCAAATTATCTTCCACATGCAAGTCTGGACTATCATATATTCAGGTACACAAGATACAGTGAAATATTAATCATTAACATGCACAAAAATTCACTGCAGCTCACACACAAAAACAATATTAGTCTTAAGAAAACACTGTTTTTACATTAAAAACATTTTAACACTTTCCCCAAAGACAAGGTCACTTGAGGTCATTAACAGATTTTATAGAAAGTGTGATCTAAAAATACAAATTAAAAGCAGATAGCAAACCTCTTGATAACATTTTTCTGGGCAATTTATCACTGGACTTCTCCTTTTCCGTTTCATCTTTTGCAGGCTTTTCTTCTTTTTCAAAACAATGTGACAACTGGATTTGAATTTTCTCCTGTCAAAAGTAAAAGTCAGTCATCATGGAAATTATTTCAGATAATACAGATCTGCAGGAAAACTGTTCTGTACTATATCAGCTGCAAAAATGAAGAGCTAACAAAGAAAATAACTGTCCTCATATTCTTTCTGATCACACATATACTTTATGCAAACAAAATGAAATTATTTATCAGTGAATCAACAACTACGGAGAAGACATAGAAAGTAATGTACACATTTTTGAATTCACACACTTCCAAGCCCTGACTGCTTTTTCAAAATGACTCTAAACTACCTTGAGACAAGCATGAAAACGTTCCAGTTTTTCAGGTGCACAAATTTTATACATTTACTTTTTTTTTTTTTTTTTTTTTAAAAGGTAACACATGATCCACAACGCTTTTTTTCCTTCATTACTCACAGTTTTCGACTGTAACAGCTGGGTTCAAGTTTTGATTTGGTTTATATCAAGGAAAAAGAGTAAAACAAATGTTGCGATTTCTAAGACTGACCAGCATTATCAGACTTGCAAAAAAAGAAAAAAAAATTACAGTACAATAATACACCAAGGCAAAATGTGCAGACCTTACTGTCATCAAGGCTTAGCTTCTTATCTTTTTGTATATTTTGATAGAGTAGCTTTGTGTGCAATCATCTCAAAAATCTACTTTTCTACACAAATCAGTGAAGTATCATGAACCCTGTTTTCCAAATACAAAAAAAAAAAGCCTTTCCCTTTTAAAATAAAGTGACAAAATGGTTCCCTAATTAGTAGGCAAGAGTCATTTTGTTCTTCATGCCTCTTTTGTCTTCAACAGGACTGTTAGAACAAAGGACTATCATATTTCAGACAGCAAAACGAGAGGGAGTAGAGAGAAATGGAGAAAAATCCTTTGTCGGAGTGATGCTAAGAAGAAGGGTGGCAAAGTCCCATAGTAACGCTCCCCCATTCCTTGTATGTGGAAGTCCCTCAGACATCACTTCTGTTCCCCCAGAAGCCAACTCGAGATGCTATCATCGCCCCTACGCACGAACATCCCATCCCTCCCAGCCCAAGACCTGCCCCATATCCAGGTTTCCCTACCACTCCTGACTCCTGCACCAAATCCTTTCCCACCCAAGTCCTCACTCTTCCTTCAAGCCCATGCTTACCCACACCGAGGCACCTGCTGTAAGCTTCTCCTGATGCCTTATACCACAGACTTGATCTGACAATTAAAGCCAAGGCTGAAGACTGCTTCACCTGCAAACACATCTCTACATAACCTGTACTAAAGCTCCTCCCTGCCCTAGCTAGCATAAACTGCTTGCCACCTTGGTTTCTTCCGATCTGAGCCGTAGGAGCCCTGTACTAAGGAGGCTATGGTTAAAAACCTGTTTGAATATGTTTGTGGAGTTAAAACTGTTTCAAATAAGCGAAAAAACTTAGCTGAGAAAACTACCAGCTCTCCCTTTCATTATGACATGTCCCCCCCCCCCCAAAAATGTTCTAATTAAAGTTATTAATCCATCAGCACCCTGCAAAACAGCACTGTAAGTGTGAAGACTTCTCAGCTTCTGTGAGGTTATCTATATCCAAGCCTGATAAAAACATTATCTTTCACAACTAATGAACTCGTTAGCATACTTCTTTACTGGTCTTGAGAATTCACTTGGCTAAAAACCTTAAAGATTCCAAAACAAAATTTTGCATTCCTCATCTCATACATACAAACATAAGCAAATTGTTTTTCACTATATAGTGCATTACACGCTGACTGTTCACTTAGTAGCTACATAACTGCTATTTGAAAAAGTATAAAAGAAGCACAGTGCATGAGCTATTAAGAAATTAATTCTGACTCTCATCCACCAATGTGACATGTTTTTCTCCATTTTTCAATGTTCTATAAATCTATTAGTAAATTAAGGATTTTTTTCAGAGTCTGATTCAGATTTTCCTTTATTAGGAAGGAGATTGATTGGCTACATGCTCTAAACCTACCCAGAGGCCAAAAAAAAAAAGCATGCAGCAATAGTTTAGTCAAAGGGCTTCAGCAAGCAATCATTTTCATACTTCTTTCCCCACCAAGTGCTAAAAAAGGAAGAGCCATCTGAGCAGCCAATTTTGCTAGCATCAATTCGACTTCAAAGTGTGATACAGAACTGTGTACCAAAGGGCACTTTCTTGTGATTTCATGCTATAAAAATGTAGCATCTAATTAAACATGACCTACTTCATGGCAAAGCTGCTGAAAAATATTTTAGCTTCTTTTCCTTAAAATTCTTTTTAATCCCACCCTGGTGATAGCTGGTCTCTGCTAGCATACTAATTTAACAGACTCTTTTTGGTAACACAGATCACCTTCCTATCTGAATTCCTTGTTGCAGCAGCACAAATTGTCACCAAATTTTGGGAAAAAAAAAAAAAAAAAAAGAAAGTAGCCAAACAATAAAGCAAAAACCTCCAAACCAGAACCATCAACATCTGAAAATCCCTCCAGTTTAATACACTTGCAAAAAAAGTAGTATACAAGCATCGGGAAGCATTACTGAAGGATTAATCAAAGGTCCTGGATTGGGTAAAGGTAACCCATCCTGGGTTGCTTTACCAGCAATCTGAATTTACCCAAGTCAATATAAACTCACTAATATTGCAGACCCTGTTTTTTTTTTTATTATTATTTTTTTTTCTTTCCCTTTGGGCTGTTTTATTTTATTAAAATTCAACCTTTCAAAGATCGGTTTACTTGTTAATAGTATCAGTAACAGCTCATTCACAAGACACCAGCCCTTTCTTAATCAGGGCTGAAATTGATCGTGCTTTAGCTAATGTTTGTACTTCGTATCAGAGCACACAGAAGCGGAACAATTCCAGCACCTAAATTTAGACAAAGGACGGCAAAAGAATAAAGAGTTACCATATTTGTAAAAATAGAAGATCAAATAAATCAGTTATGGTTTTCTTCAAGCAATAAATTGACAAGCTCACACTTCGACAGCACCGTTTACTTAAAGGGCTGCCAGTGCTTTTTAACAACTAAGGCAAAACGCTTCTGAGCTCTCTGGTTTCTCAGTAACAAAGAGCATCTTCTCCCATGTTGCAATTGCTCCAGAAAATATAAACAAGTATTTCAGAAAATAAATTGATTTTCCAGAGGTGATTTGTCTGGGCCATCACCTCCTCTGCTGCAGCCTTCTGAGGAGAGACAGGCAGCAGTGGCAGAGTGGCTTGCAGAACTGCTTCTGTACCTGGATACACCGAGGAGCTTTACACCTTGCAAAGAGCTGCGGCACAGCCCTGTGGAAGGGGTGACTGTGAACAGTCACAGGCAAGACTACAGAGTTATCCCAACACTCACACCGGTTCCTGCTTTCTACAGATCAAAAATCAGGATTCTTTAAGGATTATTAGCAAGTCTATCCTGAATTTTATTCTTCCTAAGGCTTGAAGTCTATTTCAAGTGCAAACAGAAAAAGGAAAGCTGTGTTTCAGCTGCAGTCTCACTGCCACAGTGGAGCAGTGACTTTTCCAGCAAGGGGAGGCACTCGCACACTTTATTCCAATGCTGCCAGGGAGGGCTGTGCCATACAGCCCATCACCTCCCACACAGAGCATGCTTCCAGCGTGGGGCTTGAGGCACCCACCTGCAGATTGCTGCCTTCCACAGTTCCCAAAAAATCCTTGGGAAAGGAAGCAAGCAGTTGAAGAAATTGTCTGTGTTGTTTTAGGAGGTCACACAAGACCTACGGCCATTAAGATGTGCACTGCAGCATCAGGAGTTGCAACAAATTCCCACTTCTGACTCTCCTCCTAACATGCATCTCTCTCTATTCAAAGCAGAATTCAATTTGTTCTCTCCATCATTTGCATAGTTACTGGGATCCCTAAACCACTTTTTTCTAGATTACTGTTTCTAAAGAAAATTTGCAGCCTGATCTAGTTTTCTTTCTTAATATACAGTCTCATTTATGACATTCATTCTGTACAAACTTAGATTATCCCACAATTCAGTTCGTTCTGTAGAATTGGCCTTTACATCTCTTCTGCTGCTGCACTAATTGCTTTCAAGAAGCACTCAGCAGTACGTGCAGCTAAGGAGAGACTCCCCTAGGGCACTGCAACAAATGCCACCTGCAGAGCACGCTTATAATAAGGCTGTGATATTAAACCATTAAATACAAGGTGTCATGTAGTGCTGGAGTTCTAAAAATCCTCCCGACTTACATTTAAAATGTGCTGTGGATGAATAGTTCATCAAATTAGGATTCTCTCCTCTTGTACTCAGATACAATGCCTGATGCAGCAAAGCCCTACCGCTTCAAGCCTGAACAACTAAACCTGAATTAGATCTCTTAGTTTGGGTAATCTGATGGGAAACATTGCAACAGGAATATAAATCATGGTAAATGGCATTAATTTTTCTGTTGGCTTTTAAATTCTTACACCATGTGCTGTACCAGACTTGGATTTTTATTAAATCAGCAGGCCCAGTTCTAAAATTTCTCCAGTGAACTGTTCAAGTATCAGTAAGTATACATGTATTAGTGAAGGACTGAGAAAAAACAGCAACACATTTTTCAGTTTTCCCAAGACCAAAACCTAGATACTTGACAGTTCATTCTTCATAAGATTTAACTCGTTTGAGTTCTCAACCTCCCTTCCTCCCCAAAACCGAATTAGTAGTCCCACAGCAATAAACCCTCACTGTCTGCTATTCTATGGTTCCTTCTGCTTGTTAAGGAAAGCGAGACTTCTCACAAGAAGACCATTCAGAAGCTTTTCAGATAACAGTAAAATATTTCAACATGCTTCACAAGAAAGCCACTAAGAATCATTTCACTTTTGTTAGGAGTGAAAACGAGAGCAGCATGAAAATCATTTCAGTGCCTCTCTTCCATGGCCCAAACTAAAGCTAGTAACAGCATTTCACTCTAAAGATACAGACTTCTATAAAAGCAAAATCAGAAAAGTTATATTTAAAATTCTCTAAACCCATTTTACATATTTTGTCCGTTATTTAGGAATTTCTTTGAGTATGTTAAAATATCTTAACAGATTAGTCTCCAGGCATACCTCAGGCATGCGTTAACCAGCAACAATGAATAACATGCAGAAATTCCATCAAAACACCAAAACTTACAACCATTTACATCTTCAGATATGAAAAGTTGTTAAATTATGCTGCATATTAACACATTTGTCTTAATGATGGCACACAGCATTAAGCAGTTTGCAACTGCCAAGTGCACTATAACACCAGAAAGCTGAAACAACTAACCAAGCTCCCCTTTTTCTGTTCCCCAGATATCAACCATAACACTTCAGAAAACCACAGTAGCAGACTCTGCCAGATATTACCACCTCTGTTAAAACTGTATCAAAAATAATCATAATCATATGGTGTCTGCATATTTAAAGAGTACCCAAAATACCTTCTTTTGAACAGTAAATTATTTTAAATTGTTTTAGAAACTTCAGTAATGTGACTTTTACCTGGAAGTCCTGTGATATTTCAGCTGTAGGAGGTGGTGGATATTCTTCACATACAGCAAGGCTCCGAACTAACTTTAACTTTGTGTTTGACTAAAGGAAAGTATGTAAAATTAAAAACTATGGCTTATAAATATTATATAAATATACCATAAGCCGTTATTTTTCCATTCATGTTATGTAAAACAAATTGGCTGAGAACTGCATTTTTAATGTTTTCAAAAGAATAAATTATTTCCTTTAGGAAAAAATTACCCAAGCAATTGCAGCTTTTGAAGGCACTGTCAGCACAATAGCGCACATCTAATGAAAAGTAAATAAAATCGTTGGGAAAGTGCTGCTCTCCATAACAATAAAAAGCCACCAAAAATATAAAGGCAAACCACAAAAGCAGACAACTAGGCAAGACAAAAATCCAACAGAAGAAAACAAAGCTTCATTGCCAAAAAAATAAAGGATGAAACTAAAGGCACTTTTCACAAAGTAACAAGGCTTCATCAAGCATGAAGGGCTTCCTTAGCATGCCAGCACACAAGGCTACTGTACCTTCGACCTTTTGGCTGTCTGTCCAAAAGACTGCACTGGCCGCTGGATGATGGGCACAACAGAAAAGGTTTATATTACACTTAGGACTTCAACTTTAGTAATGCAAAAGACTGCTTAACAGAGAAAGTTTTAACAGTTATTACTGACATGGCGGTTAAGTCTATGAAAGGAACAGCAGGTGCTTTTGGCTGAAGGATTATATGCTCTCTTTTTCATTGTGCTTGTCCTTGAAATCTCTCTTTCATTTATCAGCAATAGATAGTACAGAAATTTAACAGGAAGTAAGCATTGTTCTTGGTCAGTAAGATCCAGGCTGTTTACTCTGTCCGCTCCTATGTTTAAAATTATCGTGTCCTAATTTCCTTGGCAACATGAGTGGTTTTAAATTTTCTTCCTATTTCCTGAAACCTACCTAGAAAAATGATGAAAACAGGCGAAGAAGGGAAAAAAAACACAAAGCACAAACACATTGCCTCTACAAGGCAATCAATACTAATAATTAAAATATATTTGATTCATATTAAAACATAAAAGATGAATAGGAGCTATAAAAAAACAACTTTAGAAAAAGCTGCTGGTCAAAGCTAACTTACTGTGCACAGATATGATCTTCATCTACTCAGAAACCTTTTCCCATTAATAGTTTCTTTAAAAAAAATAAATCGCAAACTTGCTGCAGCATGCATGATTGAAATGTATATTTGAGAGTTTGTCAGGTTTTTAACTCCATGGTTAAAATGCACCCCTGTGATACCTGCACAGGTATGGAGGCATTTCGAGTGGCACAAGATAATGAAAGCACTGGTTTCACTACAGAACTAAAACTGATGGATACACAAGCCTTTACCAGAATCAATTTTAGCGAGCACAAGCCTAATACTTGTAAGTGAAAGCTAACATTGGAAATACAGTTTCAAGTGTTGTTTAATGGACAACATTCGCTCCTTTATGAAAGGGGAATCCTGCCAGAAGCAAACTCAACAAAAACCCAGTCTGAAAACTACATGAAGAAAGGAAACTCTGCCCTAAGCTCATACACAAGGCACTTGATAGACATCTGCTCCTAATTTCTTGCAGGAAATACATGTTGTTAAAAAACTGCTAACCTAAATTGAAGGGTTCAGCCATGTCAAGGCAGAAGAACAGCTCTCTCTCATTTTCCTCAAGTATCAAGTATCTTTTTTTGGATGTTGACCCAGCTTCACTGAGAAGCTCATTTAAATATTATTCATTTCACTGTGTAACAGGATTTTAAATAGCTGTGCTGAAAACTGACTGAACTGATATCTATATATATAGAGAGAGAGATTTTTTTTTCTTTAAAAAAAAAAAAAAAAAAAGCTTGCTGAGATTCTGAGCAAAGTCAGTTCAACTTTTCACATACCTGGAACAATACAAAGATGAAGATTTATTGGTATCTGAAAGTCATTTTTTCCTCCTCAATCAATCAATCCCCTCAACCTACGCCAAAAGCATGCCCTGTTTACTGAAAGCTGGCATTTGTATATCCTTGGCAAAGTTTGCATTATGCCAAGCTAATGAGCTTTCAAGAACTGGATGATTTCCCAGCTGCTATCAATTAATCCAGCATCAATTATCTTAGGTAGGTTCAAATCAAGCAGTATAAACATAAAATCCATCAACAATGCTAGTGGGATCCTCAGTTGACTATCAAAACAACATGCAGAAGAACCTACTCAAGAAATTGTTTACGTCTTGGAAAATTTTGGAAGCTTTGAATCCGGTACATAACTAAAAACAGTCTAATGAAGCAAACACCCTGGATCCACCATTTACATGGAAAAAAAAGAAAGTCAACTTAGTTATGCAGAACATTTTAAACTAGCCAAATAGACTTCTATGATTTACTAAAGACATATATTCCGTTACTTTTAGGAAAATGATTTAAAGGAAAGAAAAAGAGTAGAGGAAGTTGCTGGAAAGCAGTTCTGTACAAAGCACAGATCTCCTCCTCACCTTACCTCAACGCAGTAAAGTCTCAGGAATCCACAGCAGCCAAAGTAAAGTGTATTTGGTTATGCCAGATAAAGTGCAAAAAATCTCAAAATTAAATTGATATACTAAAATTGAGATAATCTAGTATCAAACCCAAAATATTTGTAACAATGCTTAAAATGAGTATGTTTTTCAGAATTCAGCCACAATAGGCTATGGTTGACGGTACATTCCCATCACCTTTCATTTCGCTTGCAGAATTAGAGTTTTGGTTCCAGGTGGAAAAGCCAACTAAGCTGACACTGTCAGTCACACCGCATTTCAGATTTCTTGAAGATAGGTGTTTGCCGCCCATGAGGAATAAGATAAGGTATTCAGGGTAGCAAACAGACGTATTTGAATACTCTGGTGCCCAATTTCATGAACACCTGAAAATTTTTAGGGACCAATTCGATAGCAATGACACTGGGGACAGTCGGGGCAGGGGCATTGTAGGAGGGAGTGGTCCCAATTTTTAGGGACAAGTCAATCTCCCATGATTGAAATGAATCAGACCTCAGAGCTGCACATGAGATGAGCGTCATCAGATCCATCATTAACATCTGTTAACTGGCAACAACAACTTTCTTATGCCTTGTAAAGCAATTCTTTGCCAGCCTCAATTGTTTGCCTTCCCGTATGACTAAAGATATCCAAGCCTGCAATACGAGCCTCTGCGTCCAGCTCCAACTATGTGGGATAGGCACCAACTCACCTGGAATTTTAGTACTGATTTCTGCATTTGCTTTGTTCCTATGCTACACCTTTATGTTCCTAATTGTAAAGACAATTCCTACCTATTTTAGAATATACAGTCCATAGCGAGTGCAATTAAGCAACTTCTTTATAACTGCAGCTCTCAGAGTTTTACTGACATAAGAAAATACTGTTAATAAAAGCTACATTAAAAATATATTTATGCTCCATTTAAAGTTGCTACAGGCACGATATCAAGACACTTTAAAAGCAAGTGTTGCAAAAAATTTGCATAATGAAAACAATGACCTGGTTTTTGCCTTAAAAGTTTTGTTTTTTTTTTTTTTGAGACAAACTACTGTGCTTCACTTCCATCTAATTAATACAATGCAATCAACAAAATAAAGTGGACGTTAAGATAGTTTACTGAACACATACAACCCTATATATCCAAGCTTTCAGTGGAAGTATTTCCCTGTTCTTTTTTCCTAATTACCCCACAGATCATGTCTATTAACTACAAAGTAAAGATCTGGAACATTTACATCCCTTCTTCTACCACTGCTGTGCTGCCCAAAGAAGCAGCTCAGGCACAAGAATAAAAATTCAGAAGCAAGAAAAGCCTTGTGAAAAGGTACTACACAGATTTCTGCATTACGCTTGGGACATTTCAGAGGTCAGACATGACATGGCAGACCTGAAAAGAGCGCTCTAAGGCCTTGCAGTTTTCCATCCTTTTACTAAACTAGGCTTCAGTTTTAAATTCAGATAAGGGCTACAGTTCTAACAACCATAGTTAGCTTGTATAACGCTGAAGGAAAAACCAGCGTGGTGTATGGTTACTCGCGTTCCTGCACTAGTGAGTGGTGACAGCAATTTTCCGTGACACAGCAGAGGATGACTTAGGAACAAAACTGGAAAAATAGCTTCCCTACTGGATGCAGAAGCATTTTCTACAGTTTAAAAGAAGCTGATCAGAATCTGTCTATTAAAAATTACTAAGTTGTGTATTTTGGAAACAAATACATAAATTTTGACAAGATCAGAATAGCTGAGGAGGAGGCAAAGAAAGGCCTCACAGAGCTCAGCTGTGGAACAGAGAAAGAAAACAAAGATTCGTCCTAGTATGAAGGGAAGAAACATGTCAAAAAGCACGTCCAGTTGTTAAGAACAAACATTTCACCTTGTTTCTCCAAGGGACTAGGCTATCCGCTTAATTAGTATAAATCAAAACCAGAATTACACCTACTTAATACAACATTTACCTTGCTCCTATCAAACAATGAATGCAGGCAAGTCTTGCATTCACGCATCAGCCTCTATCACTTGGTGATTTTTTTTTTTTTTTCCTTTTATTTTCCAGTTTGCAAGTGTCTTTACTGCTGCACGGTAATATGCAGCTTGCTTTCTCCCAGTCTTCTACTGCCTTGGTTATCACCATCCACTAAGGACCTTCTATCCACATAGCAGTGATTTTTTTTTTTTATTGCAGAGATGATGGCAATTAAGATTAACGTTCTTCTCCCCGCCCTACTCCACAGTGCATGGACTGTGGAGTAAGAACTAGCCTGCCTTTTCCAGAATAGCCAGCATGAATTAGTAGAGAGGCGTTAAATATTTTCTTTAAAAAAATAAATATTCTTAGCATGAATAAAAAGCTGTCATAAAAACCCCACTCCACAACAACAAAAAAACCACCACCAAAACACCTCCATAGTACTGACAACGCACTCCTCTACAAGTACTCTTCATGAGTGCCACTGATTTCCAGTACCATTTAAGTGTTACTTGATGGCAATTTTAAACCATGACAATTCAAAAATGGTCCCTAATAGCCCCTGTATCAATTAATGTACTTTCCCACTACTTGAAAGGACTGTGAAAGTTGCCCATACACTGAGACATTTTTCTCATTCATACTGTACACAACAGCAAAGTGGGGACTAGTGCACAACACCTGAAAGCAATCTTGCATTTCAAAACATAACCATCAGTTACTCGACTGCAAAGATTCAGAAGCATACCTGAATTCAAACCCACTAGGTTTAGACAGAGGAGCAATCAACGCTAGTTTCTTACTTGACTTTAGAGAAATTAAATAGCAACTTCCAAAGCAAGTATATGTCATGTGTGTTTGCACTACCAGCGATCATATTACAAGTAACATTAACTCACTGACGTGGTTTATGTGCAGTTGCAAAGGCCTTACATGAACAACTTTCTTCATAAACAGCTGTCTACCTTCTGCTCTGGAAATCCACATTCTCAGACCACAGTTTTTAATTACACTACTCATGTAATGGCAGCGCTCTGGTTCTGATGGACACTCCTAGACACAATGTTCACATCAATACTAGATGAAAAAGACAGCAAAGCTGCCTGCATCAAGAAGCCTTCATTATACAGCTGTACAGCTCCTAGGGTGCGTGCTAGATAATTATTTCAGCCACCAGATATTACTCCCACACAAGACCAAAAGCAACCAACCAAAACCCCCTGTCAAACAAGCCAGAGCCAAAGCCCATAGCCACTGACAGCTTCATTTCTCTGGACAGGAACACTTGTTTGCAGGAAGGCAGATTTGCCACCTGAGTCTCATAAGTTTCTACACTAATAGTTGTTGAATGAGAAAATGTGAATGAGTTTCTTCTAAGTTACTGAACTGTAGGAAAATAAACCTTAAAAACATTTTTAATGTTGACTACTGGGATATTCCATTGATTAAAGAGAATATCAGCTCAGTTCTAACATCCACCAATGTTTCAGCAGCAGTTATTTCTCATATGTTACAGGAGAAGTATTTCATTTTAAGGATTTGCTTTCCATAAAATTATCCATTTACGCTGATGCCAACTTTAATAAAGCCAGCAGATATTAAAGAGTAAAACTGCATTGTTATTATAGTGGTCGACAAGATTTATTTGGAAGCAATTTAACCTAGCAAACAGAGTTTACTTCACTCAGCAGAATATTGAATTGCTAGTCATGAGCAAAACTACTCCCCAAAGAACGTTTTACTCAATTCTCAATAACAAGAACCTAATAAGCCACTGTCCTGGTTTTGCAACCCACAAGAGAATACTGGCATACCCCATATCCCAATCATGATTTTTATCAGGAAATTTTTTATTCATAACCCACAGATTAAAAAAAAAAAAAAAACCTACAAGAAGTTAATTTCTTCCAAGCCTTCTTAGAAATCTGCCCCTTTTCCCAAGTTATGGCAGAAAATTTCAGTTGCCTTCCTCAAATTCACCTCAGATGCTTACTGTCCCCAGTGAGCATGGGCAGCCTCGGCCAGGAGTTCACCAGTTTGTGCCACACAAGACGCCCTTCTTTCAGGGCTCTTACACATAAATACAGCATAGCTGAATCTCAGAGGTATCAAACATGCTGCCATACCTACTGAACTGGTGTTATGAACACTGCTGTGCTTCCCCTTAACACAAGATGATTCCACAGCATTTCCCCCCTACCCATCTCACTTGAAATCTGATAATGTATTTTTTTTGTAGGTATATCTCCTACCTTACAAAGACCGTATGTTTATGTGTATCAGCTCCTCCAGGTATGCAAGAGGACAGCCTAAGCTTTCCCACCTGATAGATTACACACCAAAACTGACAAGTTGTGGAGAATTGAAGGAAAGGGAAGCTATGGGAGTACTCACTAGCAGCCAAGACAGGATATTAAGTCCCCATTCTACTCCACCACTGATGCAGTGAGGAAGGCTGGACCTTCTGCTATCTAGGGCAGGACCTGAACCCACTGGCCTTAGCAGCTCTGCTGGCTTGATTCCTCTGATACCTGAGGATTTACATTACCTATAACTGCTTACTTTAGCCTTGCGCAGTACAGCTCTGCTCTAAGAGTTACCCCCGAGCCCATTTGTAGCTTGAGAGCTCTATACTGATTACCACTACTCCGTGCAGCTGTGCTGAGGAACAACACTCACCATTTTAGTGCCTTGACCAAACCATATCATTACTAGATAGAGTATTACCAGTGCAGCACAGTCTCTGAAACTTGATCAAGATTCAGCGATAACCAAAAGGTGATTTGAGTGCTAAGTTTTTCCCCTGTTCTGCTAAGGTAGGAAAAGATTTGACTCAACTTCACATGTGCACTTAGGAGAGCATATGTAACAGACAGTTTGGCTTTCCCATGAAAACCACTTACACAACTCAAACAATTAAAAATGACTGACCCTCATGAATATAAATATACATGAGTATAAACAGAGAAGTGAGGCAAAGGAAGAAACAATCATCCTACTTGCTTCCAAAAAAAGGGCCAAGTTTTCCCAGCCAGTACCAAAATAACATGTAAGAGGACCATGACAAAAAGAAGAACATGACAAAGACTCATTTAGCAAGATGTATTAGTGACAAATGAAGTGAAAAGCTTCTTACCGGCATATCGTTTTTGCTATCAGGACAATTTTCATCCTTTTCTGCTTGGATCTGCTCCTGACTTCCTGATTTTATAAGGTTTTCATCTGGTTCTGTATCTTTAAATTCAGCTTCTGAACCCTTCATTGCATCAGTTTCATCTTTTACAGTAAGAATATCAGACATCCTCATTAGTAAAGATTATTTTAAAATTCTACAAGAAATATGGAACCTTTAGGACAAAAAAAAAAAAGGGGGATCACTGAGTATTTTTAAATTAATTAAATGCACATATTTAAACAGCTATCCAAAATAGAAATGATTTCACTACCATGAAGATTTGCACTCCTGTATTTCTCATTTCTTGTATCGGAGGGAAGGAGTGATCATCATCTTTTCACCACTTCTATCAAGAGGCATATAACCACAGATATCTATATGAGAGAACTAAACCACTACACTGTGGGATAACACTTGCAGATTTTCCCTTCTGTATTTAAAAATAAATGCTTGAACATTTCAGTGCTCCAAATCAAATTAGGTTCTAACAGAAACAGGGAAAGATTTTCTCATTTGAAATGAAGAAGGAATTACAGGTAGATTTACTTTGAAAGGGTTGAGAAAAAACAGATAAATGACAATGCACCAAGAGTGCAAATACATTAAGTTTCATTAAATCATTTTAAGTTTCCTGGTTGCCAATAACAAATGGGCTAAGTACTGAACACAGGAACTCTCTTACATAAGATACATAATGAAACTGGTCCTGATAAAATTAAGCACTCTCAGAAGCAATAAAGACAGAAACAGCTTTGGCAATTATAATAATGACCATTATCAATAATTACTGATAACAATAATTTATAATAAATTCAGAGAACTCTAATGATTAAAGCTAATAACAGAACCATCTTAGTTTTCCCTAATAAATACAAAATACAACTTATTCCCATGACTCAGTTGCAGTGTAATATGTAAAACCAAGAATTCTCCATTTTTTTTTTTTAAAAGAAACAGAGTAAGTTCTGCATGCTTAGTCTTTTATAGGGAAAAAAATAAAATGAGAGTATAGAAAAGTCTAAGCAAACATCTGATTTATTACCTGATGTGTTCTACAGTTTGGGGATTGTGGTCTACCACAAAAATAAAATAAAATAATCCAAAGTTCCTTTTCACAGTTGTCAACCAAGATGTCAGTTGTAATGAACCATCTGGAATCTGCCAGGAGGAGTCCCATGTCCTTATCCCCAGTGTAGAGTCTTGAACGGAACTATGTTGTCTTGAATTAGGAAGAACATCCCTTTCAAATGCCTAAATAAACAAACAGATTTTAAAAATCAACAAAGGAAATACATGATAATTATATTTGGGAGGAGGGAACCAACCCAAAAACGTGAATTCATTTAAAGAAAAAAAAAAAAAAAAAAAAAACCACAGTAAATCTGCATTTCTCATATGACTTGCTTTAGCTAGCAGCAGCTATACTTTTCATCAGGCTTCCAAAAATATTACAGAGTTAACAAGTAGTCTTAATAAGCATTTTCTTGGCATTCCTTGTCAAACTCTGTTCCTATAAACAAGCAGGTATCTTCCAGAAAAGTCTGAAAAGACAGTTTGTAATAAGAAACCCAGTAGGTGTGGAGGAGTAATAGCCATGGAAAGCACAGAAAACCCTGTAAATATAAGCAATTCTCTTTTTGTCGTACTTAATCTACAAGCACAATACAAAACCCATATTTTAGGCAACCCGAATTACAGAAGACGTTTTTATTTTACTCAATAAAGGAAACGCCTTTGAACGAGGGTTTACAAATTTCTAGAAAACCAACACTGTTCCAACTCCCCTCTTTTACAGATTTGCTTTCCTGAGAAATAATTAGCACCACTACCCACAAGGAAGTGTGTGTTTGAAGTGGTAGGCAACAACAGAGACATCTAATATCAAATGGAACACAACCCATGAAGGTAGCAGAAATACCCTAAAACAAAGAAAATAAATAACTTCCTTTCAAGCCTGTGAAAGATATGCTGAAAAGGATCACCATACTGCATTCCCCAGACACTTTTCTCACAACTACACGGTGCTTATTAAAAACAGCAGAAACGCTAATAAAGATCAAGAATACCTCCTGTCACCCCAGTTGAACTACTTCATTTCCATGTCAGTAGCAAGATAATTAGAATGACTTCAGGAAAATAAACAAGTGAAAAACATCCAAATTGTTTGAGGTGAAATAAGAAACCAATGAGCCATTTATTCCATGGTTATAAATGCATTTTTAATCGATTTAAGTAAAGAACCCACACTAAACTGTTCTCTTACAACATGAGCTGCCCTACATGAAGGGAGAAGGAACCAAAACACCTGCCCTGAAAGATCTTAAATGTCTCCAACTAGCTGCACTTGGTCACTAGAAAGCAATTAATAACAAAATTACAAGGTCAGGCTGTGACAGTGCCCAGCCCTTCCTCAGTTTTACTGTTTTGTCAATACAATAACTCTACAGTTAACATAAAGTAACAGAAAGCTAGCTAAATATATCACTGACTTTACATTGTGAGAGAAAAGCTGCGTCTCATTTCACCGAATACCTACAGAACTAAAGATGGGCAACAGGCTTTACCATGCAACAAAAGCAAGCAAATACTTCACATTCTCCACATTCCCCAACAGCAACTCTCACCAGCCTTTATTCAAATTGCTTTGTGTACACCCAGAGATACTGCAATGTCGTGCTGGAAAACAGTAACTGGGAAAACAGCACAAGACAACACTTGAAGATACATGCAAATAAAGAATGAAGAATATTGTATTCCTCCCACATGCACCTCATTCTCCTCCCAAAAAAAACATGCAAGAAACCAAAACCCACCAGCCTGTAAAAAAGAGGTTCGAGTAGGAAGAATTTTAAATTATCATTTAAACGGTGTTCAGCTTTTAACACCTCCTCCTGAAGCACTAAGGGATCTTAATTCATCATTCATTCATCACCCTCAGTATCTCAGTGTCAAGTACTCCAGTGCTCTTCCCAGTACGACCCAGAAGACTGCAGCAGTGGCACGGTGGCCCACAGGCTGCCAGGTTGCCCTGGAGGTGAGATTAAAGCCCAGCAACAAATTCAGTTTTAGATCTGAAGAAACAATCAGGTTGATAAAGGACAGGAGATGCTACAAACATTTTGGCTTAATAAATTTCATTGAAAAGAAGCACGAAAAAAAAAGGTGAAACAATGGGCCGTGATTCAAGCCTGTAAGTTTTTTGACATCCTACTTATTGAATCATTAATGGGGGGAGAAAGGATTACAGATGAAAGAACAAATTGGAAATAACAAGACACAGGAAGGCAACAAAGCAGGAACTTCATGTGCTGCACAGACCACAGACCATCCTTATGAACCCCACCCCTTCCACCTCCCTGTGTATCTGAACGCTCACTTTGTGTCCCACACAGGGCAGGAAAACGAAGCACGAAGGCTGACCTCAGGAATCACTCTATTGTTTGGAGGGAAAATAGGTTCTGGTAAGCAAATGTGTATTTTCTGACTTTCTCTTTATTAACACAGTCCACAAACACACTGTAGTACTATTAACATTTTGGCACAGGAGGAGTTTTCAATAAGCATGTTTGGCAATTTTGTTTTCTCTTGGATACTGAAGAATTAAGTTTATTTATATAAATCCCAACACTCACCATACACTGGATGACAATAAGCTATCCAAAGTTATCCCTAGAATTATCCAAAAGATTGAAAAGATCAGATTTAAATATTAGCAGTAGAGCATTACCTAGTTTTCCCTTAAAAATCCCTACCAAAACAGCTAGCAGTATGTCTCATGAAAAAAGCCTTCCAATTTTAGCATCTTTTATAGGTGGCAACAAAGAGCGCCTACTTCAATAGATGGCAAGCACAGGGACAGCTGCTGCAGGAATTCAGTTTAGACAGCACATACGGGTGGAGTATAACACCTTGTATTTGTTCTTCAACCTCTGGGATTACTTGCAACTAAACATTTGCTTGTCAAAATGTACACGCTTCCTTTTTCATCACATTGATAACGCTACACCACCAATCACCCTAAATTCTTTTACTTCTTCTGAAAAGCAGAAACTACTTTGTCTAGACACTACTCTGAAAGTGCCCCTTTTCAGAGGGAAGATTATTATCAGCTGCAAGATGGATGCCTAGTGCTAGGTAGGCATATGTCTCGGGCAGCAAAAAAAGAGGAAAAAAAATTATCAATGTTGAGCTTTTACTGCTTTCTTTTGTACAATCCAGAGAACAAGTGATAAAAAAGACATCAAATTAAGCTGCTGATGAGTTTTATGACAGAATCATGACGTGGGAAACCATTGGACCCTTTGTTTCAGTTTCTGACTTGAAAAGCATCATTTGCAAACCACTAAATTGACTTGTAATGAGCAAGGATATTTCTGGGAACAGGATCTACTCAACTTAATCCAATTTCTGTAATAGGCATAAAGACTTCTATCTGCTTCTTGGTAGGCAATGGAGATGGAGATAGGAAGCTTTGCTTTGCCCATGACAGAAAAAAAATCGATTCTTTTTTCTTTTGAAAAGAAGATAGAGACAGAAGGCAATTTTCCATTCCTTGTTGAACCAATTGTTGATACCATCACAGTGGAGAAAAAAAAAAAAAGCAAAACACAGAACAGCTGTCTAAATAATTGTTATCAATCAAATGCAGGGCAGGAAATTGAATTAGAAGGGTGGGGGGGGTAGAAATTATATTCAACATGCAAAGTGGACACACTGTCAGTAGAGAGGGAAAACTAAAATTTTCTTGAAGATGTTCATCAGGTATTTCAGCAGAATTCTTCCACAGGTTTTAAAGAGTATCCCTTGCTGGGTACTATACCTCTCTCATTTTTGTTAGAAGTGTGCTTAACCTTTAACCTGACAGCCTAAATCACAGCCAGTGCTAAATTCCCTGTGAGGCTTGTTGGAAGTCATTCAGAAATTTCCGAACTGTACACAACCATTTACCTTGTCTCAGCACTCAACATTTGCCACTAGGTTCAGATAAAGTTGTACCTCTCTTCAGGAGCTGCTTTATATCTGAGCACTAAAGGCTGGAACTTGATTATCCATCTGTACTCACCCTGAAACCAGATATTCACATTTATTAAGTATGGAGAAAGCCATGCTTGCTGCAACGCGTACCTTTGCTAGCATATTAAAAGAAATGAAAATTAATATTTAAATTTGAGGCAGCAGTTGAGTTGTCTATCCTAGCAGTAGAAGGCCAGCAACCTTGGGCAAGCCAGGTGAGGTATAAGATCAAGTAGGAATTGTCACTGTGCATTTTCCATATGCTAAATATGAGAAAACAGTGATTCTCCCTGGTACCTCTGCATTTTCTATATGCTTATAAAACACTTCATACTTTCAAACACTCCATGTCTTTCAGAAAAGCAAACCTAGGAAGGCTGAACATCGGATGTAACACAGTTGTCTAACCAGCCTCAAGAATCCCCCACTGACAACTATAAGAGCTGCCTTCACCATGAAATTACGTAAAGAGCCTGGGCACTGCGCTCCAAGCTTAGCTGGGATACAGCTAAGGACAAGCTAAATCAATCCAATAAAACATAACCAATTGCACATTTTTGCTGTTGGTTTGCTTTTGCTGCATTTTATTTCTTAACTCTGCTAGCTCGGAGTCACAGAGTCATTCCTCTGCTTAAAAGAAATACATGCACACAAGCCCAGAGGAATCACGGTGGGATGTTATTTTCTATACTCTGTGCTGTGTTCCATGAAACCGAGAAGAATCAACATTGGGCTTACTTGCCTCTATTCTCTTTGAAGCAGGATTATAAGGATTAATCTTCCCTAGAGAGGAAGTATCAGGAAGGAAAAAAATGCATAAAAATGTTCTGTACTAAACAACAATTACCTTTACTACAAAAAGACTAGACTAGCATTGCCCTTGTAGGAAGGTATACTGCTACATGCTAATTTTTAGATTCCCCTCAAGATTTTTCCTTTGGGAGAGCTGAGCTTGCTAGGCGATCCATATTATTTCAAAATGTCTTTTACAAAAAGAAGTAGCTACATAAAGAAAAAAAATAAGACAAGAACACTGGCGTCATAAGCTTCTTACCATAACTTATATGTGCACCATAACTTACACATGAGGTAACTCCCTCCACAGTGTAAGTGGAAGAATTGACTGATGAGCACAGCAAAGTCTCTGGGAAGAATCTTGCTCTATCTTTAGCAGTTTGGTGACACAAGCCTTCTTCAGATTGGGAAGTACGATTTTCTCCTCCCTTCTCTCTTCACTGAGGAAATTCAGGACCTTCCCCACAAAAAAGATCTCTGAAGAGACCTATATAAAAGCCTTGCCACACAAGACCTTTTCCAGCTATTTTTCACCTCAATTATTCTCGGCAACATTTAAACACAATATAAAGATATTTGTATTAGCAGCATAACCTCAGGGTTCCTATGATTAGAACACCAACCTGCCCAACCAACCAAAAACACTCGTAAAAAGTTACATGTGTTTCTTTGTTAGGATGAAAGAGGAAAATGTTTATGCCTTAAGCAGAAAGATATTGATCAAAATTAGCTCATTCTTATGCTAACAAAACCTATGGGCATAACTAAAAGAGAATTACTGCATCCAGCTACCGCTTAGTTCTTGAGGATCACTACCTCTATTCAGTTCTTAAACAAACTCAGAGTGGAAGCAGTTACTTTTGGCAAGTAAAACTGGTTATTCAGGCGGGTAAATCAACAAAAAATACTGCTGTTAAAAAGTGAAGGTCTCACTTCTTCCTTCCCCCTTTTGCTTTCCCCCCCGCTACTGGAGTGTGGTCCCACCTCCACACCTGCCGAGCTCTTCCCTGCTGTGAGTCAATGCAAAGGGGCCGAGAACCGTGAAAGCCATTAGCTAAGGTAGCTTTTTGCTGGCTACCAAGTTCCTGTGGTGCACAGGAAGGCTTTTATGACTGCTAGGCAGCATGAAGTTAGCAACAAGAGGAACGGAGAAAGAATCATACCTCCCTCTTTTTGCAGCAGCAACTTTTATGTGAGATCTGCAACAGGGGTCACGTAAGGACAGTGCAGTTGAACTACAGCTATGTGAAGGTGCAGATTTACATTTTTGGGAAAAAAACAGCAAACTCTATATATTACCTGATAGCCTGGTGATAAATTCCAAGTCAAAAGATGAGCAAAATGCTGGGCACCTATATTTGGAAGAGATTAGTCCTGCTGGGAACCTTCCTTAGGGCAGGTTCCCTATTAAGCTATGATATTGTGCAGAAATCATTAATAGTACAGCATTTAATGAAGGTCTTTGTCCATTTTTGAAGCATGAATCAAAGAATCCCCAATTGCTTACATTTATGTACCGAAAAATGCTGTACAGACGAATCCATGCTGCACTGACTTTGGCACATTTAAATCAAAGCTGTATGCTTTTCCCACCAATACTATCTACAGAGATGTTTAGGTTATGCACTAATCAGTTGACAACCGAAAGCTATTTACTGCATTAGCATTAGAAGATACTTTTTATTTGTTTCAATTAGCAAGCTATTTAGTAATCAGATTTTCAAAAGAAACACTATGATGATGAATGCAAATACAAAAGCATACCACGGAGCTGCTCTGCCTCTTACAAAATTAATTAAGGGCTGGATACATTCCCCTGTCGGTGCAAATTATGCCCTACCACCTAGTGAGTGTGTAAACGTCACTAAAAAAAAAGCCAAAGCCAACTAGACAAAAATAGCACCAAATTCAGCACAGGATATTTGCAGCCTTACTTGAGCAACCTGTCTCTAAAGGAAATCCCAGAGTTGCAAACCTGATAAAAGGCTCCTCTAGGCATGCTCTAGCTCATCTTGCTGCACTGGCTTTATATACATGGTCTCTTATTTAAACCACAACAGCAAGATTCAGCAGAAAATCTCTCTCAAGCATCTATCTGCTTCAAACCTACACACCCTGGGTACAGGTTAGCAGCACTTCATTATTTGTACACAATAATGCTGCACACCAGAAAAAACATAGAGAAACCTGTCCTTTTAGTTCATTGCACTGAAACCTCTCTTCCTTTCCTGACAAGTTCTGCATGCTATGATCTCCCAAACAATTTTAAGAACAATCCAGTTATCAGGCTAGCAGCTGGGCACTACTGTTGTTCACAGGCCCGCTGACAGCCGAAAAGAAGACACCTTTCACAGTAACAGACGTGAGAAACCAAGATGCATTACATGCAACTGGCACCCTGCCTGTATCCCCTCCCTTTATATACAAGAATTCTGAGCAATAGCCTAAGCCTTTTTAACCATACCGTACCCACTCTTAGCCCCCTACTGAATGTAAAAGAAACCCTCACGTGACAGTGACAAAGAGTATCAAAAAAACCCTTTCAGGAATATATCTGCATACATGAGAATAAGGAGCTTAAGAACCAGCAAGACTAGAGCGATCTTTATCTATAACTCAAAATTTCTGCCCTAGGAGTGTTTCCATGTATGCTGACTGAAAGCTGTGGCACCATACAGTTCTTCTGCAGTCACCTGCAGCACTGGGCCCTCACAAGGGTCAGCTGTTCCACTCCGCACACAGCACTGCTGCTCTCTTATTAGTTCTATTCTTGGACTTCACTTTGGACTTTTAGGATATGAACGATTAGAGCAAAGTACAGCCAAGGAAGTAAACAACCATGCCTGCTTCCTCCTGGTGAACCAAACAGTCCTCAGCATGCAGCCACTGCTACAGCGTAAGGCATCAAAGAGGTTCCCCTGAGGTGCTTCCAACTAACAACAAAATCTTTCAGACTTCAGGTGTTCTTGTATGGTGCCAAAATATGCACTCCTAATATAAAAAATTCAGACAACCATAACCATTTAGAAGAAAAGGGCTGGCATACCAGGCTACTGTCTAAAAAAAATGCAATCCTTGTTTGCCTTGGGGAACTATACAACATCATGACCAACAGATGTCCTCCAACAGACCAGGAAAGTTCAATCCACATGTTTCAATAGATGCAGGGTTGCTGATGAAATTAAAATTCTAACATAAGCCTAATGCGCTGTCAAAAACCACACACTTAGAAACAGCGAAGCATTAAGCTAGTAGACAGTAAGTATTGAACGGCCAAGCCTATCTTTCCCACGAGAGAATGCCTGTCTAAAGCCAGGAGGAAAAGCCAATTTAGAAATCCCTATGAAATAAACCATGGCTTATCTTTACTTTTGTTACCATAGATCGGTTGGCTTGGGAGGTAAAAGATGAATGCCCTTCTCACAAGACACTGCTGTACCAGCAAAAGCTCTGTACGTCTAACTGTGCTGACGAAGATTTTGCTGGCTTAGCTTACAGCGTTCAGAGAAACCTAACTGGCAGCAGAAAGACTTCCCCTGGCTCTTAAGCTGTTTCTGCTCTGGGAGCTCTGCTGCAGATGTATGCAGTTCTGCAGCCATATCCCCACACCAACTTCAAGCCACTTCACGTTTCAAGTTTGGTAATAAAAAAAGCTATGAAGCAAAAGCGTCAACAGGCATTCTCCTCCTTCCCCAAGACAAGAGTCACACACTTGGTGAATTACCACGCCATTATGGTCTCACCTAGCACAAGGATAATGAAGATAAAAAAAAAAAAAAAAAAGAAAAACAGAAAATTCACACCAAAGACAAAAAACCAACATGACAACAAATGAGAAATTCCACAAATGTTTCCACGGGCTAATATCGATATGCTCACCTATGTGCTGCTTCCATAGCTTCACTAAATATTACATCACAGACACAAGATACACACATATATTTGGCAGCTTAAAAAAAAAAAAAAAGATAGTTATAAATATCAGTTAATACTAAATCTAAGTTTTAAAACCATCTACCTAATAAACACTGACCCATTAGTTCAGTCTATGACAAAGCCATAGCAGTTCTGACATCTGCTGTGATACTGAAGAAACTTTAAAAAATTGAAGTGACCATTGATCTCCATGAAATGAACTGCCACAAGTTTTAAATAACCACCCAAAACTATTCCGTATCTCAAGAAAAGGAGATTTAGTCCACAATAAAGTTGTCAACATCCTGCAAGGGAAAACAGATTTCTTTGTAGCTTACTGTAAATAGTCTTGCTATCTTGATTTGAAGGCTATTCAGTTCAAAGGTTTTCACAAAAAAATCTGAATCTTACAGTTGCTCATCCCAATGGAAAAACCAATAGCACCGTTAAAAAGACATCTCCATTTTTGCAAACCAGAAACTGTCTTGTTTTGTCAGAACAATTCATAAAGGTTTTCCAATCCTAGCACCACTAGAATAACCAATAAATAAAGTTAGCAAGAATGCCATTATTAAACCAGATGATATAAGAAAAGGGATTATTTTAAAGTCAAATGTTTACAGAAAAGAGATTTAGGCACCAATCATCTGTGTTAATTGATGAGGCCTTACAACAGCTTTGTGGCAAAAAGGCAAACCAAATCCAAACTGTAATTTGTCTGCAGACATTTTCTTCTCCTTTCAGGTATTATTTAAACACTACTTCCGAACTGACATACCTGCATCCTATTGGCACGTTAGGTCCTTACGCAGTCCCTGAAGGCGTGCTTTCCATCACTGCCCATAGCAGGCTGCTTGCACCTTTAGGGGGCTTACCGCACAGGCGCTCAGCTGATGCCTGGGCACTGGCAGGGCCATGCTGAAGCAGTCGAGGCGCTGGCTGAAGCCGCTCAGACAACAGGAAAGCAAGAGCAGGGCGCCGTGCCGCCGGTGGCACCTACACATCACCATGTACCACCACCAGCATGCACGGAGCCTACAGCAAGCTCCTCGTTAGCGATTCACAATCTACTGATAAAGCATCAGAAGCTGTGACTGTGCTATAAGATGGCTGTATGGATTGTAATCATCAGCGCCACTAACATTCTCTAACACAGTAAGACTGCTCCCAGAATAAAAATTTGTTCTATGCTAAAATAAATCCTGATATTTGAGACAGAAGTAGCATAAAGCCATTTTGAAAGACACTAGTTTCCTTTCTAAATATTTTTAGATCTTCAGTTTGACACTGTGAACACAACTACAACAAAAAAATCAGTAAGTTAGCTCCCAGTGCTAGCAGCTAAATGCAGTTTTTTCTCAGCAGCACGAATGCCGTGATATTTTCTGGAGTGGCGCACAGCTGCTATCAGAACACAAGCAAAGAAGAAAAATGCTGTCAAACAGAAGGGTAGAAAAAGAAAGGCAGCTATTACGGTATGCTAATTATCCTACTTCTAAAGTCAGTACCAGGCTTCTCTCATCTTCTCGCTTGCAAGAAGCTGCCATCACCACCCCGTCCATACCGTAGCACCACCACAGCTCAGCAGTACTTCTGCAGAACAACCCCCGGCTGCACCGCTGGCTCTCCAGCCACCGTACACCAAGTCAGGCTGGAAGGCAAACGCAGCAGCGTTTCTCACTCGGGGCTCCATGGAGGGGAGTCAAAAAACAGTTATACAAAAAGATCTTTTGGTACTGACGCTGCTACTGCCTGTGACACGTTTAAAATGTCCTTGGTGTTGTCTTCTGCCACCTCTGTGCTCCACCTTTAAAGCCCCCATTTCCCCACTGCTGCAAAGTGGGGGTGGTGCTCACTGCATGCAGCTCTGCTGTCATCTCTCACCAGCAGGGTCTAGTGGTTTTTTTTTTGTTGTTGTTGTTTTTTTTTTTTTTTTTAATTAGTAAGATCAGCAACAAGCTGCAGCTAACACCGAAGAGGAAACAAAGAAGCACCAATGGCAAACTGAGGAGAACTGGGCAATGATCTTGTGTGTTATATTCCACGCTGTGCCTCAGAAAATTTTCCTTGATTTCCCTGAAACTTTCACACCCTCAGACTGTAGTATCAAGAGCACATCAGATACTTATTTCTTTTTGGCTTTTATTAGCTTTTCTAATTCCTATCCTGGAAGCTGCCACCCTACAGGAGAGGACGGACTGGTCTGTAATATTTTTCATAAGTAAAGCAAAACAAATCCCCCCTCTTCCACAATTTTATTGGTCTGCTCTGATAGATTAAAAATAGGAATGGTGGTCACGTTCTCACACTCATAACTAGAAGCTCACCCTTCAGCAGGAGTGTATATAAGAAAAAAATAAAGCCTTCAGTGAATTCCACAAGGCACTTTCACATAATCCCCACCTTCTAGCTGTCCAGCTTCTACTGGATAACAGATAACAGAGATAATCTTCCCTCTTTCCAGAAGTTCACTGCTTCTCATTATTTCCAGCAGAGGAGATTCTGTAATAGCTTTCTGTCCTGAAAATGTTAGACCATGTATCTGATGGCTTAGAATGTCCTACTTTTCCAATTTCTAAGATCAAAGCAGGCTGGTAGTTGCTATTATACCCTGTATACACTAGCACCACGGGATGGCTCCTCTTATTACTTCAGATGTGTATCAGCACTATGAACTAAGCTTCATATTAACAGCTTCCCTTTCTGTAACTGCTCTATAAATTGCAGTCTTGCTGATAACAGCAGGTAATTAGAAATAGATTCTTACAAACAGTCAAACAATCAACTGGAAGATGTAATGTGTACCCATGGCCAATTGTTTAGGTCTATTAACTACTATCATCATCAGACATCCTCACGCAGACGTATGACATCGTTAACTAAAACATTTACACTAGGAATCAATGAAGTGGTATCTTTAAAACCACAGATTTTTAAATAAAAATGGAAATGTCAGCTTAATATGAAGGCATCAGTACAATTTGGCTATTAGTACAGTATTCCACAAGACTGTCTGCAGTTAGTTTTCATCAGCTCCAATCTATTACGAGATACTGCTTTTGGATGTTGTTATATACAATACAAGAAGAATGGCAATAGAAAATTTTGTTTCTTTAAATTTCAAGATGGGTATAGAGACATTTAAAACCTACATTAAGTAGAGCAAAATATTAGCTTAATATCTAGGATCTTCTCTACCCCATGGTTGTAGCAAGAGTAGATTTGAACCCCTTCTACTGAAGTTTGTACCGTCTGTTCAACTCCACTCCTTTCCTTCCCATCAGGTTGTTCTCTTTCAGTTGCTGCTGCTCCATATAGACTGGTGCAGGAACGTGTGGTTTTAGCAGTGGATTTCATTAAAGTGGGAGATGGGAAAACACTGCTGAAGTGAGGGGAAAAAAAGAAAGAAAAGAGGTACTCTACAGTGGAAGATCCCAAGATGCAGATTTGGTTATTACATTTGCTAACAGAAAGAAGTTTTTAATCCCTTCACAGGGTTTCCTCACAAACACTATATTGAAACCAAAAGAATACCACCAATGCCTGCAACAATCAAAGTTTTCCTTAAGAGACATGAAATAAATTTCAGCTTAATATTAAAATACTCTCCAGGACATCTGTGCTTAATATTAAAAAGGAAAACGGGATTTAGAGAGGGAACAATAGCTACCCAAAATATTCCTGCCTAGGAAACATACTGCATAAATGCTCACTTGATGACGTGTCTACAGCTCTCTGAATGTCTTTCTACAGAAATTATGCCAGATACAACTACGTGTACAAGAACACAGAAAGAACTCATTAAAGCATGTGAAGTGGGAAAATAATTTGAACTGCATATCATAAAAATAACGCTGTAATGTTTCTCTTAAACAAGAAATGACACAGGAGCAATAAGTTTCTACTTATCTTAAGCTTATATCCTAGAAACGCGTGTTGGAGCACTTTGGGGTAGTTTACCAGAACATTAGTAACCCTAACATAGTTGAAGATCAGCTAAGAACATGTAAACTCTATCTGTTACCAAATACACGATTACAATTGCAGAAAGCTATCTAACAGAATAGGCATTGTAAGCTCAGAAACCAATACACAAAGTTCAATTAAATTTAAATTTCAAAGCAATACTACACGAACACAAAGGAGAGATAGTCAAGAGATAAATGAAAAACGGTCTAGACGGTCTAGAAAGCAATCAGATGCTTACTAAAGAAGGAAAGATTCTCCAGGCTTGCTCAAGAAGAGCAAAGATATGCCACACAGGGACAGCCCCTTCAAAACCATTCTCCTGACAAAAGAATACTCCCTGTGATGGTTGCACTGATACCCTAAACACAAGCGATAGGGGAAATTAGTATTTATTTATGCTTTTACAACACAAGAAATTACACAATGCAGGAAGTGGTCAAAGTGCACCACAAAGTGCCCCCAGACTGGTATCTGACCCACATACTAAACTCTCCAGGCCTTCACATTTTCAGGACCAAAAAGGAGGGATGCAAACTTCTGAAGGAGGAGGCATGCAGTTAATGCACTGAAACATGTTAACTAAGGACAACCTTTGCTTTTAGCAAGAATGAAGAAGAAAATGAGAAGAAAAGATGCAGAGTGGGATACACAGCAACCTTCCAGGCCGAATGACTAGTTAAGAGAAAGCTTGATAAAGGAAAAAGCCCTTTTTTAAGAAGAAAAAACTAACACTAGAATGAGATACTTTAATTAGACCACTTACCCTAATTCCAAAATGAAGTTTACCTATAAACCCAACGAAAATAGCCCACCTTTTCACAGTTACATGAGGGAGACACTTCAGTATGTAACATTTGGCCTAGCCATATGAACTTAACAAAGGTTCCAAAGGAAGCCATCTTTTCATCACACCAAGTTTCATCCGCTTAATTAATCTTGAATTTGTCTCTTCTGAACTCCTGATAAATCTTTGGACATTTGATTGAACAGAAATATCCCGATCTCCACTGCTAGGGAGATTACATTACTGCAGACTGCTCATAAATGCCTAATTTGTTTGCAACCCATAACCTCACTACAAACCCCTGCCCCTCCAAGGAAGAACAAATTGTCAAGTGCTGCAGTTTCATTCATCCCTTTGCACCATAAGCGCAGTTTAGAACTAAATGAATTTACAATAAACATCTTTCTCTGCAGTTTTTATTTTGTTCCAAGAAGTGAAATGTATCCTCTTTGTTACTAGCAGAAATGAAAATTTTACTGCTGCTTAATATCTAGTCACCAATTAGCTCTGGTTACCAATTAGCTACGGTAATGACAAAGTGATGCACAGATCTAAATACAGCAGACCTTAAGCCACAGCCCTAAATTTAAACAACCCCAAAACACTGACTACGCACATCTACTCTTAAATGCAATCACGTTTCAAATTCCTTCTGGACAACAGATTCGAGATAAGCGTTGTCTGTCTGGTGGGCCCACCCGTAGGGCTGATTGTTGATAAAGACTGACTTATTGTTAACTAAAAAGCCTGAAGTATTGGACACAAGCAGTTAAAAACAAGCTAAAAATACTTTTAGCATTTGCGGAATTCAAGACTAAAAATTTGTGGGTGTAAGTAAATGTTTGGTGCTGTTTACAGGGAGTACTTAATTATTTACAAGTTCTATAAAAGTAACAGTCACATGACCAGACTTTTCAAGGAGGGGCTGGGGGGAACACCACAATTCTGTCAAATGGTGAGGAAGAATTAACAGAAAGCAAATTCCAGTAGAGGATGATCCTGAAGTTACTGAGGCTGTCCTCCGTTGCATTAATTCTGATCCTGAAATTCGTGCTTAGAGAAGTAAAACAGCACCCAAAAAATACTTAAGTTTTTTTATTCTCTAGAAGGCACACTGGAACATATTTAAAAGGCCATCCTTTTCTCTTTCTGAGACCTAGATAGCTGTGCTGCATAAAAAGGGGAAAAGAAAGACCTACCCGTTGAGCTCTAGCCTGTTTCCATAACCTGGAAGAAAACCACCCACGTAACATTCAACCACAGACTGACTTTTGAGATCTAGAGAAAATATTGCTGCTTATTAAATTTAATCAAGTATAGTTTATGCAGTTTAAGCAAACAACTGAAAAATGTCTCATGCTAAACAAAGGAGAGAATACATCACAAAATCGGTTACAGACTAAAGATCAGTTACTTAGTTCCGTCAGATACAAGTTTTTAATCACTGTAATCTGTCCTTCCACCCCCAGCTGTTCCTATTACCAACCATTCTCATCCTGTTATTTCTAAAAAAGGCTATAGCCCTTTCAACACCTTCGTGTTTTCTCCACAACCTGTCCAACCTATTGCATTGGTGATAAAAAAGGCAAAAAAAATCAGTTGTAAATTTAGGCTGAAGATAATAAATTGGTACAAGTCTAATGAGCATGCTATGTCTCGTTTTGCATACATATCTTGATATAAACTACAGTTAAGGAGAAATTTAAAGTTCAGGCTTGTTTAAATATTGTGCTTCTAGATGTTTTCATCCAAACGGTCAGGCGTTAGCTGAGCAAAAAGTTAAGCTACTTCTCACTTGCTGTTTGGGGTTTAAGGTCATTCTAAGTGCCAAAAGCCAAACCAATACACTGTAATGGCCTCTCAGGCACATGATGTTCACATTATTTTTTGTAATGAAAAGAAAGCCAACAGCCTGAAACAAAAAGTAACATCTCTGATAAATTTCATCTGAGCTTCCCCATAAATGACTGGGTGAGTGAACTGACAGAGTGGGTCATACATAGGAAGGTTCCAGATGATAAAGTAGGTTTTAAAACTTTAAGTATTAACACTCAGAGGGAAAAAAAAAATAATAAAAAAGATAAAACACACTAGTGCTGTCACTCTGGATACAGTTTTCCATTTTTTTCCAAAACAAAACCTGGTCTCCATAAGGTATGTGAGGCGACGCTGTTCAAAAACACCAAGCAATTCACACTGGGCTAGGTGGTGGCGGGGAAATACTGAGGATTAGAGTAAGTGTGGGGACAGAAATCAACATTTTTTTGGTAAAAACATGGCCAAGCTACCAATAAAACTAAACTTTTGTCTATTCCAGCAAAGAGATACACTGACCAGCAGGTTTGTGAAGGCAGAGAACGTGAGAATAGGGACCTGTAGGAAACTGTTTTTTCTAAACCAGCATTATTTTCTGCAAAGGGACATCTGAAATAGAAGTTCCCCAATACCAACATCCACTCCCAAGACAACAAAAACCCAAGCAATAAACTCTCTCTCATATCTGTAAAAGCCTCTGTTTGGGAAGCTGGCTTCAAATTGCTGGGTTATCACCCCAAAGAATTCCAAACAACTACAAGCAGGAGCACGGCTGCGGCTGCCAGGTGCCTAATTCTAGGAAAGCCTGGAAACGGGGAGGCTTCAGCAGAGATCAGGAAGAGCAACTTCTCTCATCAGTTCCAAGCTCCACGTACTTCAGAGGTAAAAGACAAAGGAATGTATTAGCTTAAACCAAGGGAGACCTGATTTATCCAGACAAATAAGTAATTTTCTAAAGTGCAGTTTGACTACAGCTTGCCAGTTCAGTACGAGCCCTCTTCATTATTCACACCTGAAGATCAACAGGTCAGGAAGACCAAGAGCGACCAGCTCCCTTTGGGGCAGGTTCGTGCTCCCCCCACACTGACAGAAAGGAACGAGAAGCTGTAGGGCTGAACCAAGTGACAACACAACCGGGAATGAGGATCTGAACCACATATAGAAGGGGGACAGGGGAAAAGACTGGAGCTTTTCTCTTGTTTTGTGACAGGGGAGAGTATTTGGGAAGCTGGATATTTTTAATATCATTTTTCAATTTCTTTTTCTTCCTTCCAAAAAGAAAAAGGTCCAGAATATCAGCTCCACCCCTTCATTTTGTTCCAGAAGTAAATGGTGTCGGTACATCTTGTGAGAGAAACATGTTCAACTTGTAACAGCAAGAGCTCAAGTTGAGAGAGACTTCTGTTAGCTGCAGCATTAACACTTCCTTGGACTGTGTTAACATCCTCCCCCCTCCCCAAATCTGTCTAATGTTAACTTTGTGAGCACAAGGAAAGATCTTTTTAAATCCCAAAGCACTCAACGCTAAACGAGCTCTGACTTCCCATGTAAAAGGCAACAAGGAAAGGGGAAACAGAGGGGAGAGAGCAGGAAGGAGAGGGAAGAGCCCTGAGAAGAACACCCGGAGTCAAAGTGGGGTTTTCACTTTCTCACACATCCCTATAAAAAGCATCCCTACTCAAACGGCATAATGGAAGGGCATTATCAGCCACTAAAGGGACTTTTAAGGTAAATCAGCATATTTAATATCTATGAATAGTTAAAAAAAAAAGGAGAACAATCTTCAATTAACGCCACGTAAGAGGAGTTTATTATTTTTTAAACAATGAGGGCTGGGACCTAGAGCACCCACTTGAGATGCATCCTGCAATATTACAGAGCAGCTAGCGGGCTGTGCTAGATAAACAAAAGCTTTTTCAGAGATGCAATCCTAATTTTCAGAATGTTGCTAAGGCAACAGCAGACTGTAACGAGAAATCCCGAATAACGAGCAGGTTGCAATATACGAAGATCTTAGGCTCCCGACTGAATTATTCATACACGCTCCTGAATAGTGAGATTTATAAAAGCAATAGCCTTATTCCATCACTACAGATGGAAATACTATATATCCTGTCTAGAATATTTATTCGAGTTCCAAACACGCATCTCCTTATTACTGAACATGATATGTAAGGCAAGATCACTAGGCTGAACAAAAGAGGCTCGTGGCTCCAGCATAAAGACACTCGCAGTAATTTTGCATAAAATCACAAGCTGTCTGCTGAATGATCTAGAAGAATGGTTTCCTAAACCCAAGCTAAACCCAATGTTCAGTTTCAGATTATCCTTGTACTGATTCAACAGTAATTCCAGAAGGACAGGACAAACTAAGCAATTAGGATCTAAGGCCCACATTTGAGAAGAACTGGCTGTACTTTACCCATCGTGCACACACACAGCATTTCATTTGTGGAAAAATTCCTGCTGTGGCAGGGGAAGCCTTGTGTAGAGCCTAGATAGCCTGCTATTGATCTCCAAAAGCGATGGCAGCAAGACTCAGCAAGAGTTTGTTGCTTTAAAACCTTCATTCAACTCTGGTAACAACGCACTGCTAGAACATCAGAACAAATTCACATCCTTTCCTTTGGTTTGCCAGCAAAGTCTCCGATTAACTGGCTAGCAGTGAGCTGAGTATCTGCCCACAGCCAGCCACGACCATGCTTTTGCTCAGTATACCCGAAGGTAGCTATTTTATCCTTTTCTAGGACTGAGCTGATGCTCCCTGCGAGTTCACCATATGGAGACAGGCAAAAAAAAATCTGCCCTAGCTACCTCTGGGGGCTTTTTGTCACAGATCTCAGATCTCCATTTTAAACATCGATCAAATAGTAAAAAGTGTGGTCATTTTAAGCAATATTCTCAATTTCTAGGGATTAACACCGTTTATGCATTAAGATATAAATGCATAAACTATAAGATGACTGTACATCAATGTTTGCAACTACAAACTACAAAGCTGTTTTACAAACCTGACAATGAAAACATGTTGCAAAAACACAGTACAAGGTAGATAAAATTATTTGGTATCAGTTTGATGAATTAAGAACTCCATTATTCGTGAAGCATCTCTATTTACTGAATGCAATTGTTTCAGTTCAGCAGATTTTCAATTAATGTGCATTAATTGCAGGTCAAGCCCGAGAACCCAAAAGCCCCCATAAAAATGCCATATCACATGTGACAGTCCCACAGACCTGAGTACTCCACAGACATACAGAAATAATTTTCAAACAGAAGTTCATTCAGTGAAATCTCCCAACAAGAAGTTTACATCTGGTCAAGTCTTATCAACAAAGCTTCCATGCTAGCAAAGCTTCTTGAACTGAGCTATAGCTAAACCATCCTTCTTCTGCAGAATCCATAACTCAAGAAGTATGTCCAGTGGAGACAGTTTAACACACTGAAAATTAAATTATCTGCTTCTTACGGTTAGTCCTCCTAAATTGTTTGTAAGCGAGCTATTGGCCTCTGCAGAAGCTCCAGTCTAAATGGGTTTACGATCCAGTGTCCAGCAGTGCCCTGCACTGCAGTTTAATCTTGGGAATTCCTTGGTTCAACTGTCTTGTCAGAGGGAGGACAGCAGACAACCGCCTCACTAATATGACAGCCTGATCTAACAGCTGCCTAAGCATGATTTTCTATTGCTAAACTTAAAATCCTGGTGACACAGAAAGTAGAGTAAAATCAGCATCCTGCTGCTTCTTAATGAACACTTTAGAAAGCACATCATCAGAAGAGCAGCCTAATTGCTCAGGCCCAAGCACAGGGAGATGGAGAGTCAATTCCTCCTTTCCCCATCTGAGAACAAACACAGAACATTTTTTTCTGTCATCTTGTTACTCCTAGCTTTGAAAGTGATCTCATTTTCTTAGTAAGTAGAGGGTTCAGTCAAGAAAGTATTGCTAACTTTTGTACTAAGTATCTTTTTTTTTTTTTTTGTGTGTGTGTGTGTGTGTGATGGGATATCCTCCTCTTTCATGGTATAATCAGTGAAACAAAAGGCTACGTTAAAGAAATGTACTGGGATCAAACACTGCATAAGCATTTCTTTCTTTAGAAGGAATGGAGTAAGAGCAGACACAATGAGGGTTTCAAAAGAAAATTCCAACGTGCTATAAAAGTGTGAATATAGGACAAAGGCTGCCGCCAATAAATCTAAACTCAGAAGCATCTCAATTTCTTACTGTTTAATGTTTAGATGAGAAACTAATACAGTGCATAAGAATTTAGTGAATTTATTTGAAAAGTGTCTGGAAAACTAGTTTAGAGACAAGTAAAAATGCATGAGCAAGACAAAAAAAATAAGCACCTTTGTTTTCTTCAAACATACCTCAAAGATCAGATGACCATGTAAACGTGACAGGGAAAAAAACACTCACCTCAGCACCCAAATACCAAAAACCCCTTCCCCTAGCTAAACACCTGCATACACACACTAACTGGTGGCAGAAAGGTTGTCAAAGCTTAAAGCAACAGGAAAGAAAAATTTGCTGGAAAGCCAATTTTCACATTTTTAGGGTGTTTACACATTGCCTAACACTGAGGAAAGGAGAGCAGATCAGAAGGTTACTGCTACAGACACCCTCTGTGACACCAAAGGTGGGATGAGGAAAGGAGGGGGTTTAAACAGACAGCAACTTCACTGCTTCATCAATGAATACAGCAATCTTAGCCATCTTTTCAGAATATTCGAGCAAAGAAGCGTTATTATGAATTAAGAGAGAAGCTATCAATAAGTATTAGAAGCCCTCATTACTCTGACCAAAAGGCAGTTCAGGGCAGGGACTTGCTTACAGCCTCAGGCTGCGGCAATCCAGGGATTGAGGGTAATCAGCCTGGCCTTGAGGCATCCTTTCTTTATATAGATATACCAGTTAAAATAAAATTAGTCAAGATTTTTCATATATATATTATGTGCTTTTTTTTTTTTTTTTTTTTTTTAAAAAAAAAAGTTACGTATGTAGCTTACTTGAGTATTCCTCTTTAAGATACCTATGCAACTATTCCCCAGGGCAAAGGGGGAAGGAGCTGAGAAGGCGAGGAGTCCTTTAAAAGGAAGAACTGCAAATTTAGCTGCATGAATAAATACAGAGGAAGAGAAAAATTTAACAGAGAGAAACCAAATAAACAACAGACTGACCAACAAAAAGCAGCTCTTCAAAGTCAGAAACGTGAGTTACCGGCCTGACACAGAACTTGCTTACAAAAGGTTCATTATTCATATAAATAGAAGAACAAGAGCAGATCAGGAGAAAACCACTACAGCACATCTGAAATTGAAGTTGAAAGACTACATTCAAAGTAAAAACAAGATTCACAATATAAGTGCTGAAGACAGCATACCCAACGACTACAGAAAATTAGAATCGTCTCTCTTCTGAGATCAGAAGTCCCAAAGCAGATTTTTTGCAGCAGTACAAAATACATGACAGTATCATTTGATGTTAGAATGACAAGCAGAGAACTAAACATAAGGAAAAAAAATAACTGTATACCTGGCTTTTCGATTAATTTTAAAGGGAAGCATGAATCAAAGGCAGCAAGATCAGTGGAAACAGAGTTTAGAGAAGAACATGTGCAACACAGATTGTGCCAAATAGCTCAATTAAGGGAATATTTCGTAGGAAAAATAAGGTAGGCGTAACCCATTTGAATTATATGCAGTATAAAGAAAATAGGTAGATATTTAGACAAATACAGGGAACAGATAAAGCAGATACAATGGAGATTAATACAAATAATGTTAGGTAATTAGAAGGCTCCCTAACAAAAGATATTTTATCAAGCAGTAGACTAAAAGAGGGGGAAAACTGACAAGGGGGTTAGCAGTGGGGTTTCGTGAGACTGAGACCAGCTTTGTTTCATTTCAGGCCTAATGCACGAGCTGAAATACCAACCTCTCTGGATCACAAACATGGGAAATGCCACCAGCAGAAGCAGAACTATGATCCTGAAGAGACTGATAGCAGTACGGACTTACTGCATCCCTTAATGAGAGTTCTCAAACCAAGAAGTCATCAGCTAGAAAAAGATGGAAGATAAGCAGCTAACCAGTCATTAGATGAGTAGTGATTCTGTGAGTACAGGAACAGCTACACAAGGCAACGTAGCCATGAAGAAGGCCAATGCCCTACGATGCACCATTCAAGGTATACTCAGACAAACTAAAGGAACAGAAATGTCATTCTAAGCAAGCCCTGGTGAGACCTTACACAGAAAGAGGTTATTTGCACTGGTAAAACATAATTTTTAGAATGCAGTGGTGTTTTTCATATCAAAAAAAGGGACTGAAAAAGATAGTTTAGTTATTCAAAACCCAGATGGTGCAGCAATTAGTCTATGAGGTGGCACGTGTGGCTGCAGGAGACAACTGGTCAGTAGAAGAGCTGTTTAAGCTAAAGGAAAATGTCACCGAACAACCACGTGCCTACGAATGTGCCACAGCCACCCATGTTGGAAGTCAGAAGACATTACCAAATGAGATTTTGTACATGTTTCCCATTAGGAAAGCAGGCAGCTAGCAATCCAGTTAATGCTAATGTTTGAGACAGTTATGATTGGATTATTTTCTGCAACAACATGGACCGGGACACAGTGACCCCCAGAGTCTCCCCTTTCAATTTTCAGAGACACTCACATGGCACAGAGTGCATTAAGTTTCACACCTGCCCACAAACATTCCATTATTTCACCAATAATTAGTGCTATATAACACCCAAGCATGTGAATAGCCTAGATTCAGTGGGAACCAACGGAAAGTTGTTTGTCCAACTTGACCTTCAGTTAGCCTGGTAAGAAGTCTTTTTAGGGTTAACAAGACTTTTTTCCTTCAAATTAAAAGATACTGGAGAACATCTACTTACTTGTGAAAGAATCCTAGCTACCTGCTCAATACATTTTTTTATTTTTATTTTTTAAAATTTCAAAGAACAGTTTAATAATCAATTTTACATCCTCCGACATTTTCTATGGAAGTTTATCTTTGAACAGCAAACATTTGAGGGAATCCAGCCTCCTTACAGTAGCCATGACTGTGCTCAACCTATGTATAGTGCATAACAGCCTGAATTCGGACTGAGTTTCAAAGTGTTAGGATCAGTGCAATCACAGCCATGTGCTTGCAGTGCACGTAGGCGTGAGTACAACATGGCTACAGAAGATTCTGCAACCCCAAGTGTCCTGAAGGTAGCAGGTTATGAGCAGTACTGAGGCTGAATGCCTGTTAACATCATGCTCAAGGACTTTCTTGCTACACCAAGAGCTCGTCAGCTGCCCAGACAGCCATGGAGTGTGGACAGACAGGGCACATCTGCAGGAGACAGCACTGCCTTTCAAAGCAGCATGGGGAGACAAGACATTTAGGACAGCACTGGGCAACTGAGAATCCCGTCAGCTCACACTGATCTCAACCAAGCAACACATTTAGAACTTGGCATTGCTCTAAAACACGCCTGAATTCACATACCACCTGAATGATCTTTTCACGGTTCCCCATCCCCGATTATTCCTTAAGATAGAAACGGGTTAAACTGTTTCCTGCTTAAAATCGGCCTATATTTCACTTTATGTTGAAAGGCAGGACAAGAGAGAGAGAGACATTTCCATTTCTTGATCTTCATGGAACACATTAATTTTAAGCCTTCACATTACTAGGGGCCCAGGAAGACAGAAGCACGAATCCATTCTGAAATTGTCCGACATTTTAACAGAAAAGGCCAGGGAAAAAAAAAAAAACAACAGTTATACTCTGAGCTACGACAGCATTCATTACTGTTTTGATATACAAGTCTTACTCAAGGCTACAGCTCTTTGTGCTTCACAAATTAAACTCTACAGCAGTAGATTAGGTTGAAACTACTGGGATGTCATCACAACTAAATGAATAACCTAGCACTGGAGCATCACACATTGCAATAACCGGATTATCCCAGTACCATCATTTATTCTGCTCATAGTACTGCTTAAGAATTCAGTCGAAAAGAACCCTTCAGAGCTCAGAAATCTTAGTCAATACATGGTCTTATTTATGATGCCAGAGAAAGGCTCTGGTGTATTTAAATCTTTACTAGCTAAGCTCAGTCTGGACTCAGCTGCTTCTCTAAGTAACAAGAAAGTCCACATAAATACAAATGTTCTGCTCTGGTTGCAGTTATCTGAAGAGACGGAAAACAGGACCCGTGTAGTCTTACTATGCAAAGCATTCGGGTCAGATTCCTAGTATTTTTATAAAGTAACACTGAAGTTTAGGTGCTGAAAGATTCATATCCATTTCATAACCATGAGTCTAGCCAGAAGGCATTAGCATTCCTATGGCTGCCTCCATGAAGTCACTGAATAGCTTTGCATGTCCTCTTTCTCATCCTGACCCAAACCACAAGGATGACACCTCAGAGCAGTAACAGTACTGGCATCTGGTACAGCTTTACACCCTTGAAAGAGAAGTCCAAATTTCCATGAAAATAATGTAATGTGCAATGATACACGGGCTTAGAATCCTTTTCAGGTATTATTTGCAATGGAAATACAATAAAGATTATTTTGATGTGCTTAAAAAGCCACACAACACCTACCTAGAAGACTAATCATCTGCAATCTTCAGTGCAAGTAAAGAAAATAAATAAGTCGAAGTCTCATTACTACCACTTCTAACAACAGAACTACGATCAGCAGATACAACCTGTATCTAATTAGTCATTTTACCAGTTTCTTTCACTGAACTGAATGCAACAGTCTTTAGCACTAAAAAAATTAGTCAGCTTTCCTTGGTCAGAAGGCAAGTCCTTAGGCAAGATACTTGGGAACAGTCTGGCTTCCCAAAAGTAAAACATAAGGATGCCCCAACTCTAAAACACAGCCAAGCTCTGAGTCCAGATACAACTGTCCCAGGTAGCTACACTAAGCAAACAAGCTAGTTTTAATGGAAGGTAGAAATTAGCAAGGAATTGGCTCGCGTTTTAAAGTTACAGAGAAAATTCAATAGGTGATGAAAGAAAATTATATAATCCATGCAGCAAGTTTTACTCTTTAAACACCTACAGAGTACACCAAACCTGGAGTGTCTCTCTTCATGCAAGCGACAGAGGAATTTATGGTGCTTTAAAGGAAACAGGCTTTCGACCAAGCCTTCTGTTGAAACCCTCCACGTCACTCCTTGAGGACATGGACAAGAAAACCTCTGAAACGATTTGTTGATTTCTCTACTAGGTAATCTGGGTGCAAAAAAAAAAAAATGGATGTTTGACCAAAGCCTAAATTATAAGGGTCAATGATTTTCCAAAGCCTCTCAAAACTCCTTCTATATCACCACAAAAACATACCAAATTCTTCTGAACTCTCTTAGATAATGAAAACTACTGGAAGTTTGTGTGGATCCAGCATGCTGGTCAATAATGCAAGTACTCCCAACTACTCACCGCCAGCAGGAGGCTTTCAGACCCCAAAGCTCTGCCATCAAAAAGGACTCTGGGAACACTCCTCAATCTGCTGTTGGCAAAAGCACTCGAGTTAGCTCAAACTTCCCTCACCAGCTGCACACCAACAGCCTAGATTCAGATTTCTAGATTCAGCTGCACCAGGGAAAGAAGTCACTGATCTCACTTCAAGTCACCATTTCTTCCATCTGCCAGCTAAACTGTTCCTGTGAGCTTCCCTAGACATGTTTCAATTAGATAGGAAAAAAACAGACCTACATCCTACACAGTCTGAAGTGAAATGTTCAGAAACTGCTCCCAATAACAGCTCAACTAACAGATCACAGCGGGTGACAGAGGGTGTCAACGAAAAGCTAAGGACATGTCAATATGACAGCCTCTTCCATACAGGCAGATATTTGTAAGGAACAAATCTGTTTATATCCTGCTCTACTGTAACATGAAGTAAAAAGGGTTAGATTTCTGTTAGTGTGAAGTCAAAAACTATTAGGCTTCACTTAGCAGAAAACATACTTCTTCAAAACAAGTGTGGTAGTTTAACCGTTAGCTGATCATACAAAATATTTTTCAGAAAAGAATCTGAAATTCGGCACTGGATTTTTGCTAAGAATGGCAAGCTGGGCCAAACCCAACTATGACAGCTTCCACATTTGTGCTTTTTAGAGATAATTTTTTTCCCCCGCTAATACATGTTATCATGTATTATATGTCAATGTATTCATGTATTATGTTTCAAAATGAAGGAACAATTATGTTATGCTATTTAGCCATTGCTTTAATGACAGTTAAGACATTTGTCCTGACAAGCTTCAGTCAGCAATCTATCCTGTACACAACTGGACACAGACCTTTCACAGATGGCAGCACCAACCAACTTGCTAACAAATAAAACTGGGGAGGGAGCAGAGGAGAAAGCTGAGTGTGTTAAAGGACAAAATTCCATTTTGTACACAAATATTTTAATTACAGATTAAAAATATTAAAAATTGGCATTAGGAAAAGGATAAAAACACAAAACCTTAGCAGCAGGTGAACAAAGATGAACAATACAGATGTTTATGCAGAAGGCAATAGCTGCAGAGAAAAAACGTCCTATTCTCTCCTTGAGACCAGCAATGAAGAATGGAAAAGAAGCCTTTGAACGAGCATCCATAGCCATGCTCCTCAAATCTACAGTTTGCTTCATCAGTTGCACACAGGCATACAACTACCCACTATAATATGCTTGGAAACTTAAATTTTGTGTATTGGAGAACAGCTCATATCACAATGTGATGCAGTCTCATAACACCTGCGTTAAGCTGGTGGAGATCAACTTATGCACAGGAATGGCAGTGGAGGCTCTTCTGTAATTAAAGCTGCTGTGCTTCCATAAATCTGGTTTCAGACATTATTTCCTCAGAATGACTCCCTCGAAAAGTTTTGAAATCATATTAAGATTATAGGTAGGCTGAAAGTACGATTTTCCCAACAATATTAAATCAGAATCTGTTGCTGATTTATGACCTCCTAGAAATAGAGCTTTCAGAAAATCTCCTAACACTGCTATACAGTGCATCAGTCTGCCACCTGAAAGAAAAGGCAGCAAAAGATTTCATAAAACATATTTCTGTGGGCTTGCATAGATACTACCTATTGTCCAGAATAAGCACCACACTAAGGCATTCTCAGAGTCTTCTTTCCTAAAAAAATAAAAATAGTGTGAATGACCTTATTATGCAGGTCCTGCGGAGCCAAACAACTCATCTTCCCATTATTAAGAGGCTCAATTTGGAACGCACCGTTTAACAAAAGCCCCTGGGTCATTCCTATCTAACCACTACGATGTGGAATGTACGTGGGAAAACTGCCACTGAAAGCTTCACCGGGCTCCCAAACCCAAACATTTCTGCAGCTCTCCCAGCCAAATGGTGCCAGGGTCACACAATACTCACTACTCCCGTGAAAGCTCCCTAGGCATCACACCCAACAATTACAATATTTTGTATTTATTAGCTACTGCTTGACTCCAAACTAAACGACGATTTAGAATTTACTGGAAAATTCCAGAATCCATGCACCTTACAGTAATTTGTTTTTAATGCATTAAATCCATGCACTTTACAGCCAGTTTGTTTACAGACTAAACAAATCAGCACATCCAAAGGTGCTAATGTTTTTTGCTAGTGAGGTTACAGCATAGAGGTACAGAGCTCACCAAAACTGAGCAAAACTGTCAATATATTCCAAGATTTTTAAAAACTGAATCTATGCTGCACTGCAGCCAAAGTTTGTATGGCTTGATGAGCATTACCTGACTACTCATCCTTTAGGGACACCCCTTAAGAAGTCCCACATACCCCAAATGGACAAAGAAATGCAATTGTATCAAGTACTTTTAAAAGCCTAAAATACATTGCCTTGAAACTTGACACGTATGATCTTATTTAAGATGTGGCACTACAGTTCTTCATCAAACTCACCCTGGGGAGAAGTTAATGTCTGAAAGTGGTGATACAAGGACGTATGAACTTAAGTTAACCTGTGCTACTGGCCAAACTGATGGCACCTTTCAACCCAATTAAACACCAAACACACACAATCTTTACATTTTCTATCCAGAGCTATACCTAACGCAGTTCACCTACAATGTCCAGTTAGTTTGAAGCGGTTACAGACCTCAAGCAGGTGGTATAAAGACTTCCGTAAGGCATCTATACTGAAACATAAGCAATGAAAACGTAATACAACTTGACAGAAGGAAGAAAAAAGCATATAACAAAATTATGTTTCAGACAAGAAATATGAATAATTCCTGTTGTGTGTGTGCACATGCACAAGAATAAAGAAAAAACAGAGAACCACATCAACAGATTCAAGTAATTCACTTCTCCCAAAGCTGGAGAACCGTTAACAAATCCAACCCAGCACACTGCACGCCGCTCAGAATTACTGACATTTAGCCATACCCGGTTTTGTTCAGGAGAAAGGCAGCGGTTAGTCTTTATAGCAATTTACAGCTTTGTAAAATAAAAAGTAGCAGCGAGTAACGCAGTTACAAGTGCTACATACTTACTACATTCTTGAGCTTCCAATATTTAGGACACAACAAGTCTTTATATTATCTTTATCACTGGGGCTTTTTTTTTTTTTTTTTAATTACAGTGTACAAACCAGGAATTGCAGATTTTCTACAAAATACTCAAACCCTGGAAACCATCATATTTATTGTTCAAAAAAAACCCCGATAATACCCTTTCTTTTAAATCAGCCTTCAGGTAATAACATTACCACTTGTAACAAAAGCAAGGCTGTCAAAGAAAACACGTTTCCAGTGCTGTTTCCTTCTCCTGAGCGGCAAATTGTTTGAATAAAACCTTCTGAAAAAAATAACGCAATTTCACTATTTTATTTTTGTCGCTTTCAGTTCAACAGCGAAGGTGCATTCCTAACCCCACGTTTACGAAAAATACCGCACTGTAAGAGTGCCGTCATCGTGCCTTCTGCTTAGCATGCAGGCAAGAACCGAGCGTGACATGCAGTGCGGTGTAGAAGTCAAGGCAGAGAGCAATCCCGTCGCAGATCGCTAGCTAACGCCTCATGGCAAAAAAGGCTTAATCCCAAGCGCTCTGTAGAAAGTAAATATAAAAAAAACAGTAAAACCACGCATTCTTTAGTTGAATTAGGGTCAGATCTCTGTTGTATCAGGCTGCTGGAAGAAGGGCACGATTATTAAAAGCCAAGGAAGGCACCCAAAAGGCAACGCGTTTCTGCAGAGCGCTGCCGAGCACCCCGAGGGCAGCCCCCGTGCCTCCTCCGGCACTGACCCCCCCCCCCCCCTTTCCTCCTGCGGCTCAGCAGGGCCCGCACGGGCACCCCAGGCACGCCTCACGCCTCAGCCGCCCCAAATTCACCTCAGCCTCAGCGCCGCGCTCCCCTCATGTTCTCCTCTCCTTCCCGGGCGAAGCGAAGCCACTCTCCGGCGCTGCAAGCCCAACGCAAAGCGTTACCCGGGGCGGGCGGCGGCTCCCTCCTGCCTCCCCTCAGCACCCCCCTGTACACGAGGGGCACCCCCCCCCCGCCCCCTCCCTCCCCTCCCTCAGGCGCCCGGGCAGGTGCGCGTAGCCCGCCCCAACGGCCGCGCCCCTCCCCCCCCCCCCCGCCCGCCCCAACGGCCGCGCTCCCCCCCCCCCCCCCCCCCAAGCAACGTGGGCGCGTCCGCTCCCCCCCCCCCCCCCCGCTCTTTTCCCTTCTCCTCAGCGCAGCGCGCGCGCGGCCCGGCCGCGACCACTCGGCCCGCGGGGGGGGGGTTCCTCCTTCCTTCTCTCCCTCCCTCCTACCCTCATGGGAGCCCCCCCTCCCTCTCTCGGCGGGCCGCTTACCGCGGCGGGTGCCCTCCCTCAGCGGGGCGCTCCCCGCGGCGGCAGCGGGCTCACGCACGAGGGGCGCTTAACGCCATCGCCAGCCCCGCCAGCCGCCTGGGTTCCTCCTGCTGCCGCGGCGGGGAGAAAGGCCCGCCCCCCTCGCCTGAGCGCCGCCCAATAGCCGCGCCGGACGTCTTTGAGTTACGGCCCCGCTGGCCAATCAGCGGCGCGGCGCCCGCCTCCCGAGCCGCCGGGCAGCGGCGCTGCTCAGCGCTGAGGCGGGCGCGAGCTCGCCCGGAGAGACGGCGGCCAATCAGCGGGCGCCGCCGCTTTGACGGACAGCCGCGACCACCACTCAGGCGCGGAGACCGGCAGCGCAGCGCCCTCCCCCCTCTCTCCCGCAGCCCGGGCGGCGATAGCCCCGCCCCGTTCCCGTAGCCATCCGCTAGCCGCAGCAGCCCCGCAGGGCATGCTGGGAGCTGTAGTCCCTCACCCCCCTCCCGCCCAGTGCGGAGCGTGCGCGCGCTCCCGGCTCGCGTCACCTCCGGCCGGCGGCGGTTTGAGCCGAGAGCCCGCCAAGGGCGCGAGGAGCCCGTGAGTGGAGGGGGGAGGGGCGGGGGCGCTGTGAGGGGGCCCTCAGGGGTCCCGCCCTGTCCGCAGCGCCCCTAAAGCGCCTGATGGGGGCTGTTGGGGGCGGTTTGAGCTTCGTGTGGTGTCTCCTGACAGGCAGCCCGAGCAGCTGAGGGCGGCCGGGGGTGCTGCGTGAGGTGAATGTGCCCCCGGTGAGGTGAATGTGCCCCCGTGTTAACAAGGAGTTGCCTCAGGAGCTGCCCCAAGCAGGCTCTGGGAGATTCCTGGAGTCCATCGTGGACAATCTCCTTTGTTAGGCAAACCCACCAGAGGTTTTCCTCGGAGCACAAGAGCTCCTGTATGTAACAAATCAGGCAGGGAAGGTAGGAAACTGGCATGGTTGAACAACAAGGGTCTGCTGGTCAAACTTAGGCAAAAGATGGAAATTGTTCACTGTGAGGGTGGTGAGGCCCTGGCACAGGCTGCCCAGAGGAGCTGTGGCTGCCCCATCCCTGCAGGTGCTCAAGGCCAGGCTGGGGGGGGCCTTGGCCAACCTGATCCAGTGGGTGGCATCCCTGCCCATGGCAGGGGGTTGGAGCTGGAGGATCTTCAAGGTCCCTTCCGACCTGAGCCCTTCTGTAATAGCAGTGAGCTGTGTTCCATGGATCTGTGTTGTTACTGTTTTCAAAACGTGTGATTGCTTATCACTCCCTAGTCGTGAGATACTAAGGCCATTTTTGATGAATAGCTACTATTTTTAGTAATTCAGCCACTTCAGCCTTGAGCTCCTTCAAAACACTCGAAGGAACACTTGGATTTTCATTTAGTGTTTTTGTGGTTTTGATTTGTTAGTCACGAAGCTTCTGTAGCTGCTGTTTACTCGATGAGCCTCTGAGTGAAAAGCTTGGTCTCCACATCTAACCTTTCAGGTGTATTTTATCTAAGAAAACTAAAGTTCCTGACTTTGTGATCTAGAAATGTGGGAGGGTTGTCAGGATGCATATTATAATATGTTAGGAACACACCAGCAAATGGAAAAAATAACAATTAGAGAAAATGTGTGCACTAATCCTTTCTCTCTGTTCTTAGAGCTTCTGAATCTGCAATGGGTAGAACAACAGGCGTGAACTGGTCGTCTTCCTTTCAGTGTACAGCGATGCTTCTGCTACACTTTTTGACTTTAAAATAGGCTTTGGTTTGTTTAAATTATTTGCTGAAATTACTACGATGCTGTTCATAATGGATCTGTCTAGAAACAAGATATAAATAACTACCACTACCACAGTAATTATATACAAGGCATTGATTTTCAGTTTAATTATTACTTTAAAAGATCAATAAAAGGCAATTCGCTGAAATTCATTTGTTTCACTGCCTTGTTTCATCATTGTTCATTCTTATTTTCTATATGCCCAGCATAAATCTTTCATAGGGTCAATATGCCTTTCATAGTGTCTTCTGCAGCGTTGGGTATTGGAATAGTACGACAGGCATGAGAATTGGCTGAATGTGGGTTCTTAACGCTGCTGGTGTTATTCAGAAATCATGGCAGAGATTTTTTAAGTCTTCAGCATATGATTCTTTGTATAATCATTAACAAGTTCATGCTAACAATAATTGCAATAATCTGTAAATGTGGGGTAGAGCTATAGGACAGTGCTGTTATTACAATAGCATTCACTGCATGTGGATTTCTTTAATTATTTACCTATTATTCTTTAATTATTCACCATTCATTTCATTATTCACTTAGGGGAAAAAAAAAAAACACAACAAAGAAAAACTCATACATGTTTGGTGGCTAGTGCTTTCTGTGTTGCTGCTGGTACTTAAGATAGATCTGCCAAGTTGGTTTTAACTCATTTAGTGACTGTGATCCAGACGCATTTTTTAATAGCATTACTACATACCAATGATTTATATGTGCTTTTTCTCTCTAATTCAGATTTATACATGTGAAACTGCATTTTTTATTCAAGGTTTCGGTAGACGAATGTTGTCATAATCTAATTCAACAGGAGGTTAGTTATGTTAACATTTCATTTTCATTTTGTCACTCACCACAAGCTGTGTAGCAAGTCGATCGAAAGCATTCATTTTCTCCGCTTCTGTATAGAAAGGGAAAATCATCACAGAAAGTGAGTCAGAGATGTTGCTCGGTGGTGAATCACAGAGCTGAGCACTGAATGGGTCTGTCGGCCCACCAGTCATCCAGCATACTCGGTAAAGGCTGGCACTAGAGGAATGTTGTGTTTGTTTTTGCCAGTAGTCTTGAAGTGCATTCATCAACTTTTAAAGGAAGAAAAAAAACCAACCCACTCTGTGGAAAATACTGTAATTGAATTCTTGAAGTGATTATGATTGATTTCACAACAGTTAGAGCTGAAACATTTCTGTTTGCTCAACCGAGAGATGAAATTAGTGTTTACCAGCGTTTTACAGCTTCTTGTCTGTGCAATGCATCACCTAGAGCAAGCTAGAGGGTTGCCCTTTTCTGTTGAGCAATGTTCAGCGATGGACATCTGCAGAAGAGCCTTGATACTGATTGTAGCACTTTTATCTGCTGTTGAGTGTTCCAAGAACCCAAGGTACAAAATGTCATTTCCTTAAGGATACGAGAGAGATTCCACTCACAAAACCGGGAAAAAAGCCACAGCGAATAGTGTGATGACAGATGACACCGTATGTCTGTTTTGCAAAAGGAACACAGATTTCCTTACCCTATAACTTCCACGGAGTTCTCATTGCTGGGTGAATCGCTAAAAATAGATTCTGTGGTAGCTAGATGATTTGATACAAAATAGAACCAAATCCATAGAAATAGTAAATACAATCCTTATACCTCAACTTTGAGTGTTGCTTGAAATCTTAAATTCCAATTCAGATGTGCTTGCTTGTTTCCTCCCACATTCTCCAGCAGAATGATGCATCAAAACAGCTGTGGTTACCCACCACTTTGTTGTAGAAAAGTGGTAAAAGATGCCCAAGAAAGTACGGACAGAAGTTCCCCAGTATTACCAGCATTTTCCTTCCAGCTCTCTAAGTGTGATGTGTTTCTTGATAGGTATGCCTATAATTCATCATATAGCCAAAAAAGCAATTACTCATTTTCGGTCTGAATATCATTAGTCTGGCCAGTGGTGCCAGTGACAGGATACACCAAAATCCTGATTTTTTTTTCTAGGGTTGTGAAACAGTTGAGTGGGTTTACAGAATAATCTGGTCCCTTGTTGTGTACGTCTGTTCACAGACATTTTTGTCCACAGTACTTCAGTACTACCAGATTTGTTTGCTACAGAAAGGCAAATTCCCAATAACTTCTTTTTGCTGCTCTTTCTAGTCCCCCTTTCTTTTCCCTTTTTTTTGGATCACTTTTAGGACAGCCTCAGCTATCGGACAAGGCAGGGCACAAGTGGCTCAGCAGTGGTAGGAGGCTATGGCAGTGGGTCTGCCAGTCCTGCTCTGGGATCTCCACTGGGGTCGTGCAGCACCACGGCCAGAGTCTCACCACACCATGCCAGGGAGTTCTGATGGCCTGGGACATCCCACCTCGCCAAATGGGAAGATTTCTCGGTTTTAGTAACATAATGGCCCTTGGAAGATGGAGGTGTTTGTACAGTCATGCCAGAACAAAACCCCAAGCTCTTTCAACATATGTACTGAAGTAGTATTACTTGAGTGTGCCACAGCACAGTTATGGCTGGATTCTGTTCACTGCAGAGAATGTAACTTCGGTTGGAAGAGTGCACATCAGTTTTTGTAGCTAAAAAATCATAAATGGAATTCCTTAGGAATACAGAGGTGCTGTTCTCTGTCACCATGGTATATAATTCCTTTTGAATGAATGTTTTCCTTGCCAATTCCCCGGAACGTTAGAAGGCATCTGTTGCAACCTCTGTTTTGCATAATCTTGCTTTACTGTGTTGATTACTGAACCCCTTGCATCGTCCTCAGGTCGGGCTTACCACGTAACTAGTCAGTGCAAGAACCAGATGGTTTAGTCCTGCAGATCTTCGAAGTGAATGGCCGTGTAGCTCAGTACATTTCTTACTGTGATTATAATGAATCATTAAATCCACAGGAAGAATCATACATCATGCTCACTAAATCATATCTGAATTGTTCTGAGTTACTTCAGAAATGTATCAATAGAAAAGAATCCGGGCACAACATGGTGTTCTTACAGAATTCTGTTACTGAGCTTGGTAGTACAGTATCTACTGTTGACAATCCAAGAGGCATATTTTGCCTGATGTTTTGTGTTCCCAGCATAACTAAGGTCCCAATCCTCACACAGGCTATGAAATTAGGTAATTAGGCAGTGTGGGGTTAAAGACTTTTCCTCTATGCCTTGATGTAAAGGTTTGTTCCTTTCCTCGTGTTTAGTTAGTGTACTGCTACTGAGCGCTAACATATACAATTTTTGGAAGTTATAAGAGGAAAAAAAAGCTAGGATTTCTTCTCCAACTCTTTTCCCTTGCACAAAAGTGAATCAAGTTCATATTTATACCCTGAAGAATATGAGAATCTTTAGTATGAGAATAGGCATTGATTAATTCTGTGGTTTAAGATTTTATTTCTGAAAGGAATAAAGTTTCTTTTGTAGTTCTAGATTTCTTGTGTATGCCTAAACAATGCTGGTCAGGTCCACCTGAGATCATTGGTAGCCAAACAAGCCAAAAAATGAAAATGAATCAATTTTAGAAGAAAAGGAAAAAAGAAGTAATATGTTTTCAAGGATGTTGTTATAAAAGAAAAATAAAGTGTATTGATAAAACACAATGAAACAAGTCTGATACCAAGATCTCACCATTGTTCTCTAATGATCTTGGTGACATTTTTGCTGCTGAAGACAGCATTCTTCCTCCACTCCTTTCCTGAATGTTCTTCTTGCAGCTGACTTCTCATGGGCAAAACTTCCTAGCCATGCTCACATGTTGCCATGATCATGGCTGTAAAGAGAGGTACAAAGCTTTACTGCCTGTTTCTTGCTCTAAACTGAGGCAGGCTGCTTTGTGTGTGGCAAGTTGGTTTAGCTCTTTATTTCCATGCTAATACAAATAAAGTTGTGCTACTTTGGAAATGGGAAGGATGTTTGAAATGTGGGGATGTTTTTGTTGTCTTTTTTTTTTTTTTGGAGAGGGAAGGTTATTTTGCGGAGACTGATGTTCCTTATAAATCATTTCAATGTACATTGAATTACAACAACTTTGTGACTTTGCCTTTCTTTAAAAAAAAAAAAGTTATCACACTTTTGTTTTTTTTGACCTTCATAGTTACTAATTAATATGGTGATTCTGGTGGTCTTAATTTGCAATATGTTTTCTATTAATTAAATTGTCATATGTGACATCTGTGAAAAGCCAGGTGTTTGGTTGTGTTGTTGTTTTTTTTGTAAAAACCTGTAAGAAATAGTCAACTGGCTAGTCTGAGCATTTCCTTTTCGTTTCCACCTAATGTTGTTATTGTAAGGGCAACTTACTTAGATATCAATTATTTCAAGTTACCATTATTCCATGAAGCTTTATTCTGTAATGTGTTGCAGACCTATCTTTTAAGTTAGATATCTTTTTTGATTTTGTTTCCCCTAGGCTCAACATGGCTTGTGTGTTCCAAGGAACACCTACACTTGAAGCTTCTGATTCTGAAAATGTTGATGCTAAGCTGTCCTTTCTACCTGAAAGACTGAGAAAGAAACTGCTGCCTTTTCAGGAGAAAGGCATCATATTTGCACTTCAGAGAAATGGCAGGTAAAATCCTTATTCTGTCATGTGCTAAATAGAATTATTCTAGGTAGATGTAATGAATGGTTACAAAAACTATGCAAATACAGCAACGCTTAGGAGAGTTATATTACAGATTTTTTATTGCAAACTGTAAGATAACATGGCTTATAATGAGGTGTTTTTTCTTCCTCCAGAGGAGGAAGAAATATTTAATAGCGCAAAAGAGGCTTGTAGTATCAAAGATCTCCTCATATAAGAGGAGGCTGCTATCAGCAGGACCATCCTTTTTGTCATGTTAATGGAGAATGCTTAAAATAAATTGATTCACATTTGCTTCTGTAGTTCTTAATGGCGTGGTAGAGCTGTTAAGAGAATGACTAACAGATCTTGATGCATCTGTGTGGTATTCTATTTTAAACTTTGTACAATTCTGGTATGTAATCAGGGTGTTCTGGAACTCACTGAGCTGCAACAGCAGAGCGGAAGACGACTAGCAGAATGCTCGGTTAGCAAGTGCAGCAACTGATAAAAAAGGCATTTGACAATTAGGTACCTGATAAATCAGAAAAATCGTTTATGCAGCAGAGTCTGTAAATATTTTGCTGAGTAAGAGCATGTTGCTGAGTTACAGGGATGAAGAAGTGGGAAGGGAAATGTGATTTCTGATTTATAAATTTTCTAATAACTAGGCAATTGCAGCCTAAAGCCATGAAACTACTGGATGTTGTTCTTTTGGAAAGTAATGACATCTTAGAGGTCTGGCACAAAAGAAACAGTTTGGGCTTAAGTTGTGAGGAAGGATGAAGTTAGTTTCTGATAACCTCATCATCTTGCTCAATACAAGAGGCTTGGGGCCTAAGAGGGTTGCCTGATACTGTTTGTGATGTTTTTGTAGGAGATGAGAAATGTGCACGGCCTTCTCTAAAGATTAAAAATGGGAAAGGAAATGTTTCTCATCAGTCCCTGCAGTTATATGGAACTTATGATCAAGTCAAATTTTCTCTGAAGTATTTCACTTTATTTCTAGTCATCTGGCCAAAAAACTTCAGTAATGGTAATATTTCTGTCTCATAAGCCATCTATTTTAGGCTGCCAAAGTAGGTAGCAGAGTAGAAGGATGGGTCCAGCTGTTCAGGTGCAAGCTTGAATTTAAAGCCTGGGATTTTAACAGCTTTATGCTGTGTTGTCATTAACTTCTCTGTGACCACCAGTCATGTGAGGTACTTCACTGCTGCCCGGTGTAACTGTGAGGATAAACGTATACAGTTTTAATAGATCACTAAGACTTGGAGAGAATAGACAGCAAAAGTCTGTATTTGAGTTGAATTTAATAAATTCAAAGCCTTAGGCTACTACTATATCACAGTTGATCTGATTCTAGTAAGGGGAAGTGAAGTTTATATTGTATGTAATAGAGGTGCATTTGTATACACAAACTGAAATAACACAAAAATATAAATGTATTTATTGTCTTTAATGTTAACTACTGTAGGCTAATGGATGCATCTGAAAGTGGCATAAAGCTTTGCAGCCTACCATGTAATATACAGGTTCCTCAGGAAACTGTTTAACTGTAAATTTTAATTACATTTTTCTTTCTTCTTCCTTGAGCAGAAACAATTGTCTGCAGTAAGTATGTAGAAAGGTTTGGAATGACCATAAAAGAGGGAATGTGACTGTTTTTAATTAGAATTAGGGGTTTTGCTTTTTTCTTTTCTTGAAACCTGTCATTAACAAAAGATTGTTGAGTAATATGGCACTGATATTTTTACTATAAAATGGGTAGGAATGTATTTTCGTCAGGAGTGCAAGAAATCTCATTCACTGGCGTAGCAAGTTCTATTCAGTAGCTGGGTCAAGTTGAGGAGAACAGTATGCCTGCTCCCAGCCAGCCTCTGTATAAAGTAAAATGTGTTATGTCAAACTTTCCAGAGCAGTACTTTTTAAAAAATCTGTGCTTTGCTCAGGCAGATCTAATTTTTTCTTAGTCCCAAAACAGAACAAGAGCCTGTGCTGCAGCTTGTAGCTGAATTTTCTTATTAGCGTATCAGCCCTTGGCTCACACAAATCTCTCCCTTTTGTGTACTCCTTAATGATTTAAGCCTTCTTTCACTATTTCCATCAGTATATTTTAGCAAGGTCTGGTGCTTTTCCATAAAAGTGTCTTTTCTAATTTTAAAAATATATAAACCTGGGACTTGAAGTAAGCAATATGTGCATCTGGGCTCGTCTTTCTTCTCTCCCTTGGGCTGTGCGCTCCCTGTGCAGCCATCACTTAATCCATGCTTTGCTGTAGTGGCAGGAAAGTGGTGTAGAGAAAGTGCTCTACTGCTGGCTGTAGACATTCAGTTCATGTTATCTCAGGTTAGACAAGCTCCCAGCATTATTAGAACAAAAAGAAAATATGCTCTTGGATGAAATGCACCCTCTGAGACACTAATGGGGTAGGGATTAACCTATTAATTCCCCCATAGTTCCCCTAATGATAAGATAAATATGCTGTTGTGATTTGTGCTTTTGATTCAATGGTAAAAGGGAGGCAGGAGAAGCAGACAGATTGTGTGTGTTTATTTATTTTTTTTTGCAATAAATGCTCCAAAGGCTTTGTCTAGAGCAACACATGCTGCCTAACACTTTTCTAGGAAATAATAAAAATACAGTAATTCTAGAGCCAACAAGACTGTGTAATTCAAAATATGGTAAGATACCTTTTAGCTGACAGACATGCCTTAAGAAGCCATAGAGTTACTGATCTTTACTCCTTACTAGAGATTGTTCTTCAGAAGTGCATTTGGGAAGAGGTGCATAGGGATGGAAATCTTTCTTTATAACCTGAACCATTAATGTGCAGAAAAGGTGGGTACATGCAAATTCCATACCTGAAAACTATTTTATTTCTTTTTTTTTCATCCAGGGAAACTAGCTTACTTTTAAAACATCATAAATATATATTTATATTCATATATTTATATTATATGTTATTTACTTTAATTATAGACAGCTTGCTCACCTAAATACACTGTAAAAGTTAGAAGCTTGCTATTTTAGAGTTACGTCTCTTGCAGCTAACACATACAAACCATATTGCTGAATACTTCACCAACTTTTGTAATAAAATTTGCTAGCATGTGATTTACAAACACCATTTTTAGTGTTGCTTGCCTTGTTGATGGTATCTGAGGAAGATGCCTTCAGACATACAGATTTTTTTTCCTAGAAGTGTTGGCAGAACAATGTGTTTAAGCTACCTTGCTTGTGGATGAGAAAGAAGAGTTGTTTACCACGTATGAAATAAGCTTTTCTATTATAACTGCACACTCAAACAGTTTAACTAGCATAGTCTAGTTCCCTGTTGTGCTTTTTTCTCCTTTTCTTGTACATGGTTCAATGTGTACAAGTGCATTACCATTGTAACTCTTTTTCTCTGACAAGTAATATTTTTTAAAATAAAAGTTTTTATAAATATTGAAACGCTTATTGATACTTTTGCTAATACCTATATTTTCTTCCAGCTGTGATTCATAGATAATTTTTGCTTTTTAATGCTACCTGTATTAGTTTTAGAGTTAATATGTTAACGTGTGTGTTCTAAAGTATGTGATATTTAGTATCTTATACATGCTGGCTTAAAATTATTTGAGTGTAGCTACAGTAATAAAGAGGCAACATGATATGGGGACCTCATATCTGGCATTAAGAGCTATCTTTTAATGAAGAGATTTATTTTGTTAGGCAGGTCATTTAATAGAGTAATAAAGATTGTTATATTATTTAATGTTGTTTTGGATAATAGGCTACAGAAAATCATTGTGATAGAGAGTTCATTATAGAACAGAGTGTCACCTAGTATAATAGCAAGTCAGTTGGCTGCAATTCAAAATAATATTTTTATTTTCCATTGACTGTGTCTCTGAACTCTACCAGTCAACACAGAAGAAGCACTTAGTTAATTCTTCATAAATTAAAACATATTTTTGGCTCAAAAACTTTTATCAGTCTTCATAGAAATTAATTTCCTCCTCCCAGCCTCTCAGAATAGACCAGAAAAGCAAAGGCTCAAATCAGAATTTTCTCAAAGCTTATGAACAAGGCTAAAAGATTCTAGCTCCAGTTCCTTACAGGAAAGGTAGAGTGTATACAGTCTGACGAGGTTTTAGTTGTTGAATCGTAGAAATGATAGCTCTTGGGCAGGAAACAAATAGAAATTTTAAAATTCCTGGTGATGGAATACAGGTTTGTTGGGTCAGGAATTCCTGATATATGTTATATCGAAATTCTTGCACAAATTTCTGCACAATTTTCTTTAACTTTCTAGGACAGTAATAAGAAGGGAACAGAATGCAAGGAAATTGAGTCTGGATGTGGCAGCATCCAATAGACTAATGTTTTTTTTTCCCTTGAAATCTCAAATTCTCAGAAGTCCTTATTCTGAATCTGCTTTGTACTATTTCATTCAACCTGCCAGAAAATAAACCTATAGTCTGCATGTGTGGTACATCGGGTGGGGGTGGAAAGGTTCCTTTTTATAGAATTCTTCAGAACACAAGAGAGAGGTTATCTGTGTTAAGGTTTCTTTGTCTAGATTCTGAACAAGGAAGCCTTAATCAGCTTAACTTTTCTATATCAGCCACTGAGCAGCATGAAGGGTATCATTTCTGTATGTTTGAGAGTGTAGTGGAGATGTATGTCTAGTTTTTGGAATTTGATACAGTAAGAGAAAATATGTTGGTCTACACTTGTCTCTATGCATGTTTTAATTGCTGCTAGAGCAGCAGATCCTTCTCTTTTTGTTTAATTACTTTTCCTTTTAATTCTTATTTTTTACCATTTTTACTGAGTTTGATTCTGTATTTTATGTTAGTAGTTATGAATAAAAAGAAACATTGGAAAAATAAAATATTTTCATCCATTTCCGTTTTGAAACACTAAGCTTAGATGCATGTACATGTGTTGCTGTCTGCATCTATTTTTTCTGTCCTTTGTTTGAGAGGTCATAGATTGCTGAAGTCTGTATTGTGATTGTGTGGCCAACTGTTTTTTACTCTTCTGTAAAGCCATTTCTTTTTCAGAATCAGCTACATGTTTCAAAGTAATACTTATCAAAAATACTTTACAGAGTACTTCTGGACTGTCCTCTAAAAGTACTTCTCAATATTTTTCTTGTGGAAGCTGTGGCACAGTTATTTTCAGTTGAGCCTTATAATTTTTCATCTCTATTATTATGTCTTCAAAACACAATAGCGTACTCAACTTCTTCTTTCCATATAAGTTAGTTGCATGCAACTTCATTTATGCAATGAAAACATTAACCATTAATTCCTATAGGCAGAAAAATTTAACAGAAATGGTTGACATGGAGAGTTTGCATTTTATGGAGCAATTTAATCATTCTCAGTATGTTGTACCTGACACTGACATTTATGGAGAACATTTTAAAGATTTTTTCTTCAAGTTTTACTTATATTGGGCCACTTTGGTAAGAGTAATGTGTTTGAAATCTGAGTGAGAGTTCTGACTGCTAAGCACATAATGAATGTCATTCTTACATGCTGCAGGTAAGGATGTTGGGTTGGTATAATTACCAAATACAGCATCCGTTAAGGAGTGCAAATGTTACAGTATCAATTTTGTTGTGAAATTGGAGTTAATCTGATTTCTTGTTGCTAAACTTTTGATTGATTTGGTTTTAAGATGGGGAGTTCAGACTTGAAAATATAGAGAAGAATTTCCAAAATCGGAAGGGTGAAGATAATCATCATTTCTTTTGGGAGATCTTACTTTCTCTGCTTTTTTCACAATGACTTTGATAGATGCCACATTAATTAAATTTGCATGTTTCAAAATGAAATTCCTTTCATATTTTTTCTTTTTTTTTTTTTTTGAGTCATGCCTATGAATATTATATTTTTATGAATGTTTAATTTTTATTTTAATTTATACTTGGTGACTTGAAGCATTATGTGCTGTCAACAACTATCTCTGTTGACTGTGTATCTTCAGATCAGATGGGAATAAGGAGGAAGATTTGAAGAGACTAGTTCTGCAGCTTTTGCAGTGCACATCACTGCAGGGAATGTCACGTGGGAAAGCAAATTTTATTGGTAAAGTAATGACAGGTAACTAATTTTCATTGAAAGTCATTAGACTGCATCCTAAGGAAGAGCTACCATTGATTACATATATTTCAATCATGCCAATTAATATCTAGGTTAAAGCTTGTAGCCTACATTGTCAGTAGTTGAAATTAGTTGATGTTATTCCAACTGTTCCAATTAACTGATGTCAACTTTTCTTGCAATGAATCGGCTGGTGAACTGATTGGGGCTGAGGGGGCTTATAAGAAAGATGGAGAGAGACTTTTTGCTAGGTCTTCTAGAGATAGGACAAGGGGTAACAGTTTTAAGATGAAAGAGGGTAGATTTAGGTTAGACCTAAAGATGAAATTCTTTACTCAGAGAGCAGTGAGACACTGGAACAAGTTGCCTTGAGAAGCTGTGGATTCCCCATCCCTGGAGGCTGAATGGGGCTTGAGCAACCTGGTGTGGTGGGAGGTGCCCCTGCCCATAGCAGGGGGGTGGAATTGCATAATTTTTAAGGCCCCTTCGACCCAAACTATTCAGTGATTCCAGCTCTCTGAGCTTAAACTTCACCTTGACCACTTTGATATGTGTTATTCCACACATCCTTGCCCATGCTTAAATCCTGAAATACGTAGGCTAATGTGCTCTCCTAGATTGCAAATCTTCATAAGCATGGAACATTTTAGATGTTTCATTCAGTTGTAGGTTGAGCAGTGTTGGAGAAAAGCATAAAACTTGGCACAACCATTCTCCTCCATATTCCTTTAGGGAATCAGTAACACTGCATATGGGGCAATTTACTGCATCTTACATTAGCTTGAGGGTTGTTTTTTCATTTAGTTTTTTAAATACGTAGTGTACTTCAAGAGCAAGGGTATCATCTAGCTTAAATCTTCTGGGGCTCTATTTCTGGTGAAACAACCTTGATTATTTTTGCAAGGAAGTCATCTCTCTTTGTTCTAGTTTTAGGACTGTGTGCTGTGATTACTGACACACAAATGTAACGGTTGCTTGCGCAGTTTTATATAAAAATGTACTAAGTTCAGATTCCTTAAATAACCCTTGGTTAAGATGTTAGTGCTAAAGTGTTGGCTTGTGAGTAGGAGGTAAATTATATGTTGTAGCGTTATATAAAACTGACTCACATGAGTAGGTGAGAATCCCAAGAATATCAGGACACCCACACTAGTGAAAGAAAGACGCAAGCTTCCTCTGTACAACATGTTCCAAAGATTACATTAACAAAAACAGCTTTAATTTGTTTGAGTAGTAACAAAATTTTTCAGTGTTTTAAGAAATCAAGTGCTACTGTTTTGAGTGTTTATGTTGGAAAATGTAACTAAAAGTAAAGCATTTTGTTCTGAAAAGGCTACCTGCAGCTCTGTATTTTCTGGATAAACAGATGTTGAAAATAAATCAAAAAGTTAAATTATCCCCACAAGCAAGCAATAAGTATATTGTATTGCTATATCCCCTTCAACTTTTAATCCATGATGCATAAGGAGGCAGAACTGTCTAGTTTAGGGACAATATTATTGCAAAATATTTCTGTAGTTACAAGAAACGTGTAGCACTGTGTGACTTATTCGTGGTTAAATACATATTTCTTTTTAATCTATATATAAATTATATAGATTATAAGGTTAAACCTCACATATGTCAGCGTGTTGGTAATCAGTATTTTTCCAAGAAGAAAGTTCAAAAAGAGATTTTGTCTTTGCAAAGATACCTTGCTGAAGTAGTCATAATTAATATAAGAAGCTATAATGGCATCACTTACTTGGTAATATCGAAATACCACCATTTCAGAAGGATGACCTGAATGTAACCCATACACACAGAAATAGAAATGATTTTCATTTAAATGTTCTGCTTCTCCAATCTCATCTGCATACAGTGTTAAAGATCTGTTTCTCCTTATTCTTTACAAAGCTGGCTCAGTCTTCTTGACATCAATACAACCAGAAGCTCTTCCTGTGCATTGTGAGGTTTGAAAAATTATCCCTTCTCTCTTGGCAGAGCTTTCCTGACCAGAGCTTTCTTAGACGTGGGTTTGGGGTTGCTTCCTTCTGTAAGTGCATTTTTGCTTGGTGCTTGATACCTTTACAAGACTGTTTTGATAGTGTTTGCTAACGCTTGAATATCTGGTTCTGGGGTTCTGATTCATCCAGCTTTGTGTGGTCACTTAAATTACAGCCTTAGGTGTTTGTGTTCTCTTGTGTGGGGATCTACAAAAAGGTTTCAGACCTACATGCATGTGGGGTGAACCAACACAATAGGTTTCTTGCTCTTTCTGCTTTGCATGCATATTCACTTACCAGGATACTTTCTCTTAGTTTTATTTTAAAGCTAATACATCTTGAAATGAAAAGGTTATTAAAATCTGGTGGAAATCAGACTGGGTGGTTCCCTTCTGTTTATGAAAATACATGGAAAGCTGTGTCCAAAGCCCGCTGCTAAGCCTACACCTGTGAATGACTCGTGAATATTAGGAAGTTTATAGCAGCATGTGCAGTGCACCACAGTGAGATTCTGATGAGATTTTCTGTTAAGAAAAAATAGCAGAATTTCTTCACAAACGGACAGAGATTCAAGTGCTAGCCACGGGATTCGCTGTGAAGAAGGCGAACATTTAGAAATGAAATGGGAAAGAAACAGAGAACTTGCCATTGACTGTGATACTTTTTCATGGTTGGACTTTTTCGCTGATGGGAAATGTAACTGAGGCATCTCAAATGCTTTTTCCTGGTTTTCAGAAACTTTTGACCGTGTGGGCTGAGCTTATAACAGGATATGGAACTGCGTATCATAGCTCTGATTTGTATTCTTGGATAGAGCTATTATTAAGGTGTCATATGAACAGATGGGATATGAATGATGAAGCTCAAATTGGGTAACTACCAGTTGAGAGGAAATGACTAATTGAACTTCAGAGAACAAGAAGTCTGTCTTCTTGCAGTCAAAATATGTGAAACAAAAATACGTATTTGTCCCTTCAGTGTATCTGAAGATCTGTTTCTTCTGCTTTGACAGCATGAAACCTTTATGTTCGTGTTGGCAGCTTGTCTGACTGCAGTAATATAGAACATACTGAAGTTTGTTATAAATAGAGGCTGCATATTTTTAAGGTTACGTAAAGCAAAATGTGAAGTAGTTCTTCTTACCAGTTTAATGTGACTATTGGATCTTATGAGTTCTGTACAATCTGGGCTCTAATGATAGGGAAATTCTGTACATTTCAAAACTAATTGCTGTGATTATAAACTGGGACACTTGACGATATCCCTCTCAGTAATATAAGCTATTTTATGTTGCTTTGGAGTAACAAATATAGGACCTCTGATATATACCAACTAGGTTAAGCAAGCCGGTTTAAGTATCTAAAACTGGGAAAACTACAGAGTTTTAATGCTCCGAAGCGCATCAAGTCATAATATAAAGTGAACATACCCAATTTCTACTAACTTCTACCTGTATCATAAACTCATCTTGTGTATAACGTCAAAACTTCAGTAGTTGTGCTGATAATGTTAGTTAGCTGACATAAATCAGCAGTTTTGAAACTGTAGCAGTTCAGGGATTTGAATGTGAATGGTGTGGATCAAAGCAGTGATTCATGTTGGATACTGTATCATAACAGGACCTAACACATTCAGATACTCGAAATGGAGTGTTAAAAACAACTTTGTGCACCTGATTCATAGCAGTCTGTGATGTGTCTAGTCAAATGTTTAAATGACTGAAAGGTGTATGGATTGCAAGCAGAGGATAAAAATCCAATACAAAGCTATTTCAGCATTGAGCGAGGGAAGAGAATTAATACTTAACTAAATAGCAAATATCACTATTGAGCCACAAGCATTTGCAGCAGAATTCAATACGTTTCTAAGTGACAATTATTATACTTTCTCTTCTGATGATACTAACAAAATCAAAAATATTGTGATTCATAAGCAGTGTGGGTTATGTTCAGGTAACGAAAAGATAATTTTGCTTCCAGAATCTGCATGGCCTCCAATGCTGTGCATCTTTCCACTGCTTAGTAGTTTCCCCACTTTGATTTTGATACTGCAAATTATTGCAAAATGGATAGGGGACAACTACATTTGAGGATCTATTGTTGAGTTATAGTACTTTTTAAAGAGACCCAGACTTAATAGGGTGTGAGTTGTATGTAGAAGTACCATATCTTTTGTAATTCTGTTAACAGAAACTGTACTGTCATTGTGGGAACATAGAATTGGAGGTCACCTGTGTCCTGAAGTTTCTGATGCTGGAAGGATCCACACTGTACTAATTCCTAGCACAATTTGGGTTCCGCCTTGTACTAAATTACTTTTTTGCCCCAGGATTCTTTACAAATACTGTTATTAGTGTGATTAAGAACATCATTCTAATTTCTAGCTTAAATGTAAGCCAAGTATTTTATGTACCAACACTGTTGTACTTTCTACCCGTGGAATTTTTCTTCTTCGTGGATTTACAGAACAGTGAGGGGAGGAATAAGCATTCCATTTCAGCGTTTACTTTCAGAGATGAAGAAACTATTTCTCTACTGGTGTCTCCTACCATGGTGTCCTGGTTTCAGCTAGAATAGGGTAGCTTTGTTTCCCCTTAATCTTTCTAGTAGATCTTTCTTGCATCTCTTCTGGCTTGAATTTGTCGGAAGACAATGGGATGTGGATGATCAAAATGTTACGCAGTATTCTGGATGGGTGGCATTCACCAATATGTTATATAGTGGTGTTTATATTTCTCCATCTCCCCTGAAAAGTGATGATATCTTTATCTAACAAATGAACAACACCAAAAAAGAAACAAACAAAAAAAAAGTTGTTTTTTTTTCCTTTTGTCATTCTAATATCTGTTTATTTTACCCGATGTACATTCATTCTAGGTTTCCATTGAATTCTAATACTTCTCAACTAATGTTACTTGATTTTGCAGGGCTGTTCAGGAAACTTTATCAATAGCTGCCCAGCAGGAAGAAGTACACCAGATCCAGCTCTTCCTAATCAGCAAGGTGCTGAGTATTAGAATCACAGCTGGAAATGTGAATAGTGTCAAGAGAGGCTATGAAAATGATTGTTAAAAGCAAAATCTAGAGTCAGCCTTACAGTGTAGGAGCTTAGCAAAGTTCAGGTAAAGCTTATTTATGTTATGAATCAATTTGCATTTTTCAGTAGCTTAGACAAATGTGCATGAATGACCAGATAAGTTTCCACTATTTAAAATATGGATAATGCTTTGTTAAAAATAATAATGTCCAGTATACTAGCAAACTGCTATTTTTGAGACATGCTGTGGAAAAAAAAGTTCTCTTCTGATAGGTGTAGAAATAGATCAGTATACAATAAAATCTAGATTAGCTAGAGAGTGGAAATGTGTCAATAGCAACTTGTCTTATGCTAGAATTTAGAATATTGATGAGAATTCTAATTGCTGCCATCCTTAATTATGTAGCTATTTTAAGCATATAGGTGTTTCTGTGGGATCTCTTTGTATTGTTACGGCAGAATCAAGGAAGTTAAAGCTTTTATATGGATAAAAAGATGGCAGTGACTTTGTTCTTCCACTCATTTACCAGCAACAAAACTGAATTTCTATAAATATTTTAAAGCCAACACTTTTGTCCCTGCTTCATTAGAAGTTTCACTTAAGACATACTAATTTGAAGCTAATAGGCACGAAAGCAGAAGATTCTACGTGCACAGTGTGAAAACGTTTGAAAACAATAAAACAGAACAACTTCCTGTTGTTCTGCAGATATTCAAGTCACTAAAGTTTAAGTGGCTACAGTAAACTAATGGGAAAAAAAAAGCAATCTGTTTAGTGGAAAAAACTCCTGTTCCAGTAGTTGACAAATTTTTAAGGCTTTTTATTTTGATTGCTGTTTAGCTTTTTAATTGTCAGACCACTTCATAAATCACTCTGAATTTCTTCATTTTAGCTTGTTACTCTGAAAAAAGGAATGAAGGTATAAGTAGTTGGTTCACATATGCCAAAAAATAGTACAATGGCATGTTAGATATTCTCGCTTAAATTCTCAAAATCTGTGGCTCATGTTAACGTAGATTTATTGCCTCTACATAGAAGATGCATGTCTAAAGTGACATGATGTACATTTATTTATGCAACTCTGCTAAAAATGTAAGTTGATATGCTGAGAAATACTGCATTTGTCAGTGTAAATTGGCAAGGAACATTTGTGTTCTTGTTCTCTTTACCACAATTCCTTACTAGCAGATGCTACTCAGATGCAACACACTTTTGGGTATTGCTGTATTTACATATTTGCTCTGTTATTCTTTAGGATTAAACATACTGTATTGTTGAGGAATGTTTTTGGTTTATTCTTGAGATGCCTCTGCTCTGTAGCAGATTGGCATTCTCATTTTCATACTCATTTTCTGTATCTGTTTAAGGAGTTAAAAAAATAAAAAAATAAAAAAATACCGCAACATTAGATTGTTCATTCCAGCTGATTTCAGGCTTCAAACTGTTTTTAAAAAATGATTAATCTGAAAACGGTTGGCCTCTTAAAGAATCTGCAGGAAAGATGATTTGTTTTCTAAACTACAGTTGAAGCAATTAACTAAGAGTATTACATGGAAAAAAAAAAAAAAACACAAACCTGGCATTATTTTAAAATTAGATTTTTTTTATTGTTTTTCTGCAAATAAATGTATTCACCTGGCTGCAAATCACAAACATGAAGGCTCCACAGGCATGAGTTGCCACTAAAAATATTCTTTTCCTGCCTTTTTGTAAATCAGTGCAGATTTGGTGTTTTTATTTTGTTATGTTTTCAATCTTTGCTTTTATCACTCCATCCCTACCAAGTGTGAAGTGAAAAACATATAAAAATCAGAAAAAATATATGGTTAAAGCTGGGGTTTTGTTGGGGAGTGGGGGAGTTTGTTACAAAATTATTACAAGTAGATAGTTATTTATAAAAAATGGAGTTATATAAGATATGTTTTGAGTTACTCTTATGTCAGCTGAAAGAAAATGTTGCAATTAGTTGACGTTGAACCTGTCAGGTTGAATGAGTAAACAACAGTATACCAGGTTTCTCAGAATATCGAATTGTTATCTCACACGTCATGTCTGTAAAGTCCCACTGTACATTCTCTGCCCCAGAACCATCCGTTTTGGGCTCATGGCAAAAGGTACGTTACTGGCTACAGTCACAGCTGATGGGGCTGCTGCAGGCATTAATCATTAATGTAAAGCGGCTGGGGTTGGTGCTGAAAAGAGAGCTTCTGTTGAGCTGTTGGGCAGCTGCATGAACTTCCAAGTACCTGACATACAAACACAAAAATAAAAAAGGTAGTCTGTGCTACTTTAAAAGGTTATCAAAATACAGAATTTTTATATCTTCATGTGTTAAATTTGGATATAGATGCAGAGACCTGGAAGGCCTCCAATATTTTCATGGAATCAGCATTTCACTTGGGTTGCATGGTGCACTGGGTGCATGTCTAGTTATGTGGCATAAGAGTAGGAGAAATTTCAGTTTCCTCAGAAGATGCAGTGGGTGGGAATACACAGTAAGAAATTCATCCAGAGCAATTCATCAAGACTATTTTGGGTCTGACTGAAAGCTCCTGAGGATGAGAAGCCAAAAACCAAGGCAGAAGTCTTTTGCTTTTTCTCCTTGAGACAGGGGAAAATAAGTAGAGTGGCCTGCAAAGTCTGTTCCCTTCTAGAGCTCAAAGTATCTCATTTTCTGAGACTTGGTGCTTTCCTGTTGGTAAACATATATAAATCCTAAAGCACAGTGATGGACTGCATACAGCTGTCAATCTATTGCTGCCATTTGTTCAAGCAACAGCACCCTGTGCTATATTTGCCAATGGTTTGACTAAGCCCCTGCAGTTTGTGTGACACTGTTATGAAATGGTGAGAATTATTCTGCCACTGCTTTTTATGAAAATTGGGAAAATCATATGGTGCTTGAAAAGCTGCCCAGATTAGTTAATACCTGGAAGATTCATCTAGTTGCCAATTACTTAACTGAAACCCAAGCAGGTATTGCTATTGAACTCTGACATTTCTTCCAAACTTGCAGAAATTTATACTTTGAGCTTATTTTAGATCTTGCTTCTTAACTCCCGGTGCTGATTCTGGTCAGAAAATTCTTTGTAAGCCTATAGTTTTATGCAGTCTGCTGTTGCTACAAGAAAAAAGGAAACTTATGCCTTGCAGCAAAATGATTACTTATAGGGAGTAGATTGTTTTTTCTACTCCTCTTTATTATGTTCACAGCTTTTTCTTGGAATTTGTCTTCCTCTGAATTTGTTGGTGTGTGAATTGAATGTAGTTATTTCATCTAGTAATTACAAGAGTTAGAACAAACTTTCTTAATTCTTTAGATAATGCTTTCAAATGGGATAGGCTTTTTTGTTGTGGTGTTGGTTTTGTTTGCTTTTTTGTTTTTGTGTTTTTATGCTTTTTCTTGTGGTTGTTGTTATTGTAGTTTCTTTTTATTATTTCGATTTTTTTCCCAGCTTGCATAAGCTTGTGAAATAGCAGAGGTAAAAGTTTGTGAAATAGCTCAGGGCAAGTGTGTGGAAAGCTGTAGCATTATCCATTTAATGGAATCCCTAAATGTCCACCAAATAATCGCATTTGTCCTTCATCCAGTCTCAAAAATTTTATAAAGAAACTTTGGTGTGCTCCGAAGTTTCCTAGATCCTATATGAGTTAAGAATGAGTTAAGGCAACTTAAAATACCTATAAGAAATTTATATCGAAGATGGCGTTTGATATGTAGAAAATGTAAAGCATGTGCTAGTTTTGCCTGTAGACTCGTCATTATTGTCTTTACATGGAGTAGCATAAACTAAATGATCCAAAACGGAAAAAAAAATGAGTTCATTTCCTAATGGTTTAGCTAGTACAGTTAAGGGTTGAGAAGGTGTCTGTTTCTATTTCAACACAAATTGTTCTGGAAATCAGCCTTTTCTAAATCAGTCAATCAAATAAACAATCTTAATCATGAAGCAGCAAAACCATTGCTGTTTCTGAAAGACAACAAAACTGAAGATGTACTTCACAACCTGAAAATGTCTCTTAAGATTATATTTAATATAGCACTAGACCAAAGCAGCAATTCAATTTCACTATGCATGTTCTTCTTTAGTACTAATAAATGGAATATAAAACTAGAGTAAGTGGTATGCTTATTTTTACATTTATACCAAATTTTACAGTTATTATCAAGGATGCTGTAGAAAGGAAGTCTACCTTTTTTCATTTGGTGACAGAGGAAACCCTTTGGTTTTGGTAAATCCTTAACTTAAATTTATAGCAAACAATTTATAAGTATTTATTCATATGTTATATTTACTGTTTGTTTCTGTTTTTTTCCCCTATCTTCTCATTTCATGCTTAGGTGTATGATTGCTGATGAGGTAAGTGATGTTCCTATTCCCTTAACACCATTTTTCTTGTCTTAATGTACTCCATTCAGATGTGATTTTTCTTGTTTGGGGGATGTGGGCAGAACAGTTGGCAGTGAAGGAAGCCTAATTCATATAATATTCGGTAGGTATTCTGAAAATACCTAATTAAAAATATATATATATCTGACACAAGATTAAGACAAGCTTTGAGAAAGCTTTGAAAGGTACTTTTATTCTACTTAGGCTAAATCTTATATGCTGTTAGGTCCTTAAAATCTTAATGCAGTTTATTTTTATTTTTAGCACTTTATTATTGTATAGATAGCTTTTTTTATTTTATTTTATTTATTTTTTTAATGGATTAGGAGACGTTTGTGTACCAAAGAGAGGTATGCTTCCAAAGAAGAATTTTTGTAACAAGGACAAGTACTATTAATGAAATTCATGACTGTATACATTTTCAAATATATGAATTTATTCCATATTAGGGAAATTTGAGTTCAGAATTTCTTACTACAGAAAAAAAGCATTTTTGTAATAGGGTATAATCATTATTTTATTTTACATTAATTGATGTATAAAACCTTATTGAAAAAGAGGTAATGATTGAGGATTGATGTAGCTTCCCATTTATAATTTGGGATATTATTTAGCAAAACGGAGCTAGAAGAAAAATCAACTTCAAGAAAGAATTATATTTCCTTTGAGTAGTCTTTTTGAAATGCTTTTGGCAGTTAAAGGGTTAACTTGTTAAAGGGTTAACAAGTTAAAGGGTTCGATTACCCTTATAGTCCATCCTACTAAAGCCATGAGTAAAAAACCTTCTGAAATCAATGGAAATGCTTTTTTTTTTTACCTTTAATGAGCTAGCCAAATATGCAATATGTATTAATCCTGTTAAAGAGAAGTATCTTTTTTCATGAAAGATTATCCGTGGTAACAAATTGACAATTAAATATATACTGTGGAACTACCTCTTTGGTTTTGTTCCCTGCATCTGGTTCTTTTTTTGAAAAATAGAGAGGCTCTTGAGACTTGAGTATGTTTTCTGAGCATAGACTTCTAATTTTTTTTTTTCTTTTCCCAGATGGGTCTAGGTAAAACAATTCAAGCAATTGCCATTTCCTACTACTACAAAAACGAATGGCCTCTCTTAATTGTCGTGCCTTCATCTCTGAGATACCCTTGGGTTGATGAGATGGAGAAGTGGATTCCAGAACTCTCTCCAGATGATATTATCATCATTCAGAACAAAACCGATACTGGGTGAGTAAAGTTCGTTAATGAACTATGGAAAGGCTTGTTCCATTCTGTGACCTGATTCCAGTATATATGTGAAAAAGGTACAGTATATATTATGGCCATAATGGAAGGTAAGGATTACAGCAAAATAAAAGATATTTCAATTAGGTGCTATATCTTTCAGTTGAGAGTTGGAATTATGTTTGGTTTTCATCTCCTTTGAAATGGAGAGGTCTGATTGTACAGTAGCAAGGGTTGTCTGCTTAAAATTTGGTTACCTTAGTGTGTCTCTCATTGAACATATTCAGTTCTGTGTCAACTCTGTTGAATTAGCTAGGATTTGTTATTCGTTGTAAAACAGTTTGAGCACATTTTTTGCAAACTTCTGGTACGCATTATAAAATAAGGAAGTAATTACCATTAATATTCCATTTAACGCACTGACAAAATTTAGAAGTTAAAATAAGTATTCTCTAAGTAACTGCAAAGGTCCTTGTGACCTGAGCTTTCTATCTTTAGACTTAATAGCATAAATTCATCAGTGTGTGACTACAAGTCTTGGGTGCTATTAGAATAACTCTCCTATTGGGAGGAAACACTCAATTACAAAGGTATTTTTTTAGTCTCTTTTACTGTAAATGACGTGGTTGATTTCATGGGAATGTCAAGATATTGTTCTAAAACTTGTGGATTTAGAAGATTGATCTCCACATTTTCTGGGGAATATCAGAAAGTGACTTAACTGCCAAGACATGCTGATGAGACAGTAGCTTGGAACCTTCCTTGTGGTAACAGCATAAATTAAAAGCTTGATCAAGGGATAGTTGCTACTGATAGTCAAAATATAACTTTCTCATAGGAATATGGGAAATAGAATAAAGATTTAATGAGCCTTTTTTTTTTAGCTCTTCAGCTAAAATGCACACAAACTCCATGCTTATAGTTCTAAATGCAGAAAGGAGAAATGTGGAATAAGGGTAAATGATGGCAAAAGTAAGTGTCAAACAGAATTCTGTTCATTTTATCTTGAGATTTTAAAAAAAGAGTAGACGTTAACCACTATTACTTACTTTTGTTCATAACAATAAAAGAGGAAAAAACCTGGCTTTCTGTTTAACTCCCAGGAAGCTTCGTAGCTGTAAGTGAGGTAGCTCTTGAGCTAATTAAATTTTTGCAAGAAAATGCAAAAACAGAGCAGCTACACTTGGCTTAGCAATTTGGAAAATTGTGCTTCTCTGTGTTCAGCCTTTGATTTCTCTCAGTTCAATACTTTGCTTTTCTTCAAAACTTCAACAACAAAATTTACTGCTTGAATGTTGTTTAACTTAATGTGAATAAGTTAAAATATACTCAGAAATCAGTTCAGGGTGTCTAAATTTCTAACTACATTTGAAAGGAGATATTTCTGGAATTAACTTTCAACTAATAATAAACAATTTTATTTCTAATTTCTTTTCCACCATGTTCCACAGAGGAGGAGAAATCCTTGTTTTCCTGGTTGCTGCATTTATCTGCGCAGTAGCAGCCAGAGGGTGCAAAGTGTTGGCCACAGTGCCAGTACTCTGACCATTGCCTCTCCCTCCATATCCAGAAGCATGAATGTGCATGTGCACGTACCTTCTTTTGCATAAGTACTGTAAGAAAATTTCACTTAGTTGATTGGGTTTTGATCCATTGCTACTGGGGAACAAATAAAAATCATGCCAGCAGAGCAGTAGTGTCTGACAGATGGACAGACCAGCTAAGACTCGAGTTCTGGTAACTTGTTTGTCTAACAACTAAGTGTCCGTGTGTTGCTCAAAGGCTTCTGAAGGGCCACAGTGCTCTCTAGTGATTTTAAAAACAATGCATGCCTTGGGCCTGGGTATGTTCTTACATGTATAGTAAGAAATTATTTACAAATAATTGTTTTAAAAAAAAAGTCCTTATCTTAACCCACAAAGTTTTTTTCATTGTATTTTCTCCCCCTGCCTCTTTGATGAGGGCGAATGAGAGAAGGGCATGGTGTTACTTAGCTGTTCATTTCACACAACAATGTCTTCTGAAAATGGTTATGAAATGTGTGTGATTTAGAAGTGTCATATGCTAGATTTTCTTCTAAATGAAAAGCCTGTGTTATTAGCCAACCTGACAGCTTACTAATTAACCAATCTAAAAGGTATCATACATACCTGCTTAAAAAAATCTGTTTTAGTTTAAACTAAGCTAACTATACTAATTAATAATTCCATTGTTATATTAATTTTTCTACGATGAAAATTTACTAAGACAACTTCTGGATTTTCTCTTCTAGGAGAATATCAACCAGCAAAGTGACGATTCTGGGGTACGGCCTGTTAACTTCTGATGCCCAAACTTTAGTAGACACGTTATACAAGCAGAACTTTAAGGTAGTTGTGATTGATGAATCACACTACATGAAATCCAGAAATGCCACCCGCAGCAAGATCTTGTTGCCGATTGTGCAGAAAGCTGTTAGAGCTATTCTTCTTACTGGAACTCCTGCTCTGGGAAGACCTGAAGAGGTATTTGACATGCTGTGCTTTTTTGAGGGATAGTATCACTAATGAGCTTACAATTTTGTAATTTTATTGAATACGTACAATTATATGCATTAGAAAATAAAGCAGGTCACTAGCTACGTTAGGAAGCACAAATAAGAAAGTAAAAAAGTGTTCTTTAATTTGATTGTATTGATGTTTTTACAAACTCCTTTTAGGCTTATGAACAGGTGACTTGGGACTGTTTCTTATAAGAAATTAATCTTTCTCATAATAGACCAGATTGTTGGCTGAAATAGAAAATAGAGGGTTTGAGTAGAGAACTATTTATTTCTGCTGGATAAGAGAGTCCTTGGTAGACACAAATTTGCATTAAGTCTTCTATATCCCCATCTGATATAGGCAGTAATTTATTTCTCTCTGGTCTTTTTGTTATTGCTAACATTCTCTAATAGCAAAATTTTGCTAATAGCAAAAGTGGAAAAAATCTATCTAGTGCTAGTTGCTATCCAGAATGATGAATTTTCCTTGATGGAAGATCAATTTATGGAACTGGGGAGGAGCAGAGTAGAAACAAAAACCTCTTGGATTTTATAATGAACCCAACAAACTGTTTTGTTTTGTTTTAATCAAATGTAGAAATAAATGGAGTATAGGATCTAATTTTCTATCAAGGGAACGTAGAGGGCTTAAAATAATATTTATGCATTTCATAGAATCACAGAATCGTTAAGGTTGGAGAAACCCTCCAAGATCATCTGGTCCAACCACCTCCCTACCACCAATGTCACCCACTAAACCATGTCCGTGAGCACCAGGTCCAACCTCTCCTTGAACACCCCCAGGATGGTGACAGGACCGCCTCCCTGGGCAACCCGTCCCAATGTTTGACCACTCTTTCTGAGAATAAATGTCTCCTCATTTCCAACCTGAACCTCCCCAGCACAATTTGGCTCGAAGGGACCTCTGGAGATCATCTAGTCCAAAATGTACAGTAGACTTAAGAGGATAAAAGGGAAAGACAGAGAGCCGTCCAGACTACTGCTGTCTTGATGTCCTCTCTGCTCTCCCTTAGCAATGGGTCTTGGATTCATTGCTGAATCCAGAAAGGTTTGACAGTAAAACAGCTTGTAAGGTAGGATTCTTTCTGGTTAAGGTTGTGTAAACTGTTCCCATCCCTATCCCCATTACTCAGCTGTGAAAAAAGGTATGGAATTTCTGGTCCATAATGACTCTGTCTGTTTTTTAAAGTAGAACTTAATACATGAAAATCCCACTCATTCTTTTAAGAAACAGGACTCTGCTTGCCGCTTCAGAGCATTGAATGCCTGCACTGTTGCTTTGCAGAAGTTCATGTACCTGGCAAATCACAAACGTTATGTTATTAGGAAGAATATCTTCTTGTCCATGTTTTCTTGTTCAGTTTGTCTTTTCCAAGTCTCTAACACCACTGTGGTGTTCGGGGTACTCTCTCTTTGAGGGCTTCATACAGCAGTCCTGCCTGAAGACATGAGCATAGCCTTAAAAAATGTTCTTTGCATATGTGCTGAGCTAGTTATTTTCTGTGCAACTGCTGAATGTAAGCTTAATGCAATAATCATGTAATAAGTGAGAATTATTTCTGAATAGTCTTACATTTACAGGCAATTTGTCACTGTCACTTTTTTTTTTTTTACAGCTTTTCATGCAGATTGAGGCACTTTTTCCAAAAAGATTCGGAACTTGGAATGAATATGCCAAGAAATACTGTAATGCTCATCTCAGGTATTATTGTACTTGTCCTTTTATTTTCTTATTAATTGTCTTTGGTGTCTTTGATTTTCTTCTCATGTGAAATGAGAGAATCGATAAATAGCATCTCTATTGCTGTATGTTTGCCATTGTGTTTGTAGACATAGGATCAGATAACATCTCCTCCATCAAAGAGAATTAGAAAAGTATAAATACATATTTTGTACAAACGTAGAAGATAGCTTGGCTTCCACACAGGTTTTTTTGTCAGTGTTTAGGAAGATTTGGAGAGAGGATTAAATTGACAGAAGACTTTACTTAAAGAATAAATTGGAAGCCATTAAAGTTTGAGAGAAAGTGGAAGTGCCAACATTCTGTTAAGTGAAATGATTTCCAAATTTACCATTGTTAGTATGAAATGTATATGTTTTACCTTTAGAGCTAGTGTTTCAGTTAAAGCTGAAACTTGAGTTTTTGATTGTCAGTCCTTTATGCATATCATGTAATAATTTACATTTCTTTTTATTATGGGATCCAAACTTTTTACTATCCCTTAACACTTGGGGAAAAGAACACTGTATATGGTAAAAAGAGATAAAGACATGAAATTCCCCAAAGCCTGGTAGTGTGTTTGTAGTTCAGTTTCAGGATTTGAATATGGGCACTGTAAGTTCTTGTCCACTACCTTGTCTCCTATTTGCTTCTTTCAAATACATTCCTAATTAAATTTTAACCCATTTTTACCCCTTGCATCTTTCATGTGCTTTCATGTTTCATGTGTTTAAAATCATTAACTTCATGAGTACCCATACCCCTCTGTTTGCTTTCCTCAGCTTTAGTTTAATGATCAGTTTCTCTATTCCAAAATAGAGGGGACAGAAGAAGTTCTGATATGAAATGCTTAGCTTTACCCATCTGAATCTGTTTTGCAATCTGGAATGAAAGAAGTTTTGAGAAGGGAAGAACCTTTACAAAAATTTCTTATCTATAAATTTTACATATATTTGGAACAGTAGATTTTGTCAGCGAAATTGTCTAGCATTTAGATTTTTTTACAGTAATAATTACACAGTTTCATTTTCGTATAGCTTGGTTTTTCTTTCATCATATGTGTTTTATCAGCATTAAACTTTTAATAACAAGGAAGGGTGCTGCCTAATTTTCAGACAGAGAAATGCTATTTTTTCCATGGTGTTTTGACTGAATGCATGTGTAATTTTCACACCACAAGTGTGCGTGGGTACAGCATGGTTAACTTCACAATCATAGATGATTATCTTATTTTTGGAATGGCATAAATGTAATAGGAATCAAGTTCAGGGTTTGGCAAGCTCTCAATAAAAAACTTTGTCTTAATGACTGAAACAAAACATCCTGTGGTAATAAACTTGATGGGATTGTTTTATGCAGAACTTTCTGTGAAAATGGTTTTTTGGCTTAGGTGTTCATATGCACCTGTTTCTAAGGATAAGGTCCTAAGTATTTCTGTGAGTTTTCAGCTAACATTTCTTTTATCCCCAATGCTCAAGTTGGAGGGAGGAACCCTTTCTAAGGACAGTCATATAAACAGACTAAAGAAGTGAGGTGAGCAAAGGATGTAGCTGTCATCCCTCTGTGCAGCATTCTAAGTGAGCTACATCATTACTTTGCCAGTGCAGAAATGAGTCCCTCAGCTCCTTTCAAAACTGAACATAGTCAGCCAATGAAATACTGTTGATAAGCTCAGTAAGGCTTAAAATTCTTAAATTTTTAAAATAATTTTTACCAGTGGAATTACATGCTTGCAATGTGCTCTTTTGTCTTGGAAAATGCCACCTGGGCTTTTCTCTAAGCCAGCAAAATCTGTCATACTAGTTGTTTTCTTTACATCTTGACAATATTGACACTGAAAAGCTGTTCTTTCTGCTGCAACATGTCCTTGAAAACAACTAAAGGAAGAAAAAGGAACAATAATTTAGTAATTTATTTCTCTGTTTCAACCTTTAGCTTTTTAACCTTAAATCTACTTCCTTTATTTAGCCTTGTTCATTAAATAGCATTGCATTTAAAACAGGAAGCTGACTGTAACTAGCAGGGAATTCTCAGGGGGAAACACAGAAATATTAATGGTGATATTTGCAGCATTTTTGTCAGTTTCTCTATCATTTGTTCCCCTCTATAATATAATAAGGAACATTGTTACTATGGTATATTCTTTTCATTAGTCCGTTGAAAGAAGAGTTTTAAAATGGTACCTGGAACTTCTGCTTCTCACAGAAAGGGTAGTGCAGCTGGGATGAGATACAGGACTGTGTACATCTGATGGGTAGTCAGGCCTGCAGGTAGCAATAACTGCTGGAAAATTGAAAAAGCTCTGGCTTCAGTGTTGGAAAGAATCAGAGAGAAAGCAATCATCTCTCCAGTGTAACCAGGAACACTGAATATTGCTATCCAGCATGCCTTCATATCTAACTGTGTGTTTTAAAATTAATTACGTACTGAAAGTTTCTGTTGGATTTGGAAGAGCCAGTTTTCACCGTTAATGCTGATTTTTATGTTTTTTTCCAGATTTTTTGGTAAAAGAGCGCAATGGGACTGTAGAGGAGCTTCAAATTTAGAAGAATTGCATCAGCTTTTAAGAGAAATTATGATCAGAAGACTCAAGAATGATGTTCTAACTCAGTTGCCTCCCAAAGTTAGGCAGCGTATTCCATTTGACCTCCCACAAGCCACAGCTAAGGTGTATTTTCCACTTAATGCTAAAACCACATTTGTTAGTAATGTCTATAAATTTTACATATATATATGTATATATATATATTTATATGCATGTGTATTATATTCATGTATTCTTTGTAACTACATATATAACATAGCATCTGTATTATTCTTTTTAAAATATGTGAAGAACATGAATATGCCACTTTGTCATCAAATAATTATAAAATATGCCTAATTTTAAGACAATCTTCTTCCTTTTTGTCTTCTTTTCTATTAGATTTTGAATCCTGCAATTACTTTTAGACAAATTTGATACTCTCATAAGTATTCCATTCCTAAATGTTTCATGCAAATCAATATTGTGGTAGAGAATGCTTTGTACTGTCTAAACTGTCAATAAGTTATTTGTACATCTATCTAACCACTGATCTCTTCTGCCACTCAGAATTTGAATGCTACTTTTGCAGAGTGGGAGAAATTAATGAGAAACCTGAATTCAGATGCCAATGAAAGCCACTTTGTTGAAGTCATGAGTCTAATCACACGCATGTATAAAGAAACAGCCATTGCCAAGGTAAGCATGGAAGTATTTTTTTAGGATACATTTATTTTTTTCAGTGTGGTTTAACTTAATAAAATCAGTTGTATTGGCATCTCCTAGACTAGGAATGTACTGAAGGCGGGTACTTCAGCGATGTGTCTGTGTGTTGGCAGCTGCTGCAGCTGATCCAGTTGGCATGTGGTACAGGATGGTGCTGATAGAGCCCTTATGCAGACTGTGCTCTGCCAGTACTGGTTCTCTCCACGGATAAACAAAAAGAATAATCCGCTCTAGCTAGTCTCTGTTTTAACAGATGGAGTCCCCTGTTCTGTATTTTCCTCCTATACTTAAGATGTGAGAAAAAACAAGTTGTTAACCAAAAGTTTTACACCCTTACTTTTTAATGTTATCAGATTTCTTTATGCTAATCTATTTTTAGAAAAAAGTATTTAAAAATAAATAAAAGTTCTGCAGGCTGTTGTATCAATAAGAACAGAGACTGACTACTTGAAATTTTTTCTTATTTTTTTTACATAACTTAAAGATATTATTGTGGTTGTGTTGCTATTTCTCCCATACTTTTTTATTCTCTCCCCTATTACTGTCAACCCATTTTTAGACAGAAAGTTGAAAGAGGAAAAACAGAAAAAAGTCAGGGGATTGTAACTGTGGGTATTGTATTAACCATTTATATTGATCTTGATAAATCTTATTAGTTGCTATTAACTATTAAATCTTACTAGTTACCATTGATAAATCTTATTAGTAACTGTCATTATTTTAATAGCTGTTATAAAAGCTATTGAAAATGATACTTAACACAAAAGAATTCTATGTATGTTTAAATACGCAAATGCTAACAGTACATGATTGCAGTGTCATGAAAGTATCAAAACTATTTTTTTGGTTTTGATACATCGATTTATGGCTGCAGATACAGATGTTCTCATTAAGCAATGTCTTATCCGTTTATGTTTGGACAGAAATTAGGAGGTTTATTTTAGCATGGTTTGAAACACCAGATAATGGTGTCATAACTAAAAGTATTTTTATTTGCATCTAAATCTGAAAGAAGTGACATCTAATTGTGTGATCTTTTGAGGATGAAGGTTTTTTCTCTAAAGAAAGGAAATAGGTTTCACTATTAAGACATAAATTTATGGTACTTTTTAAAACAATCTGAATAATTTAATAATTACTGTTCCATAAAATCTTAAATGGATAACAAAAACCATGGCAATTTACCTTTTTATTTCAAAAGAAATTGAAAGGCATTAAAGTAAAAACTGTCATTTTGAATGTTTTATATGTTTAACTAATGAAAACTTACTCTCTTACTCCAGGCAGGAGCAGTAAAGGACTATATCAAAATGATGCTTGAAAATGACAAATTGAAGTTTCTAGTTTTTGCTCACCACTTAAGCATGCTTCAAGCCTGTACAGAGGCAGTTATAGAAAATAAGGTAATAATTTATCAAATGTGCACTCATTTAATTTCAGACTTTACAAATACACAACAGGTGTGTTTGAACTGAGCAGAACTACCTGGAATTTAAGGAGTTTAAGTGTATACAGGTCAGTGCCACTGGATTAAAAGGATTGTGGAGTTTGGAAGAACTGTTTTGTACACAAGGATAATGTAAACACTCTTATCTGGTATGATACTTCATTATTGAATTAATGTTGTAGGCAGTTGTTTCCCAAGTGGCTTTTTTTTTTTTTTTATACCAATATGCTTCTGTGTACTTTGTTTTTTTCTCTGTTTAATTCAAAGCAATAAAAATGTCTACAAACCACCTTCATGTTATTGGTCATAGACTCTCATCCATTGCTAGGGAACAATGGCTAACTGTGCTATTTAATATTAAGCTATTATTTTGCAAGTGCTTTGAATTTTAATTAGTCCCATCAGGGAAATTGCAGGTTCTGTGGAGTATACAATTTCAAGAGTCTGTCACTCTGTTGTCTTCTGTAAATGGGGAGTGCTGAGTCATCAGTTTTCTAGATAAACAGGCTTAATTGTAGATCAAAAGGCAAAAAGCTACTGAGTTACCCCTGTCCCCATGACTGGAATAGAACAGATGTTTTTGTATTTGTATTGGGGGACAGAGGGTGATTGGATCAAAAAATGAGCAGGGATGATTTCATTTTTGTCTCTGTTATAATATGTTACAGGTTCGCTACATACGGATAGATGGAAGTGTTCCTTCCTCGGAAAGAATACATCTTGTTAATCAGTTTCAGAAGGATCCTGATACACGAGTTGCTATTTTGAGTATTCAGGCAGCTGGTCAGGTAGGATTAAAAAAAGGAAGTATGTGAAATAAGAAACTTCAAGAATAAATACTGATGTCACTTGATGATTCAAGTTATTTAATTGAAGGCAGTTCATACAGTATATATTTTGGAGACATATGTATTCATTTTTTGCACTAATCATGTTAACTGTTTTAAGCCTCCATTAAAATTACATGAGTAAAATCAAGATAAGCAGCAGCATCTTGTGCTAGAATAATTAGTAAAAAAAACAACAACAACGAAAATCACACTCTATTTTCTCTCTTAAAGTACCAGATTAATAAGTAACATTTATTTCCATAATGAAAAGCAGTATGCAGTCTTTGCATAATATTGGAGTGTTTATTGAATCTTATTAGTACCTACCTGAGGGTCAAAGAAGAAATCAGTGTAGAAGGCCCATCTCCTGTCCCCATGGGTCCCCCTTATTAACATATAAAAATGTTCTGTGCAGCATGTAGCTTTGTGTGGAGATTTTTTTTTCTAAAATTTATCTACTTGCTTATTTTGGTTAGGGTTTAACTTTCACTGCTGCTACTCATGTTGTGTTTGCTGAATTATATTGGGATCCAGGCCATATTAAGCAAGCAGAAGACAGAGCACACCGAATTGGGCAGTGCAGTTCTGTGAATATTCACTTCCTTATTGCAAAAGGAACATTGGATCCTCTTATGTGGGCAATGCTGAATCGCAAGGTATGTGTGGAACAGAACCAAATAACCAGAAACTCACTGTGTTTAAGATACCACTTAAGTGAGAGTGGCAAATAACGTTTTTGTTTGTTTAGAGCCCTGTTCTAGTATAAGACAAATCAATAGACCAAGAATTGCTAATTATCAAAATGACTGTTCTGAATGAGTGTTTCCTATCTTTTGCTCTCCATTAAAGGTCGAAAGATAAATAAGGTAACTCTTTGCTAAGGTGAATGGGATAGTTCACATTTATTGTTTTTTCTTCCTTCTAGCCTTTTATTGCTCTGGTTGCTCAATTTATAAATTTAAGGTTTTCCATGCAGTCATAACACCTAGAGATTTTTTTATTAGTATTATTGAGTGAATGTTATACCTTTCTAACTTCATTTCTGAGAGACAGGAGCATTCCCAAATAACATTTCTTAATCTCACCTAAGGTTCAAGTAGTCTTACCTTCTTGTTGTCAGGTACTACCCAGTTGTTTTAGGAAGGTCAGTTCCCCATTCTACATTCTTTCAGTATTTGGAAGATCTTCACAGAACTAAAAGTCATTTAGCTGTTTTGCTTTTGTGACCTTTTTATAACCTTTGATGCCATTTATTATGTGTCTCGCTTTGATAGCTGAAGTGTGTTAGTGTTGTGTCAGCTCTCATCTTCTGACAGTTCCAGAGGTGTAAAGCTAGAAAGAGAATAGCCTTTTAAACTCTAATTGTCAGAACTTAATGAGATTGTGGTTATGCAATTTCTTCTGATGCAAATGCCAGTTAAGTGCTCTATTCCAATTTGTGGCAATTCATTCTTGCGTTTGGCTACCCCTTTGTTGGAGTGGTGCAATTGCTTCTGTCCATATTGTTATTATATTGAGAAACTGATAACCATTTTTGTCAACATTTTCCTCTGCTGCTGGAAAGTAATCACAGTTTACAGAATCAAGGAACTGCAAACTGTATTTTAAATTCATTTGAGGAATGAAACTATTCTAATTCCTGTAGGTACTGACATTTTATATGTCACGTTAGATATGCTACTTATTCTTGCAGAAAAATGACTTTTGATTTGGACAACTGAAAGAAGAACAGTTTTAACCAAAGTTACTTTGAGTTACTACAGAGTTTCTCACTTTTCTCTTGCGAACTCTGTTTACACATTCGTAATGAGCGCATTTAGATAACTAAATTTGTTCCAACATGAATTCTTCAGAACTTCTATGCAAGTCTTCTTTCTGCAGGCCAAAGTTACAGGCAGCACCTTGAATGGCAAGAAAGAGAGAATGCAGGCTGAAGAAGGTGACAAGGAGAAATGGGATTTTTTGAGTTTTGCTGAAACTTGGGCCCCAAATGAAAGTCTAGAAGACACCCAAAATGAAGTTCTATTTACACATGTAAGACTTAAAACTTATGTTTTTCAGTATTCTGTCATTTCAAAAAAACATAGCCATTGCTTACCTAAGCTTTGTGTGCACTGCAGATTTTACTAGTAGAGAAACACTGAATGAGTGGGATAAATACAACGTGAGTTCCATTTCAAAAAGTTAGTGAAGTTGGAGAAAGTGATTTGTTGGGCATAAATGTCACCAGTTTTTGCATATGTCCTTATGTTATCATTTAGGTGTTTGAATCACCCTCAGTCTGATAGGAGCATGTCATTTCTGTTTAAATCATAACTTCATTAATAGAAAATTAAATACAATATGATTATTTTAAAAGCAGTGTTTAAAGGCTTTCTTTGTAATAGGCATGGTCAGAAAAAAGGCATGCAGCATATCAATTCTGTGTCAGTTTTCAGACTTTTGTTAAGAATTTTGAAAATAATTTTTACAAAACAGAAGATCAATGTTGAATTGCTTTTTTGCTAGCTGTTTATTCTTTAAGGAAAATATCTTTTGTAAAATATCTCCAAACTGAAACTAGCTTCCTGTGTTAGTGAGCACTACTAATGGATAAAAGCAATAATTTTGGCCATTTCTGATGCTGTAAATACAAGATGGGTTTACATATTTCTTTCTCCTTTCCTAGTTTGAAAAGGAAAGACAGCATGACATACGTTCCTTCTTTTCCCCAAAATCCTCCTCTGAGAAGAAACGCAAAATATTTTCAGGTAGTGAATCATTAAATACTGATCCAGAATCTTCGGAAGTCACAAAAGAAGAGGATGCAGAGAAGAGCAGTGAAAACCTGGATTCCACAAGACTAAACAATGTGGATACGATTTGTCATGAAAGTTCATCTGAACGTGACGCTAAAAGAGCAAGAAGCATAAGTGGATCTACTCTAGTCAGCTCCAGTAAGAAAAAGAAAAAATCTTTAACTGGAAAAAAGTCCACTTTGTTTACAGAAAAAAATGCTGAAGTCCTTCCTTGTGACTCAAACACTTCAAGTAAAAGCACAGCTTTAACTAAAGTTTGGCACTGTAGTGCTTGCACTTACAGTAATAATGAATTGCTGCCTTACTGTGAAATGTGCAGTTGCCCTCAGAACAGTAATGGTAAGTGACCCATGCTGTAGAGAAAGCATGCGCTCTTCATTCCAGTTGTGATTAGTTTCAGAAAATAAAGTATTTTTAAATATATAAATATACACAGTTACAGGCAAACTGTGAAGAATGATACCTTTACATGAGCAGACAGATACCTGTTAAGTGATCTTCCTTAATTTTATTTTTCCTGAGGATTTTTTCAGTTATTCTAATTTGAAACAAATAGAGACTTCAGCTGAAAGTTAACAAGATACATATAGAGTGAGCAAGAATATACATTTTTTTTTCTTTGTAGCAAATGTATCTTTTCTTTGCAAAGGTTTATGGTTATTCTGAATCCAATTAAATGGTAAAATTTTTCACAGCTTGTCAAAACTAAATGATGTAGCGTAGATGTTTTTATTAACTTGGGTATTGTACAGTTATCATGGGAGCCATTGCCTTGAAAATACAGCATTTCTCACTCCAACAGATCAGAATAAATACCTTTTATTAAATTTATTTATGCTATCTGGGAACTTATTAAAACATATTTATAAATCTATCCCCATATTTGCAATTTAAATTGCAAAGAAAGGAGTAAGGTTCTTTTTCTTTTTTTCTTTTCTTTAAGTCTCTCTGGTTGATTAAGTAATTCAACTTCTGAATTTCTTAAGTATAGATCAATGCCTGGAAAACTACTTCATGTGTTTAAGGTGTACAATAAATATATATAATAGGCGATTGCTAACCACATTATTACATGTATGTTGACATAAAGCTGGGTACATGAAATTGCTGAAGTGGAATACCGTGGTCCATGTGTTTATGCTCCTAATATTGAAGTTAGCTTTTTTTAAAAGTGGTTGCACCATGATGATATTAGAGAATAAAATGCAATTTCTTTGCATTTCAGTTGCATAGTTTTGTGTCCATATACGTACTGAGTAGCTCTATCTGTTTATATGGATAGTATAAGTGATCACTTTTCTTCATCTGTAGCTGAGAGAAATCCCGCTAGCCAGATTGAAGAAAGCATGTCAGAAGACTCCGGAAGAAATGAACAGAGAACAGCATGGAATGCTGAAGATAAAGGAGAAGACTTGGGGGAAACAGTGACTGAACGATCTGTTGAAATCAGTGAACAAGAAGCTGTTAAAATTGAAAGTGAAGAAGGTGAAAAAAAGTGTGGAGAAGGTAAAGTGGGACTACTGCAAAAGAAAGATGATAGTATCCTGTCTGTGAAACTGTCTTAACCGCCTCTGGCAAGAAACAGAACTTTTAAATGAAAACCTTTCAAAAGTGTATTTGAAAGAAAGAAGTACATAGACTAGCACATGACTTTTCATTTCAGCCTGGGATGTTTACTGAATTCTGATGATGTCTAAACCTACTCTTTTCAAACAACGCCAGAGGAAATACAGGGGTTTTGGCTGACATAGGAACTATGTCAAACTAGCGAGTGTGAACCTTAAGTTACAACATAAAGATTTATTGAAACTTATGATGGTGTTTACTTGCGTTCAGGACAGCCACAGATAAAAGAGATGATGGGTAGTTCAGGAGAAACAGAAAATACAGAGACATCTTAATAGCTTGCAGCTTGAGTTGTGTGTATCTTGTTATTCTGGAATTAGATATAGAATCCTAGTGTGGTATATATTTTCTTCAAGTTTGTGCCACAATTTCTGAAAATTGGAAGGGGGTAGGGGAGAAAAGATGAGAGATTAACAGTGTTCCTACAAAAAAGTTTGTATGTGCACCAAATTGGGAAATTTCATAGCTCCTTAAAAGACAGGTATAATATTGTTTTTAATGTCTGAGTGGACAAAATGAAGAAAATTTCTTAATTTCAGAATTTTTTGTCTTTATAGAAGATTTAGATCAATCGGACACGTTTCTAGTGTATGATGGGCTTATGTTCTGTGCAAGCAGGAACACTGATAGAATTCACCTCTATACAAAGGTAAACCTGAAATGAGCATGCTTTTTATCATTTTTAAATACCAAAGTAGAATGTCCTATGAAATGCTGATGTTTCATTTGTTATGCTTTATATAAAAACAGTATTTTTTTTATTAACTGAAATATACAAAAATTAGGTACTTTATTATTCTAGTTCTTTCTCTCTGTGGAACTAAGTAATAATTCTCTAGATATATAGCTTCTAACACTTCTCCTAGCTTATCTTTATAAGGTGCTAATGCACTAGATGTATGTTCAGATTACCTGTTAGAAATTGAAGTGATATTTAAGATTCCTGTTTTTATTATAGTATCTTACCACAACTTTGAATCACTGGAATGATAAACTATTCTCCTTTTTGCAGCTAGTGTGCTATTCCAAAATATTTGTAGACTTACAGTAATCAGTGAATCCCACCAGATCAAATAAGTAAATAAAATACTGCCACCACATTTTCACAAAGGTAGGCATTGGTGCTGTGTATAAGTAATTTCTTGAATAAAACACGTTATCATTAATCCAGCGGTCATAGTAGGACAGAAACTAGCAGGTGATAATTTTCTAGGTCATCTTTCATAGAGAAGACAGGACTTGCTGATCACTTCTTTTAAGAGTTGGAAGCCTTTACTTAGAAGGTTTCTCCGAAGCTACTGAATGAGTCAGTGTATTTAGGTGCAACTGTAAAGCATCACGAATAGCTGAGGGCAAGTCTTTGAGGCAGTACATTTTTATTAGTTGAGCTGATAGAGCTAGAAAAAAACAGTCAAAAAAAAAGTGTTGTCTTGTATCTGCAAATTTGTGTGATATACATAAAGCATATTATGCTTCCTAGCTTTGCACATTTTACTTTAAGATAAAAACACATTTTGGATGGTATTGGTCAACTGTTTTGTTTTGGCTTGAATCAGAACTTTGTTATGCTATATATTGCACAAAATCTTTCTACTGAACCATAATACACTGGGGAAATCTGCTTTAAATCATTCCCTCAAATTTTTGTGAATCATCAGTAAGTTCCTGGGTCATGTCCCCTCTGGGGACAACTTGTTCCTGAAAAATTAGGTAGAGTCGAACTTGTTCATATATATTAAAAAAAAAAAAAAAAAAAAAAAAAAAAAAAAAAAACATTAAAACCAAAAAATAAGATCTGAATTTAAATGGTAATGAAGGATGACATTCTCCATTCTATAATTATTCATTTCACTTGGAAATTCAGTCAAGAGAATTATAATTTCAGTTTATTACTTTAAGGCAGTTTGTTTGTCTCTGAACTATTTGCAAGGAATCAGTTTCAAATGTAAAACTTTCACCCTGTTTACTTTTGGATATATTAATGTGAGTAATGTTTCTTGCATCTGCAGCATTATCATGCATGTGTGGCTTATCATTTGTTCCTGGAAAAATCTTACCTTCAGGGTCTAAATTTAGTTGGAAGAGGAGGATAATCCAGTTGAAACAGATCATTTTTTCTAGATTGTACTACATTTCATCTGTAAACAAAACTGTTTTCTTGTGTAGGATGGTGAACCACTGAATCATAATTTCATTCCGTTGGACATACAGCTGGATAACTGGGAGGATTTGCCAGAGACCTTCCAGCATAAACAAAATCGTTCATTGGCAAGTACAAATTCTACTGGCACAGTACTATAATGTTTAATATGGAGTGCTTGGACTTTTTTTTAATAAATGCAGAACACTTTCAGGCCTTGGGATCTAGGCACAGTTTCATCAGTGCAAGCAGATGTTATAAATGTTGATGTGAATATTAATTATGCAGTCTGTTCCTCTGGCAGATTATCATACCTCCTGTTAACATTTCTGTAGATGGAGTCAACCAGGCATCATTTAGTTTCTCATTTACAGAATTAGTAACTAACATTCATAAGTCAACAAAATAGCATTTTAAAGGTTATGAATTATGTATGGTGCGTGATGAATACGAACGTGCTAGATTGTATCAGAGCTGCAGTTCTGAGCAGGCCTCCTCTCTCACTTCATCCTTTGGTCTCCTAACAATGTTCAACACTGTGTAGGGCGTAACTCCACTGCGATAAGCATCTTCAGTTATTTCAGCAATAATGGGCGCATTCATAATGGTGTGTGAGAACATAAATGCTTTTAAACCAAGAACTAAAAGTAATGAAATCAGAATTTAAATTGGATGCGCTATGTTACCTTGTAGATTAAAATACCCATGTTAGTAACTGCTCCCATGTTTCTGTTATATCCTGCAGTTTCCTTGACTTCTTTCTTGTGGCTCTGACTTAGAAGTAAGACTGATCAGTACACTTTCACATTTGCCATGAAAAAAATACTTTAAAGAGAAAAAGAAAATTATTGATGTGTCATTGTCTTGAAGAACGTTGCTGAATGAAGCTGAAATCACAATTAAGTCCATACTGCACAATGCACAATTTATTCTTACCACAGTCCACGTTCAGAAACACCATGATACTGCCTACTAGATTGTTTCAAGTCAGCAAATAGTGGAATGGAAAAAAACAAAACTGGGTCCTATCACTACTGGCTCATATTGTTGTCACTGGGGGTCATGTTGTTACTCCCACTTATTTCCTGTTGGAGAGGTGGTGGTGGGATGAAACCATTTTTCCTCTACACGTATCCTAAAGAAAGCAGCCATGTTGTAAATTCTAAATTCCTATGTAGGCACATTTTTTCTACTCAATTCCTCGTGGTTAATCCATTAATCATCCAATTTTTGTCAATTTACAGCTTCAAAATTTTATGTGGCTTCCTGGCCTGTAAAAATCCATGAGGTTCACTACCAGAAATGATTAAGTCCCTCAGAGCAGCTTTATTTTATTATACTTTCAAATTCTAAATGTAAAATAAGGAAAGCTGATCAGTACTATGCTATATTCTCCATTTTCTTTCTGAAATATAGTGTTAAGCAGTTCATCAGTTTTTCTGTAGGATCCTACAGTTGTATCAGTTTGAGATTGCTCTGAAAAAAGATGAAGTACAGGTTAAATTGCTCAAAATTATTGTCCTTTGAATATTTTGATGCTAAGCCATATCTCTACCTTCATAGATCACCGTGTGCTGCACTGTAACGCCCCAGAGAAGAGTGGACTTGTGGTAGAACCAGCTGTATAATTTTAAGATAATTTGGTGATGTCATACCACTAATAGCAAATGTAACACAGTAATTTTGATAATATATGTGAATTTTTTTGGCACTGTATTATTGTAAAAGAATACAGTAACCTGAGAGCAGGTACCTCTGTGGTTCTGTTAAAATTCCACAGCTGAAACAGTTGTACACCAACCAACTGTTAACCTGGTGTTAAGCATGTATCAGAAGGTTAGAGGAAAGAAGAAAGGTGGTGTGTAAAGCAAATGATAAATGCAGTTCAAGTAACTGGAGCAAACCTTCCTTTTCTGAGCGGCATAGTGCAAAAAGAACAGGGCTGCTGTAAGAAAACTTCTGCCCATCTGTTTTTCCCATCAGCAGTTTCGCTCCACAAGAAGGGTTATTTTAGGCTTTCTCACAAAACCATTCTCCTATCACTGTAGCTCAGATTAAAAAAGTCAATTTCTAACCTTGTTTTCTACCTTCTGAAGCAGCATACCTCTCAATACCTCTCAGAGCAGAGCCATAGTAGACAATGCCGAAGCTGTCTCAGCTTGAGCAAGAAGAGGGCTGCAGCTTGCATGAAAGCTGACTTGAAGAGACCATCTCAGATTGTACCAGCTTTTTTCCATTGAGTTTTGAATATAGTAATTCCTAGCTCCCTTTCTCTGTAATTAAGTGTTTCTGCTTGATGCCTGTCATGCTGCTGACAATAGCGTTCTCCACCAGATACTGAGGTTTGTGAAAGAATGGAATCGCCTCACAGCAGTGAAACAGAAAATTGTCAGAAAAAGTGGTCAGATATTTTGTAGTCCTATTCATGCTGCAGAGGAGTTGTCTAAAAAGCAGTCAGTGGCCGGCAGCACAAAAAGGTATGTATTTTTTCCCCCCTTATTTATTGCTGCATGAAGCTCCGTGTGTTTAATGTAACTTTCAGAGGAGAGATGCTGGGACTGTAAACCCACAGCTCAATGACTGTCTCACAGTGACAGGAGTAGGTGACTGAGCACATCAGTAAATCTGTTGGAAGGGAAGTATCTGCTTCCCTGTCCCTCAGTGTGTCACATTCAGCAGCTATTCTTGCCTTCTGCTTTGCATGTTTAAACACCTGGAGCTTGCTAGAAGTTGTTGAGGAAAAATCATGACCGTTAGGGACTCAAAAGCAAGGTTAAAAAAAAATCTTGTTGAATTTCCTGCTTTGAAGCAGGAATAAATCATTAGTTGCCATCAGTGCTACAATCCTTTAATTATAATTCACAGCCTAGTCCAAACCTTTCTCATACTCAGTTTTTCTTCAAATAATTCTTTTCCCTGTAGATGACATTTCTGAAAATTATTGTTTTTCTCACTGGGTGATATTGAACAATGATAGCGTTTAATCCTAGTTAAAATCTGAATTCATCTTTTTCCACGGTCTGTCCTTTTTCTGATGCATTATCTTCCCCAGTACACACTTGCAGCTTACCTGCTGTCATCGCTCTTCACAAAAATTCTCATTTGTACAGGTTTACCTTACTTAGCTTACTCACCAAGGTGCCTCTGCCTGTCAGTCCCTACTGTTAAATTCTCCAGGGTGATAATTTGCATTTTATATGTATTATTTGATGGAGGTAAGCATTCAAGTAAGAGAACAGAGTTTTTTAATTCCAATAGTATAAGTAGTATGTATTTCTTAACCTGATGTCTGATCATTTTCTTCCATAAAATATAAGAAAGCTCTAACTGCAAACTGTGTTAGAAAATCTACTGTAACCTACGCTGGTGTCCTAAGGTGGTATATGCGGTTTAGCAGTTGTGTAACACAGAGAGGTATATTTATAAGTTGTCTGAATGTCATTCTTTGAAGAATGATCAGAGTGAAGGGATTTTAAGATAATTCTACTTAAAAGCGGTGGTGGTTTGTATATTTTCATGTGAAGATAAATTGATTTCTAAGACAAATAACTGAGCAGGAGTCCTCCAGAGCTTTTAAAGCCTCCTGTATCCCCTAGAATATCAGTTAACACTTCTCTAAACTGAAACAAAATAGCTTTCAGATTCTACTGTCAATCAGTATCAGATTACTTTCACCTTTTTAATTCTTCTATGCAAAATAATTTGTTTGCTGAATGGAGTTGATCCTGGTTTTAGAAGATGCAATCTTATGTAATACGGAAGTCATATGGAGAAGTATGTTTTCCCAAACTATTCCTTTCTAGTCCAGGATATAAGGAATGTTTCAAGAGAATATGCAGCACCAATCTTGCTGCAGCCGAGTATGAATATTCTTTGAGAGAGATTTTTCGTGTTTTAGTGTATTAACAGAATTTTGAATTGTTTTAGGTATGTGACCAAGGAGGATGTGGCAGCAGCCTCCCTTAGCAAAGCTAGCAGCAGCGGGGGCAGTGTTCGCCTCATCTCTAAAGAAAATAAGGTTTGTCTGAAGAATGAAAGTGCTTCTACTGAACAATCAGGCCACTCCACAAAGTAAGTTTAATGCAGTAAAATGATTAAGCTTATCTTCATAGACTTTATTTTTAAAGTAGCAAAGTTGTTATGAGCATTTACCTTGCTGAGCTATAGTATTTAGGTAGGAAATTTGCTGAAATTGGTAATGAGCCGTTAACGATTTAGCTTGTGCATATATACCTGTTGTCTGCTGATATAGCTTCTAATTAACTGAGTAACAAAATGAAACAAGAAAATAGTTACACTATTTGGTTAAGGAAATAAGAACTTTAGCTCAGGCTAGCTTGTGCAGTCAACCTCAAATTAGGTAGCAAATTTTCTTCTATTCTACTTCATAATGTAGAATAAGGCAGAAAATATGAAAATTTTGGACAGAAAATGCCCTCTGTTCTCAGACAGTTCTTGCCTCAAGGCAAACTTTATTTAGAAAATTGATAGGCAGCTGTGAAAGTTGCAGAGAGAAACCAGGATCTTTTCCTTTGACTTCTGCTGAAAAGGGGACATATACATTCATGTGTATACGTGCATGAAAGGAACCACCTTTTCTTTATAAACGCAGCATTATTTTAGCTAGTATGACGTGCAGCTGTGCAGATACCAACCCGAGTAAGATGATCTTCCAGCTGAAATGTTTATTTTTGAGCATAAAAGATATCTAATGGAAATACGCAATGCATATCCAGAGTGACTTTTTACTCAGTCAGGTAATGATAGGACGAAGGGAAATGGTTTTAAAGTAAAAGAGGTTTAGATTAGATGTTAGGAGGAAATTCTTCACTCAGAGGGTTGGAACTAGATGGTCTTTAACATCCCTTCCAACCCAAACTATTCTGATTCTATGACAAAAGGACTTACAGAATTGTGTTGTTGAATACCTGCTTTACTAATAGCAGTACTTTGTTCTCTGTAAACAGGTTGCTTTTGGAGAATGGAAAAGGTTTTTCAGCTCTTTGTCCAGATCAGACTGAAACTGAAGGCTCTCCCCTGCCCAAAGGCTATTTGCAAGCCTTGGACAGTGAAGGGAACCCGCTTTGTCTCAGCTGTCAGCAGCCCACGACTCAGCTTGACCAGGCCCGTGCCTGGGACACGCGATTCTGCTCTCTTGCCTGCCAGGAGGACTTCTCGATTCGTTCTAGTCATAGCTACATCAGGACTAAGGTGTTTGAAATTGAACACGGCGTTTGCCAGTTCTGTCATCAGAATGCCCACGAGCTTTATCTGAACATCAGAGATGCGCCTAAGAGTCAGCGTAAGAAACTCCTGGAGAGCTCTTGGATGTCTCACCTTCCACTTGGGCAGGTATTAATATTGCTTTTTGAACACTTAGAGCTAATCTGTGTAGTTCTGGAGTAGACAGTGCAGAGAAATCTAAAACGTTACTCTTACAGGCTTAAGGTAGGTTACCCAGCACCAACAACAGCGTAAAAAAAAAAAAAAAAAAAAGAAAAAAAGGCCAAAAAAAACCCCACACATACACTAAACACAAACAAAACTAAACAATCAAAATGTCAGTGTCATCAAAGACCTAAAGACATCTAAAAGGGACAGGCATCCTCAATTAGGGATGTAATTCCTAATTACAGGAATTCTGATTCCATAGGGATATCTACATTGCAGCCAATTTTATTTGAAATGCATTTTGTTCACAAACTGTATGGTTATGGGCAGAATTAAGGAATGGATGTAGTCAGTAGTATGAGGCTACTCCTGCTTTGCAGAATGTTTGGCAGGAGCTTAGCAAAAGCCAGATGACACAGTTCCCCTCAATATCACCTCAAAATGCGTAAAAAAAATACTGCTGTTCTTCCCCGGCTGTGATTGCTTCTTTACTGATAGGAGGCAATGGAGCTGGGAGAGAGAACATTCCTACACAAGGCAGTATTTTGATTTCTGAATACCATTTTTTTCTGCTGTGAAGTTGAAATTCAGAAGTTACTGGTTCTAGATTTTAAAAGAAATCCTGCTTACACCCCTATAAACTTGCAAAAGAACAAAAATCATTTACCATTACTGGCCATATGCATGAGATTAGCTTGCTGTTGCTTGTGGCTTTTGAAAATGCAAGTTAATGAAAATCTAAAATACTGAGATGAAAAGTCCTGTGGAGAGTGGGTTTCTTACAACCTTTTAATATCAGCACTTGTTATTGATAAAATGACATTGAAGATAATTTACTGTACCGGTCAAGAAAACTGAACCTTTCCTTCTGTTTTTTCTTGATCTGCTGTCGTGTGCTTCAGTGTGCTGCAGGCTGGGTAAAACTAGGCCAATTAAAATTACAGCTCTTTGCCTGTCTGCAGGGAGTAACAGAAAATTTATAACACTTTCATTCTCTTGATAAAGACTATGAATAGCTACTTTCCTGAATTATTTTCTTGTTCTTACTGGAGAACATACATGTACTTCAGAAGGCATATCTAATGCTCCTGTTGTCATGTCCTCTGCTTATTGCAGTTGAATGAAATTATAACAAATCCCACAGAAGGTCACTTCTGGCAGGTGGATCACATCAAGCCTGTCTACAGTGGAGGAGGGCAGTGCTCCCTGGAAAACCTTCAGACTCTGTGCACGATCTGCCACAGAGAGGTCAGTACGGTACAGGCAAAAAATCACTGTCTTCAAGCATGGAAACATAACGTGTATCAGGGCAGTATGTCTGCGTGCCGGTATTCACCAGACCAGACCTACTCTGGGCTGGTAATCTCTAGGGAGTAGACTTCATAGCACTGCTTCTCCAGGCAGTAGATTTTCACTAGGGCCCTACTGAGCCCCCTTGTCACCAGCTGAACACCCCCTGTGCCCTCAGCCTCTCTGTTCCCATACGGTCATGGCTCCTTCTGGCTATCCTCGATATCCCCTCCCCGTCCGTGGGAGGTGTTGTGCTGTTGCTGGGCTGAAAAGCTGTGCAACCAAACAAGAAATGCATTGTCTGAGGACAGCTGCCTATTGATAGCTTCTCTCCTCATTTGACCTATCCTGGTAAGTACTTGGAACATAACTTGTAGCAAATTACAGGTTTGCTCTGGCAAGAGAAACTAAAACTGTCTTATAGGTAATTGAGATCACGTTATTATATCTACAGTAAAAATCAGTTATTGCTTTGTGCCTCTCATGAGGAAGAGTGCCCAAGTTGTTATAAATGGGAAGAAAAGCTCCCAGTAAAAAAGAACTTTAGTCAGAAATGCTTCATTAGTACTCATTTAGTTTGTACTCAGTAACGGAAGCTTTGTTACCTTGTCTGTGGCATGGCACAGCTCAGCCCATAGGAAGGCCCCAGAGAGAATGCAAGTCAGTAGCATTAAAGTGTTATGATGCAACAGGTTACTCACCTTAATAAATACTTGCATTTTAGTATGTTGTCTGCTGCAAATTAGATTAAAGTCTTAACTGTGCAATAATGCTTTCCTGGTAGGTGCCAAGCAACAACAGTACCTTTCTCTTTTGCAGAGAACTGCAAAACAGGCCAAGGAAAGAAGTCAGATGAAGCGACGTTCCTTAGCTACAAAGTATGGCTGTGATATCACTAAGTTTTTTGTGAAGATGTAAAATAGTAAATATATTCAGTTACACTGTAAGTAAGTCAGGAACTAGTATCATTACACAGTTTTCCTTGTGTACATATTTAAAAAATAAGTCTATCAGTGTGTTGATAAAGAGAAGAAAATGTGTAACTAAATCCGAAAAATTTATAACGCTGATTTTCAGAGATGAGTGAATCCAAGATACTCAATCATGGTTATATTTTTGTGACCCCCCTCAGTTTAAAGCTGAATTGCTGTGTGCACCTATAACACAGCATTGTTACTGTACTATTTTCATGAGTGTGTTTACACCTACAGGAATTAGAGAAAGTGCTGTTGCAACCTGTGTTAGTCTTGGTGTTCAACTGTTACAGAGCTTAGTTTAAGTTCTTTTCTTTGTTCACATAATTAAAATTACTGGAAAAAATATAGCCTCAGATCTCTGTACCAATGCAGGCCATCTGTTTCTTTTAAAACCCTCTCATACCTATACAGGACATTAGATAATAGCAGCCTTGCGAAGATTGTAATCAGCTATGGCAGACATAGTATTGGCACTGGACCTGACTTAAAGGACTTAGATTAAATAAAAATGGACACGTAACGTCTCTTAATGCAGTTAGTATTTAACACTTACTCATGCTAAAAGTAGTACCTATTGCTCCTATCTGATCCAGGGTAAGTTCTAGGAAATGCTACTTTATCATGAGTGTAGCGATAATGGTTATTTTGCATTGTTCATGTCACTTTCTCTATGGTTCCTTCAAATAAACCAATGTAATCTTTTAATGTTTTTGTGTTTCTTCCCTGCCCCTTGTATGCTCTCAGGGCAGCAGCAATGCACATCTGTGCACCAATCATTTTTCTGAAAGCATTACCTGTTATACACTTCCAGGTAGAGCTAGATAGAATACACTGAAAAGCTTTCAGCAGTTCTCCTTATCAGAAAATTCTTACTGCTTTACACATTCTTTTTCTCAGTTAAAGATCAGGATGGATAGTGCTGGGACTATTCCATCTTCTATGCAGTGAAACTACTGGACTTTTCCAGCAGCCACAACCACGATGCAAATTTAACTGAGGGACCCATTCTAAGTCCTGGCAGCTATCCCTGCAGGGCAGGTTTAGGGTAACAGCTGGGAGCCTATTCTGTGAGACAGAACTTCCCTTTCTGTACTTGATACAGTCACAAGCTATTTTGTTCCTACATCAAATTCCACAAGGATGACATTTTAAAAAGTGTTTTGACAAAACCAACACTATTCACCCAAAGAAGCCGAGAACGAATAATAAGTCCAGATTTATTAATGACAACACTGCTGTTCTTACAGTTCACTTTATAAAGTATCTGATCTGACTGATTAAAACACACCGGGATCACTGTAGAGCAGCATTGGCACATACACATCACAGTGTCCGCATGATATTCAAGGGGGTTAGGTTACAGCATGTGTCATCACATCAGGTTAAAGACAGGCTGCATTCAGATGGGCTCTAACGATCACTACGTTGGCTACAGTAAAACACCTCTGTACATGTAATTTACATACAGCTTTGGCCCTTGCATGCAGAGAAGGATATGAAGTATCCCAAAGTAAGTGATCCACTTACAGCTATTAGGGGTATGGTAGCTAATAGCCCCAAATATCCTTAGTTATATTTAGGAGGAGCATCCAAGACAAGATCTTTTTTGGACAACTATTGCAGTGCTAGGAGAGGTAAGCATGAACTAGGATGTACTGTATACCTCAAAAAAAAAAAAATAATCAAAGGTATTTCAGAAGTATTTGCAACATACTGATTAACAAAAAAATACTGAGCTCAATATTTGTGATTAGCAATAAATACAAATTACTTCATGTTTGCACATCAATTTAAGTAAGCTAATATCATTTTATCATGTCTGATTAAGAACTATAAAGCAGCACGTTTTCCATAAATTTCAACACGAAGTATTTGCATATAGCCCATTAACGTTAATTATTAAACAAGCCTATGCAACAAAATTTGCTCCCTTGGGACAGAGGGGAGAAGCTGAACTTTCTTCCCCAGAGGTCTGAATAAAACTACTTGCATGTCCATGCCAAACCTCCAAGACAGAGTTGCTGCAAGCATTCCTCCCAGCCATCAGTTCTGCTCTGTCCTTGGGACTGCTCCTCTCTGTCACTAATGACAACCGTGCTTTCTCCTCACCACAAGCTGGTAAATCTCTAAGTGATAACTTCCCTGAAGGAAAATGAATAGCATTCTACTTGTGAAGACACAAGCTACCCCAGCTAGTTACATCAGAAGAACGTTGTGTCCGATGAAAAGGCACCTGCAAGTCGAAAATCTTCTTTTGTAAGCACGCTGTACATGCGCTGGGGCAATGGTTTCGAGTAGGGTGCAGGGCGGGGGACAGTTGTGCGCAAAATAACCTCCCGCCCTGTGGGGGGTGGGAAGTCTGGAACCGTGCCCGTGTTGAGTCTTCGCTCATCTGATGAACCTGATCTCCTCAGTTCTTCGTCAAGTGGAGGCATTGCAGAAACCTTAAATAAAAGCAGAAGTATAATTGCAGGGCGAGCTGTTTATCAAGAGTGAGATTCAGAAAATAATTCTTAAGAGAAAAAGAGGAAGATTAGAAATGGTAACACATCAGAAGGCTTTACATGTACACAGTGCGAGACACTAATGGGATGTCGAGAAATAAACTGCACACGGTCAAATGGAAGAACCTTTGTATGTGGATGGTAAAGCTCAGCCTAGACTAAACTCCCTGGTTTTTGACAAGTGTGAAGCAAGGGTTTTCACCAGACAAAACAGCCCCTTCTCAGTCAGGGCTCCAGCCTCAGCTTCTTGTGGCTACACACAGCCAAGCCAACCTCCTTTTAGAAGCAACCAGCAAACATCCTGGAGTCTTGATGGAAAGCTACCTGCCTTTCGAACAGCATGCTACTTCCATACTTGCCCTTCATGGCCAAAGAGCAGCTTACTGAGGGTATGTCACAGAGCAGATGGCTGTCACTGCCCTCACTACCCATTGCCTCAGAGCCGGTAAGCAGCAGCGCTGGAGTCTGAACACTGAAGAATGACCAGCAGGCTCCAGCTCCTGGCTGCTCCTCAGACAGCCCAAAAGACACTTCCTAATTACACACCAACACGCTAACAGTGCCTGTGTTTAGCTGTCCACAACTCAAGACCGCAGAAAAACCCCAGGATGAGCCTCACACCCATGCTGCTTCCAACCTCTCTCCCCCCAGTCCTCAGGAGCAGGGACCCAGCTCTGCAGCCAGTGACATAGGGTAAGTCACCAGGGTAAGTGGCAGTTGTTCCTACAAGAACTGTTTAAAGAAACCAACAGAGGATATTCCCTTTGCTACACTCCTTCACAAGTTTCCCTGGTTCTCCCTCCCAGCCCCTCCGTACCTTTGTCCAAAAGTTTCGGTAGTGTTAATAAGCATTGCTATCTCGATAGTTTTGGTGGTATCTGGACTGTGACATCCACCATGTCGTACCGTCCATCAATACCTCCCCCAAAACATCTGGCTGTTTAATAAGCAAAAAACAGTGACAGTAACAGAGATGGGTATGAAGGTGAGGCTATGTATTTCAGCATCAGAAAATTCAGTATTAACTGGAAGAAATGTTTGCGGGTGGGCTGGTTTTCTTTGTTTTGCTTATAATTTTTTTTTTCCACTTTCTGTTAGGCTCTAAGAAGTCTGTGAATAAGGAAAAACCATTCTGGAAACACAAAATTATTTTTACACTTAATACATGAACAACAGTATAAACCACATCAGGCTTTGTGCTGTATCTACCAAAAGGTTCAGCTCTATGCAACTAGGGAAGATGAGTGGGAAATGAGGGACAAAGTTGGTTACCTCATCAGAAGATTCAGTCAGCTTGAAAAAGGATGAGAAAAGAACCAATGATGAAAGATAGAAACAAAGGCAAGTCAGAGATGACTTACAAGAGGTTAGAAGGAGACTGTAGGTTTAAGAGATATCATGCACTCTACTTCCAAGAACATGCATTTGCTATCATAATTTTCCTGAGAAAGCTTGAGAATATAACAAGACGTTTTACACAACTCAGAGGAGAGTCCAGAAGCAAAAGCTAATGAACAAAAAAGTCATTCAACTTCTATTTACCGAACAGCTCTCTATCAAAATAATTCACGGCAGATTAAATGTGAGGGTTTTCTGTAGCAAGTGCGCTCCCATCCCACTAAGAAGTCTTAACAGTGACCAGTGACTAGTGAGAGGTACCCAGAAGCTAGCTTTAGTTACTGATGGTTCAAAAGAAACAAACCCATAGACATTACATATATCTTTATCGATTATTAATGTTACAAGCTTGTACTCAACTTCAAAAACATAATACCACGTTACTAAAAGGCAAGTGCCTACGCTTACGGGCACAATCTTAAGCTTTAAAGGGAAGCTGGTAAGTCAGGCTGGCTTACTGAGATTTGTATGCTACAGGCTCAAGTTCTCCTAAAGGTAAACCAAATGTTCCAATTTTCATTTCTCAGAATAACCAGGGCTGTTTTCAGAATGGTCCTTTTTATGTTGAGTTGCAAAATAGAGATTATTATTAAAAGCATCTGCATCTTAGTTTTTTTGTTGTTGTTGGCTTTTTTTTTTTTTTTTTTTGGAAAAACAGCAGTGATATCCAAACAGGATTTCAGGCTTTAAGGTGTCTGTAACATTATGCCACCTTGTTATTAGCAATGCAGTTAAATTTTAATTAGGCAATTTGATGCTATGAATAGGTGAAATTCTGAGAGAAACTGTAGGCTGAGTGCAGTCCAAGAAGTCTGGAAATCAATACTTACCAAGCTAGTTATTAAAAAATACTGCTTAAGAGAAGAAGGGATTATTTATAACAATATGGAAAAGTTTCAAGAAAACAGATGCAACACTGACAGTAAGTAAAGTGAATGTAGAGTTGTACTGGAAAAGGAAGGAACTCTTCCTAAGCACATGAATTTCCATACAACAAAGTATTCCAAATACAAGCCTCAGTCTAAAGAGTTCCTCCTTCTAAAGTATTAAACATTAGAACATGCATTCCTCCATTCCTTTGTGAAACCATCAGCACACTTGATTCTTCTCACTGTGATGTTGCGTATATTGTGCAACTTGAACAAAGCAGAAATTTGTGCTATAGTTCCATTACTGATGTCACCATTTAAGTACGTCAAACACTGAATGGCACACCTAACAGCTTCCTTCAGTGTTTCACATCCCAGGTCATCTCTTGTCTCACGAGGTTCTGTTATGGCTAAAATCATGTTGAATATCACACAAAAGAACCACCCCCTTCAATCATATTTATAAAAGTACATGCACATATGGAGACAACATAAACTGCCATCACATGTTAAGCACTGCCTCAAACCATTTGAATCAGAAGCATCAGCAAAGCAGTCAAGAACTCTCTCTTACCCTCTGGGCATTCACGAACAGCTTGTGAATAACGCTGCCAGCAGGTCCTCTTCCTGCACCAAGAACGGACACTTCTGGCTGCTCCAGGAGGCAGTTTACAAATCTGACAGTACAAATTATTGAAAAAAATAAATATATGTATCATGCTTACTGCGTTTTCTAATTGAAAACTAGCGTTGTTTCCTGCGAGGAGACCTCCACCTAGCGTTATTAGCACAGAGTAAGAACTGGCAGACACAGTTCTCTGTTGAAAAAAAAATCTAAGGCAAACAAATGACATTTCCCAGCATCACACAAACACCATCACCTTCACTCCTCTCCCTTTAGCCTAGGCCTCCAGCCCTCAGCCTTCTGTGCTGCCCCCTACCTCATGGCTCCTCCTCTCACGCAAAGCAGCTGTTTTCCCACAGAAGCAGGCTAGAACTGAGCGGAACAAGGCAGCCTCCCAGCTGAGGTCAGGAAAGGCAGATTATGCAGCTGTTTTGTTGTAACTCCCCCAGACTGCAGGTCACCCCCTGAAAGGACCTGCTGCCCTCCGTTAATTCACGTGGCAGCCAGGCTCCTAAGGAAGATGGGTAAACTGTAAGGAGCAGGTGGATGTGCCCTGAAGGAGGCTGCAGCCCAGGGAGAGCCCCGCAACTCTCCATGTTCCTCTGCCTAAGCAAAAAGTAAATAGTCTGACAGCAGTCAGATGCAGTGAAACGTATTGTCATTTTTCATTCCTATGGTTCCTCAATAATACATTTAAAATCAGTATGGAGAGTAGAATGAGAAAATGCAACTCTGGGCAGCATTTCATTCCATATTATAGAAAACACTAAATTCCTTGTCCTTCCATTTTTACATATATTGCAACAAAGTTGATCGTGTGCACCACTCACTTAACACAAAAATAATGAAATCTCCAGCACCATCAACAGAAAACAAATTTCATTGAAATTATCTGTATCACACGCTTTTAAAGAGATGGTTACTTTGATGGGCATACAGGGTACCCACAAATCACATCTTTGTAGCATAGGAACATGGACACTGAATTTTTACAGCTATTAAGTGTGATTCTTCAGTATCTCTTTATTATCACCACTTTCTGATGTCCTAAAATTTTGAAACTTTTTAAAAAAGGGCATCACAAGAAAAAGGGAAGAAAATCAGTTACCTTTGCAGATCTTCCTTCTCCTCCTCGTTTTCACATTTCTCTACTCCAAATTTTGCTTTCAAAGACCTGGCTCTGGCGATGATAGCTTCCACACTCATAATCTGAGCAATGATTTCCTGCAGGAGTTTAATAAAAACAAAAAATGTTATTTTAGCACTCCCATGAACAGTACACACATCTATCAAGTTTTCAACTATGGCCAATATAGAAGTCTTACTTCCAGCTTCTTGTCCTCTGGATTTGGAAATCGTAGAACTTTACTGGAATGGGATATTATCTGTTTAATAATCTTCTTAACTGAAGATATATCTTCTAGTACTTCTATTAGGAGAAAAAGAAACAAGCAAGTTCTCATTTTAGGTTGAACACTGATGCGATAATATCTTAATAATTTATTAAACATTATTTACCTTCTTCCTTTACCTTGAGTACAGCTGCATGGATGATGCAAGACAAGAGATGTCTTGCAAGGTCAGCTGGTTTCTGAACTGCAAGGTAATGAAGCACCTAGAACGTTAGAAAATTTAATACATTAGTGCTCCAAACTTCTTCTCAAAGATAAGGTTAAGCACAAAAGACGAGTAGCTTCATGAAAGAAGTAACAAGAAGGGAGTATCATTACGAGACAGGAATCAATAGGTAGATGTTACTCAACTCCCAGTGGTTGCTTACAGTCCCAGCAAGTTAGAATGAAACTAAAAATAATCACTAGTTAGGAACATTTAGTTTCCTAACACACAAATGCTGATACAGATCTATTTACTAATAATTCAAAGAAATACCTATGTAAAACTGTTTGTAAAGCTACAATCCACACACTGTTTTAGATTTTAGATTCCAAACACACTGTTGTATGGCAGCAAGGACTTCTGATTAACTCTAAGCCATTTACAGAACAGTTGAATCACTCAAAGGATATAGTTCTAATCTTGTTGGAAGAAGAAAGGGCTGCTGTAAGGTCTGTACAAGCATTACAGATCAGACTATCACTAGCCACAGAATTTTTACCTTCTCTGCTTCTCTGGTGTCATCGAAGAGTCTCTTCTGCCTCCGTGCTGGGACTGGTTTTGCTGTCTCCCAGGCCTCTACCCACATGTTGCTAGGGATCTTCATTCGGGCGCTCAGCTCACCTTTAATTACCACATTCCCCTTTTCATCAACCACTTCCTCTTCAATGTAATCCCGAGGGGAGTACCACCTCACAAAGTCTTCCAGACAGCAGCCAGGATTAGCTGCCTGGAAAGAAAATGAGATAAAATTTGTACCTGAAAAATCCTACAAAAATGTCATAGCCTGGGTAGGAAGGCAATGTCGTTTATAGGGTGGAGCACAGGCTACAAGCCAGAAACTCTGAGAATTCTGCTTGCAGTCAAACTACAGTACGAAAGAGACCTGGGTGAGGGGAGAAAGTAACTGCAAACTAAGAGAATGCTGGGGAGCAGAAAGTGTGTGTGGAACCCACATCAACACATAATAAAGCTTCCTCTTATTCCCAAAATTCAGTACATTCACGAGTTACTTTGGGCAAGCTCAAAATTTCACTGTTAAGCCAAGCTTCTATCTGGTGCTTGATAAATGCAAGGAATATTAATTTTCACACATAAGCTTACACCAGAATAAAAAGGAAATCCAGCCATCTATGCAAGGTACCTATGGGAAGTGCACTTCCCTGTCAAACCACCGTTCTATAGCTCTACTGCAAGGTTTAAGATCATTTGCAGCACAGAAATAAAACTGCTATGTCTATCTAATATGATATGGATTACTGCTGATAAATTGATACTGATGTTATAAATAGTCTGACTGTACAGTGCACCTGCATCTTTTTATTACACAGCCGCACTGCAACATATGCATGCCCACACACATATATATTTCATGACAGAATCTCAAATCCTTTTCGAGTTTTGAAATCCTTTGTTAAAAACAGCTTATGTGCTCTTAGCTCCCTCTACAGAATTCAGCAAAATGAAGCAAGTTACTCAAAACCACAGCTAGTCCAATCCTAATTTAATGAACAGCTGTACAGAACCTTTAAATAGTGATAACTTATCCCTCCTACTAAATAACAAAACATCTTCAGCTGTACTTTGAAGTTGTATCCATCTCTTCCCCAAATTCCAAATACAGAATTGTGAAAATTAATTATTTTGTTTTCTGCACCTTTACCTTTCATCCTCACAAGGTGGTGTGAGGGAGGCACATATAATTTTGATTCAGAACACTGATGCTCAATTTTCTTCTGACACTTTTGTACAGCCTATCCTGAGTTTTAATTCCCAATATCAACTGAGTGCATTTTTTCCCATTCTAAAGAACGCCACACAAGTCAGACTTTGTACAAATTTACTGGAACATTACGTTATAATTGACTGGATAGCCATAGGTTCTAAAGTGTTCAGTTTTCTCAATAGGTTTTTATTATCAACTTTAAACTATATTGAAACTATTTTGTGGAAGGAAAACAATAAAACTCGTCATAAAAACCTTCACACTTGTTCAACACAAGCACAAGAAACAATTTAATTAAGAGGAAAGCAGTCTCACAGAATTTTTCAAGTCATACTACCTTAAAGGACTCCATATCTGAGAGCAAGCAGGCACTCTGCATGCGTGCTCGAAGATGTGCACCTTCCGCCGAGGTCCCTAGTTTTGCCAGCACCTCAGACTGTTCTTCCAACAAATCTTCAGTCATGGGTGCTGGTTCCTGTAACATGGAAAAAGGCAAGCTTACAAATAATTCTCCTACTCTTTGCCCTTATTAAGGAAAATGTAAGGTAGCCAAGACAATTTAGTTCTTGGTTTAAAAGGGAAAAAAAAAAAGTTGGTTTGAGTGAAATTTTGTAAGGAGACACACTCTTAAATAAAACAAGAGCATGTGAGATTTCACTTTAAGCAGCCTCACCAAGTTTTCAAAATGGAAAACAAGCTTTTCAGGCAAAAACCCTTGGCAATTTTAAGCACAAATAAATCTATAACCTTCATGCTATATACAATTTCACAACCCTAGGTATGACTCATACTGCATCAGTCTCACATTGCACACCGGGCTCATCTCTGGCCACCTAACCTGTGTTATCGGGATGTAGAGAGGTTCTCCTGGGTGCAGCAGTGTCAGCTTTCCGTGAGGATGCAGGCGACCTTCTGGTTTTAAGTTCACAGGCTCTTTGCTGCCCTCTTTGGTTCCTCCTTTCTTTCCATTTTCCTGCCCATTTCCTTTCAGATCTTCTGTGTCACTTAGACATTCAAAAAATTCTTCCTCACTGTCACTCCACGATTCCCAAGACTTGCCAACTTCTTTTTCCTTATCAGTCTCCTTTGAGTTATCTCCAGAGTGGTCTGCTCCTTTTCCAGCATCACCAGAAGAACCACCAGGTGAACGATCAGACACGCTCCCCCTTTTCCCCTCATCTCTTGCTTTCTTTCTTTCAATGCAACAATTTAACATCTAACAAGTTAAAGGAAAAACAACAAGTGCTTAAAAATTACTTCTCTTACGGAAACAATGCCACAGAGGACTTGGAGAGTCACTAATAATCTCTTAAAACTCCAAAAGTTATTAATTCAATTGAATTGGTGCTATAACAAAGATTTTCCCAAGAAACTATGTCCAGACCCAAATAATAAAGGATAACTAGATCTACAAACCCAACATATTTAGCTAATAATGGTTATGATTTTGACTGTTTCCCTAGGAGAAAAATCATTCTTAAATTTGGGATATTTACCTGAAGCTTCTGATGCAGTAAACAGCATCTCAGATCTGGAGGGCCATTAGCTAATCTAACAAAAGGTAGAAGTAACTATTATCATTTATGAAGTTGAATCTTTCACACACACACAGTCTTAAATCATACGAAACCCAAGAAAAGGACAAATATCCACACTGAACCCACTCCCACCAGTCCAACTATGCAGCAATTCTTTGGTATCAGAAGACAAGTTATGATTGAACAAGCCCAGAATTTAAACTATGTTTATTTCCTAGAGATCATATCTGGAGCTCAAAGATCCTTCACAGCAGTACAAGACAGAGACATTCTGCATTTCCTGTCAATTTTCTGTTTGGATGTTAAAAGAGTAACTGTTTTCAAGCAACAAATTAAGCACCTTTGACCCCACTTTAAAACAGTTCACATTCCATTTTATTTGTTAGTGTACCCATTTCAAAGTAAAAACTAATGAGTAAGTGGCCAGTCCAACCCACAAAAAAATAAGAGGAACTGATACATTTACTCTACACTGATACCTCCTCCTGACAGAGCCCTTCATTTGGTCTGCAACAAGCAGAGAAGGGTGTGGATAGGTGAGACAGCACAAACTGCCCAAAAAGGCTACTATACCAGCAGGAACTTGGAACTGCTCCCTTGGAAAAGTGGTGAAACCACCACAAAGAAAAGGTATTTCAGTTTATATTATCTCCTTCTTTTTAATCTCATGATAGACTGGAAGCTAAGCATTTGCATAAGCTTCTTTTTCCTCCTTCACATAATCTTTAACTTGTGCTTCCCACAGACATCTTGAAGATCAATGGAGGGCACAGACACTTCCTCACCTCTCTTGCCTTTCTTGCTTTAGGGAAGAAAGGTAATAAAAATGGAAGATAGCATTTGAAAGCAAACAAATAAATAAATATAAATATTGGCATATTTCAAAGTCACAGTGAACTTGCTCTGTTCCTGAGATGACGTTTTCTATGACACAACAACAAACAAATCTTACCCTGGGATAAGGTAGTTGTTTTCCCATCTGTAGCGCATTTCTAACACAAATTCTTGCCAAAGATGTGCCACTCCTTTTACTCCTCCATGGTAGAAGTTTATCATACAAAGGCATAAAGCTAGTTTGTACGTCAGACTATCAGAAGGAGCAGATTTAAACTGACTGAAGAGATTCTACACAAAAAATAAAAGAAAGCAAGAAATGTAGAACCAATGGCATTTTCTCCAAAACCATACCATCTGTGTCCTGTTTGTCAATACAAGTGGCTAACTAATGCTTTAAGCCAATAAGGTACCAAAAATGAGCCTTTGGAAGGGAAAAAATAAATAAGGAAAACCACCACCGACAAACATTCACTATTTTCTACCTGGAGATTCCACAAAGATAATCTTATCTATTAGAAGGCAACCACAGCAAAGTCTGTATTAACACACACTAAAAATTGTGCATTCCCTCTCTCAAGTGTCAGTCAGTAAAACTCACATAATCTTCATTCTCTGGAGGAGGATTGTTCCCTGATGAAGGGCTAGTTCCACTTTCAACTCCATCTGCAAGCTTTTCAGCAGCATCAGGAAATAAGAACTTGAAGAAACAAAAACAAAAATTCAAACTTGCACCAGTAACAACTTAGGCTGTGTTTCAAGAAGCTGATCAATGGTAATTCAAAAATGGAACTGACATCTGAAACATTTTTAATTGCAATTCTGCTATACACCAAATGTGTCAGTGCAAGCAGGAAATATAATTTTTATGAATCTGGTGTGCACCAGTAGCTCACTTACCAGAAGAATAGTGTTCAGAACTTCATTGTTCAAAGGTGATTCATCTACACCTCTGTGTTTGCGAATCTTTTTCTTTGCACTGTGAACCATATTTGTGACTGATAACTTATGGATCGGAACAGGTGCTGGCTCTGTGAGCTTCGACAAAGCATGAGTAATATCAGCAACCTCTGTAACATTAAAAAAGGAAAAAAAAAAAAAAAAAAAAAGAAAGAAACAGCTCTTATAGTTCGTGTGTCATATTCAGCCTATGCATCTTGTATTGATTTTTAACACTCTATACCCTTGTGCTTTCATTGTTGATCCTCAATACTCACTGTTCTTAGCCACAAAGACATAAAACACAAGCAGGAGTCACAAATCAACCGCCTTGATTTATTTTTCTGAACGAAGACTAGACTGGGTTGGCTGCAGGTAGTGCCTGCCACCTGCTGCAAGCACTGCATACTTGCAGACAGGCAGTGTATCAGCAAAAAGCCTGCTATAAAGCCACTGTATAAACTTCATTTACACGCAGCAAAAAGAGAATATGTTGAAGTTAAAGACTATTCAAACGTATGCTGAAGCTTTAGATTAGCCTTATGAAAATCCCGTTTTATCACTATATATGACCATATGTGGTCTATGCATATTCTGTCCTAGAGTCTTCAGGGAACCCAAACAAGATGATTTTTTTCCAGACAAAATTGTTGCTGGTAAACTTTGGAACTTCTTTTATAATAAAATGAATTACATTGTTAGAAAGAATTAAAACAAATTTAAGTGAATAATTACAGCAGCCTGGAAAACATCATCTTGGCGAATGTTTTAAGGAAATTAGAGGACAGACTCTCAAACAGTTTAAACCGGCTGTTAAAAACATAGAACATGGTACTTCAAAAGGTAGAAAAAAGTTATGAAAATAAGAAACCATGAAGTGATAGTCAAAAAAAACTCTTGTACATACTAGTACAATGTCAAGTCTAGTTCTCCAATTAAAAAATATCCGTGACACAGGAATTTGTCCTCGGGGACTTTGGCAGTTAGGCTCGCCAAGAATTCTTGAGAAATGGTACCAGGCAGCACTGACCGGAAAACTCAGAAATGTTCCAGTAAGTGCCTAAGAGTAACAAGTAAAAAATGCTAGAGAATCTGAAGTCAGGAAAAGAGGAGTAAGAAAGGCAAAATTTGTGAAACATCTAAATACCAAGTAACACAAGTCAACAAGATTTTAGTGTTACCTTTTCCATCCTCTTCAAACGCAGACCTTCCAAGTATCTCATCGGTTGACTCCTTCCGACGGCAAAGCTTGAAGAATTCATTAAGAAAGTCACCTGTAAGAGACACAAAGTTTCTGAACCACTACAATTAAAACGTCATTGAACAATAAACTAAATCTCAAAGTAATTCTTGAAGGATGATAAATTCTCTCTTAGTCTGCATGAACATTATAATCTGTTCTGAAGCACAAACATCTTTAAATCACATAATTAAAGCCTCAGGAAATGCATAGCTAAACAGCTATCGGCCACCGCTCCACAGCACAGTCCTGCATGCAGTTTAATCCATTTCTTCACCCCTTTCCTCCACAAGCTCAAAGGTCAGGATGGGCAATAGTACTGTTCTCCAGGCTTATCAATGCTGTCACAGACAGATCGATCCAGCTAAGGAAATTGATATACACACAGAGTGCTTAATGCAAGCTTGTTTTATTGGAAAAAGAAGCCCATAATATAGTCCACTCAAAGAAATGAGGGGAGTGAGGAAACAGAGGTCATCAGGTAATCTACCATTCAGTTCTAAACTCAAGTCTTAATAGCCTAAAAGCTATAGTAGAAGGTTGGAAATTCAGTTATCTTACCTAATAGACACTGAGGATTATCTGCTTTTCTGATTCTCACAGACCACTGTGGTGCTTGAATAGGATCCAGGTCGCTAAAAAAAAAAAAAAGGTAATTCTGTCACCATAGGTATGCAAGAGATGAGTATCAAATTCTTAACAAATGCAATGTCATAGCCATGAAGCTATAACATACTCCACATTACACGGAAGAATATGACAAACATTATGACATTCAAGCAAGAGTCCTTGTTTCATCAATATAATTAACAAGAATAAGAAGTGTAAGCAGAATTCAGCTCAACTTTAGTACACATTAAAAGAAAGTAATTTTACACGTCAAAAACTCATTTCTGCATTAATTAAATCAGTAGACAGCAATTATTTTTTTCCTTTCTGAAATATCAGTATATATTGTTCCTACTCTTTAGAAAGCTTAACAAAAAACATGGGAATGGGGTAACTAAAATGCAGTAGTTAACAAGGCAGTACACAGGTAGATACTGCAGTTCAAGCAAAATACTTACGAGTAAACATCATTGTCAACAATTATACCTTCTGTTAGGTGAGGCCATGTGGTGGCCAAGTGGAGCTCACTGAAACAGAACAAGATTTTAGACTCCATCACAGTTAAGATCTTGACATACATGACAGCTCATATTTAAATTCCTATACATATTTTGCAGCTAAGTCCAGAAGCGTGCATGTTTTCCTCGCTGTATACGTTCCTTTGGTTATTCTAAAGCATGTCACCCAGCATTACACTGAACCTTAGTGGTAGCTGGCACACAGAACTCTTTCAACACTCCTCTCCATTATATCCTAGGTATCCCAGTACAGAAAAAATAAAAATTTTCATAAATTTCCTACAGCATTAAACACTAACGCATTAAATGACTCCTTGATTTGTTGAGTGGTGATGGGCATTCAGAAGAAGGTGTTAGAGGGATTTTAATAACTCAGTTACTAGACCCTCTCGTTTTAAGTTTCCCACAAATGTCATAGTACAAGAAAAAAACAAGTCCAACTGCTGAATGAAAGTACATCATTTTTAAGGTTTATCTCCATTTAAGGTACACTTCAACATAATAATTTCAGAGACAAACTGAGTACTCTAAAAGTTTATGGTGAAACATTTACAAGCCAGAACTCTGAATACCACTATACAGCTTCGTAAATGGTATTATTTGTGATTAGAGCAAGTACTTGAATAACAAAACCTTCTATTAGTGACATAATAAGTGAGATGCAGGCAAAGCTCAGATTTCAAATAACACACATTTAAGTCCTCTACTAAGGAGGTTACAAAAAACTTTTTTTTTTTTTTTTTTTAAACTCTTATCTTACCTAATAGGGTCCTCACAGGCACCAAACGGTAACTTCCCAAACTCAAGACCTCCAACTTCTCCCCCAACTAGTGCATCTATATCTGAAGACAGATCAATACAGAATTTGTGGAGTATTTTAAGAAGCACAACATTTTAATTTGATAGGAAAAAGATCACAGTATGTAAGCTCATCAGAAACAAGCTGAACAGCTAAGGTTACAGACATATGAAGATGTAATCCTAGCACAAAGCCAAAGTAGTTGTTTCCAACAGAAACTAGGAATTAATCTTGAAACTGGACAATAAAAACCACAGACAAAACTCTTGTCGCTTGCGTTGAACAAATGTTATTCCATTTATACAGGAACAGATGACTATAAAGCTATAAAGGTATCCTTAAAGAGTCTACGTCCACAAAAGAACAAACAGACACAAATTTGTCATGAAATGACTTAGGCAAGAGATCAGTTCCAGGCAGAAAAGAGAGACTCTGGAAAATCAACTCTGCAGGAGTGAGAAACCAACTACTTTGAAAATGTTGTTTGAAAATTTTATGGAAAGAATTTGTTGTCTGCTGCAGTTAAAGCCTTAACCCAATGATGTGAGGGATTCCTTTTACCATACACACAAAAAAAATAAAAATAAAATAAAATTAAAAAAAGCTAAAGATGCCTCCCAGCATCCCCAACCACTTCCCACGTTATACATTTTAAAGACAAACCAAACATTGACACTCTTTCCCGATCAAAAATTTAAATGGGTAATAACGTATTGTAAAGACATTGTAATAATGTTATTACAACCTCTGATCCTTAATTTCAAATGCATCTGATAAATTGTTTGCATACAAAACAACAGAGGAATTAGAACAGACAAAGTATTTGAATAAATTAATTAAGTTATTTCTCCAACTTTCTTCTTCAGAGAAGATAAAGTACATATTCAAATTCTTTGGCTTCATTTGAGAATAACTAATTGAGTGGTTGAGGGCAACAAATTCCTGGTCTAGTTATTCACAAAGAAGATACAACCACAACTGCATGTAGCAACAGCAGTAAAAAGGTTGTTTGTCTCAAGATTCTGCAGTACACTATGTTATCCCTGGTTCTTTATCCAGAAACTTCTAGAAGAGTAGTTTATTTAACCTGCTTAAAGCAAGAGACATGACCAGAGTAACATGATTCATTGCTACTCTGTAGGGATCCTTCAAAACACATCTGTGCATCTGTGATTTTTTTTTTTTTTTAAGCAAACAAAAGTCAAATAATTAGCAACCAGACTAATGTCATACAGGTTCTGTCCCTCTAAGTACACCCTAAATACTTCATCCTGTTATGCAAACCTACTACCAAGCTAAGAATAGATCTTGGGCCTTTTAATTGCTCACCTTGTGCCTAAAATACCACGTTACTAATAAAAACACATGTTGAGAAGGAACTAACCTACCTTTTTCCTATAGATTTGCTTAACTTTGAGCCAGAAGTTTATAATTTATTTCCTGATGCTATCTCTATATGAATAGGTCTGTTAAGAGCAAATCCTTGGAGCCCAAGAAAACGTTACCACCAAGCAAGCTTGTAAGAGTTCACTGTGAGATTACCAAGTGAGTAAACTAGCACAGATTTTTATAAAGAGCATTACTGTTGCATAAACTTATCAAGTCTGGTATATGTACTTTAGGTTTAAGATTACACGTTACTTTTCTTCTTTCCTTCCTTTCCTAAGACCTCCTATAGTAAAAACCTTGATCAGCACTTTTTCCCACACAAAAAGAATGCATCAACTACTTAGCTTACTTAACACTGTGGACTTTTTAAATTCAAAGTTTAAATGAACATAGAAAAGACATCTCCTGTTCCATTGTTAGTAGAGATAAATAGGTAAATAATGAAGCACTAAAATCAGTTATTTTACTGAAATTATTGCCCAATACTAGTGTGAAGTATTAGCATCTACCAAAACCTAAATCCAACCATTTCCCTGTGGAGCCCAGGGCAGAATTCTTTACAGATCTATAGACAGTCACCCGTTTCTCTTCCAATAGACCCTACAGTTTTAGAAGCATCACAAACTATATCTCTGAATTCTAATGAAAAAAAAAAAAAAAAGTATATTTCTAACTCATGATTTCAGAGGAGCTTTAGATTTACTAGCTCATCACAGAGAGTTGTAACTAAAGCGTTTTGTAGTAACGCAGAAAACAATGTTTAATTCCTCTGGCAAGATACACAAACATTTTCTTTAGCATCAACTAATTGTTTATCTTAGAACAAGTTATTCTGTGGACACAAAACTCCCACCTGGTGGCTGCTGCGGCCAGAAATACTGTTGCCAGTCTTGAAGCACGTATGTAAGCCGAATGGCCATGCTAACTGGAGGCAGTGGCATTAGTGGGCAGCCCTTGAAAACATTAAAGGAAAAATTAAGTGTAAAGAATACATCTTTTACAATATCCTTGAACAGAACCTAAGTTATGACAGTTTGTATTATAGCTAATTTTATCTAAACTACAACACTGCAAGAATTACTAATAAAGTCTTTGCTCAGCAAGACACTCATTGCAAATCTAAGCTTATAAGCTTTCTAAAACCTATGCAATATTTACATGCTCCATTTAACTGTTTATTCACAAGTAACTCTAATCTAGAATGTTAGATTTTCAATAAGGACTTCTCTCAGTGTTTTGATGAGACTGCTGACTACCAGCATCAGTTGTGAAGTGTTGCAGTCCCCCATACTCCTCTATAAAAGTCCACTTAGACTTCTCAGATTTCCATCATGTTTTTCTTCCCTCTTAATTTATTGGTTGGGTGCAGAACTACAAAGTATCAGAATAAAAATTGCACCCCAACCTTTCTCTTTTCAAAGAGGAAATACTGTTTGCTTGAAGGAAATTGAGAAGAGACTTATTACAAGTAAACTGCAAAACAGAAACATTCTTTCACATGCCCTGTGGAAAATAAAGATGGAAGAATGAAATACAACTGAGCAACAAAACATAATTTTTTACTTTCTACTACTAGACACAGAGTAGCAATATCTGGAAGGAGACTTTGTTGGTATTGGCAGTGAGTCTTACCCTTGCAAAATAAATCCCTAGAAGACAGAAGTGAACGTACAGCAATCAGGTAATAGAATTATTCTTAGTATCAGGCGTACACATACAGATGCACTTACAATCTTGGACTTGAAGATATCCAGCAATCCCGATAAGTGTGTGTACTGATTTGGCACTTTGCGAAGATGAACCATTTCAAAGTCAGTTCGAACTCCTGGACCTTGGCATTCTCCAACGTACATTCGTCGCCATTTCTGATGTATTTGCACAAATAACGGTACCTGACTATAAAACATATTTCAGATTATTTAAAATGTTATGCTATCTCATAGCCTTTTGAACTAGCTAAAAAAAATTTGAATATCATATTTTTAGAATACATTTTCTTAGTGGAACACAAAATGCTCAATATGAATCATAGGAAAATATTAATTTCACCATTACATGGAATGCCTAACAAATTGTTGTGTCATAAACACAAACACAAAAGCTTATCAATGGTTAATTTTTAGTCTAAGTATTTTTGAGGAATATAAGTTAATGTTACCACACAGATAAGAAAGCTTCTTCCAGAGTTTATGCTCTGTATGCCAATTATTCGAATAACTTGCATCAGTTTTTAAAAGACTTGGAGGTTTTTAAATAACAATGAATATAAACATACCGAATCAATCACTTTATAGTTACCATGGGAAGACTGTTTTTTAATCTTTTTTTTTGTTTTTTTTAACATCATGGTGCAAATACAACAAACTCAGAATGCAATTCACTAATAAATTAATACTTTTTCCTAAAAATAGAAGTATAGTAGTTCATCTTGACGTACTAAAAAGTTTAGGCTTTCACTTACCAGCCAGTGTTGCCCAATGCAATAGAAACAGAACTCAGCAGAAGGTTACATTTGGATTCACTAAGAACTGCATCGTTATTTGCAGCTGGAGCAATAACCACAAACTCCCGCAAGCCATACCTTGGAGGGGGCGAGAAGGAAAAATCAAAACAAAACATGACTTTTCTATTTTCTAGTAAATCAGCTTAAACACAGAATTGTTAGAAATATTATGACCTGAATAATGGAATTGCCACCAACAGACTGTGAATCTGTTATTTGGACGTGAGACCCTCTTTCAGAGAGGTCAAGAAGTGACTGGATATGTAGCACTGCAGATTCTCACATCAGTAACTACACACATTCACAAGCATTAAACTCTATTAAAGTAGCGTGACGATTTCCAGATGTATCAGTTCTGAGTTTATTACTTAAGTTAATAATAACTGTAATTATTTATACTTTAAAACAATCTCTTGAAGAATACAATAATCTGTTACAGATTTGCTTTATTAAGAAGTATTTGGTTGTTACAGTTTTTTTTGTTATTACAGTTTTTTCCTCTCTTAAGGTGCTAAAGCTTTGTTTTTGAGAATCCATCCAAATTTCACACACATTAAAGCCTGATTAGCCTAAGAAATTCAGAAAAAATATTTTGGAAAGACTGTGGGTTTTTTTGTTTGGTTTTTTTTTTTTTTTTTTTTTTTCAGCTCTTTATTGCATCCCATACAAAGAACCATTTTCCTTAAGCTTTAACACTGGATGGAAAAAAAAAAAAAAAAAAGAGATTTTGTCAGCATCAAAGATTTTTCAATTGCTATGTTTATTTGTTTTAGGGAAGAAGAGAGGCAGCATACATACCATCTTACCAGACAGTGAGCTCTAGGAGGAAAGTCGTTGTTCATGCACAACAAGTCCTGCATAGGCAGAGGAAGGGCATCTGCAAAACAAATTGATACGTAAGAGCATCAGCGTCCATTCAGCTACCTTACAATTTACTTCTTTAGCAGTTTGTAAATTCTTTAGCATTTGTCCAATGTAAAACACTGAAATCAGAGATGTCAGATCCCACCCATCAGACACCTCAAAAGTCCACACAGATTCAAATCAACGCACTATGAATTCCACATTTTGAAATTGTCTTCTGTCATATCCTTATGCCAGTGACATAATTCAGATGCAAAAGAGAACTGTAAGCTACCTTCTGCAGGTTCTTCTTTCCCATCTCTGTCACTGGGTTCTTGTACAAGATAATGATGGGTAACTGAGAATTTGAAGTCTGCAAATGAAATTTCATCTGATTTCTCTTCCCATGTTCCTGTGGTATATATACCCTATAGATTAAAAAAAAAAAAACACAAACACACACACAAAGCTTTTGTTTCATCACATAAATTTAGGTTAACATTTATGAACTTTACAAAATATACTGCCTAAACAATCTATAACATTTGTCCACCTTTTTCTGCTACCGTTTTATTCTACATAGCAAGGCATGGTTTAAAGATATATAAAGACGATTCTCAAAACACTTCATACTAAAGGTATCTGAATGTTAAAATCCACGTTACTAATAATGTTCATTTCAAGGAAATCTTGTCCCCCACAAAATCTTGAGATTTATAAGGCAATAAAGAGGTAAATATTTCCCCTCACATGAAGGGAACTACACATCTTAAGCATCTGCACCCCCTACCTGTCAACCCTACCACTCTATGCAAATGTTTCTTTAGTATTTACTTTGAACATGCTTTCACTGATAAATGATTACGTATCTAAAACCTGCAAAACTTCTGTGAGGATAATTAAATTTTAAGCAACAATACTACATGTGAGGATATATAAGGGGGAAAAAAATAAACGGCACTGTACAGAATTTTACAGCTGCTAGTAAACTAAGCAAATTGGACAACCACCCTTTGTAAAGAGTGTCTTCTCACTGGAAAGCAAAAAGAGAGGTCTGGTCTAGAAAACAAAATATGTATGAATACACTGACAGATAAAATAGCGAACTAGTTCTCAACCCTAAATATTAATTCTGAATAGTTTGTATCATGACTAAAATTAAGTATCATAAAAGTCGCCTGGAAACATGGCAACCATTCAAACCAAAACAGCTAATTTTATTCACAATAATAAGCATATTCTATTTATGTATTTAAATATTCTAATATGCAGAAGAGCTCGATAATTTCCTGTATGTTTTAAAAGACTGAAGAAGCACCACAAAGGCTCTAATTAGACTTTGGGAAAAAAAAATAATCTCTCTGATCTATGAAACATACTGAGTCACCAGAAACTCAATGAAAACCTCAACCATAAGTATGTGAGGTGTGACGAAGGCATGAGGTCAGGCAAAAAGAAACTCCTTGAGAATTTCAAACAGCTTGAACTGTATTTCCAGACTGAAAACTGGCAATAAAAAAAAGGAAAAAAGGAGACCATTTTCCAGACAACCCACCAACAGACTTACAGCACTTGTTCATCCAGTAGCCAACTTTACAAGTGAAATTCCCAATATAAATCATTACCTGCCACACTTACGTAAATGACAGCACATGTAAACACATCCATATGGATTGCTAGTTAAGAATTCTAACAGAACATCTGGAAGCAGCAACTGACCTTTTCTAGAGGTTTGCCTGAAGAAATCCCAATAAGTTTCCAGTCATTCAATACTTCTTCTATTTTTGAAATGAATCTAGTAGGAAGGGGAAAAGTCATTATTTCCTGAAGACTTGTTCAGCTTGCACTGTAATTCAGCTCCCTAAAGCAGCCAGTATGTTGTCCTACTATGGAATACTTTAAAAAAAACACCAAGTATCACAACAGGAACAGAACCACTTCCTTGTATGAATGAAGTGGTACTTCTAAGTTTACATTGCAGATTATAGTTATTTTTAGCAATTGCTATGAACATGCTTTGAGTGATTATAAAATCTCGCTTATTTTAGTCCGGTACTGCAGCAGATTGGTTTTAAGAAAATATTCCCCTATTTCACTGTTGACAGAAAGAATAAATGTTTGACACATAATTGTAATTGAAATTCAGATTTAAAGACAGTGCTTAAAATCTTTGTCTGCTTCTGTCATAGTCATTATTACCAATACAGACATTTTAAGAAACGGGGGTCGGCCTCTTCTTGCAAATAACTAGTGAAAGGACTAGAGCGAACGGCCTCAAGTTGCGCCAGGAGAGGCTCAGGTTGGAAATTAGGAGATGTTTCTTCTCAGAAAGAATGGTTAGGTATTGGGACCGGTTGCCCAGGGAGGTGGTGGAGTCACCGTCCCCTGGGGTGTTCAAGGAAAGGCTGGACGTGGTGCTTGGGGACATGGGTTAGTGGGTGACACCGGTGGTAGGGGAGCGGTTGGACCAGATGATCTTGGAGGCCTTTTCTAACCTTAATGATTCCAGGATTTCTATGAAATAGTACGCCAAGAATGCAAGAGCAATCTGCACCTTAAATTTTCTTCTAACTTTTGAGGGCTTCATCTGAGACAACTACATTATTAATACAACATAAAAACCCACAGAGCTCTTCCAGATGTTTATTCCGATCCCCTTCAAACGGACATTAAGCCAGATCATTCGCTAAGCTCAGGAAGGGCTCGGCTCGATCCTCTTAGCCTGCCGAGCAGTACCACCCGCAGGCACTGTCCCGGTCCCCCTGCCCCTGGCGCTGCGTTAACCCCGATGATGGGGCACAGACACCTTCTGGGGCCGCCTAAGTTCACCTAACAACAAAACAAGGCCACGGAGTAGCTGAAAACTTGGAAAAACTGCGCCCGAAGCCGCCAGAAAGGCGGCCGGGCCGGGAAGGAGACGAACGGTCCCGGCGGCGCCTGCCAGCCCTCAGAGCCCCCCGGAGCCCCGGCAGGAGCCGCGCAGCCCCTCTCCCCGGTCCCGCAGCAGCACGTACCGCTCCCACTCGGAGGCGGTGGTGAAATCCGTGATCTCGAACACCTCCGACTCGGGCTGTGGGGAGAGAGGGGCAGGCGGTGAGCGGGGAGGTGACGGCTGAGGCACCGAGGGGAGGGAGAGGGAAGGGAGCTGGAGGGGGGGTTAACGCTCACCTCGCTGTCCGCCGCCATTTTGCGACGCTGCCCGGCCCCCCGCCCTGCCTGCTGCGGCTGACGGGAAGGCGGCGCCGGGCGCTCCGCCCGCTCCTCGCCTCCTCACGGGGCCGCCCCGGCTCGCTTCGCCCTGCCCCGGGAGGCGGCACCGGCCGCGGAGCAGCGGTGACTCAGGGCTGCTCCTCCCGGGCGTCCTGTATCAAAGCTGGGGTCGCCTGCCGAAGCTCCCCGGCTCCCTCAGGGCCGGCCCGAGAGGGCACACAAAATGGCTGCCCGGCCGGCCGCCCACCCGCTTGGGCGTCGCAGCTTGTCCCCATGGGGCCGGCTGGACCTGGGGGCGGACGAGGCGGTCGGCCAGGAGCCGAGCTGCCCCGTGTGCCCGGTGTCGCGGTCCTCAAGAAAACAGAGCGAGCCCTAAGTCCCCGGGTGTCGGGGCACGCAACCTCCGGGCGCCTCTCACAGCAGCTCCCCCAAAAATCCCCTCACACCATCATCCCCCGAGCCCCTCTCACACCATTTTCTCCCCACTCCCCCTCGGCTCGCCCTAAGCCCGGAATCCCCACAGCCGGCCCTGCCCCAAGCAGCGCCTCCCAGCCCGGTTCCCGGCCCGCAGCCGGAGTTCCCCCGGCAACGCCGTGTAAACGCACCCGCCCCTCTGCGCCGGAGCGGCACGCAGCGAAGGGCTCGGGCCGTGGGGTTGGGGTTTGGATGTGGTGCCGCCCGGCCAAGGGGCACGGCTGCCAGCTGGGGATGCCCTGCGGCTCCTGGGCGGGTTGCTGCGCCTCTGTCACCCCTTCTCCACACGGTAAGATGGGGGTTGTGGCCGCTTGGTAGGGCCTCGTCAGCCAGTGCTCTGAAGGGGGTCTCGTGTATCCAAGAAAGGTCGAAGTTTGGAGAAGTTCACGATCTGATATAACTCTTAACAGACTAATACAACGGAATAAGCGTTTTAAAGGATTATCTTGTGTTTAGCATAAGAATGATAAAACAGGAGTGCATACTCAAGCTACTTTTGCACAGCTCGTTGGGTGACCTTGGTCATAACATTCAACATTTCTCTTTCCTCCTCTGTGAATTAAGATGAGGAACTCGTTTCCACTGAGCTGTGCAGTGACGCTGAGATGGAATGGTTCATAAGGACAGGCAGCTATGTGGCTCGCCACCTTCCATCTGTTGCACACATCTCACCATTAATAAATGGTACCTTGACGTTAGGCAGTTCTCCCAGATGCATTAGTAGCTCTACTGAGACCCCTGAGCTCAGGTGCAAAGAAAAATAGAAAAGTCAATTTATTTATGAATAAATTTACATGAAGTATTTATGAGGGAACTTAAAACAACAAAAACACACAGACACGCCGCCAAAAAAAAAAAAAAAAAAAAAAAAAAAAAAGCATTGCTAGGATAGTATCTGACGTTGCTGTTAGGAAAAACTTTTAATAAAACTTACAAAGAATGTTGAAAATGTTATTTGCTACTAAGTGTGAAAAATTTATAATATTGAGCATTTTATTCAGTTGAGTCATGTCAGGACAAGGAATGCGGTAGAAACCAGCATGTGAGAAAAAGATCAGAGAGGAAATTTTGTGAAGAAATTAACATAAGAGCCACTAGGTGTCCTATTTTTCACAGTCCATCTATTGATAGATTTAATAGCCATAAACAATCTCCTAAAAACTATACCTTTATTTTAGCCTGCCATACAAATTAAGTTCTAAAACTAGTTACTTAGGTAGCATGTGTATGGTGGTTAAGTAATGTTTTTGTTTGAGGAGGGAATATATCACAATAAATTAAATTGAAGATGCAAATACAAAAAAAAAAAAAGTTTAATGAAAGATCACTGTTTTAAATGGACATAGCATGTATTTCTTACACAGTTAAAAAGGAGAGTTCACTGCCACACTATATCAATTATGTCAATATAATAAAGCACGCCACGTAATCTAGAAAGGAGAATGTATTTATGCTGCAGGAAAAGTTAGACCTCATTCAATACTATTAGCAAGAATATGAATGTGTAAAACACATAAATTGTGGTACTATATTGATTAGACAGTAGGAAAAAAATACTTATTTTTACATTATTACATATTCCATTATGAACTTTACAATCTTCCACTCAGAGGAATGTTGCCCAGAGTTACCCTGTAGGAATTTGAGACTTTTATTCATATATCTTTAAATATATATTCACATTCATTCACATATTTTTATACACATAAGGTATCTAACAATATCTTCCGTATTTTTGAAACTATAAATTGTTTGCTAAATAATAAAGACAATGGGAAATATTGTAATATAGTTAGGCAATATTAATAATAGTATCTTTTATTCATTTCATTTCACTGTCTTTAATTACATTATGTGATCTTGTCGCTTGAGTAACAGAAGTTCATAGTGTTTTTCAGAAATGACCCCAAATCCACAAGAAGTATTAATTGAGATTTATTTTAAGGGTTAGTCATCAAAAAGTTCTGATCTTCAAAAGCTTTAATTTCACCCTCTCATTCTTCTTCTACAATTTGTCGTTGTTTCTTATTGTTTACATCACTAGCATCTTATGGCATTTTTCATCTTTGAGTTTCTTAGAAAAGAGGGTTGTTGTTTTTGTAATCGTGAACCAGCTCACGGTGTGGTTACTCATCATATTCAGGAATGTTGTTAACTTTAGAGGATCAATATTGCCCACACATAGCTATATTTAGCAAGAGGGTAATATCTAGCTCCTTCAGTGTATGCTGATTAGTTGGGAGAAAGGTTCACTATAACCTTCTAATTAAGGGTAAAGCCTAATAAAAGCATCTTTTATAGCACAGGTCACAGACATCCAGTGGCAACAACAATGAAACAATCATATAATGGCAAGTTATTTTTTATTATGTGTACATTTTTAAACACTTAAAAATTACCTTTGTAATATTCAGAGATAATGCATTGCCATGTGTGTACTTATGAGTTTATAATAGATCTGAGGTAAAGGATGAAATTTATAGCTTGTTGATATCAGTGAGACTGTGGCTCTGTAGAGAAAAATAACTAGCTAGTTTTTGAGCATACATTTAAAACTACGCTGTTTTTGTACTATATAACAATTATTTCTTAAGACACTTACAAATTATTTTTAAAGTAAATTAATGACTGGTTCATATTTCTCTCAAATTGCTAGAAAGATTCCAGTTGGCTTCGTGTTTAATTGGAATAAGCTGTCATTGAAACTTTGTTGAGACTGCAGTGTACAAGCTCAGAAAGTTTTGGTTTTTGAGCCTCTTTTGCTGGGAGTTTTGGGTATTCAAAAATGAAGACAAAGCAGGTATTAGCCTGTCAGTATGAAAAAATGTACTTAGTGCCAGATGCTAGATGCAACCCTATGAGTTATACAGTGTTTCTTTCTTCCCAAAGTCAATTCCTGGTCATTGCCGGAGGCAGGATATTACACTAGATGAACTAATTATTTGGTCCAGTATGAGGAAAAAATGTATATGGTTTTACATCAGCGTTTGATTTAATTAAAAAGACAATTATCTCACATACAGCTTTAAGATTAATGTAGACTGTATTTTCAACCTCTTTTCAGTCACAGGATTTATTTTTTTTCCATATTTGGATTTTCCATTCTTCAGAAAGCAGATGGCTGAAATCTGAGTCTTGTCTACATAGCCTCTATTCTTTCAGGCAGGCCATAGCACATTTTATGAATAACAAAGGTGCACCTGGTCTCTGGAATTCTTCTGACATACTTTCCTGATGGTTCTTAAAAAATCATGCTGGAAGCAATCAGGTTTTATCAAGAAGGGGAAGGTGGGTAATACTTTTTCCCATTCATGTGTTGGATTTGTCTGTGTTGTCTGTCATTTGTTGTAATTTGTAATCAGTCCCTGGTATTGCAGTCAGATACTGCTGGGGAGAGCACCAACTTCCTGGATGGATCAAGAAAGAGAAAATACTTTGACATTATCGGATCTTACAGTCTTCTTGTTCACATTATTTCCATGTCACTTGATTATTTGAACTGAGTAGGCCCCTTACACTTTTTTTTATACTGTTTTGTTTTTTGCTTTTTGCCTTTTAGCCAGATAATACCAACAACCGGATTGTGGCCAGATAAACAAGTGGCATGTTTTAAAAGTAAAAATCAGTTAGCGTTACAGATGGGAGAGCACACTACTCTACCTTTCTTGCTGAAGAAAGAGAACATAAGACATGGCTTTGACTTCAGCTTTCTGCTACAGGCCACATGCACAGAATCCAACATTTCAAAATCATTTATGGATTTGGGTGCCTTTCAGATAATACAAGCACATGCACGACAAAGTAAGTTCTACTTTAAAAGTCACAACTTTTGCTATCAAGTGAGGTTCCAAAGCCTCAGAAGTCCTTTTTATTTAGATTTTAACTTGTCTTTATGTTTGTTCAACTTCTTCATATTAAGTAGACTTTCAACCATGTTGAACATCTTCTTTAATGATGTGTATGTGTATTTGGGAAATGAAAGAGACAAAGAGAAGCGATGACAGAGAACATTACTCTGTATAATGAAACTGAGTCCACAAAACATATAGTGGAATTCTCAGCAGCTTCAGTGCGGCCAGGATAGCGTATCTTTCACTTTTTTCCTCATAATGGAATTAATTAATTCATAATGGCATTAATTAGCTACATGTTGAAGTTAGCAAACATCTGAAATTGAGAAGAGATATTTGCTTAAATTATTAGAATAAAACTATTTTAAAATTACTATATTTCACCATGTTCTACAGAAAGTGCGATTTAAGATTCAGTATCACAATTCAATTTCAACTTTCAACTTTCTTCTTTATAGCAGATTTATAACATGGATTGCAACTGCACATTAGACAGATTCCTGGTCCTCAGAGCCCTACAGTTTGAAATTAATTTATGCATGAAAATTGTACTCTGTTTAAGAATGCCAAACCAATATTTCATTTGTTTTGATTTTCAAGGGTTAAATATTACAGTACGAGAAAAGAGGAACAAGAAATCTGAGGTAAGATGGTGTTATGTATAAAGCTGGACACAATTAAAAGTATTACATACTTTCAAAACTTGAAATATAGCAACACGAAAGAAGCGTGGGTAGTTTCTTCTACTTATTCTTCAGCCTTTCAGATGAACATCAGTTATTTGTACATAGATTTTATATATACATATATATCAGCAAATGTTCAGATCTATATAAAAAAATCATCATTGAAGTGTTACATCAGGGATTTAGGGGGGGGAAGGGACTGGAAGTTCGAGAAGATATAGAACCTCTTATAATGGAAATACATAAGTTAATTTTCTAAGTTAATATTCTGTATGTTAGACACAGTTGTCTAGCTTTGCTGAATTCAAAAACAAAACAATTCCATGTATTGATGGGTAATTTAAAATTGAAGCAGAATTGAAGAACTGCCTTGATATTAAATGATGGCTGAAATTCATTTTCCTAACATATAAAAATAATGTTTTAGAATTAAACATATTTGACATGAAATTTTGTGATGTGTAAACAGGATTCGTGACAAAACAGTTTTGATAGCTACTTCTGTACACACAAGCAAGTTAGTTGTTTAACATAAATCAGTGCTTCACGCCAGGTGAGCCTTAAATGTTGCAAAAGATCAAATATACTATTTTTGGAAACAAAGATAATTTGGTCGTTATAGTTATTAATTAATAGCCCTTTGTACAGAAGACTTAATGAATCATCTGTGTGCTTTAGTGTACCTACTGCAGACTATGAAAGTATTCACAGGAAAAAAGTTACAGAAAAGTCTAGAAGTTCTGACAGAAGGTCATAAAAGGAGCTATGGAAAAAAATATTCCTAGTGGAGGGAAGTGTTTAAGAAAATAATTCAGTTGACCTCAATGTGACTTAATACAGCTTTATTTCACATCTTAGGCTCTGGTGATTTCTAGAGAATATCATTTGGAATAAATTGAGCATTCAGACTAAAACCATGCAGACTAGACAAAGCCTTCCAAACTATAAATTTCAAAACAGCACTCATTGCTTTTTCTGGCACATTCAAGCCTCAGTTTGCCCTTGGAATGCAAACAAAAATTTCCTGCAGATTGCAAACTGATGTTGAATATAGACATGTAAGTGTGTAGTCAGAGCATGTGCCTATGTAATTATTTCTATTGCATTAATTTGCATAAAAGTATACAGTGTATTTGAGTTTATTTTTTCTCCCTTTCCTATAAAAATAAAGAATAGAAATAATATTGTCAGAAAATTATTCTCACAGTTCATCTGAATAATCACAACAATGCACTCAAATTCTCAAATCTGTTCTCTTTCAAAGACATACAGTACCTTTTGATTAAGGGGAGAGAGAAGAAAGAAGGGAAGAATAATAAAATACATCCTAAACACAACAGACTATTGCGTTAGCTGCCATACCAGAAAATGGTCTTTTGGTAGCTATCCATTAAACTTCACTGACAAAATGTAGTGCAGACTGTGCTATTTTCCAACATACTTTAAATTCTGTGAGCTAAATCTGTGGCCTGTCTGACATGGTTTTTGAAGTTTTTTGTAAGACTACATTGAACACATGAAAGAGGTACATATTTAGAATTATAGCAACATCTCTTAAAAGCAATAAATAATTTGTAAAGATTGTTTTTTGCATGGGTAAAATAGCATTCTGTTATAACACTATAGCTTTTGATTTTTAACAACTGCTTTCATGAGCCTTAGTTCCGTTGGGAATATAATTACTGCTGTCAGCTCACTTTGGAGGGTTACATAAAAAGGCTCTAAATATCAGCATGAGAGTGGTGCTTTCGTTCAGTGAGAGTGCACAGCAAGAAAACTTTGGCACGTGAAAGTTTTGAATTCCTGTATCAAACATGCTATATAGCTCAACACATGCTTAATAACTGATGAGATAATTTGTGTATGCGGACAAAGTTTATTATTTTTAAGTCATGAATAGTGACTTAGGCCATAAACAAAGGATCCCATTTTCTGTGCTAAAAATACTTAGGAATAACTCTGGATGTGAGAAAAATAATGTGTTTTTGAAATTACACTTCCTGTTAAGTTAAATATGGGAATATATCAGAGTAATCATTTTCTGATTATTTTTCCTTCACCTACTCGGTTCTTAGTGATTAGATTTTACCTGTATCTGTTCTGTAGTACATTATTAACTTTTTTTTTTCTTTTAATGGAAATTACAGTTTCATTTGCCACCAGTGACATTTCAGCCTGTAAGAACAATTCATCTTGCTCTTCTAGAGGATAATTTTGTCAATGGAAGAACCAAGATCAGAAATATCTTGAATATTACGAACTTTATTCCTCAGCCTATAAAACCAGCTAACAAATTTTATCAGTATCAGTTAGACAATCTATTAAAAAGAGACGCTGAAAAGTCAAAGTGCTCAGGTCTGATCGTGGCTACTATTTCTGATAAGTTCACTCCAACAGAAGACCTGTGCTGCTTCAGCAAGGATAAATATAAGTACTCTAGTGACAGCAAAGAAGAAATTGAAAACAATTTGAAATGGAGGGAAGCTGATGTAGCTACCAATATTGAAAAGAATGACCAGATGAAGCATCAGTTTTCAGTGGCTTGTAAGGACGTAGAGATTATGACCCAAGTCAGTTATTGGGATGATAGCTCTTCCTACTTCAGCTCAAGTAACACTGTGATAAACTGTGGAATATTTACAGCTCTATGTCCTGTGTCAAACAACACAGACACGTTAAGAGCTGGCGAGAAGGAAAAACGAGTGGAGAATTCCTGCACAACTGCTATAGCAGGAGATGTTCCAGAAATGACAGTGGGTTATATACCCTGTGGAGATGCTGAGGGCATGAATTTCATGCTTGGCAACCATGATTTAGTTTCTTCCTGTACAAATGAAGTGATAGAGGCCTACCATGCCTTAGAAGGTAACTCTGGAGCTGCAGTCATTCCCAGAGTGCAAGATTGTTCTGGAAAACAAACAGAAAATAATGTTTGTCTTCTTGATTTTGAAAAGAAAAAAGAAGCGATGCAAGAAACTACTGCAAAAGATCAAAGTGAGCTTTTAACTGTTGCCCACGTTATGTTCTCTGAACAAAAACCAGCCAAGGAACCACGCGTTGCTAAACGTCCTGCCGGGAGAAGGGGTGTCATTCGTAGCCTCCCTCCTCGTGCTAGTCAGAGCTGCAATGTTCCTGCTCACAAAGAAAATGACAAAGGTGAGATAAAGATGAATAGAAACAAACATTCATCAAAATCTAAAATAAGTAGCAAGATAAAGATAACTGAAGGAGTAATTGTTTCTGATGAGATTTCCACAAAATATAATACACAAGAGATGAATGCCAAGAATCGGATTTTTCCATCTTTGCATCTACCATGCATGGAACCTGAGACTTCCCTGAAACGTCAGAAAAAAATACCTCAAGCAAACAAATACCATTTTCCTCAGAGTGATCAAAAACTTAAAAAGCAAAGTTTCTCCTGTTGCCAAAATCCAGTTATTTTAAAGAAACCTGTTACTCCTCTTTCTCTACCGTGTGCACAGTCTGCTTCAGATTTTGTACATCTGAAATACAGTGACATGTTCAAGAAAATAAATTCAAATGACAATGGTCCAGGTATTTACGAAATGTTTGCAACTCCAGTCTATTCCCACATGCGTGAGCTTGATCAACACGAGAACAGTTTTTACAGAGATGTTTGTTCTGCTCCACCTGGGAGATGCACTGCTAGCACCTGCAGATCTACCTGCAATAAAAGGAGAGAGGGCAGCCAAGTAAGAAACACTCAAAAGAGAACCTATTCTAAGCCAAAGAAGACCATATCTGGTACCAAACAAAAGCAGAAAAGCTTAATTCCAAAGGACAAAAGTATCAAATTGAGTGATAGCAACACAAAGCAAGATAATGTAATAACTTCTGGTCCAGATTGTCAAATACAGACTCCAAGCATGTCGCTGGTTTGTGGAGACTTAGATGATCAGCTTATATTTTTAGAAGAGCTTTCACGATCAACCAGACAAAATAAAAAAAAATCAAATTCAAAGTTATCTCCTATTACAGAAGTCTCTTTAGAGAATTCTTTAGACAGTCAGGATCTATCCAACCATCAGATAGCTTCTACCTGTAGCCAGAATCTTCTTCAGTTCAGTAATAAAGACTACACAGAATGTGCTGCTGAGCGCAGCAGTTCATTAACTGACCAGAACATTTGTGTACCCCAGTGCAGGGTGGATAAGGACGGCTGCACAGGCCTGGGATCAGACCAGACCTCCTTCAGGACTATAAACCCATGTGAATCATTGCACTTTTCAGACAGTCTGCAGTGTCAATCCCTTGCAAAAAAAGTAAGTCAGAGTTGGGCATACACACCTCAGGGCAGCAGTCTGGCAAATGAATTGACTCAGCCTTCAGTGATTCAGGCAACAAATGTTACAAGTCCCAGTTTCCAGACAAGTCAAAACATTTTGTCCTGGGCAGGTACAAAGGACATGACTGACGAGTTGCTTTGTTGTCTGGCTGCAGAATTGCGAGTGCTTGAAGAAAAAGACATCAACTCTGCAAGAACAAAAATTGCAGATTGTAAAATGCAGAATGCCCTTACGAAAGAAGGAAATACGATGAATGGAGATGGAGAAATAGTAAATAGTGCTCTAGTGAAGGTAAAAATAACTTCTTGTAACTTGCTAGATCCTTTGGGTGATGCTCCAACACAACTGTGGATGAACGATGAGTCATGATGTTGACTAAGAACACAGTGTTTAACTGAAGTATGGGTAATGTGTGCTCATTAATGATCGGGTCTCTTCTCCTTGGGCTGTCCACTGCGTCTTCTGGTACCAGCTGAGGACACCCATGTTAGATGCTGCCTGTCTGACACAAGGCACGATCGTGTTCAGGCGTGACAGAGATAGACAGCTAGGAGGCAAGTTTCTGTTTCAGGAGCTGTTGTGTCGATGTGCCAGGCAAGGACTGTATGGGTGGGGAGGAGGAAGAGAAAGAGAGAGAATCATGCCAGGTGAAAGTTACTCCTTATAAGAAACGTAATGATAATATGAAGCTTTTTTTTTCCCCCTTGCTTTCTCCTCACGCTGCCCATCATCTTTCAAGCAGAGTTACAGTAGAGTCTTTTTGGGATCAAATGAAGAAAGAGACCTGCTAAACTTTGAGGAATCCACTGCAGTGCCGGGAAGCATTTTAACTAACAAGGATACTATCATGTGGACGAGGGGTGAAGTTCTTGGAAAGGGAGCCTATGGCACAGTAAGTTAAAGTCTCAGTATGTTAAGAGATGCACTGATCATCTCTGAGCTACGTCTCACCTTATAACTGACTGTTGTCCAGTGCAACAAATAAATATTTTTGGTTATGCAGTGAAACATGACAAACAGAAAGATACCCTGTAAAATAAGTGAACATACACTTTTATTCATGTTTCATTTTAATAACTGCTAGTTTCATTGTAGGTATACTGCGGTCTGACAAGCCAGGGACAATTAATAGCAGTAAAACAGGTTGCTTTGGATACGTCAGATCAACTCACTACAGAAAAGGAGTACCAGAAGTTGCATGAGGAAGTCGATCTTTTGAAGACGCTGAAACATGTCAATATTGTAACTTATTTAGGAACTTGTCTGGAAGACAACATTTTAAGCATTTTCATGGAGTTCGTTCCCGGTGGCTCAATTTCTAGTATTATTCATCGGTTTGGTCCATTGACAGAAATTGTCTTTTGTAAATATACGAAACAAATTCTAGAGGGGGTTGCATACTTGCACAGCAATGGTGTGGTGCACAGAGATATCAAGGGCAATAACGTTATGCTCATGCCAAGCGGTGTAGTAAAGCTGATCGACTTTGGCTGTGCCCGGCGCTTAGCCTGGGCCAGCCTCAGCGGCACACACAGCGAGATGCTCAAGTCCGTGCACGGGACTCCGTACTGGATGGCACCAGAAGTTATAAATGAGTCTGGATACGGAAGGAAATCGGACATCTGGAGCGTTGGCTGCACCGTGTTTGAGATGGCAACAGGAAAACCACCACTGGCTTCCATGGACAGGATAGCTGCCATGTTCTATATTGGAGCCCACAGAGGGCTGATGCCTTCCCTGCCTGACCGATTCTCGGGAGCTGCAGCGGACTTTGTGCATGCGTGCTTAACCAGGTATGTGGATTCTTAGCTGAAAAAGAAAAGGAAAAATGCACATAGTGTGTGTGGAAGCTTAGGCTATCTTAAATGGCACATATGGCTGTGTAGAAGAACTGTACTGTAAATCCTTAGGTTTTACAGCATTTCAGGAAAGCCACTGAATAGCAGTATACATAAAAGAGATTTACTCTCCATAATGGTGTTAAAAATAGTCACATGTTCTTTTTGAGGGGGCCTTATGCACAGCATTTACTTTTCCTTTAACTTTCCTTCAGAAACATGTTACTGTTGCATTTTAGACAAATGCTGGCTAATTTTCTTTGAAGTGCCTTGCTGTTCCAATATCCCATTGGCTGAGTCTGGCCTGTGTCTAGGAAGTTGTTTTGAGGACAGTATTCTAAGTGAAAGGGTTTCACATAATTCTCATCTTCTGCAGCAGAAAAATATGTTATCACTGCCAGCCCAGGAAATACATACCTACTGGAAACATAAAGCTCTCTTTATTTAAGACAAACTATCATTCACTCATTATAAGAATTACCCCTGTGGTGTTTATTCTATTTTAAATACCAGCTTTGTCCCAGACTTTTAAATGGACTATCATCTGAAGAGATAAGTTTCCAACCTCCATTGGTGGTTCTTATGAAATTGATGTCTGTATGAAATTGTTATCAATCTTTTATGACCAGATTTGGGCACTAGAGAGAAGCACATAATTTAGTGAGTATGACAGTGCCCTGAATTTTAATCCTTGGATTAGAATTGTTATGGTCCCTGCAGACCATATAACAGTAACCAGAATAACTGTTGTCAGTAAATAGCAATATCATAGATACATTGATTCAGATATACTAGTAGTTAAAAGATATCAGGAGTTGTTAGGGAGAAGGAAATATACAAATAGAAAGATTTTCAATACAGTATTTTTTTTCCTTTTTCTTTTAAATGATGCATCTTTAGCGGCAAAGTTTTAATATATGATCTCACCATGTCCCAAATATAAAACACCTTCCTCATCCTGTCTTTCCTATTAATTTTTTTACTTAAGAAATCAGTGCCCTTTATTGTTTCCCTTGTTTCACTTTTCTCCAAGTTGAGTGTTGAAAAAAGCCAAACTCCTTGATTCTTGCAATACTATAAGCCCAAATGGCCTCCTTAACATGAGTCAGGTTGACTGGAGATGGCAAAACAGACTGACACAAGGCCAAACAAATAATTAACATGTTTCTTAAATACACTTTTGGTGCACATGAAATAGCTGAATAAGAATTATTCCAAGTTTTGGTAGGAATTTAGAGGAGCAAAGAAAGATTTTTGTAATAAGTTATTTCACTTTTATAAATCATACATGGTAACAATCTCTTCCCCTAAATTCTGCCCTCCTTTCTACCAGCTTTATAAAATACAAAACAAAAAACTGAAAAGGAGTAATGACAGCAGAGTTAAGAAAAAAAAAAAAAGCCTAAGTTTGTATTTAAATTTTACAAATAATTACATTACAGGAGTGCATATTCATTTTATGTACTGATTTTTCAAACCCTCAATGCAGAGATCAACATGAACGCCCTTCTGCTCTGCAGTTGCTGGACCATCCCTTTGTGAAAGGAAGACAGTGAATTTTTCAAAACTGCTGCCAAACCAGTTTACCTTTCACACAAAAGAAGATTTCCTCCTGTGGAAAACATCAGAAGAAACTGGACTTAAAAGTGACAGCCGAACTTACTAGAGGTAACTTTGTAGACAAGAAGGCTATTTTTAGGCGGTGATTAACATTTTTTGTGATGTCTGTGCTCATTGGAATGGGCATTCCTTTGCTGTGAACACAGGGCTGTACAATTCGTTGCATTTGAGGAGACTTAAAAAAAAACACCCCATAACACTATCACCAGTCCATGACAAGCAAGGTAAGTTGGGAGTGCCAATTTGTCTGTAAAAGCCTTTGGAACGCGTGGTATCAGCAGAAAGCATTGCAGATTCAGAAAGCTCTACTCAGACTCACAGATGAGTGTTTAAATGTGCCTGTAATCCCAGGAAAATGCCAAACCATGTGGTTATGGTGGCATAAAACATACTGATGCGTTTGTTTAGGTAGATGTGCCTTTCGATTTTAGCTGTTGGAAAGAACCACAAAACTAGTCTGTACACACGTATCAATCCTTTTTATCTTTTGCTGCTGAGGTTTATCAGCTACAAGATACTGGAGTGATAATGAGAAGAGATGCCCAGTTGTACACAGATGTATCCTTATGGAGTTTACATCAAGGTAATTTCTTAATCTCTCTAGAATTATGAATCAGAGATTTGAGATTGTCTTTTCTGGAGATGGCCCTGTCTAACCCCACTGCTCCAAGCTGGGCTGCTAAGGCAGCCCTTGGCCATTTGGCTTTTGCATATTGCCAAGGGTGGAGTTGTTTGTTTTTTTTTTTACAGGTAGTTAGTGGAACTAGCTACTACCTACTAGTAACTGAATGTAATGAAATACCATTTGAAGAACGTTATGATATATCAGTAATAATAATTAAAAAAAAAAAGATTCAGCCTAGTAATAGGCTGTCTTCTTCCTGATGCGGCTTCCTTCTCAGTATATTTAAGATTTCAGGGGAATAGAACATTGCAGAAACTATTAAAATGGGGTGAATCTCTTGTGAGCACCTAGTTTCTAGGAAGACATAGTAAAACTCAGCCCTAGAACTTTCAAGGGCCGAGCCCTCAAGAGTTCAAGACTCTGACTCTTGTACCAGCAGCGAATTCAAAAATGAGCGTTTTACAAAACAAAGAAGGAAATCAACAAACAGTTTTGGTTTATATAAGATCAGCTTCCCCCAGAGTGCTTAGCATTTTAGTTACTTAAATAGCTTTCAAATTTTATCTTATTCCAGTAGCCTGACTTCAGAGAGCAATTTGGTCTAAACTTTATAAAAACGAAGAGAAATCAGTAAGTACTTTTAGCAAAACTCTTTATTTGTGTAGTTTCTCTAGGTATGATGTCACATAACAGACAGCATTATGCCATTATGAGAGAAATCCTAGCATCACAGTAATCTTCCAATCTTAAACAGTTATCAGTCCCATTTTGAGGAATACCGCTTGGTCCTCATGCCAAAATCCATGGCAACTTGAGTATCTTCACATTAAAGTACCTTGCAGAAAAAAAGGTAGGAGCCCTGGCACGTGAACTCAAGTGAGATGTACATAACTCCAAGGTGTATATTAATTCTTCCTAGATTAAGGGAGTGTTTCCAAAAAAAAGCTGAAAAGTAAATATGAATTTTTATTTAGCATGAAATGATACTGAGATGACAGTCACAAGTGGGGAAAGAATGGGAATGCTCGAGGATATGCAGTTAATTCGAATTTTCAGAGCTATGAATCCTCCTCCTCATGCACGTCTTATAACCGAAACTAAGATCTGTTAGAGTGTGAGTTCTCTAATGTTAGGGTTAGTTGTTATTTGGAATTTAAATGTAGTGTTTAGTCCAGCTACGCTAACATTAGTTTTCTACTTTTTTTAAAAAAAGGTTTAAAGTTTTTAAGACAAGACTCTGAGGTGTTTTACTTGTTTAACCAGATTTAGAGAATGAGGGTATTATTTAATGCCAGCACTTGCAAAAAGTTTTTTTTTTCAGCTTAAGCGTACTTGAGAACAGGGGATATGTGCTCATGTACCAGCCCTGTTCTCAGCACAGCTTAACCAAGAAGTATGTTGACGTAGGGAATCTTGGGCATCACGTAGACAAGTCTAACTTTGCGTATTTCTTACTTAAGGAGATATAGATGTTTCACATCAAAATCCAGATACTTCTAATGAGGCATCTAAGCTGATAAGGAGAAAAGTTTTTTAAATCTTAAATCCTTATTTTTGATGAAAAGTGCCTCACTGAAAAGAGACATGCTTTACAATTTACAGTATTTGAGTAGGACAAATCTTATTTGTTTTTTTGAATTTGCTGCCTTCATTTCTAAAAAACAGAGGCCAGAAGCAAAACAGCAGTGAAGACCCCACTGTAAAGTATGCAGGCAACCAAGCAGCAGGTACAGCCACTTTGCTGTAATGCCAAGTTTCCTCAACATTTAGAGTTTAAATTCAAGCATATGAAAGTATGTGTCCCTTTATCACTGTAGGGGATACCTAGTATATTTTTTTTTATTGTATGCAGTAATATTTAAAGCTCTGAGCTCTGTTCAGGAAAGTTAGGTTTTGTAGGTGTGCCAACCCAACTATTCTGCACTGGTCTTGAAACTACAACCACCCATGACATAAAAATTTGCATCTCAAAATGCATTTATCGACCGTACTTCTCAAGGAAGCAGACATCAAGCTCAGAAACCCACAGTCTTTGGAGATTCAGGTTCAAAATTAGCACCAACTTGCACAGCTTTCTCACAACTTCTGGCAGGAACTGCTGCCATTATCTACAGCCCTATCTAAATTCCAGTTTTTGCACGTAATCCAAAAAGGCCAAAAGTTCTCCCCTGAGGAAGGGATTCAAGCACTCAGAGTAGAGTAAGTTTTCTCCCCTAATTTTCATAGGGTCCCAAAGCCCAAGGCAGCTTCAGGAACTGAAGTTTACAGGTACTGCCAAGGAACACAAAACTTCTGAACTACACTAAGAAAAAGGGTGCAGTTTTGAGTACAGGAACACCTAGGAATCAAAACCAGGTACTTCCAGCTTTTTAGTTTAGAGAGTTGAATTGGGTTTGCTACATTCACCTCCGGAGAAGTCAGAGAGAGTCATCCTCCACAGCAATGTGAGAGAAAACTCCTGGTGTTATTTTTTAAATTAAAGTGTACAGAATTAAGCATTTCAGAAAAAAAGAATGAATTAATTAGCTAGTTCAGCTTTCAAGTCTTTTAAGATTTATTTTTAGAATTCATTTCTGGAACATGTGTTTACATTGCAATTAAAGAAAGCAAAGAACTTGTTTGCTAAATCCCCTTTAAGCAAAACTGACTGGGAACCTTTCCCCTGTGGTCTTACAGAGACAAAAAGCTGTTGTCAACACCCTTTCCCCTCCGTCCCCTCCCATTCACTAAAAGGAAAAGCTATCAAGCATGGCCAGCCACTGCACACTGAAGTTACATGATACAGGCTCATAGACCCAGGCTGGATAAGAAAACATACATGCATCTCTTAAGATGCTGTAAAGTGTCTAGGTTTTGCTTTTCTGGCACGCAAACAGAATTTGCAGCGTGTTCCTAAGCCTGAGCATCATAACATGAAGCAAGCAAGGGAAACAAGTTATACATGGAACTTTAAAGTAATTTACTATTTGATTGTTTTGATGGAAAACAGTGTTTTTGCCAATAATTAACAGGGATCTGCACATGAAGTTGGAAAATTAAACATAGGAAATGGGATAATTTCTGCACAGTAGAGGTGAGGTAGGGAATTTTATTGAAAATACTTTTTTTTTTTTTTTTTTTTTTTACAATTTCTTAGAAATAAAGTTTCTTTCTAATCTCACACAAATGGCTGTACCTCAAAAATTCAACTATGCTAATATGAAACATTTATATTTACAATTTGCCAAAAGAATATACAGAACTGCTGTTTTATGCAAATACCGAAGTACCAGATCACAGTGAGATACATTACTTCAGCACTCCCACCATTAGGAACAGAATTAAGTTTCAACATACAAAAGAATCTCACTATTCTACAAACCTTGTATCTCACAAAAAGGGAATATTTTTAATAGTGTCATAGCAAGGTCTGCACTAAAGCTTAATTTTACAAAATTACATAATGCACGTACTCAATTTACAACAAAAAACTTGTAATCGGTGATGAACAGAGTAATAGTGTCATCTGTTAGCCTTTTATTGCATTTATTCAGTCATTCACTTGGGAGGTTGAGGCTGATCAGTGAGTGAATTTTCACTCCTTTCACACACCTCAGCCAGGCCCCAATTCACACGATTCACTAATTGGCAGTGGGTTTCGGTCAGGGAACATCAGTGGCATCTCGCTGCATGTCCTCTCCTTCCCTCTCACCCCCTACTCCCACCACACTGAATTTAGTTCCGGACACAAAGACAAATACAGTTTCACATATTTACAGTCACATTGAAAATCAAAACCAATGACTTTTATGGATATTCTTTACAGAGAAACCAAAAATCAGTTTGGATCTCAATGTAGCATAGCAACATTTTGTCCACAAGGTTTCACAATTTCCTAGAATCAAAATAGGAAATAGTTATTTTGAAACAGCACCTTAAGATGAAGACCTATGCTCTTTTCCAATTTCTATTAGACAGGCACTAGTTATCATCCAGACATTTCAACTCCAACTTATGACAGCAATTGCTATATTTACAGTACAATATATTGCTTATCCAAAGTGGCTGTGTAAGATGCATTTAATGGCACAACTATTTAAACAGACTTGAAAAGCAGTGTAGTGCTTTAAAAGAAGAGCAGTGTAGTACTTTAAAGACAAAATGAAGACAACTTACTGCTTTTTCATCCATCTGCCCATGCTATAGCCTAGGACAGTACATAATGCAGATTACATTTGCTAAAAGCCAGATCTAAGAGTAGAGCTGAGATGGAAAGGAAACAGACTACAAAAGGATAGAAAATACTCAACAATGCAGAAATGTAACAAAGGGTTTAAATACATTCTGAACAGAGAAAATCAACCACAGTAAGGATAAGACAGCTTTGCATTTTGTACATGGGCCGAGATTTCAGGTTAGATTTAGCAGAAGATGCCATCAGGTTTCCATTTAAATATTCCTTAGTGTAAAAAAAGTATCCATAGTTCATTCAAATAAAACTTATTCAAGTAATTACAAGCGTTTGCATTACTGGAAAGAGAGTATTACATAGTAATTGATATACCTGTAGTTACATCATACAGCAACTACCATCTGGGTAGGTTTTGAGCAGTTTTATCATTTAAAGCACGCTTGAGTAACACAACTGGAAGGGCTAGGTGCCGGGTCTGACATCTGAGATGACAGAATTACACAAGCACGAAGTGAAGGAGGTGGCTTAGCAAAACTAGCAAAAGCCTACTTCACATCCTGTTTGCTTCTGAGTTAAAATAAGTGACTAAGAACTGTCTGTTGCTACCATATACTGAGTTTGTGTTGAGGTACTTCATAGCTTATGAATAGTTTTGAGTAAGAACCCAGAAAGTCAGTTCACTTATCCAGGCTGAGCTGTAGTATTGGCTTTGAGAACACGTGAACATTCACACCTGTCATATATTTTGAAACACTGTGGAAAGAGCACACAAGCTGTAACACTGACACTTGCAGGCAGATAAAAATGTATGCTAGTGGTTTAACTGGGAGACTGATTTTTTTCCCCACAGAGCTGAAAAAACAGAACAAGTATCTTCCAATTTGGTAACTAATGACAAGTACAATGCACAGAATCAATGATAACTATTTTATTGTTGGAATATAAAGTTGGGATATCAATAGTTTTATTCTTATTTACTGTGAAGACTGCATTCACCTGTAAAAGAAATATGGCATCACACACAAGTACACTTTTTGGATTTCAGAACATGGATATTATTCTGAAATGGTAATGGAAACAGTGACTCCTGTTTACTATTAAAATAAATTATGACTTCTTAAAAAAAGATGATTTTCCCACCATGACAGTTAGGAATTGCAGTTAAGTCACATTAAATCTACATAACCATTATTAACAGCTCTGTGTCTATTTTACTGCATCAAGCCAATAAACATTTAAATGCACTTCACATCAAGATATTATGTAAACTTTTATTTTAATTCCTTTTTCCTTCAAGAAATTAGGGACATTTCAAAGCTCTGGCCACAGTCAGTAAGCAGAGGCCCACCCTGTTTCCTGCCTCATGGGTAATACTGTCTGGTGGAGACCCTACGTGGTACTGGATACCTTCTCTAGTGAAGTGTCCCTTTTAAGTGGCTTCCAATAAGGCCTACAGTTTATAAAGATAAACAAGACAAAGTGCCATCTCGGTTTGGGTAACTGATGGACTCTGACAAGATAAAATAAAGTTATGTGTATTTTGTTATACTTACAAGCAGCTCCAATCCTGAGTATTTATGGTATATCTAAACATACAAAAATGTATGTACATTTTTCTCCACTTTCTTGTAAACAGTTGTCAGTATACTGTTTTAATCCCTTTATCTTCGAAACATGCAAATCATACATACAGTATAAATACACAAGAAAACAATTACACTCATTCAAAAACTAAGCAACAAAAAAGTTGTGGCTGCGGTACTCAAAATTATAAATAATCAATGCTCGAGGCATCCTATGCACCTAAAAGCAGACGTTCATTCTACTGTTCTTAGCTGCAGTTGTAGAAATACTGAGATTTTTTGCACCTTCCATGCTATTACAGTATTTATAACACTATCATATGTGGAGATAAAGACTCGTTTACTATACCTCTTCTTTTCAGAGTGAAGGATAAAGCAGCACTTACATATACTGAAACCACGGCAGCAACAGCTGGTGTTGCCACTGCTAGAGTAGGAAGTTTTCCGTTCTAACAATTCTTAAATTAAAAACAAAAAAGGAAAGAAAAACAACCTAAGAATCGACTACATGTTCATTCCTTGGGCACTTAACAGCGAATCCAGCATGTCGAATGTGTCTTTGTAGTCCATATGCTGGCTGTTTGTACTGTACTGGTGATGGGCATCAGGACCGTTCTCCACTGGCTTCTTGTCCAGTTTCACGAGGGTGCTGAGATGTCCGTAGCCCACCTGGTATGTGACAGGGGGAGGAGGGGGTAAGGGAAGGTTAAAAACAGAGCTGTGAGAGGATACATACTGCTTAACAGAGGAAGAACTAGATGAACTACCTGAACTTTTGGAACTTTTGCTCATTTTGGAGTGGTGGTTGTGAGAAGCATCGTTGCTGTGCAACTTCTTCCTTGATGAGCCGGAACTAGAGGAATTGCCGTCGCTACTCAGGCCAACGGGGCTCCTCAGAGCAGTCGGTGTTAAGCCGTCAGCACTATGCTTACTGCCGCCACTGCTGCTGCCACTGTGCGAGTGGGAGTGCTTGTGACCCATGCTGTGGTGGCGATTTAAGGAGTGGTCTTTGTGCTTCTCCTTGTGTTCCTTGCTAACGTGCGGACTGGAGTGCTTACTTTTTCCACTGCCCTCATCCGATGAGCTATGTCTTTCTGAGGAGGAAACTTTAATTTTCATTTTCAGCTCCTCCTTACTGGCACCCTTTTCTGTGGGCGGGATGGGTATGCGCAGTTTGAGCGAGCCTCCCTTTTCTTTTTTATCAGACACGTGTTTTTCAGGCTTCTCTGCGTTCGTGATGGGGATTTTCATTTTAATGGGAGACGTAACGGAAGCACCGCTGGCTGTCTGTGCCGGCATGTGTTTTTTGTGTGGCTGTTCGCCTGGGGTTGCTACGTAGTGTTCTCTCACATCCAGTTCAAGGGTTTCTAGTTTGCGTTTCTCTCTGTATTTATCCAGAGACATTTTCTGAGGAATTATTACGGGAGCAGCAACTTGTCCGTGGTGTTTGTTTCCTGACTTATGAGAATACTCTTGTTTGACAGCAGAATGCTCGGCAAGTTTGTCGGGTCTGTGATGTACTCCCGAGTGCAGCTGTACAGACGTCCCAGGCTGGAAGTTCATGTTATACTGACTAGGAGGTAACGTCTCCTGTTTCTGAGAGTATATTTGTTCTGTCCTGCTTTGTTCTTGATGCTGAGGCCATTCCTGGTGGGATGCCAAATTGTATGAGGTACTTGGCATCCCTGTTGCTAGTATTGCCAAATTTTCAGGTGCATGACTATCTGGAACAGAAATACTTCCTGAGGTCAGAGGTACCGGTGCAGGAAATGATGTCGATGGTTTTTGGAAACTTGTATTCGCGGCCACACCAGTAACTGTATCCACCAAAATGGAATTCTGGACCAAAGAGGAGCCAAGAAGCGAGTTCTCGGACACCTGCCCATCACCTTTAGGTTTCCTAGCAGCCTGGTTAGCCTGTGCAGAAAGGAAACAAGTGAGAAAACACACAGCTTAGAATACTTGTAAAGAACATCCAGTTTAGCTCAAAGGTGAGGATAAAAGCTGACTCAAGGTTTCATCCCCCAGCCCAGCTACAGGAATAAAGAACAAATAGGATAAAGCTCCGTTTTTTCCCTTGATGAACTTGTAGGAGAACTATGAATCATTCCTTTTGGCTAAATTCTTACAGGAAAATTTCTTACCCGCCAATTTCTAATTCTCTTCAGCCTGCTAGGTGTTTTTTCCAGTATTTGCAGAAACTCGTGCGTTAGTTCTGGGTAGAAAAACAAAAAGAACGTATTTTATATCTGATTCTGTAATAAGCAGGTTTGCCTTTAATCAGTTTTCTAGACTAACAGCATACTGCTTTAGCGGTACAGGTTACACATGACTTGAATTGATATTTAATCAAAAATCCTGTTTGATAAGTGCTGAACAAAAATGGCTGCAGTATTTCACTACAACAGGCTTTAACCACTACATGCACTCTGAAAAGCAGATCTGCATTTAAGACTTACACTCTTGCAGAGTCTATATTTATTAGACCAAAAATTTCTAGAGCTGTACAAACAGCAGCTCTTAAAATAACACATTTGCCATCCAGTTTAAGCATTTCTTGTGTGATGTTAAATTTCCCTTAAAATCTAAACCTCTAAGTCACCATTTCAGTCATTTCACTGAACTTCAGGAGCAACCAGTAACAGATCTGGGCAAAACATCAGCCATGGGACCGTAGGAAGCACTATTTTAAACAACAGGTTTCAGTTCATTTGTGTTCAAGGCAAAGCAGCTGGCTGAGTTTAAAAAAAAGTCCCTGCAATTAGTAGGCCCACAAGGAAACCTAGGGCTCTACACTTGTCAGCTACAACAAAAATACTTTCAACTGAAATTTTGTGTTACTTGTAAGCTAAAAATAAATTAGGTGCAGTCAGAACTCAAATGGGAGAGTAGCCCTGTTGCAGGTCTGGAAGAACTGGCTCCTCCAGAACCCCACAGCAGGTTACAAACCAAGTTGCTCCCAAGTGCAAAAGCACCTCACCACTTCAGTCTGCTCCCACGTCTTTGCTTCAGACAGCAGCTCCACAGACACTTACAGAGTTAAGCAGTGGTCACTGCAGGCTCGCAGCACACATCTCACAGGATTTTAAAAATTACAAGGATGCATGCCTACCAAACACGCACAGGCGACAGACAGCTGAGAAGGCAGGGTAGTGGCTGAATTTGAAGGTACAGCTTAAAAGAATCCTAAGACAGAGCCATTTGAGCTTGCAATTTCAAGCTCACTCAGATGCTGTGATTCACGTGGCACCTACTCCGGTTTGCATTTTCAAAATATAATCAGGCCATTAAGAAATGAAAGCTCAGCCGACAGGAAGAGCACGTCACGGGGAGCTATGCTGGGCCGTACCATGCCTGGAGGCTTCCATCAGCACCTCTCTGAAATAATTCTTCGCTCTAGAACTACAAGCAAAGCCCAATGGATGTGAGCCCCCCAGAAACCACCACCTACATAAGGCAGCTACAAAGGCCGTAAGTTCAGGCCCCACCGCAGTAAGTGCCATTTCTGCCTTCTAAACCCTATAATCCACAAAGCAATAGGATAGCACACAGGTAGTACTGGGTAACAACACGGAGAGCATGGGCAGAACAAAAGCTGGTAAGACGTCTAGGCATATGGTCTTCTAAGCGTGTTTTCTTCCTGAAAGAAGCCATTTAACAACAAGAAAACTATTTCTGCAGGTGTTTGAGGTATCATAGGCTCTGCTTACGTTAACACAGAATTATGTTTGTTGATGTTAGATTTATGTAGTTTTAAGGATGGCTGTCTCAGTGACACTGTACAATTGAACACCTGTGTACATAAAATTATCTGGATTCCATGGATTTGCAGAGATGCTCCTCTAGCTGTTTGCCCTGTCCTGGAAAGCCCTAAAAAGCCAACCTCTAGCCTGTACCTAACAAAAGGTCTGTGCATATCCCAGCTCACATATTGAAATCAGAAGGGTCTCAGAACTATCCTCCTAAGCTCTTCCCTCTCCTATACCTTCCTCATACCTGAGGACCCTCTGCACGAAGTCAGTGAAGCTTATTTTAGGCTTAAAGCTATGCTCTTACTATGCTCTGCTCCTATTCTTAGGGACATTATTAATAAGCACTTGAAACTCAGATGTGGAAAGGCAGCACTGCTTACCATCCAGCAATTCCAGAGTAACCGAAGGATCCACATATTCCCACCAGTGTTTCCCATCAGTCGATACTGGAATCTCCCAGTTAGACCACTTGCAGGCCAAGTGAATGCACACACATGCTATCACCGTAGGCTTGTATTGAAGACAGAATGTAGTAAGGTGAAGACTGTTGCATAAATTTCATAATGAGGAACCAAAGGAAATCAAACATGTAAAATAAAAAAAAAACAACAACAAATCAAGCATTAACACACAGCATAAGATAATTTGTCAAGTAACAGCAGTTAAACATTAATTCAAGGAACATATTTTGGATTAAGTTCTTAATGTATCTTACTGCCCTAATAAAACAAAGGATAGGGCATTTATCTGGCAGAAAGTTTAATTTGCTTTTTCTATAAAAGCGTGGTTAACAGTAAAGAAATTTACCAATTATTCTACTGTACTTAAGTACTAAGAAAGAAATTAGTAAAATATGGTCAATTAAATTCTACCTACAGTAAAAAAAAAACAACAACCAACCATACAGCTCATTATGCAGCCTCCAAATTAGTCTAGTAAATGAAGGTACACCCAAGTTCAACAGAGGCCCAGTGAATTACTTGTCAGCTTAGCTTTCACTAGGCCAGAACCTGGGATATTTGTGAACTCAACTTCAGCTTCCAGCTGGCACCAGCACAAAGGCATTAGTTCAGTATCACCACTTTATCACAGCTTATCTTAACAGCTGCTTCAAATACAGAACCCTGCCCACTAAGGAACCCCCAGAAAATGCTTGGCTGGAAGAATTCTGACCAACCAGTAGTAGATATTACTTAAAAACTTAGCTACATACAGTTTAATTCTGATTAAATAAAGCTCAAAGTTGTCTTGCAATAAATAAATTGGAATAATCAAGAAATCAATACTGAAGTCTGCTCTCAAATTTTATCTTTCTACAACAGGCTACCCATATACAATCCCCATCTGGAATCCTTTAACTTTAATACAAGTACTTAAGTTTTCAAACTGTATGTTAAGTTTAAAGAGCTGTTTCTAAAAGGAAGAACATTGGACTACTTCTAGTATATTGGAAAAGAAAAATCAACTGGTTGAAAAGATCTTAGGCCCACTACAATTTTATAAGTTAAGATTGGATCAATATATTTAAAGTTAAGAGAAAACTGCCATTAACTACAAGTGTAAACTGGAAATAGTTTTGTACTTACCAAGATGCTCGAATTTCTAGGTTAAGTTTATCTCTTTGTAATCTTTAGCTGCTATTCAGGCTACCAATTTTAGACTTATGCACTCACAATCGAGAAAATGTCATCAGAAAGCACCACTACACTTCTCATTGTGCATTTAACCCCTTTGTGCCGTCAGGCCCTTGTACAATACACCGCACTGCAAACAGAAAGGTACCACCACTGTAGATGGCCCAGTCTCCTGTTGCAACAAGGGTAAGACACATGTAGGGGGCCCTGCAGTAAAGGAAGCTATAGTGTGCTACAACAGTGCAACAAAGAGGTTCAGGATAACAACCTGTTGGTAGCCATGAAATAGGATGTCTGTGCCAAATCCTTGCTTGCTGTAAGAAAAAGAAAAACAGAGAGATTAAGCATCTACTCTAACTCCTGTTCATTCAAAAACTGAAGCATTTTTGCCTTCCATAAGCACCATTTCCTATTTTCACAGAACTGATTTGAATTTAACTAGCTAGCCTTTAAAATCTTTCCAAGATACGGACGTGCCCATTACATTCAGCAAGTGGAGATGGCCCAGTCCTTCAGTTCCCTGACTCTGCCCCCCAAGACAACCCACAGAACAAAGTTCCCCTTTGCTTATCTACCCCACAAAAGCCTCATACATGGCAGCACTCTCCTCTAGGCACACCTGCTTCCCCACCCTCACCTACGGCTGCCCCCCAGCGTAACCCTGCCCCACCTGCACACTGCAGCAAGGCAGCCCATAGAAGCCAGTTCCTGGTACAGCGCAAGTTCTGCCCTTTGAGAACACAGTGGGATAGCTGGAGAACCCACCACACCCCCAAAACACAACCACGTCTCTCCCCCAGCACCTCAGAACACAGCAAGCTCCCAAGACAGATGGTTAACAAAACTAAGCAAGTTTTCTGCTCCCCTGATCAAGGGCACAGTGCTCATAGCATTTTGTTACACATTTCTGTTAAACCTCCATTGAAAATTCTGGTATGAATTAAATGACTACATTTTAGCCAGACAAAATAACAAAACAAAACAAAAAGAAAACACACAACCCAAGACCTCAACATACCAAAAAGGACAAGCCAATGACTTCCACTGCTACAACATCTAGCACTAACCCTACCAGGAAAGCCCCCGTGATCCTCACTCAAGTAAAGGACTTACTGTAACACGTACATAATGGGATAGCTGGGCACAATGGCTTAAACCGAGGATTGAACGCAGCCTTCATTGAATTCTTACTTTGACACTACCACTTGAAATCAGTGCTACCTGCAGAAAGTGCATTGTTGAATTTTATGTCAAAGGGTACACTGTCACAAAGCTTTATTTTAAAAGTGATCTTTCTATTAAATTTGAGAAACACTGCAATGGCCTTTAAAATTTAATTTAAAGAACGTGTATTAAAAATGGGATGATTGCCAGAGGGTGTAAATCAGGTTTGTCTTCAAACTACACAGCTGGGCAGAACACAGAATAGAAAAGAATACAGAAGTAGCAAGGTAACAGGGACCACTGCTACACAGATCTTACTAATCCGTAATAATCAGAAGGTGAGCTACGTGACAACATTATACTGTAACATTTAGTTTCCAAACTATAATGGTAATTTTATGCCAGATAGGTATGTTCAATTTCCTCTCCCTCCCATCAGAAGTACCAGGCAGTATTAACAATGTGAAATGAGACTATTAAAACAAATGAAAATATAGAATGCTTTAATAAGACTGGAATTGATATCTTGCTCTTAATTTTTCATCAAAGTAACGTTTAAAAGCTCTTCAATCATATCTACGTTCTGTACAGTTACACCGTATTTGAATTTTGGGACCAGACCAAGAAGCATCTCTACTCTCACTGAAATGGCACATCTGAAAAAGGAGGAAAAGCAGATGCCAGAAAACTTCTATTTAACATCAGCTTCAAAGTTGAGTAAATCAAAACACACACCTGGAAGAAAAGAATCACATCTTGAAACACACATTTTAGCCTCAACAAAAAGTCAATGTGATAAAGACCTTAACCTATCTTACAGGCAGTATCGTACTTGTTTCAATGTGCTTACAGCTAAATAATGAACATTGCCAAAACCATGCACCACTGAGAACAACTGTCCCAAACTCTTCTCTTACATTTGGGACAACTTTGGTTTAGCAGAATCTATCCACTAAAAGCTAATCAATCTTGGTTCCTGTATTTTGTTATTTCCTTTTGTGGAAAGTGCATCTCCAAGCTAAAATCATCTGGAAGTGCAGAGGTTAAAACAAGCCAGCACCGCTGGTCTGTTACAACTCACAAGCCTCAGGACAGATGACTGACAGCAGCCATTAACAATCAGTTTTATATTTTATCATTCAGGAGTGATTTAAAAACACCTAACCTGTCTCACCGCTGCAGAAGCGACCATAAGGCAGGGGATTACGTAATTAGTAATGAAGATTTTCAAGCAGGACTTACAGTCTCAATACACGTCCCAAAAAAGCTACTGAGTTCAAGAAATTACCAACATGAAGCCAAAATATTTCTTACTGGACATGGCCACACAGTTCAGCTGATGCAATTCCAAGACATTCTGAATCTTTTCTTCACACTATCTTTGATCTTGAGATAATCACGAAAATGCAACTGGCAAGTCACCCTTAGGAGCACGGTGGCTTGCTGTGCCTAGGACCCTGGGAATGTAGGCAAGCATCCCCAGGAAGAGGAGGCCGCAGATATGCCAGTCAATATCAAAAGACAGAAAAGGTTGCCAAAATCCTTCTGAGCAAAAAGAAAACAAAAGCCACAGGCCCCGAACGGAGCTATGTAGGCAGACACCTGCTGGAAAGGACTGGAGGCAGCCACGGTGCAGGTGTTCAGGTCTGAGCAGTCCTGGCGGCTTCTCTCTTGGAAGCTTTTAAATGCTGGGAACAGGCCTGTGAAAGCCTAAGGTGAAAGTTCAGAATGTGAAGGCCGCCGATAGTGCGGCTGGAGCACAGCTGGTGTCTAAGATCTCTCCACACCACTGAGATTTAGGTTTTCCTTAGAGTACCCTCTGAAAAAGCAGATTCGTTCAGATTCACTGCCTCTTCTGCAGCCTTTATCAGCCAGACTTAACCAACAGCAGCAGCGCACAGACACTGCGGTATGTTTGCAGAATTTGCTACTGCAACTTCCAAAAGATTAGTAAGGATCATGGGTGTTCGAGATACCTGATAACCTGCAGAGCAGCAAGAACAATCCTAGAAATCCTTGTGATCCAATCTTCAGTTCGAAAAGAGTGTCATGTACCAACATGGCAAAAGGAATGACTGAAGACTTCCCAAGACGTGGATAACAATATAGATTCTTCCCCTTCAAGCTCCACCAGGAGGCTGAGAACAGACTTGATTTTGCCCCAGAGCTTAAGAGGACACTGCGATGGTCTCAGCACTAGGGCAGCTTCACTGCTGAACTAGCATGCAAGCCAGTAAAGGTTTGACACCAGGAGCAGTTTTTTTTTTTTTTTCCCCTCTTCTCCTCTTCAGCACGGAGCTTCCATGGAATGGGCACTGGAGCTTGCAGACAGGCCTTCACAGATCCACTGCCCCAGATTCCTCAGAGGACCTAAGGAATGATGGCCCTGTTTCCTCTTCTCAGTCTCTCGACACTGAGGAAGAATGGTGCAGAAAAAAGTCTGAGCCCACACCTTTCCTTGTCCACTACCCTGACTAAGCTGTACAGATGGAACAATTTAAGGAACCCACGGATCTCTGAAGATCAGAATGAATAATTAGATACACCTCATGCCTCAGCATCATGAGTCACTACGCACCTTCCCAGTCACCCCTTACCGACAATCTGTCTTGTCTAATACCACTTTCAGACAGGCCTTCAAACAGAGACAAAGGGTTCAACTTTTCCTTTAGTTGTACGTTGAAGCAGATTATGGCTGTTAGCACCAAGTCCCCCTGACTAGTTCAGCTTCCAGGAATTTGTTCTGGTAGGCCTCTACTAGTCACTGGGTCACCTGACAAAGGACTTGGCTAGAACTTGTGAGCCTCAGCAACAGAACCCATTTCTTAAAGGTAATTACAGATTACTACAGGTGAGGGCACGAAGTGCACCATCCTGGATGCAAGATAACAAGAATTAATATAGGAATCAGCCCATTTCTTAGCACCTTTGTTAAACTTGTTTTAGCCAGCTTCTCTGAGGCACCAGGGCACTTTCTCACCACACTGCAATTCAACACACAGGTGCTGAGCCAGAGCCTTGTTAAGCACAGCCACAGACCTCAGCTACCTTGTAGCCTCTCTTTTGACTGCTCAGTCAGCCAAATTATCTCCTTCCCTTCCTTCTCCTCTCAAACACACAGTTGAAGGTTTTAATCATAATAGTCCCGGATAAATTAATCCCCTTTAATATAAGAGGGGATCACTTTGCCCTTTAGAATAATACTTCATGTCCAAGACAGCATATTACCAGAACTGGATGAAGAAACCTAGGAGGGGGATATGCTGCCAGGAATTCTACTTGCGTGCACATACACCAGGAAGCATGCCTACCCGAGACAGGAGGCTTTCAAGCACCTGTTGTATTAAATTCACTTTGCACAAGTTCTTGGGGTATGTAGATTTTCAGCCCTCAGCGCAGTCTTCAGATTTCAAGACTTCATATAATTTTGAATTTTATGTATTTTGTTAAACTGCACTGACATTAAGTACTAGCTTGAAAACGTCAAGTTTTAAAAGTAGCACTAAAAGTAGAATGTACCTTCAGTGTATGAACTGTGTTAGTACACAAAAGCAGCACGCAAAACGCACAGGAAAGAGCTGAACTGTCTTAGAGGGTTATGTACTTGAGTAAAAGAAATGAAGTTTCTGTAACATATGCCTTTCTTCTTCTAAGCTCCAGGAAAACACACTTGCTAATGGAGAAATCGTGGAGTAGCTACCATGCTGCTTATCACCCCTTCCCACTCCCCTAAGACACAGAGCTGAAGTGCAGGGGCTCACGCGAAACCAACGAGAAGTGTGCTAACTTTTATACTGACCAAGAGCTGAAAAAAAAAAAAAAAAAAAAAACATGACAGAACTTTCGAGCTGCTGATTCACTGAGACACTAGGTACAATCAGACTTATACACTGAGTCACAATCAAATCTGGACAGAAAGCAAAGAATCTTCTTAAAGAATTGCAACAAAGCTACTTTATATGCAAATAAGCTACAAATGGCACCAGCTCTCCTCAAACTCTGAAGACACTACACCACTAAGCTACTTCAAAATGGGAAAAGAAATATTTCTCTCTCAAAGAACAGCTTTCATTCTAGAGTTACTAGCAAACAGACCTAGTTAACATTATCATGTTATGCCTACCTTTCCTGTATTTTATAGGGGGGGAGAAAAACAACTTTGAAGCATTTAACTTCGCATTTTTCAATGTGAACAACAACAACTAATGATCAACAACTACAGTCTAATAATTTCCAATTCAAGAACACGATCAAAGTGAAAAAGCACTTAAAATCAATTTTTCATCCTCCATCTTATGAAAAGCTCTTTAGAACTCTAAAGGAAACTGATTTAAGAGTTAAAGAAGGTGTACCAACACTCAACAAAAAAATACTAAAGAACAAAACAGATGTCTAGCTAGAGTCACGTTAATGAACTGCATGTAAGTTAAGAGGATACGAAACACCAAAGGTTGGAGGTTTGCTACCACCCAATCCAAATTAAGTACGTCCTTCTCTAGAAAAATAATTAGTCACATCTTTAAGTATTTGCATGCAATAGCAGACCTGCTATGCACTCTTTTTATCCCATAGCTCATTACCTAAAAAAATTAAGGTAGAAAGCTACTGTTAGCTATCAACCAGCACAAAGACTAATTCTATTACTATTTTGTAAAGCTACTTCAGAGTGAAAATAATCAACCCAGAATTTAGTTCTCAACTAGTAATTGCTTCTGTCATTTGAAAGAACATGGAACAGATTATTCAATCAAAGCTACTAAGCAAGCAAAAGAAAAATTCATGAAGGACAAAGAACTGGACTCTTCATCAGACTGTAATGGTTAAGATCAAACTTTTAGTAGTTAGCCTTAAACAAACTCTTTGGACAACATAATTGTTCATATTGCACAAATAACATCACCTATAAATTTTACTAGAAATGTAAAAAAAAGGGCTTACGGAAGGGGATAAAAGCCACTGACCTCTCACTAATTGCGTACATTTCACAACATCTGTGTGCGGATGTTCAATGGTAATCTCAAAACCTGAAGAGTTAAGAATATGTTTTAGAACTACACATTTCCATCTGTACCATAAAAAAGAGACCTTTTCCTTCCCCCAGAGACCTAATACCTACTAAACCTTTGCACTGCAGATCATGTAACACTATTTAACTGTCTCTTATTCTGCACTTTTGTATTTCTGAATGGTAGAACCATTTCCAGATCAATTAGTAAAATATCCCTGCATTATCCCTCAAGTCCTACATAGAATATGTGAAGTTACTGCATTTTTCAGGTTGAACATGCACAAACAGTTTCGAGTATGCTTATCAGTATGAGCTGTATCACAGACACTGAAACATTTATGTATGCACACGTCTGCTTTATTCAATCATTTCTGGGGCTTGAACATATTCCATCTATGAGATTACCAATTAAGTCAATTTGTAGGTCAGTCACTTCAAAAGCCTTTGTTTATTAAGCTATTTTAAGAAGTAGGTCACTACTATTTTCTTCCTTTTTTTTTTTTTAAAGCAATACACTCAAAGTGGTATTTAGGAAGTCAGTGTTCTCAGGGCTGCCAGCTGTAGTTGTCTCTATTTATGTTAGTTTAAAGCCAGAACAGTTTCTTATCAGAACACTGCATTTTTGATTTTTGAACTACCTGAATCCATTAAATGGTTACACTACAAATTGCAATGTTCAGAGGTAACAACTCTGCTCAACTAGATAGTATTTTTCTATTGAAAGGCAAAACAGGGAAGAGCACTTGGTATATAAAGCTTTTGCCAAGTGCTTCAGAACACATACAGCTGACCTAGCACATGCTACGTTGTGTAAATAAATACCAACACAATTAATACTTTGGAATAACATCTATTTGGAAGGGTATACATTTCTACTCCATCAAACTGTCAGAAACATTTATTTGACAAGTATTGGTATGCCTTTTTTCTCCAGAGCGAACACAACAGCAACTGGTGATATAAAACTAGACTCACAGGTCAGAAGTTGCATACAAAAAAAATAGTAAAATTCTAGCATACCAAAGGCACATCAAAAATCCAGCTACCTGGGTCCCATGACTGGCTCATGGCAAATGGGCTGCACAACAGGCATTTAAAAAGACATACCTAAAGTTTGAAGCATTATTGTTTCAAGTATAACCAGCTCTTGAGCTTGCTGAAGGTATGCCTGAAACAAATAAGCAAACACGTCAAGACGTAGGTATCTATCATCTCAAAATTTCAATTACACACTTCCTACTTGAACACTGGCATTATCAACATAAATTAAAGACCAGTACCCATGCCAGTGAGCACTGAGCATTCAGAATACTTTACTGCAGTAAGACTTCCTTCTACTTGTATAGGCCTCACTGTAAATTCAGTTATCCCTCAGTTACAGCAGCCTAACCATCTTTCTCAGTAAGATTTACTTCATTTCAATCTTACACAGTTATTCCAGCAAAGCATCGTTGGGAGGATGAGGACTGCTATGTACATTATGGAGGCTTGCCAGTGCAAACAAACTCAACTATCTCTACGCAGGTTCTCCATTTCAGAAGTACTTTAAAATACAGCTGGAGATACCCAGTTGGCCTGTGTTCTGGGCTCCAACGTATATATAGTACACCTCCATGTATCATTCCAAGAACTGGGAGCACAGCAAATAGCTTAGATGTCAGTTCAGGTCCAGCGGGGTATAACTAGCTCAGCCTGACATTCCAGCAGAGCAACTCTGGTGCATTTCCACCATACTTCCTCACAGTTGGTTCCAGGAAGCTTCATCACAGGAAAGAAAATGGAAACTGTGAAGTAAGTGGAAGCTGTACAAAGTCTGGCAAATGGAAGGAAGACCAATGTACAGCAGAGACAGTGGCTGACTGCCTGCATGGCATCCTTTAAAACAGAAGGTAGGCAACAGCACAGTCAGCCTCTGGCTGAGAGAGAGGAATACTCAGTGTCCTCAACTCTCTACACAAAGTATGGAACTCACAAAACCATGCGTGAAACCTCTCATTTAATGTCTCATCAAGATTTCTACTACACATGGGGAAGTTTTAAAAATAATGCAAGTTTAAGGTGAAGCAACCCCTCCAAGTGTCATAACACAGATACCTGAGTCCTCAATTAGTTACATTAAGTAATACAAAGATCTGAATGGTTTAAACACAGGTGCTTTTTCTAGTATGCAGACAGCAATAATCCAGTCAAGACAATGTAACAACTCATCAGATGAAGCGTCATTTGATTATCTCTAAAACCATGACTTCCACCTACATCACTCTTTGTATCCAGTAGTGGCTCTTGAGGGTGAAGACAGGCATGTGCTACTTTAATAACATGTTCGAGTTTCCGTGGCTGTTCTTCCACTTTTGCAGCCAAGAACAATGCCGTAGGAGATATTATCTGAAGAAGAAAAACACACAGATTTAACTTTTTACAAGTAGGACTTTATTTTGTATGGAGAACACAAACTAGTAATTAGAAAAGATTTAGAGGTTTAATTTTTTTTAAACAGTTCTGAAATCATGCAGCACGGTAAAAATAACCAATCATGTTTTATTTTATAAGTAATGCAATCCTCCCAGCACCACATGGAAGGAGTAGCATAAATGCAACATTACACTGAGTGAGATGTCTGTGGTCAAGCTAATTCTAATTCAACACAAAAAGCACAGACTTGGTCCAGAAGATTTAGCCACACCAGAAGTGACTTTTCAGGTTAAAAAACACTCGATGAGAAAGCTCATCCAAGTCCTAGCACAGTAGTGAGCCATCACACCACCTTTTCGGCACGAGCTAGATCTGCTGATCTCAGGTTCTGCAAAGCATGTGTTTCTCCTAAAAAGCAAGCAACTTGGCAGAGAACTTTAAGGAAAATAGTTTGTTACATAAACATAGGTTATAGAAGTATAATCATAGTAAGCGTAACCTCTTAGCACAGCCACTGATGGCACAGAAGTTTATTCCTAGAAACTTTGCTATACACCCAGTAGTATCTGGAGAGCAAAGCACAAAGATTCACAAAACACCAGTTATATCAGATATTACTAACGACGACAAGTTACATTTAAAGATAATTAAGAAAAACAACTCTAGGTGTCATAAGCTGGCAGCAAAGCACCTACTCAGTGCTGTATCACCTAGGATTTTGCAATTAAAAGTTTTGATGCTTAGCTGTCAGCTAGAATAACTGATTTATCTACATGTGGAACATGGCTAACCACACGTGAATGAAAAGAATCAGGGTCCTCCTTGTATGCAAAAGTTGTCCGTGTTAAACATGAATTAAGATGACAGCAGAAATCTTCATGTAGATATCAGCAGATTGAATTGGTTAAAATTAAGCGTTTCTTCAGGAATTTAAATAGCTGCTTGTTGAGTATGTAATTGATGCACAGTGTCAATAGTGCAGGTACTGGATTTTTTATCCAGCGCCCACACACAATTAGACTGAATGAGCTGAACAGCAGTCATACTTCCCCCTAGAATTTTCTTGTAAGTAGCTCTTTGTTATGCCAAAATTAAACATTTGGTATGAAATTCCCAATATACAAAAAACTGCAATAGGCTAATTAGAACTGAACATTTAATGATTACCCATTACATTTAAAGAGGCAACAAGTGCTCCCTTGATACATTTAAAGGCTCCTCAAATCACTCTGAAATGTCCACTTAGATCTTAAGGAAAACTTGTAAGCTGGCAGACTCGAGGAGAATTGATACCCTGGGAAGGTGATACCCTCTGATGCACAGAAACATGCTATTAAGAAACCCAGTGCTCTAAAACAACAACCAAACCACCATCACCAAGTCACAGGCAGCAAATTCTCACAACTGAGACCAAAAACTCCTTCAAGGACTTTGTAACTTGACCCTTACAAACGAGTGAAATAAAAGCCTGAAGTGAAGTGGTGCTGAACCAGGCCCACATTAGCACTCACATTTAAGATCCTAACATTTTTTTGAGAAGTTCATACCCACATTGTTTGAAGTAAAGACATGAAGTTCTGGAAGAAACTCCCTTTCCTAGGGCTGTACAACTTAAAACATGCCTCACTTAAGCCAGGAGACAAATTTCTAAGTATTACATGTGAAGGAAGGACTTTCTGGAGTTCAGAAAGCTGAAGTAACAACAGCTTTGAGGAGAAGTACAGTAGTACACACATGTAAGGGCAGTCACATCCAAAGCTGACACCTGATGCTAAGGATTACATTCTCCAACATAATCCTGAGCTTCTGGGAAAACCCAAGTTAGCAGACAGGGCTGGGAAGCCAGAGAAATGCGAACTACTGAGAAGAGAGGAAATTGAGAACAGTTAAGAATCAACAGTTTTAGGGAAACGAGTTTGACAAGATGTTGTACAGACACGGAGGCATTACCTAACTAGAACAGGCTCCACTTTTTACCCAAGAGAGAGCTGCAGAAAGGACTCAGCTCGGTGGAATCACTGAGGGAGGAAAACTGAGTCATGAAGTGGATGGAATCAGGAACAGCCTGGACAGTGGGAAGCAGCTTCATTTGAAGATAAAATGATCCTTCCCATGCCTTCACAACCACTCAGTTTTTATTAGTAGTTGTTTTTGTGTTTAAACAAGAGAGTCAGCAGTCAGTCACAGTTGGAGAGGAAGACAACAAAAGCTGTTTTCCTCTACGCAGCAAACCCAACTACGCTCTTCTCTCTCTCCTTCCTGCCCTGCCATCCCACCATTCAGGTTGCTGCATTCAGGCCTTAGTTCTCCTAGCTTCACATAGAAATTTAAGTCAAATACACCTGAATACAAGGCCTATTTCTACCCAGTCTGTGGTTCTGTTCCAAATTCTATACAGGGCATTTCCACATTTTACTTCTCTGAAAAAAAACAAACAAAACAACAACAAAAAAAACCAACATCCACCTATTACTATAGAAAATATTTACAATTCACAACCAATTCTTCAGAACCAAGCAACGAAGAACTGCACAACTCAATTAGCAGCAAATTCTCACTCGCTGTTACTCTACGTCTGACCGCACCAAGGTTTTACTTAATTCCAAAAACACGCAGCCTTCACCAGGCTGACCTCTGGATATTTTCTAATACACTGAAAAGGCTGAGATCATGCCAAGAAGTCTCCACGTAATTCCTGATCTCCAAGACCTTACATGAAACAGTTCTGTATGTTTATACAATTCAAAGTGATTAAGTGGCGTTTAACTCTGGTTCATCAGAAACCTACGTACGCCACAATTATCTACTTACTTAACGAAGTGTTGGCTTCAGGCCAAAGACTTTCAGGTCTTTGTCTTGTCTAGAACTAGGGTTCGCTTTCCCCGTTTAGAGTAGGTCAGTACTTTCGCCTCCCTTGGTATTTGAGGAAAATAGACATCCTAGTAACATTTCAGACTCGGCTTGCAGAGTCTGCAGTGAAGAACACATCACTTGCTAAGTGTCTAACTGCAAAGTTACTCATAAAGGCTTCAACCACTTCCAATTCTCAGAAATGGCAGAAAAAGCAAGGTAGAAAAAAAAGCAGTATTAAAGACAGACTTGGCAAAGCTGTAAGCTTTCTGCTACATGAGCATCCTCATTTGATATAAAACAAAATAATTAAAGTGAATTATTACACATCCAAAATGTTTAAGATTTGAGAAATATCTTCAGAAGACACATGATTTATGAAGTTAAATCCCACTTTCCTACTAGTTAAGAGTATCAGAAATCAAGTTCCAATGAAATAAAAATACAAAACACACAATCCTTATTATTATGATAGTCAAAGGGCATTATACGGCAAGTTTTATTGGTAGAAGTGGTACAAGTCCTTTTTGACACAAAAAGTACCAGACACCTTGTACAAAGTCTCACTGCAATGAAGACATTTGGAATAACCTCAGAATGCATCTGCAGCATGCACACAGCTTCCTGAGAACTCCTTCTCCCTTTTAACGCCAAGAGTAGTATGTTTTTAGGCTTGATGTGCAGCAGCTCAAGATACTAAGTGGTTTCAGTCTATGATGGAGCTGCAAGTGCCACTCTATGATGGAGCAACAAAGAACTGCAAGTTGTTTTTTTTTTTTTTCATTTTTAAAAAAAGTAATTATTACCAGCAGCTTACACTGCATAAAAACAGCAACTATGTTAAACTGCAAGATTGAAAACAGAAGTGTCTACAACCAGCCTCCCTGAAGTGTGGTGCATATTATGAAAGTTTTGAGAACTAGCACAGCTGCAAAGTCAATTCTTTAATATTGCAATTTGGATGGGGTGTGGAAGACAGGTAAGTAATAGAAAAACAGGAAACAAAAGAACTCCCCCCAAACTCTGCACATTCAACTCACCTACCTTGCACCTCAGGAAAAATTCCTCCCGCAGCCTCTCTTTAGGCACTTTACTATGTCCCACTGCGTATCAGAAAAAAAACTGGCCGTCATCTAGTATATTTTCAACTAGTTGTTTGCTATTCCACACAGCACTTCTAAGTGTTAGATTTAAAAATACAGCTACCGTTTGGATGCCTTACCTCTCATTTCCAACATACCACAAATTCTTCCCCCTTCTGCTCTTGAAATCAGTGTACTGCAGAGTACACTTCTACAAGCAGCATTCCTACACAGTATTAACTGACAAAGTATCACAGAAGTAGTATTTTCAGAAGAATTTTAATTTTCGAGATGTTTTGAAGTATTACTGTTAAATGCTAATATTTCCCATGAAAAGTCAGCAAGCTCTCCCACTCCCTGATCTTTGGGCAAAGTTTGTGCTCAGCAAACCAAAGTCACCGTGCCCTGGTCAGCTGCAAAAATAGAAGTAATGATTTGTACTACTGCTGAGGTGATTCACACTGAAACACGATTTGCATGGCTAGGGAAGATTAGTAGTCAGGGCATCCAATTCTCTTGACCAGCTTTAAGCAAGTTTCCACCATACTGGAGCACTGCAACTGCACTTTGACTGCAGCATCAAAGAAACACGCTCTTCTTTGCGACTGGAAGTACTCTATAGATAAACCATAGCATTTCAAAATGCTAAACCACAGTAATTTAGTAAAAATATGGATATTGGGTCATTAGAGCAGTAAATGCAACACAATCATAACACACTGGTCACATTAACTGTTGTGTCCCAGCCCTGTGGCTCTACAGATTGTAAATACGGTTGTGAGTTCCGGTCCCTATTCACAGCTGATCCTCAAAATCTTGAAAGCCTGTAGAATTGTTCAGGAATAAAATTAAATTAAGATAAAAAGAACAGCATTAGGCCAACAGTTATTCAGTAAATGAGCTTCCCCTAGAAGACCTGTTTACTAACAGCAATGAAGTGCATGTGCCTTATATGTAAGGCACACACACGTATTTGCATAACCCAGCGACTGTACAGGAGCACAAACACCCAAGTGCGCGTTACTCAACTGAAAACATTAACCTACCAATAAGGCAAGAAAATAAAGGCTAATTTTCTTCAATTAGAGATCATAAGGAATTCCTGCTAAAGGCGGTCTAAATTTCTACCCCAGCCGTCAGCTCCCTTCTTTCCAAGGATACACATCACCACACGCACACGTTGATTGATACACTGCATGTACTGTAAACCTTTTTAGCTAGGTCTTCCATCTGGCAGGACCTTATTACTTAATTTTCAAGCACTAGTTTCTTCTTGCAGTGGATGAACACTTAGTATTTTTCAGCTTGCCTAGTACTCTGGAGATTTGATATTAAGTATTTATTACAGTCCTTGGCTTTTTGTTTCTCAACACAGAACCTGCCAGATGGTTTGGGAGTAAGAATTCTGAAAGAGGCCCCCCATTCACTCTAGAAGAATAGGAAAATAAGTAATTTCTCCATCAGCACACCCAGAAAGCTACTGCCTGGCCTTATTAAGAACTACTGGAAGTTATTCAGCATGAATCAATATTACCGAGTGCAAACTTGCAGCACACTTCCTTTCAACTTTTAGCTGAACGTTATTACCTGAGATTTAATGTAACAATGCACTTTATTCTGCTTTAACAGTTGGAGTTCTCATGGCATTCAGCCATTTCATAGCTAACTTGTAAATGTTAAGATTCACAAATATAACTGAAAGTTTACTTTTCATAACAAGGGCACCGCATATCCATGTACCACTGTACTTTCAGTTCCAAGTGACCCGGCAATTTCTAGCATCTGGCGAAAACCAGAACACGGCAGCTAAAGCTTCTTGCTACCTAAATCTATCCTTGATTACCAGCTAAGAGGACAAACCGTAATCTAGCAGGCAATGCATCACAGCACAAGCCCTTGCTCAGGCACCTTTGCACAGAGCAACCTCTCCATTCCTAGTTCAAGTCCACAAACCACCCACAAAGAGCCCCAGAAAGCTCCAGATGCCTCCGCAGCTCCAGGTTACTGCTGCACTGGTGGCACAGCACACGGAGGGGGAGAAGATGGAATGAGCGCTTTACTGCCTTCACTTGATATAGTACAGAAGCACTACTAAAAGACGTATTTCGTTACAAAGCTTGTTGGAACTTGATTCTCGTGTGTGCTATTCTTGCTCTACAACTAGAGAACTGTTTCAGGGGAGCACCTTCTGGTTTATACGTCTATCAGTTCAACACACAGCTCTCTAACACTACATAAAACCCGCGTTACACAGTTCTTCCTATTGAGTGTTTCAGATTGATGCACACTTGGCTCCAGTTGCATTTATAGGCTTAGCTTTTATCTCAGATCCAAAGAACTACAGTCTTGGTAACAAGCTTGCTGCCTGAGTTTGAATTTATCTCCGATTATGCACAAAAATAATTAGACACACCTCTGAAATCTGTCTACAAATTACTATGTATTCCTTCCCCAGTGACCACCAAATAAGATGCCCATTTGCTCAGCCAACAACAATAAAGTCAACACCAGACACAAGAGTTGGCTAACGCTGTGACCAACTGCGATCACTGTCTGCCCAAATTTCCAACCAAGGTTTGCAACACTCCACCCCTTGGTAGACCAAGGCCTACTCTGGTCAAGATCGCAACATCTTTCACACACCTAATTTATTTTGTCATAAAAAAACAAGGTCTGAAAAAAAGAGTCATCCTCATCACTTTATGACATACCACCAGCATCACTGTTCTTGCAAAGTTAGCATGAAGTACTTAAAAAAAAAAAACCAAAAAAAAAAAAAACGAAAAAAGCAAATACAAAGGATATCTAGAATACTATTTTACTGTTTTTTTCCTATTACATCCAATACTCTGGACATAAAATAAAAAGTTTGAATTTTTGAAATCGGTATCACAAGATCCGTACTTGTTTAAAAAACAACACTTAATTACAAAGAATAGTTTTACTGAAGAATTCTGCTCTTCATAACACTTACACTAATCAAATTCAGCATGCTCATTTCATTAGACGAAACAGGACGACCAGCGTTTTCTCAGCAGATTTTGCTTGTCTAACATGACTTATTGTCAAGCTCCTTAATACAGGAGTAGTGAAATGAATTTATGCTGGTTTTCAAGAGGAGATGCATAATCCATATAGATACACATCTAACCACCTCAGAATTGTCAGACACACCATGCTAGCTCTGCCGCTGCCTTCATTAAGAAAAATGTGTGTTCCTGCACATCAGCCCTTCCAACTACAGCACATAAGCATCAGCCAGCTTCAAAACATCTAAACGCATTCTTCACACATCTGAGATGTGTTTGCTGATGGTGCCTGATTTTTTTCTTTAGGAGGCAGAAAACAAAACAAAATAATTCGAAGTTGAAGAGAAAGTATTGTTACCGCTGGTAAACCCCTGGCAAGAGGCTGGAAGGCCTATAAACACATTGAACTTTGCAATCCAGCAGAGGAACATAACCCTTGTTAGCTATGCTGCCAAAATCACAGGCACATTATTCCAACGTGTAAAATTGTACTTACGTTCCTATTAAACTTTGTGAAGGAATGGTGCATATAAAACCTGTGCATGTAAACAATCGCAGTATTTATTGTCAGCTGAGATCTGGAGGACTAGATTAAGGAAAGAGCAGGTATTATGAAAACCGCCTGTAACTAATGAGATCGTTGTTCCTTCTACACCAACCCTGGCTTCCAACACAGCTCCTTCACCTGGAAACGGCCCGAGAAGGCGATGCTGAGCGGCCCTGAGGAGCACTCAGCGGGCGCTAGCGCGGATCCCCACAGGCAGCGTGGCGGTAGCAGGCGGGCCCCCCCATTCATCACGCGAGCCCTCCTCGCCCGATGACACGCGCTGCGATACGGGCTCGAGCATTCGCGTTTTACCCCAATTTCATCGTTTTTGGGCCGGGGTTGGGGGGAGCCCCCAGCCGGCGGCGCGGGGCCCGCCCGCCCACAAAGCCGCTGAGGAGGGGGCTTCGGCCTCCTCCTCCTCCTCCCGCTCGGCGGCTAACGACGGTTAGGGACGGTTAACGACGGTTACCGCGGGTTACCGACCGCTGCCGCCCCCACCCGCCCCAGCCCCAGCCCCGCCGGGATACACGTTGAGGCGCTGGCCCATGTCCTGGATGAGGTTGGCCGCCTGCTGCCGGTACGAGAGCTCCTTGTCGGCCTCCACGCCGCAGCGCCGGGAGGGCGTGTTGTCCAGCTGCTCGCGGCTGAAGAACCACCGCGACGCCGCCGTCGAGCCGCCGCCTCCTCCTCCTCCTCCTCCGCCACAGCCCCGCGCTGAGGAGCCCGCGCCTGAGCCTGGTCCCGATCCCGCCGCCGCCGCCATGGCGCCGCCGCCCCCTCCCCCCCCCGCGGCCGCGGCCCCGGCCCCGGCCCCGCCCGCAGCCGCCGCCACCGCCCCCCCCCGCCCTCCGCGGCGCCTCTCGCGAGAACGGCCGCGCCTCCGCGAGGGGGTTACGCCGCTTGCGTAGCCCGGCCCCTCCGCGGCCCGGCCCCTCTCCGGCTGCGTAAAGGAGCCGCCCAGTTTCTGGAATACGGAAATGACGTAGGGGGCATAGCTCCGTTGGCGGGCTCGGGGTCTGTCAGGCGGCTCCTCAAGGGGTGGGCGAGCCGAAAGCAGCTGCACAAAAATGTTTTGGTTTTGTTTTGCTTTAATTTTTTTACACCCCCAGTTGGGATTAATGGGAGGCTGAGCGGGCAGGGCGTCCAAACTCAGATTCACCCGGCTCCTTGCTGAGTCGCGCTCCCCGTCTGATAAATTTACTTCTAATAAACGCTTAATCTCTCCTACCGTTTGCGTGCTTTTCTTTTCATTCTAAAGTTTAAAAACCAGCACCTCCCTCGACGTGGAAGCAGCCACGAGTGGAGCTTTGGTGTCCCAAATTCATGTAACTGCCTCAGAACCGGGTCAGGGTGTGTGAGGAGCGACCCCCCGGCTGCTGCCTGCTCCCAGCTGCCGAGGCTCGCCCAGCACCAGGCACTGCTTATTTTGCTGGGACCAGGTTAAAAAAATCACTTACTGCGTGTCTAAGGGACTTCCCACACAAACAAAAAGCCTAGTGGAGCAGGTCTTGCTCTGAGGTGCTGCCAGGTGCTGTTGTATCATACTTCTTAGACAGTTACCACTTGGGGATGCTGGCAGCTTGGTGTAATTCGCCTCTTGCCTCTCTGAACATTTTTGTATGAATAAAGGCTCACAGATTTCTTCAGATCTCGTTTTTTTCAGTGATCCTATTTATTGCCTCGCAAATAGCACGCAATGGCACGAAGAAGGAGGCAGAAGCTGTCATATGGGAATACGCAACAGGGGTGGGAGAAAACTTTAAAGACCTTTGACAGGTTTGAGTTTAGCATTTTAGTAACCCCTCCCTCCTCCTGACCAAAAAAAAAATAAATAAATAAGTACTGTGTAATGTTTTGTGAGGTACCCAGGGAACCGGGTTCATTTAAAGTCATTTAAATCTATTTTATCACCTGCTAATTACAGATATTTCTCACTGCATGCTCACACGGGATAGATACCAATTTTCAGTAGCAGTTTGAGACAACTGCATTCAGTGGTCCAAAGGTACCAAAAGGTGTCTGTATTTAAAGTGCTGATCACCATGGCTCAAAACGAGAGCTTCTTCTCCTGTAGCATGTGCCACTAGCACTGCACAGCAGCTTTGGTCACTTACAATGAGGTCACAACTAGTTCTTCTAAACTTCAGTGCTAATTTTATATAAGCAGTTATGATTTTATAACCAGACGTGACAGAACCCTAATGATACATACAGAAATACCATGCAGCATGGAATTACTTGCCCGATCTTTCCAATTGCAGAACATCTTTAAGATTTTGCATGTCCACCTTAAATTCAACTACCAAGGCTTCTGTTGTCATTAGGAGCTTATCTTTGCCATCATATTTTTGGTCCCTTAGCAATCTTAAAGAAGTGCAGTGTTTTACCTCATTGTTTAAATCATTGTGTAAAACTTTTGGAACTCGAGTGTTCTCTGTATATTTTTAGTTCCCTTAAAAACTCATAGAAGAGTATTAGGAATGTTCTTGTCTATGTAATTTATATTTACATCAATCAGCAGTGTTAATGGGAAAAAAAAAAAAAAAAGGAAGACAGAGAATTATATGCCTGGCTTAAAAATCTTAATACATCAAAAATAAGTAGAACATCATTAAATAATGACAGTACATAATGAATATGATTTATGCAGGGTATGCACTACTTACTTGTCATGCAGAGTGCTGCAATCACCCCTTCAGTCATAGGTGAAGGTAATTAAATACTGGGTTTGCTATTGGGTAAGCTTCTGACCTCTGTCCCCGAAGATGCAACAGTGCATTCACAGTTAACAGGTTTTGATCATTAAAAAGCTGAAGAATTAATTGATTAATCTTATTAAAATGTATTGGAGGAATCATAACATTTTCCTCTTAAATCCATTCCAACATCTGTGAAAATCAGACATACTGAAGGTAGAAAAAACTTGCCTTTTTCCTACTTTGAAATTTAATTAAATAATCTGTTTGAAAAATCAGTCAGTTAACTCAATACTTGCATGTAGATATTTAAATAATTAACAGAAGTCTTGCAAACCTGAGGACAATTAATATTGTTAAAGATGTTTTATTTAGGCCTTTTTTTTTTTCCCCCTCTTACCTAATATTCACAGGGCCCAAATCTCTGAGTTGCTGACTACTACTGAGTTGCCTCTGATATCCATTAGTCTTTAATGGGGTATATTTGGAGAAGCAATAAAGGAAAGATTGAAATGCAATATTTGGGCAAACATATAATTAAACTGTACACACTTTTTTTTTTTTTTTTTTTTTTTAACTCTATAAAGAAGGACAAAGCCTTCTCAGTAGTCTAACAGAGGCTGTTATCAGCAGGACCTGCTGAATCCTTCAGGTTCATTCTGTGATTATAAGGACAGTTACAGACACAGCCGCAAACAAAACTCTGCCTAATATTATTTTTCCTGGAGTGGCTGGAGACTAAACAGAAAAATGGTGACACCTGATGCAGCAAACAGATGTGCACATGAGGATGGAGAGTCTCAGTGAACAACAGAATTGTTCTGACTAGCATAAAAGCTTCTCAGGAGGAGGATGCCTTCCTGAGGCATCATGAAAACCCATTTGAGTAGCCTACAAAGAAAACCATCTTTCCATACTTACAGCAGCACTGAAACTGGAAAGAGCATTAACATCTCAACAGTTAAAGTATCCAACCTTACCATTAGAAAGTGTTTTTAAGGCATCTAACATTAATCCATGCCATTGTTAAGCAGCATTATTTATTCTGACACTAACAGTGATGCATAAAGTATTATCTACACAAATACCTCATTTTTGCACCTACAATCATTTTGTTCCAATTGTTCCTGATCAATTAATTGCCAGGGGCATAGGCAGCAGCTAAAGAACACATCCCTGCATAGACCTTTTTCTGCCTACCACAACTACAAAGTGTCAGTGCACATGCTCAAAGTGCTGGGCTGACATACTGTATGCTGCAGTTTCAGTCAGTGGATAAAGGCAAAAGTAGTCTTTCAAGTTCTGTATATTATGCATTTCCAGTTCCCCCGTTTTGGAAATAACAGTAGACTGAAACGTACTTGTCAATTTTATTTTTCACAGTACGATTGCACATGCAAAGTTGAAGTATCCCTAAGGAGTCAATGTTTTATCTGAAGTTTGGTCTTTTTAATATCTTCATAGTCATTCAAATTGTTTTCTGCTAAGACCCAAAAATTCCAGAGCATTGCCAGCCTTGAGTTTATCCTGTAAAAATAAAACACTTATATATGTTTGTGTGTATTTAAGTCATGTTTTAGTCAATTGTTTTTACTCAGATGTTTTCACTCTTGCTTTAAAATGCTCTCATGAACTGCTTTAAAGAGACTGAAGGGCCTCTTCCAATCTTTGCAGGAATTACTGTACTCCACTGATTTTTCATTTTTTTTTTCCCCCCAGGTCTAAAACTAGAGCCTTAAAAATGATTCATTCCCTCCCTCCCCTGCCCCCCCCCCCCCCCCCCCCCCCCGCTCTCCTCTCCCCCCCTCGTCCCACCAACAAACAAAACCCAAAAAATCCATCCACCCAAATTGTACCTTCAGTTTATGGTCAAAATCTTCCATTGAGTCAATCAGTTTTCCAGGTTCCAGTTCCCCCAGTGGAAAAGGATAATCTGTCCCTAAAATAACTTTGTCCTAGTGATAAAGAAACACATCATACATTCTGTAGTATCATCAAAGGATATAGTTTCACATGCTTTCTGGAATTTAGAATAAATCACAGGAAGTTACATATATACATTGAACTGATTCATTATGAAAGTGAATGTGAACATAGTCTCTGGATTCCAATTTACATTAAAAAAAAAACAACAACAACAACAAAAAACAACAAAGCTTAAAAACAAGTATTTGAGATTATTTGGGAATTTAAATTTTAAAAATAGTATTGTCTGTTTCTTAATTGTTTCTGTGTTGCCTAACTAAAGTGTTGAGTACTTTTATTTCTGATATACAGAAAATTCAAAATGTAAAACCTGGGCATGTGGAAGTGAGTGGCTGCTCTGATGACTATGGTACAAATACAAATGGTAATTTCCTATGGAGATTGACTTTCTTTATTGTGGTGCAGCTTTGAAATGTTACAAAATGGCATCTATTTTTCATCTCCTGCCCTACTAGTACTGTTTCTACTTCTGAATTATTTTTCATGTTCAAGGAAGTTACTTGCATGCTCTGCACTGCTGTCCAAAAAGACCATGAAATCTTTTGGCAGATTTCTTGAAGGATCTCAGGAAGTTCTCCACCAAGCTCACAAAAGATGCTTGGATTTGGATTCTTGAATTTGAAATTCTTGATTATACACACACATAAATGCACTCACTCAGACAAACCTGAATTTATATATACTTGAAAAGAATGTGTAATAAAACAAACAAACAAACAACCCAAAGCAATCAAAATTATCTTTCATGAAATACTTTAAAAGCTGTAATACTTGCAACATGATACTACTTAAGCATGGTAAAATGTAGAACTATTACAAACATTTAAATTCAAAAAATATTTAACTGGTATTTAACTTCATAATTTAACTGGTATTCAGCTTCAGATAATACAATCAAAATCTCATTTCCGAATTTCCTATATTTTTTGGAAGTCTATGATTTTCTTAAAATGTCATTGTCTTTAACTGGGATTGGGTATTAACTATGAGCTGGAAACCTGTATGTGAGAATCTGAGTGACATGATCCGATTTATTTCTGAAAGCAACAGTAAGGGAATAGAAAATTCAGTAAGAATCCGTATGCATCACTCCTGTTATCAGAGGCGGAAACGAATAGGCAGATTCTCAATGGGTCCGCATTGTTATATGTTCATTTCCACACCGCAATGATATTTCTCATATTATCATCTACCCTAGAGATTGAATATTGCCAACTCACTTGATTTTATCAAAAGTCTATTTTCTTTCAAGCTTCATCTCCTGGAGACATGAATATTTGAAAACCACCATTTTCATTAAAAATGTATGTTTTGAAATGTCTCATAAATTTAAAGTCAAGCTCATGAATTTTGGGGAACTTGTTATAGCATTTAAATTCAGTTGCCAATATGAAATAGGACAAAGAAAATATATTTCAGTTATTTTATGAAATTGTCCTTTTTCTTGTTTGTCAAATGCTGCTTATTTATTTTACCTCCAATAGATGTCACCAGAGAGTCTGTGAAAGAGTCTAAACGAACCCTCACAAGAAATCCAAAGATACAAATTCTATTGTTCTCTCCTATATTATTGTATTATAATGTATTACAGAAGTCCTGCCATATGATTAGAACAGGAGAATTTATATTCCTCTGTCTACTGCATCAATTTCTGAGTGCAGATTAAAAAAATATGTTTGGGTATGTGTACGATTAAACAGCCAAATACATTCTTTTATTCATTATAAAGTGCAGTCTGGTACCAAGGCATTTTCTGCACATATGAAAAACAAATGTATGCCACAAAAAAATACAACAACTAAACAACAACAACAAAAGCAAAAAATACCAATTAGCATACTAACTTCATATTGGAAAATGGATTTCTTAGTAAAGGAGAAAGTACCTCCTCAGCTGCTTATTACTGAAAATTAAGAAGGTCAGGAAGGTTTGTACATTCTTGTTTAAGTTTCCTGTATACCAGAGCAGAAAGAAATCTCACTCCATCATTGGAATAATCTGTATATGTTATTTCGATTATTTTTTTATTTTCCTCTAGTTTAAAGCATTTCCTAGTGTTTCAGGGGATCTGTTCATAAACAGCAAAATTAAGAGCTGTAAATTAATGAGAACATCTAGAAGTAGAATTATTGCTGCTATTTATTAGGCTATTTATTTATAATCTTTGAGCTTCAGTTTATACCCATCTGTAAAATGGGGTTTGCAATCCCTGTATTTATCAGCTGGCCTCAGAGAAGTCCTGTGAAGTCTCTGCAGATAAACAACACTCCTGGCATATTGTCTATCATTGTTCATGTATAAATGATAAAGATATCAGCAAAGTTCATTTTTCTTATTAGACCGTAATGTTCAGTGCCTTAATAAAGCCTCTTGCCTTTCAGAAAGGTAAATATGGCTGACAATTTGCCTCAACAGACCCTTCTACTCAAGGGAATTTTTTTCACAGCAGTACAGACCTGAATCTTGAAATGAATCTCAAAGAAAGTCAAGCATGGTTTCTTCCTCTTACGTCAGTGAAAAATTGTATTTCTCCTGAATCTCACCTTCTTTCCTGCTGTCGGAATACATCTCAAGAAAAGGCCAGATTGTTATAGCCAGTTCAGCTCCAGCTTCTGGCCTGAGAACGTTTTACCTACTGGTGATGGACGCTGAAGAATCACCATGAGGTTTTTGCAGAGATGCACTGAATCATTTAATCATCTGCCAACCCAGATCTTCACTTTTTATAGCCAGAATCTTTAGGGACTTTTTGTTTAGTTTATTCACTTCATGCTACCTCATTGTGGGGAGAGCAAAGGACTGCAGCAAATCTGCAGCCTCACAAAAGTATTTCTCAGAAATGTTTACTCTTGCCTCCTTTAACTGGGATAGGCTCCAATTAACCTGCACCCCAAACTAGGAAGGGCTGAAGTTAAATGTACGTGACTCAGAGCTATCCCTGGATTTTAATATTCATAAGTTCGAGGCCCACACATGACATTTTGATGCCACGTAATGGCTGTTCCCTGAGGACCTGATGCCACGTGTATGCAGATCTTTACACACACTGATGCCCTTCCTGCACAGCTCCCAGCTATACTCCCGAGAGCTGTCCTATTTCAAACCTTTGGTTTATAAAGTTACACGTCATGCGAGAGACCCAATCGCAATGTTTTTAGCCTGGCATTTATTCATCTTACCCTTGTTATTCTGCCAACACATGATTTGACTTTTGGAATGGTATTATGTGAGAACGTCAGCTTTAATGGGAAAATGAGGGAAGTTTTTCATCTTCATGGTTATAAAGCAAGGCTTGAAAATACGATGTGAATGTTTCTTCAAGGATAAGATGCCCTAGGCTTTGAAAAAGAGAAAGACAATGTACTGCTTTCCAAGTTCTCCTAATTCTTAAAAGCATTTGAGTTTTTGGGATCTGACTCATGACTTTTCAGTACCATGGTTGCCAAATATTGCAACAAGAAGCCAAATCTGCTTCTTCGTTAAATACACGTAACTCTCTTACCGTGTTTCACATTAAGAAAGAAGAAAGTCTCATTTTAATTAAACTGCTCCTTTATTTTGAAAGAAATCTGGCTCTATGAGTAGTTCCACTGGACTGAGACTTTTCTTGAAAATATCTGCCATAAATACAACGCTATCTCCATCAAGTGCTTCTTCTTGGCAGCCTGATCTTTAGCCAGTAAAGTAAATAGCTGCTCATTATATGTGCCTGACTCAAAGCTCTTCCTACCTCAAATAATTTCTATAGGTGATGTATTTCACTAATTCAATGGACTTCACATTGCTCTGAACCTCTGCAAAGTAGAGCTTAGATTTCAACCTGTTCAGTTTCTCCCCCCACCTTCTCCCCTTAGAATTAAAGATAACAGAGCTCACTCCATCCTATCAGTGCTGTTCTGGATAAGGAATCCTTTGGAGTAGGGGAATTTTAGAATGATGTAACACAGGCATGGCTAATTATATTGCCAGCACATGGCCCACTCAGATATAGTCATGTCAAAGACTATGTATGCACTTGTAGATAAAGCAGGCTGTAGACGGTTTTTTGGCCCTGAGGCCAACCACCCAATACCACCCAAGTATTTTCCCCCTCCAAGACAGGATGGCTGCATTTATTCTGTTTAGATATCTGTATTCTGTTGTGCTTGTTAATGTGAAAAATTACTATAAAACACAACATTCTGCAAAGGAGACACTGAAAATGAAGACGCACACTGAAAAAAGTAGATTTACTCCTCACTAAAGTTATCAACTGGTCAGTCGAGCTCAGATTATACCCAACCTGGCAAAGAAAGCTGCCTCTCATGAAACAGTAATTATTAAACTGAACAAAGCAGGACTGCCTACTAAATCAGAAAGAAAGAGGTACTAGGTAAAATTCATCTAAACCTCTGTAAGGCTTTAAAAAAAGAAATTGGCTATAAAAGTCAGCATGTTCCACCAATGAAAGGGTTTACTAAAAAATAGCAGCCTGAAAAGGAATCCTTGTGCTTTCACAAATGCCCAGCCCTGCAGTGCATCCTCCACAGGGTAACCAAATCTGATCCCAGAGAGGCTGCAGAGGTCCAGTGAAGGCTCACTACACCATGAGAAGTATCTTCCAATGACCAGTTAAGCAGGAATGTTCTCTGGCATGCAGCAGGGGACTAGAGAGATGTTTGAACCCAACACAAATTGAATATACCTAAGGAGTCTTTCTTCCTCAGACTACAAGCTACACGGGGGCAAATGGTTGCAAAAGAATTTTATGTAAAATATGTGATTTGGTATTATGTAAAGATACAAAGAGTGGATGATAATATTTATGTGTATAGAAAGGGTAACAGGCACAACAAATAAAATGTGTCATCTTATCACAGAGATAAGAATATGAGTAAGAGGCAAAGGATCAGTGAGGCTGTTGAAAACAAGAGTGCAAAGGTAACGTATACCTGCAAAAACAGACTTAATGTAAGATGACTGTACGCAGCAGAATTTTTATTTGGATCTTAAATCTTTCATTTTCCTTCAATAATTCCTTGTTTCTAGCACTGTTTTTATACTGGGAAAGATTCTACTGCTGTTATCATCAGAGACATTTGTTATTGTCTGGACTTCACAACTGTGTTCATTAAAAGCCAAGTACAAGCACAGATACTTAAATGACAACACTGATACGTCATAGGCAGAACAATAAAGTGGGAAGAGGATGACTTACCTCCTATCAGATAGAAAACAAAAGACAGCAAATCCAATTTCTCAGATTGAATTTAAAGAATAGAATCAGTTGCAGAAGCCCTATTCCATTCCCTTCAGCCAGTAACCTCTCCCAGACCTTTCCACCTTATGTCATATTGCTGAGCTCAAACCACTCAGAGAATTAAGGATACCAACATCCCAAGTAGGACACTGAGCTAATGTATTGCATCAAGAAACTTAATTTCAGAAATCTGCTGGCAAGGGAAGAGACACCGGAGAGGCTCCTGCACATGATTTTTAACAACGCCAAGTAACTTTTAGATTAGCTAATTGCAATCCACAACAAATTACCAGCTATACAGTCTATGTGTTGCTTCTTAGGAGGCAAGGTATGGAAGTTAAGAGTTTAAGCATGATGCATAGACAGCACAATTCTCACAGTCGCCATAGCTCAGAGCAGCCTTGAGGTGGAAAGCTAACTTGCTACTCTAAAGCAGAACTGCTCTGAGACTTGAATTCTATGCATGTTAAACAGAAAAAAAAAAAAAGTTAAGCTCCTCAGTAATGTATTAACGTATTAAGCATCCTGTTGTACTTTCTTTCCTGCTTTGCTCTTGAATTCAATAGTTTAACTCAAAAACAGTAACAGACCAAAAAAAAAAAAAGGATGTGTAGGTTTCAGCTATGTTGAATCGCACAGCTTCTAATTTACCAAGGTCTTTCTAATGATGGCAAAATATGCCTCCCAACATTTAAAAATGCAAACAACAAAAAAAGCGAGTGGTCTTGTCTCCTTGGCAATAACAATAAATAATAATAACAACAACGAAGGAATCTGACCACCTACACATGGCAATTTAAAATTCAAGAGCTAGACTCATCCCTGCTATACTATACCTGTGTGTAGAATGAGAATATACTTATGACAAACATGGCCTGGATTTGGGGATAACAGAAGGTAAGTGCCAATCTGTTATTCTATAAGCTTTCAGGTATCTTATAAAATTGAAGTGCACATCACATATAATAACATTTTCAAATCTTTTCTCAAAATGACTTAATGCCATTGGATACTGTAAATTACAGTTACATTCAAAAGGTAATTATACATCACAAAAAGTCAGGTACTGTTGACCATGACATATTTACCATGTAAAGGTTGGTAGCAGAAATTAACAGAAATCAATATTGGGCTGGAGCCCTAGCATTTTGTTAATAATGAGTTTGGTGCCTAAAACTTCATCCCTGACACAGATCTCTCCATCAGTGCTCAGGAGGACTAACATTGCCAAAAAAATGCTGTAATATGCCTGGAAAGAACTTGGCAAATGCCACCTGAGTTAATACCCACTGATGTTATAAGAACTTGCCAATACTAAGAGCTCATTAGCAGATCTTCTGACAAGTAAATCAAGCCGGGATTTATCTTTCTTGCTGATAATGGAACTAAAGCTTCATGGCAGTTTCTTTGCACATTTTATGGGGCTTCTCCTACAAATCTATTTTTGATTCCTGATGGATTTAAGAGAGAAATATTCTCCCTTCTGTTCTTATAGCTGTAGTGTTATTGTAATTGTATACATATGTAAATACATTGTGTATGTACACTTCACAAAAACTTGTGACAGCATTGTGTCAAGGTGTATATGTGCTGTCACTGTTGAATTTTTCATGAATCTTTAAACGCAGTTTTCCTAAAAAGTAAAAGTACTGTAGGGAAGCTGAGTCCAATCTCAAGGATACAGATTTCCTGTGCAGCACAGACTGAAAACCCATGGATTTCAAACAGATGTGATCTGGGTCCACAGTACCAAGATAAGGAAAAGCAATAATTTATTCTGCTTTATTATTTTTGGTTGACCCAGGCAAGTCATTTCTGTATCAGTTTCTGTATGGACTTATTGCAGCAAACATTCAGACTTTAAAGATAAAAATGGGAAATCAACAGTAACTTTTTCTCTAGGAAGAAGGAAAACATCTTACTTAGCTGTTTTTCTGAACTTTGGTCATACAAGAGGCCCTGGTGACAACAGCCTCATACCTGAGGAAGTACTAAGTAGCCTAGAAACTAATATACAGGAAGATGAATACAGTTGTCGACACAAGAAAGCCAACGTCAATAGTTTGCATTTCTGTATTTGTTATCTGGTGAGTTCAAGAGATCAGGACACAAATACAAGCCTCTTGTTGATTTATAGCTATCCATTAGAAGTTGGCAAGGGTTATGCTGTCTTCCCCTCCTTCCTGAGTATTTAATAATAAGAAGGAATCATTTGAATTACTAATAAGAAGGAATTATTTGAATGGCCTTGGATTTTTTCTGATGCACACTGTATATGATATAAACAGTCTGCAAAAGTACAAAGATTTCTTCACTTTCTATTCTAACAATTAAAATATTTTTGAAGGCCGTGATGTTTAATGTGCTAGCCAGGATGCCCACAAAAATCATCTTTATTACTGACTCTTTAATGCCTACAACTTGCCAAGTGGAAATACTACTTGATTTCTTCAGGTACGCACTTGAAGAAGTATGCACTTAAAGACGTTTGAAAGCAAGGCTCCAAATGAGGCAGCCTTTGTGTGCAGTCCCATCCTAGAATCACAGAATATCCTGAGTCAGAAGGGACCCACCACGATCATTGAGGCCAACTCCTGGCTCCACACAGGACCACCCAAAAACCAGACCCTATGTCTGAGAGTGTTGTTGAAATGGTTCTAGAACTCCATCAGGCTGGTTGCTGTGACCACTTCTCTGGAGAGCCTGTCTCAGTGTCATACCATCTCTTAGAGAAGAATCTTCTCATAATATCCAACCTGACCTTTCCCTGATGCAACGTCTTGCCATTCCTGCAGTCCTAAATCCTGGTTAACCTTATGCAAGGAACTAGTCTCTGTGAACTAGGGTTCACAGTGGATGATTTCCTTGATTAAAACCAGCACCTCAAAAACTCCCTACTATAGTAAGGAACATAATCAACACTACAGAAGCACGTCAGTTTATAATAACTCTAGGTGAATAGTAACTAGGTGAATATGCTGTCTTTTTCTTGCTTTCTTCCTTTCTTCTCCTTTTGCTATTTCATAGAGAGAAATAATCCCAGAATGACTTACCTACTTCTGGAAGCATTAAAACTCACCTCTCCTATTACACTTGTTAGAAGCCTTAGTGCACCACTATCATGGACAAGAGAGTCTGTGTAAAATGAACCAAGGTATTTTCTTGGATCCACCTTATTATCCACTGCACACAGATCAGGGCGCACGTTGAATCCATGGGAGATTCGCCCCACTGTGTATGGAAAAGCTCCACCTACAAGGACAAATTTTTAGCAACAGAAATTGAAAATATGAAGGAGGGAAAGAGTGACATCATCATCAAGGAGATATGTAAGTTTTATTGTTAACTATATAGAATGAAAGTGCCCTGTACTGGCAATTTTTTTATTCCTTCCCTTTCATTACCTTCTTTCTCTGTTTTCCCCACTTCTTCACGACAGTAACGCCCAAATTCCTACTGCTCCCTACTCCTCCTTTCCCTAAGCCCATAAACTGACTCCTGTCTCCTCTCACTCCTCAATTTCCTTAAAGGCTACCATAGCAGTTCAAACATTGGCTGAATCATGCTACAGAACATTAGTATGAGCAACCCATCTGGCAGATATCCTCACTGGGCTAAGAGTACTCAGCAGGTGGCAGGCTTACAGTGGTAACCACATTAACTGGCATACCAGAAAATACAATTGTATCATGCTCAACTAAAAACCAAGTATATTACTCACCTCCATGTGCAAAGCAAACTTTAAGCTTAGGAAATTTTTCAAAAATTCCTCCCATAATCATGGAACAAATGGCCATGGTTGTTTCTGCTGGCATGCCTAGGAACAAAAAAAGCTTTATCATATATGGCCAAACCTTGAATTTTAGATGTTATCTTCATTTTCCTCAAAAAGCCTTGAGCATACTGAAAAAGCAAGTTACAGAGCAGCTGCTAAAGGTTATGCGTTTTCCCTGCTAGAGGAACATAGTCCTCCATGCTAATTAATTGAAATGAGGAAATGGGACAAGAAGCTGGGATCTTCTGAATTCTAAACCCACTTTTTATCCTATACCACAGGGACAACTGTCTGGCAAGCTGGGTTATGTCCTGAACGGCATTTCACTGGCTTAGCTCCACAGTTATCCTGGCTCAAAGGCAAGTCTGGAATCTACCATGTTCTCTTCTCACCTGTGCTTCTGGGTTTCCTTTGTGTGGAAAGTAGAGCAGATACATTGGAGCATATTCCAACATGGAACTGTGGTTTAGTTATGACATGGTGCCAATTTCTACAGTATAGAAAGAACTGATATCTCTCAATAGCTTGGATGCCCAGTGCTAGGGATCTAACAGGAGTTTAGGTTCCTATATCAACCCTCCATTTCTCAGCACACCTATTATATTTAGAATATTATGTCATTTATGTACATAACTTTAGATATCCAGCTTGGAAATAAGGAACTGTTGGAATTACCCTCTCCTTGGTGGAAACAATACCTATCCCACACAAAAGGGTGTCTTTAATTCATATTTGTTCTGTACTCTCAGATGCAAAGCCTTTTGGACTAATTAGGAAAATATTTTAGATTATTATGCTTTGTTAGGTAAATGTAACAATTTTAATCTCTTTTTAAGTCTATGTTGTAGAGCTTGCTCTGATTAAGACTAACTGATATTATTCTAAAATAATGCACTGTTGCTTGGGACACTACGATTTTCAAGAGTGTTTTGCAGAACATGTATTATATACATATTGCATATATTGTTCAGAGCATCTCTACTAGAGGCAGAGCAAACCTCTGAAAAACAAACAAACAAAAGAAAAACAAAACAAAAACACAAAAAAGAGTGAGGGTGGAATCAGTCTTAAACATTTCCATTTCTAAGTAGCAAGCTAACCTACTTCTGGTTATTCAATGTCATCCGCATTTACCTAGTGGGTGGGGAATAAAACAGAAACTAGATGAATTCCCTCCGTCTCTGGGGAGCTTCTGAAGTACACGTTGTTTCAGCTATAGTTGATGTGAACTTAGATTCAGTATTTCTTCTCCAATCAACCTATTACTAGGAAATAGTCCAATGAAATTCTAGGAAACAGTGTTTGGTTTCGCTTACTCTTTTTACTTAGTCCAGTGACAGTCTGTAAACAAAAATTAAGCAAAGTAAATGTACACTTACCTATCAGCCATGGAAACCAGTACTTGGACATCCTTCCATCTAGTTGCATGTCCCAGGGATGTACAAAAAGACAGCAATTTAATTGTTCAGCAGCCTGCAGCAAATACAAAACATCTAAATCTTGACTTAATCCTACCAAAATGCATCTTAGGTTTTAGCCATGCTTTAAAGGTTTCCTACAAAACTGGACCAAATATTAGTACTAGTAATATAAACAGGTGCAGAATTATAAGTAAGAACTATAAGCAATAGTTTATTTACTCCTCTGGTATGTATCCTCTGGTACATATCCTGAAGTCCTCACTCAGACTCAAAGTTCTTTTTGAGACTACAGGACTGGAAACACTGATGATAATATCTTTCCAGTAAGCCAAATGTTCCTCACATTAATGTGCTACAAACCCATTTTTTAGCTGTGTGTACATCAGTCATCCTGCAGTATAAAACTCAGTTCAAATTAGGCTTCTATTGGTTTCGTTTCACATATAAGGATTACTTCTCAGAACGTTTTATAGAACCATTTTAGGATGGTTTTCTAGAATTGTTCCTGCTTCACTAAGGAGTTTTTATAGTTGTTGTGCTACATTTGCCCCCTTTGTCCCTCTGCTTGGTTTAAAAAAAAAAAAAAAAGTTAAAACCGTTCCTAATCCACCCTGAGTCAGAAATCTAGCTGCATTCTGATCAAGAAAGAACCCATGTCCACGCTGATACATCAATTTTTCCAATTACTCCTACCTTTGGAAAGGAAAGCAGAGAAACAACACAGGATGCTGATCCCAATTGTGACTATGTGCTTAATGCTATGTGCTTAACTATGTGCTTAATTTTAAGTATACACTCATCAACATCATTCATATCCTTAACTGGGATTTAACAGGTTCATTTTGTCAGTTGTATTTCTGAACCTCCTCTTGTTGCTAAGGAGACTATCACACATTTGAAGAATTTTGGTTTATTTACCCACACATACATAAATAAAACTGCAACTTTTGGATTGTACGGAGTAATTGTCATATACATTTGCAAATTGAAAATAGCAATTCAGTAACTGGCTTGGCAGATTGATAAATTTCAGTATCAAATATGGCTTAATTTCACAATCTTTATTATCCAGGAACATTTCTAAAAATGACAGAGGTTTCTTCCTACACGTGCTAAACATAAGCTGAAGAACGTACAGTACATTAGAGAGATCCCAGTACAAGGGAAATGTGGAGCTACTGCAGAAAGTTTAGTGAAGAGTCCCTAAAGGACTGGATCAGCTCTCCCATAAAGAAAGGCTGAGAGAGTTGGGAGTATTCAGCCTAGCGAAGAGGAGGCACAGGGGCATCTTATCAATGTATATAAATACCTAAAGGGAAGGTACAAAAATGATGGAGCCAAGCTCTCTGTGATGCCCAGTGCCAGGACAAGAGACAGGGGGCACCAACTGAAACACAAGAGGTTCCACCTAAACATCAGGAAGCACCCCTGCACTGTGTGGGTGACAGAGCACTGGCAGAGGTTGCCCAGAGAGGTTGTGGAATCTCCCTCCTTGGAGGTCTTCAAAATCGGCCCGGACATGGTCCTGGACAAACTGCTGTAGGTGGCGCTGCTAGAGCAGAGGCCCTGGACCAGATTACTTCCAGACAGCCCTTCCAACCTCAACCATTCTGCAAGTCTGAGAGTGTGTGCATCTCCAAGAGCAGAAGCTGATAGTAAACTGCTTGCAACCACGAAAACAAACAGCCCAGATGCTATGCTAATAGCATTATTGAGTAAATAGAGAATTCTGAAAAACAACCTCTATGGATCAATTTCAAGATGACACCTATAATAACCTGTGAAACAGATATAGAATGTACATTGATGAAACTCTGTAAGTTATAAACATGGCCATCCCTAAATGAACCTCAGACTATTTAAGAAATGCAATCTATAAGCTCATTTTATAACCAAAACATTTGGAATTTTTGGTTCCATTTGCATATAGGATACTTTGGCTCTATAGGTATCTTACTTTGAAATCTCTGAAAATCTCAGAGAGTTTATCAATTATCTCAATAGGATTGGATATAGTAACTTGAACCCCAAAGCAAACAGTGTAGAAATGCTTTACTTCATACTGCACTTCTCTTCACAAACCAAGAAGGCAACTCTGCGGTAAGAATTCATATCATAAAAAGATTTCATTATTCATTATTATGAAGTAGGTTTCAGGATGTTTTATATCACTTTCTTGTCATTACATCATATGATCAATTATCACGTATAATTAAAGCTGAAGCTCTCTGACCACTGGTGATTAGTCGGATGTAACTGCATGGTGTGAAAGTGGGATTGTGTTGATTTCACTTGGGTGAATAAAAAACCTGGTACCAAGCACTAACACAAGTCTCAGACCTCAGTGTTATTTCACAGGTTTAAGCAGGCTGGATAAATGAATCCACAATTAAAAAACATTTGAGGTGCACTCTTTAAGAAAGCTTGTGTAATTTTAAATGAATGTTCTTAGTAGCTTGATTTCCCAGTCACTAAAGAAAATTACTGACAGTCTCCTGTAAATGTTCTTTCTTTTACACTAAGCAGAATAGGAGGGTCAATTGTTTTAATGTATATATAAATTTAGCTGATGATTGAACACATCCCAAGATATTTTTAGACAGAATTCCATGTCACAGAATTCCATCAAATAAAAAGAGAAACATTTACTCACAGCATAAATATCATACAGTTCTGGTGCATTCAGGTCCCATTCGTTGACATGAGATCCTATTTGTACTCCAGGAAAGCCAAGTTCATTCACACACCGATGCATTTCCTTCACAGCCAGGTCTGGAGCTTGCAAAGGTAACGTACCCAAGCCAATGAACCTCTTGGGGTACTTTTTTACTGTAGCAGCTAAGTCATTATTTAATATCTGGGATAGATCTAAAGTATCCTGAGGTTTGGCCTGATAAGATATTAAGCAGAATAGTACATTAAAATATAGTTCTCAAATGTTATCACCTTTGGAAGATATTGGATAAATGTCACTGCAAACAATTCAGAGACAGTGTTTGAATTTGAAATTTACAGTTCTGAATGGCCAGAAATCAGTAGGGCTAAATTTTGCCTTGTTTTAAATCCTCTGGGTAAAGTTCTCCTTCTTGTCTCAAATATTATATCAACTGTGGCTGCCTTCAGTGCTCAGGAAGAATGTAAGAAGGCCCAGGTTGCTGATGCACTAAAGTATCTGGTCTATTGTGTAAACCAGTCCTTTGTTTTTGTTTATCCAAATGCAAAAACCTGAGCAAGCCATTTTCAAACACAGCAATGAATATTTACTATCCTATTATCAGAGTTGAAGAGAGAAATATAATAAATGTGGAATGATGGAGCACGAGAATTTTACAGAGAAAATTTGAGCAAAGCTCTCTAACATTTAGAAAAAGATAAGATATAATTCAAGTAAGGGAACTGCAATATCTAGCTAAGGAACTGCAATATTCACCCAATTAGTTTCCTGTTTTCCCCCTAATATATTCCTAGAGGAAAAAATTCCCGTAAATATCAGAGTGAAATTTTAAACGTATTTCATGCAACAAGAAATTCTGAAATTCAGTGGCACTACTTATACATGGACTTAACACAATGACTTCCATGTAGCATGTCTGTTTACTTGACTTCTAGTCATAAAGTTCAAACAGTCAAATTAAGAATGTATTGAGAAAATCATATTGCTATGATTTATCTTCTCAGACTATTTTAACTTCCTTGATGCATTCAGGATCAAGCCGTGCACGGAACATATTAGCTACAATTTGCAACTGAATTTTAAGTTTCAAAGGATTCTATGTCAACGAGTGCTCCTCCCATGCCACATTTAAAAGGAAGTGGACTGAAGTCACAAAAATACCTTTGATTTTTTAGTTCATGAGAAGATACTGATTGATGCCTAACTCCTGGAATCAGTCCATACACACCTTCCTGCTAACCAGGGACTTGTGTTAAGTGAATGCTCTCTCCATGTTTCCAGCTACCCCCTGATAAGATCCCCAGCAAAAATTCTGTTGCTGGGTTATTTTTAATTACTGTGTGTACTCCAGAGTGGCGCTTTGCCAGGACACCCTGCTGGCTCCTCCAATTCCTGGACTACTTTTTATTTCGTTTTTCTCAGCAAAACAATTCCCCGTTTACTTCAGTGCTCTAGTGCCTATTTCAATCACCTAATTTACAGGAGGTTGAGGAATTTTTCAAAAAAATTGTAACATATGAATTACAAAATATGCTAGTAGGAACCTACCCAGTAGCTGAACATTACAGGGACTGTGGAAAGGACTTGGACTGTGACTCCTGAGAAGGAAAAGAACAGTTATTAATATTTCATTCTTTTGATAAAATGTTGAAAATAAGAAAGTACTTTGGTTTGAAAAGCAGAGGCCTAGAAGGTAACTACTAAAATGGAAAGAATGTTCTAACTTTGGTATGAACAGAACCTGTTTTTTGCTAGTTGATGGTCATGGTAATAAATCTTGTGGTGTATCAGCTTATTAGGATTGCAATGTTTTACTTAAGGAGATAAAAAACTTACAGCAGATTATTTTGTGAAATTAAGTATTTTGATTTTAGCAGTGTTTGATATGCATGCATAAAATTTAATAAAATAGCAATTTAATGTTACATAAACGAACGAATCTTTGTTAAACAAACAGTATTCAATATCTTGTTTACTTTGGGTCACATTTCTTATATATAATTATATATATAAAATTAATAAATAAATATGTAAATTTGATCAAAGATAAACAATGTTATGTTAACAATGGTTGTTAAACAATGTTTTCCTAAATGTTTCCAAAAGCTGTGTTGTGTTAGGTTTTATTCATCCTGCGGCTGTACTACTGAGCTTTTAAGTATAAGAAAGTCTATCTGGTGTTAGAACTAACTTTGATGATAGCAGTAGAGAATTAACTCTATGTTGTTTGGTTTCTGTTCAAAGACAAGTCTATACCCTCACATGTGTTTAAAAGAATGAACTTTATAAATATACAACAGAACAAACAACAAATAGTAATTAGGACTTCACTAAACAGTTACATGCAAAAATGTATTTTTCTTTAATTTTTAGTCTGATTGCAGCACCATCTCATATTGTAACAGATATGCATGCATTTTATCATGCTTTAAAAAAAATTAACATGGGTGTTAGTAATAAAAATACTAATCCAAAAGATGGCAGAAAAACCCTATGAGAATTTAAAAGAATGACCTTGACAAAGCACTTAAATTTTTAGCAAAATGCTTTATATCATTCTCTTTATTTTGAGTAGGAAACAAGAGGAAAAGCTGACTCAGGCATCTCTCTTGCAAGATTTGATTAACATAATGTGCAGCAGCCATGGTTTGGAGGTTAAGAATCACGTCTACAATGACATATTCATCTAAGTACAGCCTATGTTGTATTGTCCACCAATATGCTGCTGGTCACTTGATTAGTATGCTTGAGAACCTTCTCCAGGTTTTCCACACAATGCTTTGTATCTGGTTCCAGTCCATTTTTACGCTTCCAAGCAAATTTAACATAATCTAACATAGGTAGATTTCTATGCTGAACAATCCCAGACACTAGATTTAGTAAGAAGATGAATCAGTATGGGGAAAAAAAAAAAAAAAAAAGACCCTCTACTTTATATTCCAAATATGTTTTCTCTTAGCTTTCTGAGTCCCCTTGGTGCAAAGAGATTAGCAGATGATATACCATAATGGCAGGCATTTCATTACTAACCATACCACTGCAATGACACACAGACCAGTCAGTGCATGTTTGGTTTGATTGCGGAGGTAGGAAGCACCTCTTCAGAAAGTTTTACAAGGTGAAAATAATAAGAAGAGGCAGTTAGGATTAACTGAAAGATTTTATCCCACAAAGTTGTGATGATTTGTATCACAGAACTGTGTTGTTAATTACCTTTACAGCTTGTTTTCCTGAATTACCTTTATAGTTTGTTTTATTGAGTAGATCAAGACACAGGTTTATACACTAATTAGACCTAGGACACATGATCATGAGAATTAATTCAGTCTCTTTGGTACATTGGCTACCATTTCTTATAATCGGCAAGATTTCTAGGGCCCTGCACAAACAAAGCCTTTTAGCAACCAAGCTGTAAGTTATTTCTCTGAATTAATAGCATCTTACAAAGACTGCTACTAGCTTTGTTCAGTGTGGAGTTATGCCATATTTGGATGTTTATTTTTTCAGTATGATCCATCTTGGTCTGTGTTACATAAAGTTGTCATTGAACTAAGTAGCCATAAGCTTTGTAAACTGAGAGGAATAAACATAGACCACAATCTTTATTATTAAAAGAATGAAAAACAGTAAGATTTTTTTTTTAAATACTTAATTAGCTGATGCCTGTATCTTTGGAGTGCAGTAATAAAAAGGGACATTTTTAGAGCACAAGTCACCAGATGGTGCTGTAACACACAGTTTTAGAGTTTTTTTTTTTTTTTTTTTAACACAAGTAAGTAAGCACTGTTTAGTTTGTGAAGAAATACTGTGGTGCTGCTTTTATGATACATTTTATTTTCTGCCATTACAAATAGAAAAATAATTGATCAGACTAAAAATTTCTTTGCTCATTCTCAGTCTCACATCTTGCAAATCTCATTTAGTGGCATGAAGGAACCTGGTGGAAAATAAACTACATGCCAAATTTTCAAATTTATTTCTAAATCAGGAAAACTCTTTCCTGAAAGACTAATGGTAGCAGTTCTCTAAGCTCAGAATCCTCTAGCAAAAATACGGAATGAAATTGCATCACCTAAACAGAAAAAATATTACAAAAGGAAACAATTATATAAAAAAAATCCTACAAGAAACGCAGACTCTTGACATCTGTGGAAAAAAAAGTGGGGGAATGAATTGCTACTGAAAATGAGAAAAGTTATTGGAACATGTCCCATTTGAGTCTGAATATAAAACGTAACATTTTTCACTGATTTTTAGTGGATTTAAATTAAGGAAGTAGTTTGCTAAACCTTTTGATTTTTATATGGTTATTAACCACTTTCAGATGCACTAACAGAGATGTTATTCTGAATGAGACGCAATCATTTCAGTTCCTTAACAGAGGTACCTGAGAGGTCCATCTCCTTGATCCGTACTTCTGGATCCCAGCAGTTCTCTTGAATAACTCTAAAAACCTTTCCATCCTTCATCATCCTTGCCTGTCCCTGTAAAATGACATTTTCATATATTATAAATGTGACAAAGTAGTACATGATAATTTATATAGTGACTTGAGTATATTGTGCTTTACATGAATTCAGAGACAGATTTTTGTTCTTTTATTTTTATTCAGTAGGTATTTTTAAATCAAAAACTATTTTAAAATAGTAACTAATAAAAGACTGTAAAAATAGTCATTTATAGTTTAGATGACATGAATTAATTCTTTAAAATAATAAAAAAAATCCCTTTATATTGCAGTGCGTATCACTCCATATGTTTGGAAAAGATACAAGCTGTCTTAACCAAAGTTTATCTCCAAATCAAATGCTGACCTCCAGATAACACTCTAATTAAATCTGTGCTAAATTTTCCCCTTGGGTATGCGTGTGTTCTTTTAAAATCAACACCACAAAATGCTTCCAATAACTACAGAAATAATTGTGCAACTCTCTTAAATTCCAGCCAGTTGTTTCAGATCACCAGTCATACTGAGGCAAAAGCAGACCTATTACGTTGTCTTCAGATTACATTTTCTCCTTAGGAACAGAATTACTGAAAAACTGTATTTGGAAAAAGCAAGCAAGCAAGCAAACAAACAAAAAACAACAACCAAAGCACAAAGCTGAACACAGTATAAACCATGACCTGAATTACTGTAATGCCTTTCCCATTCCTCCACCACTAATTCCCAAACTTACAAAGTTCAAAATATTATCAAGGTCAGGAAATTTAATACTGTTCCATTAACTGTCAACATGGAAACTTCCTTTTCAAACTTATTTTTTGGTTGATACGTCAACTGTGCAAAGATGATGAGTAGGACAATGACGTCACATTAAGCAAAGGAAAATGCTTGTCTGGGTTTTACATAACCATGCTTCTATGATCTTGTAAAGACAGACCAGACAGTATTTCTGTTGGCTTAGAAGTAATTGATTAGCTATAATTTACCAATAGTTGTAAGGCCTGAGTGTTATTTGGTTGCTTGTAGCTACTTAGAGTGTAAGTGAAATAGCTGAAGTCCTCAAGATCCCCATCTTGGATCTGAGGATATGGAATTGGTGAGCGTGGTCATGCAGGAAACGTACTGGACAGAAGGGACACTGAATGTGCAGTTGAAAATTGAAAACCAGATAAACTGTGAGGAAGCACAGCAGTTACTCTTTCACCTTCACAGTAAACACAAGCTAAGTGTAGGGCAGTCTTCTGACACTTCTGGAAAGGGAATTCTTTCTCTCTAAAGGCCACTTTATTTTCCCCACAAAAATATTTTATTTAGGATCCCCAAGACACTTGTCTATATTGCTAAATAAAAATCTGATAAATCATAATATTCCCTGTTATTATTTTAAAACAGAAATAACCTACCATATTTCACTAATCAGTGAAGAGCTGGGTTTCTATCACCTCCTTCAGGGAAGCCAGACTTCTTAACCTTGAATTTGTTATTAACTTCAAGCATCATTCACAAATACACTGCCCTAATGAATATTTTACAGCTCTCTTCAACAAATCTAACTGTGCTGCCTTGGCAAACTGTCAAGGTACTTGATAGCTGTAACACAGTTTGTGAAAATTACTTGAAATATTACAGTCAGTAATAACAATCACATAGTCCTGATCCTCTGGTAAAATACTTCAGGTTCTTGTAAAATTGATTTTCCAACCTGACAAGAAGTTTTACTCTGGCCATATACTCCGATGTATTAAAAAAAGATCAGCCCATTGCAGCAGATTGCCTAATAAATGGAAAAATATTCAGGGTGTGAGCAGAGAAAACAGAGTAGATCTGAGCATTGTACCACATACAAATAGATTGTGTGGCCTTTATTGGTTTACCGCTGGGAGTATTTCTGTGAACACAGGCGAATTTTAATTCTTTACTCAGACACAGCTACAGCACAGCAGCTGAACTACTCATATATATAAATATATACATACATATATATATTTCCTTCTGCTAACATGTGAAAACTGTAATTTCACCTGCAACCTTGACAGTGCTTATACATAAATGCTGAGATGAACAGTGGTTTTCTGCAAGCTGCACCAGGGTTTGCAAAATAAGAAAGGTTTCTAATAAGCCATGTGTTGTTCTCATTGAAGACTTCATTGAACAGCTTCCTATTTTCATTTGCATTAACTGATTCTTTGTGAACAAAAACATGCTCCAGGTCAAGGCTAAACTCACAGCATTGTGTGTGAGGAACAACAGACTTGATTATGCAGGAAAGCAAAACATCATCTTCTGAATAGATTCATGCTCATGTCTGTCAGAATTGAAAGATCTACCCCAGCAACGCTGTAACTGGAAATTCAGTCATACTGCTATTGTCTTTAGACACTGCCACTAATCTGCACCTGATATTTTTTAAAATAAAAAATTACTCAGACACCTCAATTGATGAGATTTTTTTTTTTTCCAGCAATGAGAATGAAACATGGATGAGAATGAAAATTTTCAGGTTGCAAAGAAATGGATGCTTTTACGAAAATTTCAGAAAAGACATTAGATCTCTATTTGGCAAATTAACACAATTTTCTAAGGGAACACCTGGAAAATTCTATCACCTACTCTATTCTATTCTTAATATTATCTAATATTCAAGACTTTAATTAATTTATGTGGAAATTAAGAGAGAGAGATTTAAGGATGAAATCTAGGAGGCTGACCTGGTTCAGCAATCTACATTTAAATTACTGCATTGCTAAACCACTCAGTTACACCCCAAATTGCACTTCCTTAAAAATGCATGGAATTATTTTCTTCCAGTTTGACCCTGATGCTTCTTCACAGAATGGCATCTGAAGTTTTACCTTTTTAAATAATTTCAAGAGTTAACTTCCCCAGCCAAACAGATCTGAACAAGATTTTCTTTTGCCATGATTATTTTCTTGCAACATTTTCAGACAGAAGTGGGCTAGACAGAATTCTCTGCAGAGTGTATCAGGCTATTATTAACTTGCCACAAAGTTCCTTTGCAAACTATTTTTAGCAAGGAGTGTTAGCATCAGTCCTATAAAAACAGTTAAGCTGCTAAAAATGTCTCCACGTCTCCCCTTCCTGCACCTACCAGAATCTCAGAAGCTGTGCCATCCACACTTTGGTTCAGCAGGTGGCTTGTTCTCTCCTCCCATGCCTGCTTAGACTCATATCTGAAATTTCAGCATAATATGTTTCCTCCTCTTTCTTAGTCCCAGCCTTCCTATTCTGTGGCCCTCTTTCAAAAGCAATTGTTAGGCACTTGACAGCATAGCCTTGCATACTATAGCATGACAACAGCATGTATCATTAGGTTGCAATAAATAGGCACTATCATATCCATCTTACCAGCTTTTTTTGTTCAAAAAAGTTACTGTGTGCATATGTATACAATCACAAAGAAGTATCATTTTGCAAAATGACCAGTGGACTGTCTAGTTCCACCGAAATTATCGCAGTATACAACTGGATTTAACCAGTTATTTGCACTCCTCACATGATTTATGTAGGTCATGTGTTGACACTCTGTTGAGCTATTCATGCTCCTAACTTTGTATCTTCTGTCTTGCAGCTGTCTATATCCAAATTGTTCTTTCTGCTCTTACCTATCTATCCTCTGTTACCTTCATATCTTTTCCTTAATTATCCTCCTAACACCTTGCATTGTCTTTATCCCTTCAGTACAACTAAAAGCACACCTCTGGTAGGCAGTTACAGATGGCATTTCTCAAATTAGGGCAGGTACATATGAAATGGAGTTGGAAGTGAACTGAGGTCTCCCGAGACACCTTTCCAATCTTCCTGCTTCCAGAGGTCAGTGCCATTTGCAGTGACAGGCTCTCTGAAAGATTCCTAGAAGCTGGGAGCTGACAGGTCACAGGAGGAAGCTGGCTTCCCATGACAGCGTTAGAGATACACAGGGATATCTGACTGCTAAAGCCATTATATGGTAATCGAGGGAACATCTTTAAAATAAGTCAGTATAGTTCACCTACATAGTAATGTATAAAGGGTATTACTTTGCCTTATCAGCCTTGCCTCTCTTAGGTCATTATGCCTTCCTGTACAAAATAAATAAATAAATAAATAACCACTTACTCTAGTATCGTTTAAATGCTCTTACCAAAAGATATACAGCAACATTTTGATCTTGCTTTCAGAAGTTTTATGTTGCTGTCTCACTGTGGATGTCACTGAAATTCCTTCCGATTTGCTCTACTGTGAGTGAGATCAGAACCAAGCCTCTAAAAACACAGTTTCTGTCTCCATCACAGTAAATGCACGTATTTTGCTAAATTCACTACAAGAAGAATGGATTCTGAATGTAGCCAGACCATTAGCATAGAATCATAGCATGTGGAGACATGTTCCTGTTATATTTATGTAGCTTAGAAGTGGCTTTGTGAAGTTAATGGAGTGGGTCAAGGATGAAGTGTAATCAGACTGTCTGCCTTCTACTTGCCAAGAAACCTCAGGCTCCTACTGTTGTGTATAACGATCCCCAAATCTAGGTATTTTTTCTACTGTTCCTGGATATTGAAACTGCTGTTTGTTCTCCTTGTCATAACATTACAGAAGTTACTCTTTCCCTTTGAAGATATTTTCATGACTGAGCTAACTTTTATTAAAATACCAGTTCCTTTTGGTTTTGCTTCTCATACAGAAGAATTCTCTTAGTTAAAAGTAGTCAATATGTTATCTGCTTTAGGCTTATCTTGCTTTAGACTTATTGAAAACAATTCCTAAGAGCTACCCGTACCCGTGTTTAGATGATATTATGACAAAAAAAGAATAATGGAAAACGGCTCATACACGGGTATGTGAAATTTGGTATAGTCATTTCACATCTTAAGCAAAAAGTTCTGCTGAGGTATATTTGGACTTTGAGTGATATTACTTCAGAAAAGATAAACCTCTAGATAAATATGTATCAAAGACTCGGCCAATCTTATTGCCACTTTGCTTCTTAATGGATATCCTAGGAGTTTTTACTCCTAATGACAACACAAGACCAACCAAACAGCCCACACCTTGCAGTGATGATCCAGCTGTACCCATCCACCATATCCATATCTCTGTAAAAGAAAGAAGAAAAAGCCAGTAACTAGGTAGCACTCTGCAATAATAATCAAAATTTATTTCTTATAACCCAGCAGTACCTTATTCAGGAGAAATACTGAAGCATATGCTCAGCATTGAGCCCACAAGTAGCCCCAAACTTCAACAAAAGCACCAAAGTTTAACCAGACTGTACTATTGCTGTTTGTAAATCTGAACTTTTAGCTTCAAGTTCAACAGCATTTTAAAATAAGCCTGAAAACTGATTTCAAAGTGCTTAAAGTTGCATAATATATATTGAGGTTCTAATTGGAATCGTATTTTAACACTGCAAAAATTGAATCAAGCACTTGGCAATATGAAAATTGAGCTGACAATCTTCCAGTTCTAACAAATTGTAATCAGTTAATCATTAGCACAAAGATGTATCGATTCCACTTTTCAGCTTTCATCATTCATCAGCAGTACTGAAGGTCAGTCTCTCTCTATTAATATTTAAACAGCCAAGAGAAGCTTAAAGGAGAAGCTTAGGTGCTCATTGATTCTTTCAGAGAGATTCAAAACTGTTTATACAAAAAAAAAAAAAAGAAAAAGAAAAAGAAAAAACACACCAAAACCAAAACATACCACAAAAGAAGCTGATTGCATTTTCATAACTTATCAGATTAGAAATCTCAAAATAACATAGTAGACTGAAAACAATGCTCAAAATTCCTTTTTTTCTATTACGAAAAGTTTAAAAGGAATCTGAGTAAAAGCAGGGATTTCTTTCACTGAAGTGTAAACAATTTGAATACAATCTTGAATTTCCCGTGATAACACATCATTGCGAAATGCAGCTGTCAGCTTTCCCTCGGTAGGCGTGTAGAGCCAAGCCTCCTGACTTCAGTCAATCAGAGATCGTAATTTCCACAGCTAAGAGTATTTCAGTCAATTATTTACTTTTAGCTATGTAGCTAGGTAAATTTTATTTAAATTCAAACTTTTTTTTTTTATATATATATTTATATATAAACTATATATATTTATATATATTTACATACATAACACATTTACAGTTAAGGAAAAATTTATGACATCTAATGAGAACTTTACTTTTTTCTAGCTCCATGCTAATTGCATTTAGAAGCTGTACAAAAAATGAGTACCTTAAAGGTGCTCAGGGAGAATAGAGAATCTCACTGGTCTGATTTTGAACTGCTAGTCTTCTTTTTACCTGTTCGTTATTGATTGGATGCATTGATGGTCCTTACTGAAGGATTTCATTAATTTATATGCATTTTTGTACTTATTATGGGTTCTTAAGCTCTTAATAATTATCTTGATAATAGAATGTTCTAGTCAGAGATTCAAGATTCAGCATTTATAAGACGGAAAAAAAGAAAGAAGTTTAACACTACGTGAGCATGCTAGGATTGCCTAATTGGTCTTCCACGCATGAGACGTAGAAGGCCACGTTAATGGCTTGAATTTTCAGAGGGTTCTAGGGAATCCTGAGGGTTGTTTTCTATTCTGTTTTCTTCTTTCTAACAAACTTTTGAAATGCTCAAACTTTCGAAAAGAGGAAACAAAAACTAGCAGGCAGAGATTACCTTTAAAAAAATTGTATTAGCCACTTTAATCAGCATTTAAATAAATGCAACACTGGCCTACAGCTGACCTCAGGGATTAACAACAAGGAATTCATCTTTCACATACATCTATGAACATCAAGGGACTCTTGAGGTGATTTTATACCAATGAACTTATTGTCCTTTTAAATCATAGACAGACAAAAATATGTAAATAATTCAAAATCAGAATAAAGAATTTTTATAGGGATTTTTACAGGAATATTGCACAGACAAGGACTACACAATCTGAAACAAACAAGAGTAGTCTTTTTTTTTTTTTTTTTTTCTTGTAGACTAGATATTTAAACTCCTATCCACTCAATACAAAAATAATTGTTCTCAAAAATACCTATCATCTCACCTACATTATCCTGTGTGTATGTGTTTTCCATTGAAGAGCTCTTACAATTACAAATAGGAAGTTTAAATAGATGTTTAAAAAGCCCTTCCTAGGTAAAAGAGGAAACAAACATTCCCTTCCAGGAGGCTTTATGCATAATAATGTTACTCTTCACTACTAACGAAGAAATAATCCCATATATGTTTTTAGCAACAGGTTTTCTCCTGACTTTTTTCCTTACATTTTGCAGCTGCTCTCTGGCTAACATCTAACTGATACTGGACTGTCGTGTTTAAAGTCCCAGGAACATGGAGCTAATGCATACAAAATGCTTACCTGAGAGTTTGCCATCATCAACCTCAAAAGAGTAAAGTGAAAGAGATGTATGGTGTCAAACAGAGTGTCAGTTAGTGTGCCCGAGGCCTAAGAGCATGGCTGAAACAATGGCATTCTTTTGTTGTCAAAGGCAGGCACAATGAAATCAAGTGGTTCCATACCACTGGCAGACACAGGCAATGCTCATTCAAACTGCTACCAGCACAGAATTACAATAAGAGAAGAACCAACAATGCAGTGTTTCTAGTCTGACTCTTCTACCATGAGTTATAAAAGATAGCTATCCTAGAATTCTGTAAATTGCAAACGATTTTGTTTGCGTGTATAACCAATATATTCAGTTTTACCCGTGTGATCTTTTTCAGTACCCTTTGTACCACTGAAGATGTGATCCCTTATGAATCCAAGATCCTTAGATCAGCCACCTCTGTATTCAGTTGTGATTATAATTATTCAGGGAACAACTCTAAAACCTAATTCAGAACCAGATGACTACATTGCTTTTGATAATCTGAAGTAAGAAAAGGAGTAGAATTATTACATAAAAACCTAAATGACACTTTCCATTCTCAAATACTTTTCAGAGTCATAAAATTGCTACTGACAAGCATAAATTTATGTTGTTAAATACTAATAATAATAATAGCATGCAGAAATGCAAAGTTAAGACAAGTTGACTTATAGCTTCAGTGTTGTGACAACTAAAATTTAGTATTTGTAATACAATATGCAACTCCTTCCCAGTAACTGAGAAAAACAACAGATATTAGTAAAACAATCATAATCATCAGTTAACCACACTTAGAGTTCTCCCATACCTATTGAAATGAATGAATGACTTTCATGCCTGTGGGCATAAGATGAGAATGAATGACTTTTGTCTTAGGTAACATTAATCTTGTCAAACTTTTGCTTATTTCTCCTATTTAAAACAAAAGTGAATACCATTTGGGAGCTTGACAGCTCTACTTTCATCAAGAAAATGGAATTTATGCCTCATCATTCGATAGTTATAGGTCTCATAAAAAAACAACAACAAAAAAAAATGACATGAGTCTAAATAGAAAGTGGGTAACAGCCAGGTTTTCTTAATAGGACTCTTGTTTTGCATAGTAATTTAATACAAATATCTTACATCTGAAAAAAAAATCAAATCAGACAAAAACCTACTGAAAACAGGAATTTCTAAGAGAACCTTTCATTCACTGATTTTTCAAGAATTACATTGGTACCAATGGTTGCTGATAACATAAGGCACTGAATATCTAAACTCTTATTACCTTTTCTAGGTCAGGCCATTCCTTAGGTAGAATGTGGCTATGAATATCAATTTTCATTTTTGAAGTATCAAAGGAGAAATACTCTTTCTCAGAAAATGTTTTCTGTGTAATTGCTACTATCCTTCCTGTCCCTGGTTCAGCAGTTATTGACTTCGGCTGCGGTTCAGATCCACCTGCTGCGGGTCATGAGAACTAAATACAGTAACCAGCCAGGGAGCCTGGATCCCAGAGGAGTGGCTCTGTGAAAGAACAAAGGCTTCTAGCAGAAAGTCCCTGTTAATGCATAAACTACAGCTGGCTGAGGGCAAAGGGAAGCATTCATGTTTATATTGGCAGTATAAAGGGGTTTGTTACCTAGAATCTAAAATGCAAGCTCATTTATAGGCTCAGCATTAGGAACTGAAAATCATTCAATGAAATTGAATCAGAATAAATGTATTAAACAGGTTGATTTGAATTTCCTCCTTTCTCCCTCTTAGATGCTGAAATGACTTGTAGCGAGTGTATAATACGCTCTTGGTAAACAGTCATACCTCCTCTCTTCATTCCTTTGCATTTTCTTAAGTTATATTAAAAATTTCACAGAAATACTGAATCATAGCCAAATCTATGCTCTGCACTTCATTTCCTCCCTTTGATTATTGGTTTTCTGAGGATATTTACACATGCTACCGTGTATTGGTGCTCAGAGCCTCTCAAATTGGTTCAAGATCAGGGAGGAGAAAGGCTGAGATTACCATTAATTAAGGTCAGTGGAGTGCACTAGTTAATATGGCAAATGACTTCTGCATCCTAAGTGAAGCTTAACTGGAGCTCCCTCAGATTTAATATTTAATTTAATCAATTCAAATAAATTTATTCAATTTAATATTACACTTCTTTCCTCCAAATACCCTTGTCTTTTACCTGTGTCGTACTGTTCTTTCTATAATTTATTTCTAATTAATAATTTAATAAAATAATTTATTTATATAAATTATTTCAACACAAGCTACTCACATGGTGTCTTCTTGCCAAAGCTGGTTAACCATTTATTAATTAAATTGTTTCTAATGAAAAAAGCAGATATTTTAAAACTAAGTTTTGCTGTGAATCTTTCACCCTGAAATCAAGGAACTTGAAAAACTAGTGGTCCATTTTGTTTCAACCTTTTTCTGAGTTTGATATTTTATTTGGGCTTGATTTTTTTTTTTTTTTAATGACTTTGTTGTATTTCCCTGCTTGTTCCCTCATTCAGCAAGTCTGCTTCTGATGTGGTCAGTTAACCTGCCTAATCTTGAAGTCAACTGCTTGTAACATGGTTGGTTGTTTGCTTGATTGTGTGTTTCTCTGCAACCTGAGATCAAGGAAGACTGAATGTTAAATAGGAAGCAGCAGCTTTTGGGAGAGTATGTGCTACAGTAAGCAGGAGAGCAAATAATTTGCTTTTGCACATCAGAAAAATGGGATTGAAAATAGCAATTATTTCCATTCCAAAATCCTAACCAGTCTGTTCTTGACCAGGCTGACAGGTCAAGCTGCAAATTTGCTCTCTTGCTCCCAAATGTGACAGGTATTTTGAACAATCCAGTACTAGAGTGTTAGCCATCTGGCAAGAAACATCCTTGTATATACAAGAGCAGAGATAAGGAAGAAGTATCGATTCATTTTCTTCAATGAAGAGATCTCTGGAGGACAATTCCCCATTTAAGCATAGGAGGCAGAAGTACTAGTGAAGGAGAGGACCACAAGGTTTGTGTGTCTAGATAGTCCAAGATGCACAACAGCAGTCCAATAGTTTCTCCTCTTAAGTCACCATGGCTGCAGAGATCAGCTTTTCTTCAAAACTGTGCTTTACTTTTCTCAGCTCTAAAAAAAGATGGAGTTGTTAGTTGCTGCTCCCAAGACACAGATTAGCTTGCAGTGTATACTCCCACACTGCATTTCATTTAACAGCAAGCATCACTTGGAAACCATACCAGTCAAAGGCAAAATTTGCATCCATTTCAACTTGATCTTAGTGCCAGTAAGACATCTGGCTGGATCCATCACGGTCCATTGGATCAGCAGCAGAAGGACTGGCAGTGGCTACAAACAAGAGCATCTCCAGTTATCCTTGCACCCCGCTTCGAGTGCATAGGTTTGAAAAACAGGCCACCTTGCCTAATATTTTGGACAATCTGCCTTTTACCAGCTGAGTGACTTACATGCCTCGGCCTCTATGCTGAGTTTGTGCTCTAATGCAACGTGACGGCTTTTAGCATGGCCCTTGCTATCTGTCTCCATCTGGTTGGGAATTTCTGGAGTGTGACGCAGAGGTGCAGGAGCTGGCAATGGTAGCTAGGAAGACATGCAACTTTTTCAGGCTGCCCTAGAGAGAGGGAGAGGAGCTGAAACTCACTGTGCTTTCTGTCAGGCAGGAGGTTCTGACCAGATGGAAGCTTTCACACGCAGAATGACTGGGGCAACAGAAAGTACATCCTACCATTTGAGGACATATAAAAGACCTGTTAGGTATCAGCCTCTGACCTGTACCCACTCTTGGGCTACCCACAGAGAATTTACATCCTAGAGCATTTAGATGAGATGGCAAAGTGCTGTGGTTTAACACTGATAGGCAGCGAAGTCCCACACAGCTGCTCCCTCACTCCCTGTCCTCAGCAGGATGAGGGAGAGGGAGAAAATGAAAAAGGAAAAGCAAAAAAAAATAAATAAATCCAAACCTTGCAGTTTAATGAAAGGGGAAAAAAATAGCAAAGGCAGTAAGTGATGCTCAGGCACATCTTGGGAAGTAGGGCCTTGATACATGTAGCTGTTGCTCAGGAAGACCAACACCTTCATAACAAAAATGTTATGAAGCTTTTGCCCACCTCTTGCCCACCCCCAGCCTACTGGCCTTTGGAGAGGCAGCCTTGATGCTGTGCCAGCACTGTTCAGCAGTGGAAAAAACACGGTGGAAAGTTAGCTCCAGCCCAGCCAGGCCCAGTACACAAAGTGTGGAAAAAAAAAGTACATAAATCCGTCAATGAATGTACTCACAACACCTGCTGGAGAGAACTAAAGTGCACAGACATCTTCCCAGCCAAAAGGAGCCTCCTATGTACATTAAGAGGGAACATATATAAAGGTGACATGCCCCACCTGCATCACTACATTTATGTATGGCACTAGTTTCTTTTAGACCGCTTGCAGAACTTAATCCTCTTCTGGGACTCCAGAGAACCCAGAATTTAGAGGAAATGGTAAGGCTTCCCTTCTGTGGGGAACAACAGCAATGGCTGTGGTTTCTGTTCTCACGAGCAATAATAGTATGAAGTTCCTACGCACTAGCTTCCATATGTAGATATCAAAATACTACGCAAAGGATTTATTTTTGTTAGGAAAACATCAGTGTACATAGCACAGCTACACCAGGAGGACATGTCCAGCTACAATTACACCCGTAAAACCCTTTATGAAGCTGTATCCCAGAGAGTGGGTGGCATTACAATTCTCCCTTCTTAAATGCCATCTACCAAAAACTCTGACTGGACTGGCTGAATGCACGAGGGCTTGCCTAGCTCGCCGGGCTGTGATGTCTGCAGTTCCTTTATGCATGTCTGCAGAATTCAAGAGCAGAGATACACACATCTCCAGTCTGGATGCCACAGCATCAGCTCAAGATGACAGCAGTACCGGTGTACTGATCATTAAACACATTATTTTCCAAAATCCGAGGGCAAGGAAACTACACTTTTCATTTTGTTACTCAAAACCCTCTGCAGAAATGAACAACTGAAAGAGCTTCTGTTTAGACAAACATCAGAGCTGATGCTGCTCTGTGTCTGAGTCAGTTTAGTCTTGCAGAGAAATTGAGCTTTTTAGCTCAGATGTCACTGTACTGATGCATCTCTGATGCTTCTGAAGCTATCAAACTTGCCTGGTGAAGCTTCATGGTCGCACAAGCTCAGGATGACCTCACCAGGTGGTTGAACTATTAGACCTGCCACAGCCAGCACAGGACGTCACTAAAATTTATCGTGTAGAGGTGGCCAAGGTTGCTGATGCCTTTGGCAGCACACGAATCACACAGTGGTGAAAGCAAACAGTGTGTCCCGTGCCAAATTCCTGGCCACTACTGCATGCTCTGCCATGTAAGGTAAGCCTTAATAAATGCTCATTTATTTTCAGGTTTCTAAAAATTGATAATTTTTTGAAACTCAGATGGCATTCTGAATCCAAATAAAACCATATTACTGTCCTTCAAATAATATCATTTTCTTAATACACCACAACTGCAGTATTGTGATTTACACTTACCATGCATTTATCTTGCATAGAAATGTTCTACCAAATACAATTAAATAGATATTTTCCAGAATTTCAGCACAAGTAAAATAGAATTTTCATTTTTTTTTTTTTTTCACTTTTAGATATAAAAGAGATTCTACTTAAGAACATATCAGTCCAAGTGTCACTCTTGTGCAGTGAGAGCAACCAGACAGATACCAGTAGTGTGGGCCAGAAAGAACAGATGGATTGAAGCTTACAGCTACTGATATTAAAAGCATAATTTTCAAGTTAATACCCCATGGAAACATATGAGATTGTTGCAATCATTTAGAAGGTCAGTTTCTAAAATAAATAAATAATTATAGGGTGCCAAATGTTGTCTTACAACTTTTTTTTCATGTGCTGGACACATCCCCACCTTTCTTTCCACAGGTCTCTCTGTGCCATTGTTTGGGGATGTCTGAATTTTGGGGATAAGAATGGTCTTCTCAGAGCTTTTGCTGCTTCAGAAAGACAGACAAGTAACCAACTATTCAAAATAGTATCTGAATTTGTACTACTGCTTAAAAAAAAAACTACACCTGCCTTTAGAACAGTGCAGAAGTGTGCTTATGTCTCCTCTGTGCTACTAAGCCTGAGATGAAGAAACAGGCTTCTTCCTGGATCCTCAAGGTCTGCTTGAACATGAAGTCATATGATCCATTATTTCTGAGTGGCTGGGAATCCCACTCACCAAGGAGATCTTCTGCAAGGGACTAAGATGAAAGCCTGGTTTCCAGAAATTGTTTTGCAAATGGTTAGTCCCAGCTTCAGTGATTTTAAACAATACATTTACTAAGTCTCTGAGAGACAGGAATATTGATATCTGTAGACCTACAGCAATGAGTGCCAGAGCAAAGATCTTTCCAGCTATGCAGATATTTACAACATAAATGTTCAGGGTTTCGTAGTGCAGGTGCACTTCCATTCATCTGGAAGACGTTTAGCAGAGGAATGCCTCCACAGAGAATTTCTGGAGCCCACTTTCACTTGCTGAGTTCAAATACGTGTTTTTTTTTGTTTTGTTTTGTTTTGTTTTTCGCGTTTCAGGATTTATTTTCCCCCATACAATAATTCCAAAATAGTATTCATGCTTCAAAATTATTTCTTTTGAAATCCACAAGATCTTACGATTATTTACCAGAATGAGAATACAGTTCAGATTATCATAAAGATTAAGAAAGCTTCAAGTATTGAAGCTTTCACTCAGTTTTATTCATTCCAGTTCTTCTACAGAAGTTGCATCAGCAATTTCAGCAAAAATTTGTCCCAATGATTACCACTTTCATGTCTACAGATCACAGAAAATGTGGTCAGTTGGAAAAAACAACCAGTTGTTAACAGATGACTATAAGAATATAGTCATGACACTCATACTCTCCCACTGGTGTTGACCCTGAATGAAGCCTGGCACTGTGGAGGGTTATCTGATGGTTAGCATTACTTCCATCAAATATAATATAAATACTGATGGAAGTATTGCTCTGTTGTCTGGTGACAAGCAATTTTACAGTAGAATCAGAAGGTGATGCTACAGGTCAGACTACGTTTCTGTAATGCAAAAGGGGCCATGATGCTGCTGCACAGGCTGTGATTGAGTAAAGCTTTACAGAATATCCTATTAGCAGTTCTTAATGTTACTGTAAGGCAATGAACTGCTAATAGAACACTAGTAATTGGTCAACACAATAAAACTGTCACTAGTCTTTTCAGAAGAGATCTAGTAAGAGACAGTTTCAGATCAAAAAGTAGTTTTTGCAAAGATGGACCAATTTAAATGAGGAATTAGAGGTAAACTTTTCCCAAAGTTCAGTAGTTAAACACAAAAGCAGTTTAGAGTTTTTGGATTATGTCTGATTGCCCATGTCAGTATGGTGCCTCAGGGTAGAAAATTGCATTATAATATTATTGCATTATAAACCATACATTTGAACAATATTTGTGCAGCTCACTCCAAATACTACTGGTCACAATTTGTAGTGCATTAAGTGGAGCACCAACTAGTGATTGCAATATATACATAGAACACTTATTTAATATTGATTGAAATGGATTTTGCCTGTGGTAAGTGACGCAAGTTGCTGCCGTCTAATTTTGTGGCTGAAGCTTCAATGTCAAAGTACAATTGGGTTGAACTCCTGCTGCTAAGTGCTGGGAATTTGTAATGAATGTTTTACACATTCATACAATTTATTGCTTGATGAATGGTTGTTTTAAATTTGCTTCGTCTCTGGTAAAACAGCGTTTTTAGGAACAGAAAAGTCCATGCTTCCAAATCTTCACTCTTCTCACACATTTACTCAACTCTGCAATATGTTCTTAAACAAGTGGATGTATTAAAATCCCCAAGGGGCCTGGAGCACTACCATTTGGACCACATTGTAGAACATACATTTCAAATACAAGGTTTTTATGTTGATTTTCAATAAATGCTCACCACTTACCAAACAGTAAAGGAAGGCCTTGCACTAATCTTTTTCATATGAAAATATGCGTATTAATTATAAGATTTGATGCTATTTGTGAAGCTTTTGAGTTTCACATCCTAGTAACAAAATAGGTGTGCTTCTAAAAAATAACCAATAATAAAATTTTAAAATAATTTCTGATACTACTAACAAACAAAAACCTACAAACTCTTCATCTCAAGACAAAAAGAAAGCAGTTACACCAATTCAGTGGAATTATATTCTAATTCATAGTTGCAGTTTATAGGTGCTTCAACAATATAGCTGAAATACAGTTAGATTGCTTCTTAAGTTAGTCTGCTTTTCCACGATTCAGTGCAGTTCACTCAAAATCAAATATATATATGTGTATATATATATATATGTATCTCAGAAGAGCACAGAGTGAGCCTGAACCAGCTGAAATAAAATAAATGATCCCCTACCTTGGTATGACAGCAGATGACAGACGCTACCACCAGCATTCACTTGTGCTACAGTCTCCATCATACCATGATGTATCTATCAGCAGATCCTGGCCTCTGCAACACGAGTTGGAGGATGAAGAAAGAAAAAGTTACTGTTGGAAAAAAGACAGATGCCTATACAAAACTTCCTGATGCCCAACCTGCTGATCTGAGCTTCCAAAGGCTTAATAACAGTGTGGTAGAAAGCAGGTACCGTGACATGTTTTACATCAGTGTCACTGAAGCGTTGAATCACATTGACCATCACAGGCAAGTACAAACTATAAACACTGCTAAGGCAAAGAATCATAAATTGCATTATCTATACCATGCACTGCATACAGCAATTAAAACTATACTTTATTAAAACTCAGGGGCTACCACAAGTAAAATAAAGCTTTGAGTAGAAAACATAAATAGATTAACAGTCTGAATTTAGGGCAATTATTCTGATAATTTTTTACAACAGACACTGGTAGGTACTCGTCACAGAAGCCCAATTCAGAGACAATCTTAAACACATGTTGTTAAAAAAAATAAATAAATTAAAAAAGTATTTTCCTTCTCCATGGTTTATTACCAGGAAAATTTAAGAGACCTGTTTAATTCTAAGCTCATATTTAGGGTTTTCTTGGCCTTGGATGATTTCCCATTTTTGGCCCAGCTCAACCAAACTGGTTCATCTCAGTTTGTATTCTAGACCCCCTTTTACATATTATTTAAGATTCCATAGACAGTAACATGCACCATCACAATAAAATAACGTGCCCATTTCCAGCGTGGAATCTCTCATATTCTACATAACAAATCAAGATATAAATAACCTCAGAAAACAGAATGAGAACAGAGAACTGCACCCTGGACAATACATATCCGATCAGCAATATGATAAGCACTCTTTTGAGAATCCCATCTCTTGTTATGGAAGACAAGTTAAAACCAGAGGACCACCTAGCTATCTTTTCCCCCATATCATGGATTTAACACTAATACCCATGTGCCTACACACACTGACACACACAAAAAATTAGCAAGCTTGGCATAAAAATTTGGGCCTTCCTGTCACCACATTCTTCACCCTCATGGTTCCTTTTTTCCTCCATCACTGGCTTTGCTACCTGCCTGTTTCATTTCCTCTCCTCTCCCTGCACCACTAGTGCTGCATCCTTGCTTCTCACATACCAAATCCTTGCCCTTGCCTTCTTCTTGCTGTTGGGAGAGCTGCTTGCTCCTTGCCTAATCACCACAAATTTTAGGATTAAAGCAAAAATCTTCTTTTGAAGGTGTTTGACCTTTGTTCCACTGCAGATGGTGCTTTGCTAGTTAGGACCTTCTGTTTTAGAAACCTCGCTCTTGAGCAGCATCTAATTGTGCAGTGTAAGGGGTCACTAATAATTCATTTTACCTAGGTGAAGGCAACAACAGCTTACCTATATTTACACTTGCAGTGATAAATTATTCTGATAAGCTTGCCTGAATTACCTACTAAATAGAAAACAAAGTCTCCTATAAGACTCTCTATTTAAAAGCAATCTTCTGCCTTTACTTAGGATTCTTCCTATTACTTCAGCTGAAGCCATGTAGCCAGAAAGGAAGCAATTTGCAGCACTGAAGTCACTCTTCAAATGTTAAATGCAGAAAAGGTTGGAAGAGTTTTATTCTAAAAAGTGCACAGCACACAGGATCAGATATTGTTGCCGTGGCTCACTTCCTTTATTGCTTTGAGCAAATCCATATTTGATGCATTAAGGATGGATTGGCTTACTCTTAGGTAGAAGTAGGTCAAGTGATTTTTAAGCCACAGTTCTTTCCCTCTTGCATAGGATAGGAGTAAGCACTATAGATCATTTCTTGTTTTTAAAGTCTTTAGCACATTCAATTATAGGGAAGTTTATAAATTAACTTGCAGTTAATGCATAATGCCATCTAGTGGAAAAATCAACAAGTATAGAGGCAACAAGTCTGTCTACATATCCCATGAAATGTAAGTCTAATCAGTGTTGCAACTACTTGACAGTTTTAATACTGAATTAAACTTAAGGCAGAAGAACTATAACTTAATTTTCAAAACCTCCATGATAAAAGATCTTTACCAAATTTAAATATATTCCAAAGACATTTTATCCCCAAAGGCAAGAAACACAAATCTTAATCCCAGTGAACTTGTATTTACAATGATTGTAGGATATGTAATAGACCTTGGAAGCCTCTTGATTTTCTTTTCCATTTTAATTTTACATAGGGGTTGATTTTTTTGATCAACAGAATGACACCCAAATCATCTGGTAAAGGAGGCAATTCAAAGAAGTTTACTGATACATCAGCCAAAACTACCTGTAATTCTGGAGAGTTTTAGAATGAAGAACATCATCTTCAGAACTATGAGGTCACTTTTCAGTGCCCATAAACAGATACAAGTCAGAATTAAGACAGTGAAAAAAGAGCCTAAAAATCAAATTTATACAATCTAAAGGAAATAGGCTTGTCATAAAAAGATCAGAGTAGACTAAGTGGTCGACAGAGGCTATTTGTACCAGATAAGTAATATGCTCCATTAATAGCCTTTCCAAAGCCAACAGGAAAGGCACAATCCAAGGGAAGAAAGCCATTAGACTCTTTTCCTTCACAAAAACATAGCACCTGCCATTTATTGGTGAATTAACCTGCTCAAAGGCCTGAGTTAACGCTGCCTCTTATCCTCTGCACATGTTGTGTCAACCTATTTTGATATTGCTTAATTTATCATTTACTAGGTAAAACCTTACAGTTACATAGCCCCTTATGTTTTATTGGCAGAATCCTACAAATTCGGACACAAGGGACCCAGTGGGATCATTCACTTCAACTCACATCTCTGAGGACTATCAGCACGCCTATACCAAGTCAGATGTGGTTACCTGTGGCTTTTTTCCCAGTTGAATTTAGAAATTCTCCAGGGAGGAAGACTCCACCATGTCTCTCAGTAAGCTGTTCAAGTGCTGCTCTAACATCACAGTGAAGAATATTTTGGATGTCCTTTCTGAACCTCTCAAGCCACAGCTTGTGGCCATTGTCCCAGGTTATCTATTCTGATGATTCTGCTTATATTTCCCCTTTAGTTTTGAAAACAATACCAAGGTAAAGTTTTTTAAGGATGGGATGACAAAGAAGCAGTTCTACTGAAGAAGTACAACACATTTTGGAGCCTCAAGTGATGTAGACATCTGCCTACAGTGCCAGGCAGAACAGTCAAGCCTCATGTCTGAGGTTCAAACCTCAGACAAATGCCCCCTTACCAATGCTGCCCTACAGCCAAGGCTGCATTTCCTGAACTTGCAGCATCCTGCCATTGTTAACTGCCTCTTTGGGAGTTGTACTTCCTAAATTCAGTTTATCAGCCCAATCTGTGATTCACCAGTCAGTGGGACAAGACACAGTGCTGATACATTGCATTAGCAAGACAGCAATTACTTTTTTTTTTTATAAGCCATGAGTTGAGTCTCGAATAATTACATTTATAGAACTTAAAGGGAATCTGAGGTTCTTTTGGGCACCGAGATGAAAAACAAAATCGAGTGCTATTGCTATTTTTTTCCTTCTGCAAGCTGATCTTTTCAGAATTTCAAACTTTTGGCAAAGAAATTGTTTCCCACATGACACAAGTCATCATTTCTGACCCAAGTAAGGTTCAAAGCTGATGTAACCTGAAAAGTTATTCTATAAAAAGGGCTGTACCTTAGCACCTCCTGATAAGAGATTATACAGTTAGATCTTAAACATGTAAAAAACCACCACCACCACCAAAGAAAACAACAAAACAACAACAACAACAACAGATTATAAGAAATAAAGACACCCTGGTACAAAGAAATGACTTTTTTTTTTTTTTAATTAAACCAACAGGTGAAAAAAAGTAGGTACTGTTGCACATACAAACCCTTCTTGAAGTCATGAGGACTCTCTGCCCAGCTACACTTTCTGAGTGTATTACTTGGAAACGTAATACAACTGGTTTAGGAAAATCTATTACTTATTTTTTTTACAAATATTGCCTCAAATTGACCAAAATTATAAGTAAAACGTACCTAATTTGTACAGCCCACATACACCTGTGACAGTCAATAGATAAATTAAAATGAAACCAAGTACATAAACTTTATAAGTAATGTAAACACCCTAAAATACATATTTTCTAACACGATGTGAAAATTAAGTGAAACATCTGTGGCTGTTGAAATGTTTTTGAACCCTGATATTGAAGGTACATGTAGTCTTGATGGTGGAGAAGAAGCTGTCTGTATTACTGTATGATCGACCATCTCTTGATTATTTTTAGGGCACCATTGACAGCTTTGCAGAAAATGAAAAATGTGACTGGAACTCAGCTTATTAAAGATGCTACTCTTCCCTGTAAAATTAGCAAATGCTGGTAGCCATGCATAACTCCATGTCACTGCTAAATGTAATATAAATGTTTTAGTATGCTTATTAACCAATTACCCTGTCACCTTATACAAATTCAGATGATATTCAGTATGGATAGATAAATGTCAATATTCACAGCACATTTCATCACTCTAGATCAAACAGATCCATCACTTTTGCTACTGCTGCACATGAAAAATGACTTAGCTGCAATACAATAGAAAATTTTGGTCTTCAATTCCACAAAACACTAGCTCCTGTTTCTTCTCACTAGAATAATACAGTGAATTATGTGATTCATGTTCTTAAAATCATAAAGGGGATTTTAATCACTGTTTCCTATTTTTCCCATTGCCCACTGAACCTTTTACCTAAGAGGATGAGAAATAAATATATCCAGAAAATCGAGGATGCAAGGATCCTATTAAAATTGCTCTACATGCTGCCAGCATTATTTTTGCTTAACCCAGTAATATTCCTAAAATTAGTATCTGAAGAATTTCATGATATTACCTACAGTGATAGAAATGAAATATTCAAACTCAAATTGCATGCCAGGAGTCAGGAAAGTAATTCTGCTACCACTCAGGAAAAAAAAAAAAAAAAAAAAAAAGAAATGTAAGCTGGCAACAGGTGGACTAAGTACCTGGGAAACTGATCACCATCAAAACCTAGAAGAGTGAGATGATTTAAACAGTCAAGCCTCTCTCTGGACAGATAAAAAACAACAACAACAACAACAAAAGAAACACAAAAAACTGGCACACAATAGAATGAATGTAGTTTCCTGGTTATGAAGAAGAACATGTTTTTACAAAACATTAATGTTGGCTGTGGCTAACATTCTATTTTCAAACACTTTCTACAATCATCCTGGCTAAGTACTCAAGTGGAAATGCACAGAACCCTAGTTGCAATTCACTTGGCATAAGGAAAGGATAAGATATTCTTTTCCAACTCTCTAAACAACGTGGATTAGCTATTCAAAACAATACAAAAATATTGTCATATACATTTTATCAGACAATTCACAGCATAAGTGAAGTGTGGAGTCTTTACTTACCAGTAGAGTGGAAGGAATATACATATAGTTAGTTTGCTACAGGTTAACAAAAATGTATTTCCTCAAATACTTCTACATCATCTTCTGATAAAAAAAATAAATATACAGCAAGGCAAAAGAAGATCACTCTTTTGTTGATGATGCTACTTGCCAAAGAATAAGATTTTAATCCAAGTCACAGCTTAGAGAGTTTAAAAGATTGGAAAAGCAAATAGGTATGGTTTGGACAACATTATGCATAAATCCCATCACATCTTTCTTCTGACACAGGCAAATCTTATAAATAAATGCAAATAGGCCCTTTTTCTCATGAAATCCTTACATTCAAGGTAGTCATTATGACTCTTATTTTTTAATATATTTTTAATGCATAAGGCTAAATACATTTGTTTAGAATAGAGGCATGCAATCTTGCATGATGTTATGCTTCTCTAAACAAAATAGTAAGTTTAGTTTTTGTGGGTAAACCTTTGGTTTTCCCATATTTATATTTAATTTTTAATTCTAAACCAGTTTTTAAAAAGTTTTAAAATGGGAAATGCCCATTGTGCAGAATCTTCTTCAAGATCTGCTCACTTAAGGATGACATATTTTGCACAGTGTTTCACTCCTCTTTTGAAGCCACAATAGCATTTATTAATGCTCATGGCTCCAGCTCGCTTGGGCATTTTTTGCAAATATGATCCTGCAACATCATATAGAGGAAGAGTAGGTGCTTATGTGAGGTGTCATCAATTACTTACCAAGGTCATTGCAAGCTGTATCCCCTGGGAATAGTATTATATGCACTCTTTCATAGCCTGAAGGAAAAAATACCAAATTATCATATCCTTTTCTCAAAATAACAATCTGATTATTTTTGACCCAAGTTAATGTTCAGTCTAAAAATGCCAAGAAGAGAGATTAGTTCAATTTAAACTCTATTTAACCCATTGTAAGAGAAAAACACTAAGTGACCTCCATACATTGGGTAATAATTTAACTCTGCTGTGCAGTTTAAAAATTAATGTTCCATTGTTGTACTAATATCATTATTATTGCATTATTTTAAATTAAAAAATAGGGTGACTAATGCTAGGTTCAGAGCTATATATACAGATTTAAGAGAACATAGTATAGAATTTCTCATCCTGTAGACCGTGGAACATGCTGTGGGACTACAAGTGATCTATAAAACAATAGGAAAATATGTATCCTCCTCCACCTACATGAAAAAAAATAAGCAAACAAAAGAAACGGTTAAAAACATCCTACAAAATTTAGACTAATTTGTATTTGCTCATAAAACAAAACTATGGAAGCCAATACTGCACAAGATGGTCAAGAGACTATAAAAATAAAAGATCAGGTTTGTTATAAGAAGGCTGTGAAATACAGAATCTGGAGGATTTCATCACTTTAAAGATGTATTTCATATATTAGTTTCGCTAGAGAAAATGTCTAAATGGCAAAGAATCATACTGTCTCACCCACACAATGGACACAAAATGGTAGTTGTATGGCATGCACTGAGTGTTTAAAAAATACCAACACTTACTTGAAGGCTTTGCCTTTAAAAGTATTTGGATGAATCAGTCTCAGAGCTTGGCCTTAGAGGAGTAACAGTGAATTTTATATATAGCGATGACCTTTACAGGATGGTTGTCTGCCCATCCACTTGGAATTGGATTGGTACTTAGTTTTTGTTTCAGATGTGTCTCCTGTGGAACTGAATGGGGATGCGATTACCTCCTGCTGGAGTTCCATGAAATACCAACTGATGAAAGTACGAAGTGAATGTTTTCTTTTGAATGTCATAAGGCCTCTGACCAAACTAATAAACCATCCTGGCCTACACTAGCACTCCTGATACTGCAATAAAATGTCAGTGACAAATACAGTATTTTGCTGCCAGAAAAAGGCAGTTTTTCCATTTAAGATGTGTATGAAACACAACCCTGCAAACAAGTTGGCTAATGGTGACAGTATTGTATTGCTCTTATGCCTTTAAACATACTAAAACATAATCACTGGGCCAGCTGACACTCTTCCCAAATATGCAAGAGTGCTCTCAACTTAAGTGCTGCACTCTAGATGCTGGTCAATATGGAATATCGACTAGTTAATGTCAATCAAAACAAGCAAACTTCCTTCTTCGGAGTCTCTGAATGCACCACAGTGTTCTGCTAATTCAGGTGAAAATGTTCCTGTAAGTAGTGCTAAAAAGAAAAGGAAATATAAGTCTAGAATAGATGTACCTCTCATTTTCAGCATGACAAATGAACATATAATACTAACACATCCAACTGTGCTTATAATGAAAATGGATTTATTTCACCCTACAGAGACTGACAAGGAATAACAGATGTTCTACACTCGCACAGTGACCACTATCCGACAGAAGAACTGGGATCTGTTTTCCTGTTGCCACCCATTGGTTCCACTCTGCAGAATGAGGTAATACCACATTCTTTCTGCCTCTTTGCACTGTGCTACTCTTTATCATGCCATAGTGAGTGCTGATGGTAGTATGACAATGTTTAAGTGAAACAAGGGGACTATAACAGGACGACAGCTTACTCTACTGTCAAGAGAATGCTGTTTCCCCAGGAGAATGTCTACCTTGGAAATGAGTAAAATGATGGACCTCATCCAAACTTTGTCAAATATATATTTTTTTTTCTGTGACTGCTAAGAGTTAGAGTGGGCCTGAAGGAAGTATCACAAATCTGATAGGTATTTTTCACTTATTCAGTAGAAGGAAGGAGGAGGGGCAGGAAGAAGGAACAAATGAACCACCACCACCACCACAAGTAACCTCAGCAAAAACAGAACACAGACAATCTGGATAAAGAAAAACAAGGTTTTCTTCATTATCATTGGTTGCTGGGGTGCAAGAGACCTTCATCCAATTTGGAACTACCTTTTCTATGGAAGGCAAAATGTTATGGAAATTACAGGCAGTTCCAGCAGGGAAGAAAGTTCTGCAAGTGGATGTTAATCTTGCAGCAGCTACAGAACATGGGATGGCATCAGCTGATTTAGATTGAACCCAGGGAAGCGATTTTTCATTGATTTTGTTTGTTTGTTTGTTTGTTTTTAATTGATTTGGGGTTCTCCTGGTTCTTCTCCAACAAAGGGATATTTGAGAAGCCAAGAAAGAATATCATATAATAACACAATGATTATGGCCAGGTCTTTTTCTCTTTGTTGACTTTGCATACAGACTTGCTACACAAAAAGTCCAAAAGGGATGGAAAACGGGACCCAGGTCTTTAAACCCCTAACCTTACCTCTTTATCCAATGTAATATACTTTGGGTCAAAGAGGTGTCATGAGAAATTATAGGCAATGCTGGAAAAGAAAGCAGCTTCTAGCTTCTATGATGTTGCAGTCTTTATGCTTCTCAATAGCCAGCTTATATAAATAATGGTCTGATCTGAAAGACTCTGCATTGTGGAGCTGAATGTTTTGAATTTGTATTTACTTACAGGCAGAGTACATCCCTTCTCATGAGGCCATGTTTGAAAGCACTGAAAAGAGTAATTTAGAAGAAACACCAATATTCTTTACAAGCCTCATATTCTTTTCTATAGCCTGAACACTATAGCATTTATACAAATAGAGACAGCTGCAGCCCCTACCAGACAGTTTCATGCAAGAACAGCAATTGAGAACATCTAAAAAAAGAAAACGAAACATATTAAAGTTGAAAACTTCTGGTTAGGTCATCCTAGCTTTTTTTTTTTTTATTATTATGATTGTTATTATTTTTACTTTCATTTCCAAGTCATTTGGAAACCTGCCTCTTTCACCTCCTTTTAAAGAACCAGAATTAGGAATCTCCAGGAACTTTCCTCTTGTGATGATTTCTGTAAGTTATAAGAATGCTAGAGTAACTTACAGAGACTTACAGAAAGGAAGTAGTGTTCGATGCGAATCAGTGGTCTGTTTTCCATTTATGCAAGGAATCCTGCTGGAATCCATTTGATATGGACATATCTCCCTAGAAGAGAGAGAATCTTGCAGTAGTTGTATTAGGCAGCATTAAATCTGTTGCAGCAATTTCAAGGGACTCTTCATGGCTTGCAATGGATAAACTCTGCATGGGAGCATGACTCCCAAATCTGACTCAGAGGTTTTGTATCCCTGCCAGGTGCTGAAAAGTGATTTGGCCCCAATCCTTTGTCTCTCATCAGGTTACAAAATTGGTTCTACTCAAAGGTAAGGATTTTCTTTTCTTTACAAACACATTATAAGTGCTACAGAGATGTGGCAATCTAATACTTTGAGCAAATAACAAAAGTTATTTTCTACTTTTCATTCTCATATCTCATATCTATATCTCATATCTATGAACAGCCCATAAAGAAAAAAAATATATTTGCAGGAGTTACTAGTTTCCAATCTCTCCCAGCTAAGCCCAAACCCCAAAAAGCATTTCCCTCAGAATAACTCACTTGTGTTAGCTTATGCAAGTGAGAATGTCTTTTGACATTAACATCAAATAGACACTTGGCAATATTGCATCCATTACATGAAGGAAAATAAAAATACTTTAGGCATTGTTTATATTCACGTTTATGTCAATCCAACTAGAAGAGCAAAAGCCCTGAGATCACCAAGCACAGTAAGATAGATAAGGGTGAAGATCAAATTTAAGTGAGAGGCAGAAGGCTTCAAAAATACTTCATTTAGTATACACAGCAGACTATACATGAAGGAATCATTAGATTAGGTAAAAAGCAAACACCAGTCCCTCTCGCCATGATAGCCAACTCAATTCTATAAGGTTGAATTCCATCTTCATTCTATAAGGCCTGAACATCAATAAGTTTCTAAAATTATAGTTTATATACCTTTCCTTAATGTTTACTTACATTTACTTTTTGAAATAATAAATGTTTTAAAATACAGCTGAAAAGATTATCATACAGCATTGAGGCATTTGCTTAAAACTAAGTCAGCTCACTAGCTCACGAACCATTCCCAAATAGGTATTCCTAAATCGTCACAAAACTTTTTTAAGGCAAGATTGACAGCATACAAAATCATGTTACTCGGTTTGCATAAATACTGGTTTCCCACTGGTCTTTCCATACTCCCCAGATTTGCTAACCTGTCAAAAGAAAAAGGCAACCTGAACTTTATATAACATAAATGGAGATTATACGCTTACGTACCAACTGAGGACCCGGGCTGCAGTGTCTAATTGTCTTCTGGTACTTTCCTAGATGCAAGTCAGAGCACAGTGCAGTTTCAACATTTATCTGCATGCCAGTGAGCACGCAACTGGGAGCCTGTGCTAGCACAGAAAACGCTTTTCCTTATTTGCACTTCTCTATTTAGTCATTAGAAACCAGCAGAGAGGAAGAAGCTAACAGCTCTGGCACAGATCTATCAGTAAAATTCTCTATTTTTTCCCCACTTCTGTTCTCCTAAGGTTTTTTTTTTTTTTTTTTTTTTTTTTTTTTCACCAGTGTTTTTCTGTGGCCCTAGGAAGGCCAAGCGAGAGAACTGTGCGTGTCCGTGGACACCGACAAGTCTCCAGCTCTAATCCCATGCACCCCCATGACACCGCTGTATGTTTTGGGACAGATTTTAGCCTAATATTAACTAATAGCTGTCAACATGACCAAATTTCACCTCTGCGGGATCTGAGAGGGGTGCTTGTGGTCCTGAAAAATGGCAATAGCGGATGGAGAGAGAGCAAATTCACCTGCAAATCTGGCAAGAGGGGCAGATGGCGCCTTGCTCCCCTGCTGGACCAGCACCTCGGGAGCGGGGGGCAGCGTTTGCCCCTCATCCTAAGGGGGCCACGGGGGGCTCTGCCCTCTGAAGACACCCCAAACCCCGCAGGGGGAAGGCAGAGCCCGGCATGGCGAGGGGAGCCCGACAGGCCAAGCGCCTCAAGCCCGAGGTCCCTGCGGGCTGTGGGGGGCTTCCCTCAGCCTCAGCCAGCCCCGGCGGCCCTGAGGGGAGAGAGCGCCGCCACCTCTCCCCTCCCCAACACCCCGGCGGGACGGCGGCTCCTCACAGGCCGCTCGGCACGGGGCACAGCTGCCCCCCGGTCCCGGTGCCATCCCCGGTCCCGTCCCCGGAGCCGGGCGCTGCTGCTGCCGCCTCCGAAGGCGCTCCCCGGGGCGGGGAGGGGAAGGGCAGCGCCGGGAGGCGGCACCGCTCTCCCACCTGCCCCCCGGCGGCGGCGGCGGCGCCGAGGTTCGCGATGAGGCGGCCGCGGGGAGCAGCCGGAGGAGTTTGTTCGCCGCCTGGCCCCGGCTCCCTGATGCTCTGAGCCGGAGTCTGTCTCCTCCTCTCCCCGGGCTCGCACCCGGGCTGGATGCTCCCGCTCGCTCCTCGCCTCGCCGCTCCGCTCGCCAGCCGCCTCCTCGCCAGCCATGGAGCCGTCCGCAGCCGCCCTGGACAGCACCCCGGACCCCGCCATCGTGCAGCCCCCCGGGAGCAGCCCGGCGCTGCCCCCCCGGGAGCAGCAGCAGCAGCAGCAGCAGCAGCAGCAGCAGCAGCAGCTGCGGATCGGGGAGAGCGGGCAGTTCAGCGAGGGGCTGGAGGACCGAGGTGAGCGCCCGGCGTCCCTCACCGCGCACCCGCCTTCCCCCGGGGCAGCCTCCCTCCGGCCCCGGCCGCCCGACGCCCACCCCCGGCAGTTTTTTAATTTTTTATTTTTTTTCCTCTCCGTCTTCCCCTGCAGCCCCCTGACGGCCGCAGCACTACCTCCTCACGTCTCCACAGGAGCCCTTCCCACCCCTGTCAGCCCCACACCGGCTCTGCCCGGACCCCGCGGGCACTCCTTCACAGCACCCCGCTCCCCGAGCCTTTCCCTTTTCGTTTCCCAGCTTTAAAAATCTCCTCACAAACTCCACTCGGGGCTGCTCCCACAGAAAACTTGCCTGCCCCGGGGCGCACATGGCGCCGCCGGGCTCCTGTCAGCGGGGCCCCGGGCGGCCAGGTCAGTCAGGGCCCTCCTGAGTCCCCGTCCCCCGAGTGGTGTTTTATTCTTTTTATTCTTTACCGAAGACCCTGACCAGGGGTGGAAGGCTGCCTGCTTCCCAGCCGTGCTAGCCTCAAACACGTTAATTTTTGGACAGCTGTTGGCGGTGTGTGAGGCACTTGGCTTACCTGCCGCCCGTCTGGGAATACAGGCAGCTGCCATTTTAACCCTCTGCCTTGCCCCGGCCTCCGTAACGCCTCCAGGCTCCTGTTCCACACAATTTGTCTCTATTTTTTATTTCACATACTGGGTTTTCCTTAGCATCTCTGTTCCATTTTGTCCCATTTCTCTCTCTTTTTTTTTTTTTTTTTCATTGTGCATCCCAAAGTCCCTTTTGTGTTCCCAGTCTTCACCACATCCTACACGTAACCCCTGTATCCTCCCGGTCTCTCTCCAGCTTTCCAAACTCCTGTGCTTGCTCGCTTATTTTAGCCATGAAATAGATGTACTGGGGAAGAGGAATCACCACCTTCCCTGCCTGCTTTTGGTCACGTTGGGACTGGGGACAACCCTTTTCCCAAGGGTGCCCTTACTGTCACAGCCAATGGCAGGTGGCAGGCATCTCGACTGAGGGCAGCTTGAGGCTTCAGTTCTGTTTTAAGTAGTAGGAATCGGAAATTTTGGTTAGGGTTCAAACGTGGAAGTTTGAGTGCAGAAATTTCCCGTTTGTGCCCAGTATGACAGAGCTAAAGATGAAAGCTGGGCCTTTTGCTAGTAAGGGTAGTTCCAAAAAGAGAGAGCGCAATGTTCCTAACCTTTCTTTCCAGGAGGGAGAAGAGACTAAAGCTGCTGATTATTTCTTTCTTTGCATTCATACTCTTCCAATGGCCCTTGTGGTAGCTTTTTCTTGCAGTCTTTCATAGGAAAGTCACCAATTCCATCTCCCAGCTTAATTCCCAGCCATCATAGAGGATATTCTGGTCTGCTTTTTGCAGGTTGTCCCCATTGGAATTGTTACAGTCTGTCCTTTTAGATTGTACTCTTTCTTATGCTCTTTTCCTATGAATCATAGCTGATCCAGTTATAGAGATGATACTTCCATGTTTGCTAAAAATAAAAAATAACCTCAAATTTCAGAACAAGATATTTGCTCTTAGAGATCTAGACCCAAATTCGGTGGTATTTTTTTTTTTTTTTATGGGGTCCTTAAATTGACATCTTACGTGAACAATTTTTCTATTTGCCTTATCTCTTTCACAAATTCTAACTTGACATTTTAAAATGATCCTTTAGCCAAATAGAAAAGTACTTCTGGTAAGTCAGCATATGGTAAAGAATATCCTAGAATCACTTCACAAATATGCCAAGCTTGTGTTCTGCAACTGTTAGGCAGGTTTTTTTTCTTCTGATTTTTTTTTTGGAAGAAAATCAGCTAATATAGGAAGATACTAAAAGATAAAGTAAAAATCCAGTGGATTTAACCAGCTCATCGTCTCTTCTTTAACATAGGGTTATCTATGTGTTAAATAAATAATTGTCAGTAAAATTATTCAGTATGCTAATATCAGGGTGGAGGAATTTTATCAGCAGATACAAGCTTTTCATTTTTGTTGCAATGCAGGTTATACTGAAAGTATCATTCAGCCTGCCTCCAATGGATGCTTAAAATTTGTTTTCTTATGGTCAGAGAAAAAATGTGGAGGTTTACCTTGTGAATCGTGTTGTTGTGTGTAAATTAATGAGCAGGTGTTGATTCTCAATAATTTCCATGTTATGGGTTTGGTAGTCCTGTGAATGAGTTTGTATTTTTGTGTGCTGTCCCTTGGGACACTCCTGAGAAAAATACAATCTTTTAAGGGAGGAGAATTTTAATTACGGAAAATACTACTTTAGGAAGGAAGGGATCATATCTGATAGCTAGAATATGCCAGCCATTTTGAGAGAGAGAGAGAGAGAGAGAGAGAGAGAGAAAGACACACGCACACACACATGCACGGCAGAAGTGGTTCAGTTTTATAAGGATTGCAGTCTCTGTCATACTGGACACGTGCTTGACATGTGAATACTAATTAGCAGTGCTTTGCCAGCTCTGGGGCTTATTATTCACTTCTCAACTTAATTAGGATATTATTTGAATTGTAATTATCAACTGTATATGTTGGTCTTCCCAGGTAATAGTGAGCAGTAGCCATGAACTATAGGATGTCTTTAAAGAAAGAACCAGGTGAAGGATGTTTCTTTCTCTGTTTTGTGTTTATTTCATGTTTGAAGTCTTGAGAATCAAAATTGGCTAAGGAAAGCTTTGCTTTATACTCCAGCAAGATTTGGGCCTTAATTTAAAATGCTTGTACTGGGGAGGGGGCAGGAAGGGGGAATCACAAAAACATGAGATTTTTTCTATGTGGTTTTATTAGTAGAAGTTAATCCTTCATTTCAAAATCTGTTGTTATGGATCTCATATCAGATAGCAATTAAACTGTTAATCATTATGTGTCCTGTCAGAAGATAGGTGAAACATTGCAAAAAATATGTATTTTTTCACACAAATGAAGGGAGGCTATGTGAGAAATGGCTGTGCAGTGCTGTAGGTAAAGGACTCCAACCTTTTGGAGTTGTCATCTGGTGATTTTCAGGTGTCAGACAAAGAATTTGCATATTAAGACACAGACATTGTTTTCTGTTGGGCCTAGTAATTCTCTTGTGCGCAAGTTTGCAAATTCTTTTTCATTCATGAAGAGTGTAACCTAGAAGGGAGGAAATATTTGAAGTTGTCTGAAAACACAGCATTAATTTAAATTCTCCCAGTGTCTTTCTGAACTCTCTAATAGAGAAACTCTCTCTGCTTTCCAGGCAGAGTAATTGACGTGAAAAAGCGTAAGGCGTTTTTCCAAGAGAGGGAGAATTCCACCAACTATTCTGGGATTAGAGTTCTGACAGGCTGGAAGTGGCAGAATAAAATCTGGTGGCTCAAATTGCTACCAGCCCTGGATGCCTACCCTGCTGCTGACACATTGCTGCCCCTGAGGCAGAGATGTCTGATTCACTTCTGCGTTGATTCCGAAACCACTGCAGTGTTGAGCCAGCGCATTACAGCCAGCTGAAATTAATAACTGCTAGCATTAATAAACTGGGCTAAGCGTGGTGTGGGTTCAGGAGTACGCTCATGACCAGATCAGGTGTCCCTACCTCCAGGGTTGCAGTAGCCATCAGAAAGGTTGGAGATAAAACTGGGGGAGGCGAGGACAGTGACAGCTTCAGCTGTTAGATTTTAATCTGCCGCTTTGTCTGCCAGCACTCCTCTTCCCTACCCTTTGCCTAAGACATTGGACTGAAAGACTGTGCTATTTCTACACACATTTCAATGACATTTCTACACACAGCGCCCTACTTCTGCACATTGTGGGCAGGCAAGTCCCTCTGAAAAGGGATCATCACCTGAGAAGGACCACCCACAATTTCTGGAGTAATTCATTAAGGAAGTTAAAAGTCATCAGGCCTTCTGTCACCAGCAGATTTGAGTTGGAACTTGCTGGTGAAAAAAAGTATTTGCATGTTTCAAATTAGATGAATATCATATGCAGAAAAGAATCTGGATGGGATAAACAAATGGCAAATATGTTTAATTATGAACGCATCAGAAAAGTGCCTTAAGACTCAGACTGAGAGAACGAAAACCAAAGAACGTACTTTATTTTTAACTTGGGTTCTTTTCTGCAATTTAAGATGAGTGGACAAAAGATTCCCACAAATTGAAAGCATCAAAGAAGAGAGGAAGCAGTCCTGTTCCCTTTTGTTAGCAGACTTTTGTGCTGATTAGAGTAAGGCCCGAATTGTTCTTCAGACAGTTCCTGGTGCAGCTTCTAGACGGGGATGTATTCTTACCTTTGGGGGAGGACATTATGCTTCAAGAGTTCTTTTCAACTGTGCTAGCTTTGATTCTAAAGTGTGCCTGCTTCTACTTTGATGCTCAACATGTGCAGTGTGTTCCCGTGCATTGGTAGGTTATTTCTCAGAGGCTGGCGGACACAAGTTTTTCTCCTATGTTAATTACGTTCAGGATCCTGAGCTGCAGAAATGATTTTTGATCTCAGTGAGTGTAGGACGGGGCTCGCTCTTGTGTAGATGTACAGGTGGAAAACACAAGTGATGTGAATTTCTGTTAACTGCCACACAACTGCAGTGCTCTTACAAGTGGCTGAGGTGTGGGCCTTACCTTCCGTGTGGAATCAAACCAGCTTGTGTGTGTTGTGCTTGTTTACTCATACATTTCTGATGGCTTTATTCACCTAACTGTGCCAATGTGAGGAGGATTTGATTCTGTATTGATAAGTAATGTAGAATGTAAATATGCGATCTAGGTCTGAACTAACACAGCTGTGTTTTTAAAAAGAGCATTGTATTGTTCATACCCTCTTTGCTTATTGCTTATCAGGTTTACTAGAAAGCAGTACAAGGCTAAAACCTCATGAAGCTCAAAGCTACAGAAAGAAGGCATTGTGGGTTTCCTGGGTCTCCATTATTGTCACACTGGCTCTTGCAGTGGCTGCTTTCAGTGAGTATTGGGAATATTTTAAATCTTCACACCTCTTTTTTTTTTCCCTTTTTTTTTTTTTTTTCTTTTTTTTTTCCCTTCTTTATTCTGTTTGATTCTCAGATTTTTTCAGAATCTTTATGGAAGCTTTCTCATGTTTTTTCTTTGCAACTGCTAAAAAGGTTTCTCTCTAGACTGCCTGTGTCTGCATGGTGCTTATAAATTAGTAAAACTGTTGTGTTTTTTTTTTTCTGCAGAGAATAGGGTTGTTGAAGGTCGGAGAAAGAAACAGGAGATGTTCATTCCTGTTAGTATTTATGTATGTGGAACTGTTCATTTTACAGAACAGTGTAAAAAAAAAATCATTATGGAGTGGATTGCCTTTAACCAAAGGGGTCAAATATGACAAGCCTTAATCCACCTGGGATTCATGGTTGGAACACCATAATGAACAGCAGTGAATTATAAGGGGGAAATATATAATTTTTCTTACACTAGCAGATAACCTAACAACTTGTTCATGTGAAAGAGAAATACCAGCCTGTTTTTAAGCCAGTGTTTTTCCCTAAGTTTCAAGAAATTTGTCTATTTTACCTTTACACAAAATTTTGAAAAACAAAAAAACAAAAACCCCTTTATTTGGAAAAGTGAAATATATTTATTTTATTTCAAAACAGGAAAAAATGCCGCATTGTGTAAATAAAGGTATATTTCAGTTCAATGCAAAATTTTAAACCACTAGCATTCGAACTTAGTCAGCTGAGGAACACTACATTCCCATAAGAACCAAAAGAAATGTGGAGTCTGGATCAAAATCTTTGCAATGGCACATTCTTTGTTTAAAAGAGGAAAAAAACAAGAATTATTACATGTGTATGTTTGTATAAGCAAAAGGAAAGCTCTGTCTAAGAGACAAGGCATCAAAATGATGGTTTGATGTCTCAAACCATCATTCTTCAGCTTGAAAAAGACACTTGCATTTTTTTTGGAAGCTGCAGCAGCATGTGTTTTATTATTCTAATCTGCAGTGTTCGACCTGCTGCTGGAAGTTGGTGTCAGCTCCCAGGAGAGATTATTAGAATCTGACCAAATGGTCTCTGAAACCCAAAATACATTACTTGGAGCGGTTTTTATGGAAACATAGGTACAACAGCTTGATTCAAAAAGCAGAGAAAAGAGCAGGAACACTTAAAAGCAGAGTCTAACACTAAAGAATTTGAGCATTAACAAGAAAGCAGGGCACCAGAGTTTCCATTTTGTTCTGCTTCATGAAAATGCAATAGTCTGTCTTTTGTACTGCAGCAACATAAAACTGTGTTTTAGAATAAATTTAATTCCTTTCATATTACCAATATAATTTTAGGAAATATTGAGAAATAGCTTTATTTTATTTTAAACTTAGGTCAGATTTACGAGATATAAGCACAAAAACAGCAGTTAAACCACTCTATTTCTTTTAAAAAGGTCTCTTAAAATTTTGTAATTTAGTTAGGTTATCTGCTATCTTTATTTATTTTTTTCCCCTCTTTATTTTCCTTATTTGTGTCATTCTGGTAGTGTTGAGAAATCCTAACAACAACAAAAGGCAGATAGAGTAGTCCCTGCCTGCATGTATATTGTGGAATGGATGGTCATTGAAGGACTGCAATCAGCTATGTTTATGCAATCTTTCCTCATGGCCTGAAGGGGTTAAATTTATGAAGAACAAAAGAGGAAGCAGCACACATACATATTCAATTTGTAGGGGATCTCTTAATAAACAATTGACAGTTAACTTATGTGCCACTGAACTATTGTCAGGGTGTTTGGTATGCTTAGTATTAAAACTTTCTAATCTTTGAGGAAAATGCAGTGGTTCTAGAATCATTTTGCTCCCCCATGCGATTTTGCAGTTGTGTTCAGTTTATTGTCTCACATCTCTTTTGCTGTCCTTTTAGCAGGTTTTTCTAGCCACTCCGTGGTCTGGGAGACATGTCAGGTTCCCAGAGTTTGCTGCCTGTTTTATATAAATGACTGGTTGTCACCCTGGGGTGTCTGACACTGCCAATTCTTTGCAAACACCTGCTATTTAAAGTATCCTGCTTCCTTTTTACCTCTTGTCTGTAATGGTAAGGTGTTAGCAACATAGCCGTGATGTGCAATGAGAAATGGGAACCTGCTGTGGTAATTGTCAGGCTACACTGACGTACTCTCACTACTCTTTCTGATTTCCTCATAAGGTCTTCATGCAAATTTCTGGTTTATACTCTTACAGGCCTCAAAATCCTTTCTTCTGCATGTATCTGACAATGCTGCTTTGCAGCTGCAATTGATATGGTAAAGATACTGGGCCAGGGAATTGGCATTGCTTGGTAACGGCAGCTGAAGAAATGGGGTACCTGGAGGACAGGAAAAATGCTAAGGAAAGTGATACTTGTTGCACGGACTGTGTGTGGAGTGGGGAGGTGGTTCCCAAGCCCCCTTGTCCAACCAAGGATTTGTAACTAGACTTCCTTCCCTTTTTTTATGACCTTTCCTGTCACTTGTGTGCTGCAGCTTGATTATGTCCAGCCTTTCAAAGACCAAAGTTGCTTCCCAAGCTATTTTTGCAGCATTAAAGTGTGTTGGAATGGCTACTTTACATTGGTATGAGATGTTTCCTTCCAGTGGGATTACAGTGACCCAGATGAACCCTGATCTTTTGCTTGGTAATATTGAAAGAGACTGATAAATCTTGAGTTGATCTGAATACATAAAGAAGTTCCTTATTTCAGTAATGATCCGTGGCACTTGAGGCTAGACCTCCACTGAACTCTGTGTGACTCATTAACTTATTATTAAAAGTGTGACTTATTATTAAAAGTACATATGGTCAAAATTTCTGGAACGATCTATTCTTTTTTACTGTCAGGTATTTAATATACTTAATTTTACTGCAGAATCGCTGTGCTCTTAAGAGACCTTTTGGCAGCTTGAGCTGCTGTCTGTAAATACCGCTTCCTGTCTGCAGAAGCACCGTGCGGTAATTGTCGTGGTCTCCCTAGCTCTGGGTGCTGTTGAAGACATTGCTTGCCAGCACAAGGTTGCACAAGGCTTCTATAAAGTCTTTACAGACTCCACTTTGTAAAATCCTTGGTGTTAGCAGAGCCCTATGGTGCTGTCTTCAGCGGCTGTAATAAGTTAGGCTTGCTTAGGATCAGCTCTGTGTATTCTGACATTTGTGGGTTTTGTGCAACATGTTTATGATCAGATACTAAGCAATGCCTGACGGATAAGTTCATTTCCCTTTTGCTTTCTATATTGCCTGAAATATGCATGCTTGTAGAGTTCTCATCAAGAGTGTACATTCATTTTTATAAAAACAGCCATAAACTGAGACTGGGCATGATGAAAGTTACTAAAATCATCACTAAGTTGCAGCTCAGCACCCCAAGTAAGTACTGGAATAATCACCTTAACATAATTATTTCTTTCTGCTTACTGGAATAATCACCTTAACATAAGTATTTCTTTCTGCTTCACAATAATACAAGAAAAGAATCATAGCGTAGTAAAACATTTTTGTAATGTATGTATGTGTAGTATAATGGTGTGATCTAAATCACTTTGTAATAACAACTATAATTTCTCCTTCCTGTAGCTGCAGTGTTGTAGGTTCATCGTGAGCCTCGTTTCAGTGTCATAAGAGAGGATGAGGGATTATTACAGGTGGAATGGAACTTTTGTGTTTTGCAACCCATTGTTCTTTGTTTCTTGACATTTATATGACTAAAACCTAATTTTGAAAAAAAATACAAATACGTCTTTTGCTGTTAGAGTTTATTTTCTGCCCAACGAGCTAATCTCTGATCATATTACCAAAGCAGAAACCAAACTCTCATTCTGCCTGGTATTTCTTGTCCCGTTTAGACTTGTGATTCACAGAACGCGTTCTGTTCATTCATCCTTTTGATCTGATCAGCTAAAATTGTTTCGTAACGAATGGAGTGGTCATATCGATATGTCAAAACAACGCGTAGACCAAATTCTGCACTGCAAGCTCCCTTTGTAGCCAGAGATTAATTTAGACTGTATGTCAGCTTTGTAAAGGGCAGTGGTCAAGGTGGGACTTGAGTCCCGGTGAGGTCAGAGCATGCCTGAATAGGTTCTGCATGTTAACGCACCACGGGAAAAGTTGATGCTGGGCTATTTGCAAAATGCTGGGGAAATAGCAGGCAGGTTGTGGAATCCATCCCACTTGCTTGATGGACCTCTTGTTTTAGACCACTGTAGACATACTTGAGGGCTGAGCTTTGTAGAAATAACTGAAGACTTTAGTGCAAGTGATACGTGTATGATCTGAAGTTTCACCCTGGTAACTGTTTAGGCTGGTGTAATAAATATGCACTGTTATTTTGAGAAGGTGAATTCTATTAATCTGTCCAGTGTTTCAGTTGCCAACTTGGTAGCTATAGTTCTGTAAGTGGAAGTATTTTATAGAATTAGCTATTGGTCCAAGGATAAGACTGATGTTCTGATTTTGTATGCAAAATCATTTGTGTTTAAACACGAATTCCTGAAAAATTGTTTATTAAAGCAAACTTTCACATACTGGGATTGGAGAGGCATTTTGTTTGAAATGCAGGGAAAATGAAGTTTTAGGATAGAGCTTGCTTTCAGACAGGAGGTTCATGCTAGCTTAGACTCTGAAGACATTGAAATGCCAACAAACCTTAGAAAGTCTGGATCTGGGTTCACTTTCCTCATTCAAATGACTAAACTGAGCCAGAAAATCTCATTTTGGCTAGCTGTAGGACATGGTTGCTAATTCTTCTCCCCTATTATGCTACTCCAGTGCAGTTCAAATGGAGTTACGTGGACAAACACTGGGCAAGTGAAGATGTCCTCTGTATGCTTGGATGTGGATATATTGATTTCATCTGTCACTCCTCATCTCAGACATGCTACACATACAACTAAGTTGGGGAATGACTGTATTCATTTAGTAATGAAAATCTGATTTTCCCAGTGATCCATTCCTATCGTTGCTAGAAAAATTAAATATATGCAGACTTTGCCTTGTTTGCACAATACTTAGTATGCCCTGGACGCAGCTGTGAATAATACTAATAATGAATGTAGCTGAAGGCTCATGATTCTGAGCCTCTTTACTTTGGTTATCCAATCCAACGGTCTTTAAAGGTCATTGAATTTCAGAAAAATGCCAGGCATTCAGAACTCAGGTTGGTTTAAGAGCGTCTCAGCTGGGCACCTAAACAGAATTCTCCAGGATCACTGACCACATGGAAAGTCTTGGTCTTTGTGTTTTCTCTTCTGGGAGCTATAATGCACTGCATTTCTCAGTCCTAAAAATCTGAATATTTTTTCTTTTTTTTTTTTTTTTTTTTTTTTTTCCAGCAGAACATTTGTTGTGTCTATTGAGAAAGTTACATTTTATGCCACAACGCCATGCAGAAACTTAAAATGAAGTCAAGGCTAAATACAAAATAGAACCGCTGTGTGATAGTATGCAGATCCCTCATTTTGCATACTTCTCAGGGCATTTAATTACATCATTTACAAAAAGGCAGCTGCTTCAGGGTTGTAGTCTCACAGAAGCGTTAATGAAATATAGAATTTAAATTCCCAAGGTAGAGTTCTGATATTGGTGACATTTGTGCAGCCCTATTGTGCTCCTTATAGCTGTATTACTACAGTTGAAAACAGAGCTTGGCCTTATATCATATGATATGTAATATCCAAAGGACAAAAACCAAATTGCCTGTGCAGCACTGGCAGAAGAGAGTCTTGTATAGGTCAGTCTGTACTTAGTAACAGCAAAATACAATTTTCATTCACTGAAAATGAAATGAGAAGCCAGTAAGGGCCTGTCTTTTTTTAGGCATACAAAACTCTAAGTGACTTTCTTGGTAGGAGAAAATAGCATATGGATGTCAAGTTCAAGACTGATGACTGCTGAACAGAAGTATGGGTCTGAAATCTGCAGTGCTTCACACGTCATGAAATCTTCTGCTGAGCTGACGGGCAAAATGATGACAGAAGTCTGTGAAATCTAGAGTAGCATAGAGGCAGTAGATGATCTGTATCTATATACTTAAGCAGTAAAGAAAATTAAAAAATTGTTGCTGTGCTGAAAGTTTATTAAAACAACTGAATTCATTTTTAAATGCTAACCTTTAAAATATAAGAGCCTGTTGTATTTTTGCATTAGAAAACTGAAGCTTAATCATTCCTTGATCTATATGCTGATTCCTTCCTGATGAGAGAAGGTGATCCCAAGGAATTTTGAAATTAAAATTGGGTGGTGATACTGAGGGAAAGCTAGCACTATAACATCATTTCATATAGAATAGGAATCCTTAGGTATGTTAGATCTAAGGTATGTGGTGTAAAAATCATAATCACAAGTCTGTTCCTTTTATTTTTCCTTGCTGAGATTCAGAGCTTTGTTGTGCAAGACTCTGAAATAAGTCTAGGCAATATCTAGTCCTGAAGAACTATAATAGTTTTTAACATCTATTATATAATATAAATCTTATACCATACAAAATACCTTTATATATAATATACTTATTCTAATATATATTTTTCCTTTATATTGCCTATATAATATTCCCTTCTAGTTCCTAAAGGGGGCCTATGGGAAAGCAGGAGAGGGACTCTTTGTCAGGGACAAAGGAATAATGGTTTTAAACTGAAAAAGGGTAGATTTAGGTTAGATATTTGGAAGGGATTCTTTACTGTGATGGTTGTGAGGCTCTGGACCAGGTTGCCCAGAGAAGCTGTGGCTGCACCGAGGTGCTCAAGGCCAGGCTGGATGGGGCTTGGAGCAACCTGGGCTGGTGGGAGGTGTCCCTGCCTGTGGCAGGGGGTTGGAACTGGATGGGCTTTAAGGCCCCTTCCAGCCCAAACCATTCGGTGATTCTTTATTTTTACATAATATCGTGAATATATTTTCATATTACATCATGAGATTTTAGGCACTTGCAGTTCAGCCCTGAGTTCTGCTGTCGGAGTTCTGCTGGGTTTCCATTACGGGCAGCCTTGCGTTTGGTGGTTCAGAGTTTCCAATTAGGAGAGAGCAGCTGGGTGGCAAGGTACAGGGTGCAGGTGAGTAAGGTAAACAACAAGGTGGTGGTAAGTAATTGGGCTGCTGTTGGGCATCCTGCTCATAGCCCTCAGAGAATTACTCTGTGCCATTAGAGATAAGTGTAGATGGAGACTCTTTTGTGTTTGGGAAAAGATGAACTGAATGCTTAGTGGGGTGGGTTGTAGGCCCACCAGGTGCTGAAGGCTGACGGGTGTGGGAGTGATGTGCCCTACAGCCATCCCTAGCCTGCAGCAGAAGAAAAACGTGTGTTTTGCCTGAAAGTAGACAAAAATATTTAGAAAAAGAATGGATATTAGGTTTATTGCATGTGATCAGTATTAACCATTGTACGTAAAACCCCCTGACTTTTTTTTTGTATAAAATTTAGTTTAAATGATTCTCTAGTACAAATCTGAATTGCTGCTCTGGCTTTTTTCGGCACATCACGTAGACAAGTGGTTATATACCTGCCCTTGAAGAAACATGACTGCAGTCTTAAAAGTCAAACGTATTTTCAATCAATTGATGTAGTATCAGTTCCCCACAGCAGTAACTTGCTTATCACACACTTAGCCATTGCGCAGGGGCACAAATGTGTTAGCAGGCTGCTTTATGAACGCCTGATGCACCAGCAGAGCTTGTTTTACATAAAGCATGAGGATTCTTCTCTGCTCCCCTCAATTAAAGACCTGCTTCTTTGCTTATTGTCAACGATTAACTTGTAACTCTTTGTATGTGGAACTGAAAATCAAGAGTAATGAAAAAAAACAGGCGTTTAATATTTGTTGTGCATTATCACTTCATTGTTTGATGTTTGTGAGGTCTTAAGTCACTACTGAGGTATGACAAACTGCTTGGGCAGCAGGGAAAGGGATGAGTAATGGCTTTCTTTTCTTTAGGTTTTCTTTACTTCTGCCAGAAATTTTTAAAGACGAGGTATTTTAACTTGGTAGACAGCAAAATGTAAAACTTGTACCGGATTTGAACTTTTAAATAACAACTGGTTTGCTTTGTGGGGAGGTTGGTAGAGCGTGGTGTTTACTTCTTGGCACCCACTTGCTGGGGTTTTTCACTAGGAGTGTTTGAGGTCCTTTTGAGGTCTGGAGCCCGTTAGATTTTAATACTTTTCAGGACAAATTTTCATTTCCAGATGACTCATCTCGTTTTGGTATGGCTGCACCGTAGGAGGAGCTTAATACCAGTGAAATAATCACATAAATAATGTCTGCTGCTTTACAACGCAGCGTCAATCCCAGCAGCTCTGTTACCACGTCCTGGCAGAAACCCTGCGGGCTGGCTGACAAACGTGCTCCCAGTGCCAGCACCAGGGGAAATGGGTGCCTCGGGTGGGCTGGGTGGTGGTGGTGGAGAAACTTGCTTATAGCAAAGGGTGGCGCGCCCCTTCTGGGGTTAATTACCCAGGTTTAACCTCAGGACACGTTTGTTTCTGAAAATACCAGCAAGACTGTAAAACTAATGTCCTAGGTACTCCTGTTTTTTACCTGCTATGACACTTTTTAAGGAAAAGCAATACTAATCTTGTTTGAAATACAGTTATATAAATTAATCTAGTATTTATTTATTTATTTTTTTAAATGATCACTGTATGTCATAAACTCTGATTGATCCCCACTATGCTCTGTTAAACTGCTGGGCTATTTCAGTGTAGTGGTGGATGCATTTCTGGCATGTTGCAAACAATCTGCATGTGTCTTTTGGTACAACTATTATCAGTCCTAGTAGAAAATGTTACACAAACAGTAGTCTAAAATAAAAATAGGCAAAAATACTTTTTTTTTTCTTTTTTTTTTCTTTTTTTTTTTTTTTTCCCATTGAGGTGATGGTGCTTTGAGGGTAAGGGTCTACAGTTCCGATCTCTGTTTTACATTCCCAGATTTTGATAGCCTCTCAAGCAACTGCAGTGTCAGTTGGTCAATTAGCTCAGGCTGAAAGCTGGGAAGACTTTGATGCTTTGCATTAAAAGGGCAGTACTACTGGGTCAAATTAGTTTTGTTCAAATAAGGATTATCTTAAATCTCTGGTAAAGATTGAAGCCTAATGTCTGGAGATAAGGCAAGGCAAGTTAACATTTATTAAAACGCTAACCTTCATTTGCAAATTAGCCTTCTCTGGGGAAAAAAAAAAAAAAAAAGCATAAAGAGCTCCTGTGTATCTCTTCTGACTTTCTTGTATGACCTGTTACTGTCTCGTTTTCTCTGCATGTGCAGAAAAAGGGAAAGAAAAGCTCAACTTCAGAGTGAGAAGAAGCTGATTAGTCAGTGCTAAGTCAAAGAAGTGACCAGAAATAACCAGCTGGTATTTTGCTAGACATAAAAACTGCAGAGGCAGGGGGATAGTCTGACAAGTAACATAAAAATAGTTAGGCAAGAGGCACAGTGCCTTCCAGGAACTGCTGCAAAATAAGGGGCTTTGGTACCTGCACCACAAACTCTGCCTTTCTGGAGAGATCTCTGGGCCATTTTCAAGCTAGGTGCAATGCTGAGAACGTGAGTAAGACCTACTGCAGGACTGGATCCTCAGCTGAATCCTAAATGAAGTTTTCTCATCAGGTCTGAAGTCTCTGTATCTCCTGCCGTTAAAGATTATGCATCAGGGAACTGTTACGTATGATGTGTCTTTTCAATATGTCAAGGTGAAGGAAATGTACCTTTAATCACATTGTCCTCGGATCCCATTTTTTAAAGAAATGTATCAGTGACCAAAAGATAGCAGTATTCCCCCAGGCTCTGAAAAGAAATACTCTCAAATTTTATAGAAAAGATCTATTGTCATTCAGTGGGAGATTTAATAGGATGCAAATGCATCCTGAAGTGTCAGCTAGGATCTGTAGCTGGGCAAAATAAAAGTAGTTCCTTGAGTTCCCATTCTGGTAGGCTAATAGACAGCTTTGGTTGAGATGGAATGGAAATACTGAAGTCCAAATTAGAAAGGAGTTACTCAGAATTAGGATTTTGTGGAAACTGCCTATTTTACTGTGACTGAAAGAATGATGTGTGATCCTGCCATGGTAAGAATACTTTCTCAAAGCAATGAATGGCTTTGGATATTTAACAGCAGGTTGGTGCTGGACACAGTAAAATTCACATGTAGTGTAAATGGAGTTAATCACAGAAAAGTGTTTCTAACTGATCCATGGAAAACATCGGGCAGAGCCGAGGAACCAGCATCAGGCCTGGCTAGCGCTAGAGAAGCCACTGGCAAAACTGCTAATGATTTTGGTGGTAAAAGTGGTGGTTCCTAGCTCCGTGGCTAATGAGTGCAGGGGTAGAAGATCACTTCCTACCTGCTTGGCTGAGGAGTCACGAGCAAACTGCTGAGCAGCACGGGCAGCCCAGACTGGCAGGGTTTGACGCTGATCAATTTGTGTGTGCGTAAGTGCACGCTGCTGGGGATACGGGAAGGCAGACCAAAGGCATCGGTCTCGGCTTGTTCTGTAAGCGAGTGACAGGGCTGGATGTAGCCTGCAGGACCGCTGTCTGCCTCCCCACTTGACAGACCCCGCTGTTAACGTATATCGGGCTATAATGCCTAACTGTGTGGAACTAATCGTACCCCAAAGGGCCCATTCGCTTGTTCTTCTTTGTGGCACATTAGAAACTGATAATAAACTGCGCATCCTTTTTAGTTAGCATGGCTCGGTATTTCTGTGTGTAATTAACTGCAACAGGAAAAAGAGAGATTATTTAACAATCCTCTCGCTAGATGTGAAGAAATAGGACAGCAAATTAATTTTTACAGATTGTTAGTTAAAGAGGTAAAATCCATCATGGCCCTTTTACTGTGTGGGCTCAGATTGCGTGAAGACCTTTGTTACCGCTGGTGCGTGTGGTTTTACAAATAAAAGAATCTGCTGTTGAGATGTGGGCAGAAAAATGACCCGATCTGGTGATTTTTGATTCCTGGTGAATGCTCAGGTGAACAGTGCTCAAAGGGAGTTTCCCTGCCATTCTCCCACCAAGGGATGCTCGTTGGGTTAGCATATATACATTTCCCTGCTGAGAAGCATCTGGTGGATGAAAACAAGGCTTGGATTAAGGAATAATGTGGCAAGTAATATTTAATGGGATATTTCGTCTTAATATTATGTGATCTTTGGGCTTAAAATCTAAATATTCTTATAACAATTTACAGGGGCAGATCTTCAGCTGGAGAAAATGCATATAGATTTGACTTGCATGGCTTTACATGTATGTCAGTCTGAAATAGATAACGCATCCGACACTAAAACATATGGCAAGTGATAGGATGAACTTATAATAGGTGAGGTGTTTTCAAACTTATTTATCCTTCTGGCATTTTCTTGTTCTTTTAATGGTTAGGCTTGCTTTTCATCCTTTATTTCTTGGAGAGAGAATATTTGTTTAAGACAGCCTGCTAAAACTTTCACAAGCGTTTTTAAAGGCTGAGGAAGAAAGGTGAATTAACACTAACTCAGATACTGCTGAGTTTACAGGGATTTGGCCAAGATTTTGCTTCAGGGACTGTTCTGATCCTGGTCATAGCCCAAGCTTTCTTCGTAGCCTTGGGAAAATCATTTTGCTGCTGTAAGCTTCTTCTCCATCTGGACACCTCAGGTTTTGATACATGAAAAAGTAAATGAATTTTCTGCCAAAAGCCAGAGTGTTGTGCTGTATAGTAGCTGATGTGTTTATGTGCACTGTAAGTCTGCTGTAGTGAAAACAGTCTCTGAATTTTGGATTTTGAGCTCTGGACAAAGAAGTCTGAGACTTTGTCTCAGCCCTGGACCTACTGATTTGTGGGATAGTTTCCATGGTTTGCTGTGGCTCACCTGATGACAGCTATGTCGAAGTGACAGAATAGGTTAGGCTGCAGTGGCTCAGATGTATGTGACTTGCACACAGGGCAGCCACCACACAGCCCAGCAACGTTTTTATGGAGAAGTGCGTGGTTTTGCCCCAAACCTGGAAAGGGATCACACCGCTATTAGAGCTGCCTGATGTATTCAGTTGTTGGTGTGGTTTCCAGCATTTGTGGCTGCTGAGCACTTTGTCACCACCACTGGTGAACATTACACCTGATCTGCTGGAGCTGTGTGCTGCTACCAGGAGGGAAGCGTTGCCTGATAAAATCCCGCTGTTCATTAAGGCACCTGGACTTGGAGAACAGACAGAGGAAAGTGTGAACTTCTGATGTGTGCCAGCTGGATAGCTAGAGAGAAGTGCCAGAATGTGAGACAGCGTGTGAAAATCACCGTACCCAAGTATTTACTTAGCAGCTTGGACTTCCTATCTCTGCCTCTCCCCTAGCTTTGGTCGATAGTAGAGAGAGGTAAACGTTTCTGCATTTCTTCTGTCACTCTCATTACTAGTTTTGTAACAGTTTTCATTAGTCAGATAGATTTTTGGAAAGAACTTTTTACAACTTAAATCTGCTAACAAATGAGTACTGTAGAGAAACAAGGGAAGATGGGAGAATGCTAGGAAATACTTGCCTGGAATTCTGTGTGCACAAAGTTTTTGACAGCAAGGAAGAGATCTGATGGAGGTTGGCGGCTTAAAAACTTCTTAAGTCTCTGAGCAGCAAGTATGGTGCCTTTAGTCCATTGACAGGAACGCATTAGTGAGGTATTGAACATTTACTTCCAGGAAAGAACCTTTTATTTATTTATTTATTAAACTCTGTTTGACCTGGTGTTCTCTGTAACTTGTCTTTTCAGCAGAAGTCTGAGGTTATTCTTTTGCAGGGCTATGCTAGGTTTGCTGCTTTTACTTTTTGGGTGAGAAAACCTGAGCCTGAAGATCGGGAGGCTTTTGTAGGGAAACTCCGCAGTTCAAAAGTGAGGTTTGAAAACTGTGTGGTTGGATTCCACCAGGTTACAAAATGGTTTGTCCTTTATTCTTTCTTCATATTTTTTCCCCCCAGGAGTTGAGCAGGCATTTTTAAGAGGCATTTGAATAATGCTCTAAATGATCTGTTTTAACTTTGTGTCAGCCCTGGAGTGGTGGGGTGGTTGGACTTGGTGGTCTTTGTAGGTCCTACTGCTACTCTTCTGTTTCTTCCAGGGTTTGGCTGGCTCAGGTGTGCCCTGGTAGAACTAAGTTAGCTGTATCTTTCACAGGGCATGTGGACTTGACTGCATTTGCTACTGTAAGAGCCTGCTGATAGTTTGTTACTGAGCTGTGAATGTTTTCCAGGGCACGATGCAGGGATGTGAAACAGGAGTCTGATGGGTCAGGCTAGTTGAGTCCTGTAGGTCCCTGAAGGTTGCTGTGGTGGGGAAGGATTTGTCCCTGCTCCTAGGGGCTGAAAATCTAAGCAAGGATGTTTCTGAAGACTAAGGAGGTCTATCAACATGAACGGTCATGCTGTCAACCAGCACGGTGGTCCTGACCGGTTTTCCTAGGTGGCTGAAAGTTTGTATCTGCCTTTTTTTTTGAGAATGTAGAGGGTGGCCATGCCCTCCTGTCTTAGGACTTTCTGCACATAAAGTTTTACTCTGTATCTCCTGCTGGTGTGCTTACAGTTTGTTGTGAAATAGCTGCTATTTTGCAATGACAGCTAGGCACACTAGAATTTAGTAGAGTTAGTGATGAGTTGTTCTTGCTATGTACTGTATGTATTTTCTAAATAGGCTTACTGCTGCAATGCAGCTTTCTGCTGAGTGGGAAAAAAAAAACCCTTGCTAAATTTTGATCTTATGAAAAGCAAGCCAAAATTATGTGCAAAATTCTGTAGTATAAGAAAAAAAAAAAAAAAGGTTTCCTAAATATGGTACTGATTTAAAAGAAAACAAAAGAAAGCACCCCCAAAATTGTGATAAATTTGTTTTAAAAGTAAAGTCAGAAAATGCTTGTCACTATGACATAATTTTTTTGTGTTCTAATGCAGTTCACTTATTGAGCATACGGGATGTGTGTTTCCATGATATTGCTTTCTATTTTGATCCTGTTATACTTGTCATTTCGGTGCCTGCTGGGGAGAGGAGCTTCAGGTAGATGGCTTGAACCACCTACAAAAGCATTACTGTCTGGTCTAGTCAGTGCACAGGAGAGTATTGCAGCCTCAGGTGGTTTAGTAAGTGTTTGAAAATGTTGTTGGGAATTAGGGAAGACGCATGGAGGAATTCGTAAGGAAAGAAGATTAAATACTAACAGAGAATCTATTGCGTCTGCAGGTCAGCAGTGGGAAGGGTTCTGTGCCTTGGGTGTCACACATGTTTGTGGCTGTTGGGTCTTTGTTTTTATCAGACTGCTTACGGAGCTGCCTTCACAGCACCTTCACTATTCTCATGCTCTGTGTCCCTGGAATGAGAAAAGTCTTGTCTGATCATCATATGGACTTGAGTGACTTGAGTTCTTTTAAAGAGGAGAGATTTCTGATTTTTGCTTTTCCCCAGGGGACTTTTGTAATCTTGGTATTACTGATATGTTACACAGCTTCGAGCGTGATCAGCCTCAAAACTGTGAATGGTAGGTGGACCTGCAGGTTGCCATGGCATTCCCATCATTGAGGAGAACAGGCATGCTCTCAGCTGGAAAGGAAGGCTGGTACCCAGCTATGGCTGTGCTAAGCAGAGGTGGTAATGGACTCGTCCATGGATCATCCTGAACTTGGCTGCACTCCACTTTACAAAGGGGGAAGTGATACTTGGTCATCCTGTTCTGTGTAGCAGAGGGCACAAAGGAAAACAGATTGTGTGACTGGGTTGCAAAGAAGCTGCAGGACTGAAAAATTGGTCGGACGACCTAATGTGTAAATATAAGCATGCAGATACCGTGATTTAAAGCAGGAGCACAAGCTGGTGCCTTGCTAAGTACAATGTGATAAGGAATTAAGTTGTGTGGATGCAGTGTTTCTCAATATGTAGTCTCAGTTTCCGACAAAGTAAGTTCTCCAGCAAGCTGGGACAGCACGGGGTCAGGGTTTATAGAACCAGGCGTACACTCCTTTGTGCTCTGTGCTGCTTGGCAGAGTGAGCAAGGTTGCTTATAGCTGATACTGATACTGACACAAAACTGATTTAATTCAAAAAGAGTGTCCCATGCTGTCTGTTTTTGAAACACTCACATATCTTAGGAGAAAAGGAACTTTCAAAGGTAAAGAATTGCATTTGCTGATTCTTGTCATGTTCACCTATGTCATTTTTTTATAATTTCCCATGCAAGTATAAATAGGTCATTTATCAGAAGTAGTGGACACATGAAGGCCTGACCTTTGCTCGTAATGAATCTATTTAACTATCATCCAAGTGATGTATTTCACAGTCAACTGTAGTTTAAGAAGTGATACTACCTGAGCTTTACAGCCAGTTTCACAGCCGCTTGATTTTGACAAGCAGCAGATTTGATCCTCAGTTTGAATGTGTCCATCTCTGGGGGCAAGTTAGGAATGAATGCACATGGTATGTTTCTCCTTTCACAGGGTCCTAGGCCTCACATTTGGAACAAGCTGAACATGGAAGAAGTATCAGTTACTACCATATAATGCAAGAACACCTTTTAGACCTAAGCATTTATAATCTTGTTTTCCACGCTCTAACTTTTTGTGTGCACATTCAACGATTACACTAGGAGGTTGGGTAAGAAGCATGAAAATTAATGAAATGTATCCCATTAATGATGATGCATAGCTCTTGCACTCACAGTAATGCATCACCCTTGATTTCACTTGTGTGACTTTAATCAGAATTGATTTAGACTTTCATACCCTATGGCATGTGTCTTGTGACACTGAAAAAAATTGAGATAAGGAAAGTCAACATCCTGGGTCAGCAGAAGATGTTAATAAAGGGGCTCTGTTTGGGAGATACTTGGTATTCATTATCTTCCCTGCAATCTATAAAAATTCTTTGACATAGGGGGAGATCAATAGCTGAGAAGATTTGACTTTGTAAAAAGAATGCACAAAATACAAAGAATAAAAAAGTACATAAAGGAACTATTTAGGCTGTGTTTTCCAATTCACGGTTACCTAGTTGTGACATAAAATGAAACCAATAAGCACACAAGGTAAGCCATGCAATATGCCCGCAGTACTACAGCTGTTTGCAAAGAGCAGCCTAATGAACCTAGGAATCAGTTTACTTCAAAGAAAGACATTTTCAATTTGAAGATACTGCCAGGGAGCACTTGTTCGTGCTTTCAAGGTAGGATTTTGACTGAAGCAATCAAGGTCTGTAAACCCTACTACAACAGTTTAAGAAATTATCACTAAACTGTCCTCAAATGTCTCCTCAGTGCCTTTGCCTCTAGCTTTGTTTGCTACCTTGTAAAGTCCGGATTTGTTTTAATAGAAGTTATTTATTTTAGCTTTAGGCAAATGTTAGGCTCCAGAAAATCTGCATTCAGTTTCTAGTTCTGATGCTGTAACTTCATTTTTCTGTCACTACCTTGCACTCGGATTTTGAAGGCTGCACCCAGGTCTAGCCATTTTAATTTAAGGTAAAGAATTAGAAGGGAATTAGAGATTAGAAATTTGAATGACAGATGTAATTATTTGTTTTGTGTTTGTTGAGATTATTCACATCCTCTTCATACAGTTAGTAGGATCATGGCCTTGGGCTTCAAGTTCTACAGAGATCTGTTTCTGTGTGTTGGTATAGTGTAGAATATAGTGCAGCAGCCCACCACTTTTTGATAAAAGTGACAGTGCTGGTATAGTGACAGAAATCGCAGAAATACAGAAGGTGGCACCTAGGACTTTGAAAGTTTCTAATGTGGCTGCATATGGTTTTAATTCTATTTTCTTACATCTACCTATTAAAAAAAAAAAAGTCAAGATCATTTTGAATTCTGATTCTCTCTTTTTAAATAAACTGCAGATGGATGAGACAAGATCAAAATTTCGTGCTCCCGTGTCACCTACAGGTGTAGCACTGGGGAGGTTGAGGTGGGGAGGGGAACCCTCAGTGAGACTCATGGTGGTGTTCAAGTCAAAAGGGAAGATCAAACCCTAACCCTTTCCGTCCCACAATTATATCTGACAATGCTTTCTGTCCCTGTTGCCTCATCTGTTCCCATGCTTATTTTAGGAGGAATCTAATGGCCACTTAGAAAAACATTGTTTTCTTGTTTCTTGCTCTCTGGAAGGACAAAGGGTTAGAGCAAAGAGGGATTGTACATTAGTACAGAAGCAATTCTATTGTGTTACAGCATCTGGAAGCAAGGGTATGAAAAGTCACCGAAACACAAATTCAAACTCTGAAATTCAAGTGAATTCATGTGGTTTAAAATGGGCCGTGAGTTTAGGGAATGTCTAAAAATTAAATTTATATTAATTTTTCATTGAATTGCTGATGAGAGAATGGAAAGCTGTCTGTGAGGCAGTGAGGGATGTTGAGAAAATGATGAGAAAAACAGCCTTTGATTTTAGTTTCTGCGATTTTAAGTGCAATTTTAAGCCCGTTATGAGGGGCTTATAATCTTTGACATGTAATGGAGTTCACTGAGAACCAGAGAAGAAGCAGTAACTGCCATTGGAAATGTAGCCATTCGGATTAAATTTTTTATTACATAGAGAATAATAAAAACAAGTCCCCCTTTTTTTTGTGTGTATGTGTACAGTAAGGCTGACTTCCTTATATATAGGAACAAGTATCATGTTTCAATCCTATATTGCATACCGGCATACTCTACTTTCTAGGCCAAGTGTTTACACCCTCAGTTGCCCTTTTTCCAGTGGTAAATGGAAATAACAACATTTTATTTCTGTTTCAGAAAGAGTGGCTTATTAAGCACATTAGCGCTGCCCAGTAGGAACCGTGCTTCGGATCACAGGCTAAGGGAGAAGGCTGCATTGCTGTGCAGCTCATTTTATCTGTTCTCCTGCCTCCAGCACTACAGCTATTCAGGCAAATTGCCATTAAAACAGCACAGTGTGTTGTGGATCAGTGCACGGAAAACGGGAGTTTTTATGTACAGATGACGGAAATTGCAATGCTTTGGTTATGACATTATACAGGTTTAGTTGTAGCATTTAGGAGTACAGGGGGCATCCCTTTCATATAACTTGGCATTAAGAAGGTTGAGTACCCATTTCCCTGTACATTTCTGGAAGGACAGGCTGTCTCACCCTATGTGCCTCACTACTTCCTGGATCCCCTGACATAGGTGGTTTGAAAATCCAGGCTCTGAACTCTGCCGGGTGCTGCTGTCAGTGGCTCACAGGCAGTACCCAGGTGTGGCCAGCCTGGTTTGCTTCTTGTTCCACACAGAGCCAAACTTTTCTCTACTTGGCAAATGGAGAGATGAGGTATTCTGGCTGTTGGCAATCATTAGTCTTACTTTTTTGTTCACCTGCGTGTTTGCAAGGATTACCGTGCTCTGTTTTGACTTCCTGTAGGCTATGACCCCGTATCACACAGCTCACAGTGTTTGCCTCTAGTGCCGTGCCCCCTTCCCCAGTTACTGGTGAAGGATCCAGAACATCGTGTTACTTCTCTGTTTGGTGAAATGATGATTAAATCTGAGCTGGTTTAGAAAATAACATAGTGATTCATAATGCTACACATAGCTCATGTTGAATTTTAAGATTAGTAAAAATAGCAAGGGTAGCTGCTTTGAACAACTGTCAAGTTTGCGACGCCAAAATTAATTGACAATTTTTTTTTTTTCTTTCTCCCCTGATTTGCTTGGATTATAGAAAGGCAGAATTTAGCTTGGTGTGAAAGCAGCAGAACCTGGAGACGTGAATTCTTTATGCATATGCACTCATATCCATCAGATGAAACTCTGACTCAACTCAGCCAAGTTTCTTAGCTTGGATTTTAATGGAAAGAAAAATGATTTATCTAATAGATTAGGAATATTAAGCAACTTCCTCTCTTCTGTGCTTGCTGCACAAGTAATGACATGGTATTTCTGCAGTTCCACGATACAAACCTGTTAAGTTCATATGGTTAATTGCCTTCAGCTGGCATTGGGTCAGCGTTGCAAGTAGTGGGCGTCAAAGCAGTTGACATTAGTTTGAATGGTTTTCTGTCCCCAGCAACTGAATAGCTTGCCATCTTAAAAAATTAAATTAGGATTTCCAGAAGTACTCGGGAAAGCTGGGGTTTTGTATTTGAGGTGTAAAATGCAAAAAGAAAGGTTGGAGAAGGAGAAGCAATCTTGTGCTGGAAGCGCTGCTGTTTGTTGGGCGAGAGGCTGAGTGCCGAGCCAGGCAGGAGCTGTGTTTGTACCAAGTGCAGCCTCTGGAGGACTGCACCAGCCCTCTGCTTCTGCTCTTCTGTGGGCAGCATCTCCCGGCAGGGGAGAGTGAGAAAGCAGGGGCAGTCCACGTGCCAGTTTTCTGGTGTTGCTCTACTTACTCCTAGAGGAAGATGAGGACAAACTGAGTCAGGTGGGGCAGGGAGGTGGGTTGTGGGGATACCAAGCAGCGGATAATTTGTCCCCTCTAGTCACTGGGCTTTACATTTTCTCTTTTTGCTGTGGGCATGAATCTTCTGAAAAGCAGGGGAGAATCTTTCTTTTGTGAAGAAACAGCCTCTAAGAATAAAAATTCCATTAGAATCAAATTACATGTTTAATAATTTAGGATACTATTTTAGACGTTATAAAACTGAAAGAACTGCGTATTGCCTTTCGCTCACTTCTTCCTCCCTTTTTTTCCTCCTCCTATTTTTTTTTTCTTTGAAAGTGCCCATTTGTTTTGGACCTGAACCTGTTTTAGTCAAGTGCTTAAACAGCACACTTTATACCCTTCTGATCACAGAACACTGTTTTTTTTTATTAAATTTTTACCATTCTTGGGTGAAAGTCTACTATCTAGGTTACATATACAGTGTTACTTTGGGGACAAGCACCTGTTCTTGGACAGGCTGATGAGCACTGATAGCACTGATTGCCTTGATAAGCATTGGTAACCTTGCCATGTGGTTTTCCAGGGGGGTGTTAACCAGGTCCTTTTTGTTTCTGTGCTTTCCCTGGATCTAACTCTGCTCATGTCTTGGTCATGTCTTGGAACTACAATTCCAGATCCATTGTATCTACTGAGTTGCAATTATGTTATGTGTTTGGTTTATACATGTAGTTTATCACTAGCAACTAAATGCCAGTGAATCAGACCATACTTACTGTTTAGTGCCACTTGGAAGGGTACATTAGAAAAAGAATCATTTGAATACTGACTTCAGAGGCCTAACACTGACTCTTAGTACCCCAGATCAGCTCTTGGCATCTTCTCCTAAGGGATGGTTTTGCCTTCCGTGATTTTTTTTTCCGTGAATTGCTGGAGAAGGGTTATTATAGAAGTATTGTGGTTCTTTTTTCCCCCATACCATCTTTATATCAGATGAATTTCCCTTAAAATAAAGATAATTTTGAAAATATTAATTCCAGAGGACTTGCAGGCCAGGTCACTCATTTTTTATCATATTTGTTATTTTCAAAACATAATCTATTCATTTTCAAAATCTAACCTATCACTTGGTGGGATTGGCAGCTCTGGATTTCCAAACAGTGAAGTTTAACATTGTTTGACATCGTGTGCCCTGTCACGGCAGGGTGTTGGAATTTATGAAGTCAGGTTTTGAACTTTATGAAGTTTTGCAATTTGAGTCACTGCTCTGTAAGCCAAATTTCAGTAGAAAGCCTGTGAGCATTAATGAAAAGGTTATTTTATAACTGTTTGTGAGGCTTGTTTTCACAGTAATTACCTCTCAGAAACACAATATATTAGTTGAAGCATGTTTCATTTCACAATCAAAGATGAAAGACTTGTGTAGCTGAGAAATATAGTAATGAATTACTAACAAATAGTATGTAGAGTTAGCATGTGAGCTGCACTGTGATTTGGGCACGTGTTGCTTTTCCATGTGTAACAACACTATAATTATCAGAAAGAAAGCATGGGATAGTAATAGTACCCTGGTACTGGGTAGCGGGTACTTCCAGTAATACATCTAAGTTCAGTAAATAGTAGTCCTTAATGTGCATTGACGTTTGAAAAGATGAAAAAATAGTAAAGTTATTTCCAAAGCAATGCTTATTTTGTTGGTGCAAGGGTTCAGAAGGCATCTTATACATTTGCAGTTCCGCTTTGAAGCAATCTAGTGGGGGAAATTGTAATTTAAAAAATTACACCAGGAGTTAAATTTATACAAACTCAATCCACCAGGCTATTTTAACAAGCAGAGTGCTGTATAAATGCATAGATTAAATCTGTGTTTGTGTCGGAACCTGAAGGTGCTACCACTGTGGAATTCTACACCATCGGCTTTCACACATCACATGTCAGCTGGGTAGGATGCAGTGCTATTAAAACAGCAAAAATATCAAAGGAAGTGCCTTTGAGGTGTCTGATCTATTTCATCTGATAATTAAATGGTAATTATGCAACAAATCGTTCCTATGAAAAGGTTTAGTTGAGGCAATGTTGGAAATGGTATGTATAGAAATAGGGACTTCTTTGGGAGTACTGGTTATTTTCTTGATGCTTGAAAACACATGTATCAACAAAAGGATATTCATGGACCTAAACCAAGAAAGTTCACTTAAAAATGGTGTGGCAATTTCTGAAGTGCCATGAAACTCCATGAGAAGATTTTAGAGAAACTTGAATCTCTCTTGCTGTCATCAGTGGCTCAAATGTCTGGCATAGGACTTTCCACTATAAAATTTCCTTTAAAAACTGCATACTTTAAAATATTCCATTGTATTAGAGAGTAGATGTTTTCTGAAATAAATCAAAATCCCATTGTGGGTATTCATACCAAGTGAAGTGTGTGAAACTTTTTCTTTTTTTTTTTTTTTTCCTGCAGAATTATTGGACTTAAAGGATCCAATGTGCAAGGGATCTTCCTTATTAGAGGTTATTTTATGATCTTAACACTGGTTGGATGCTGTGGAAAACCTATATATCCAAGACTAGGCCCCATTTCTCCTCCTGAAATGGGAGAATGTTTCCCTCCTTAATGAATCCTATCTGTTTTGTCTTCCAAATGTAGTTTTGCTACTATAAATTTTAAGTTAGCACAAGCTTTTCATATTTTGATTTCTTAATATTAACATTTTGTCTTCATATACATATGTATATATATACATACACACACATAGGTCATTTCAGGAATCTTGTAAAAAGGTACAATTCTGTTCAGAAATACACATGTGCTATTCCTGCTGTCTTTCAGACCAAGTGATACTTGTCCTTGAAGGGAATGGTTGGGTTATGTGCTTTGCTGCACTGGTGGCATCATAGCATGAGCTCTGCTGGTGCTGATTTTGAAAGTCAGAAACATTTGGAGGAACTTGAAAATCTCACTTATATTTTTGGTAGCTAATATTTTGCCTAAGGGGAACAGCTCCTTCCAACTTATGCAGTGCTTATTTCCTATCCTGGAATAGTGCCTCCTGATGCCTTAGCATTTGGAAGTACAAGTGCTATTTGATATAAATTATTCAGTGTTCCTGAAATACCATTTATAACACAATACCGGATAGTCCTACTGGTGGCTGCACGACATGCCTGGCCTGGGGGCTAGCTTGGTACCAGGCTGGACCAAGGGAGGCTGCTGTCACCATTCATTCGTTGCACTGAAAGAGGGGCCCTTCTCCCTGCTGGGTGGCTGTGGCCAGGGCTCATGCGCTCCTCAGCTCCAGCCATTAAACTGATCACCTTACCTGAAAAAAAAAAAAAAAAAAAAGTTTGGAGCTGCTTTGGAAAAAGAAACTTTTTCTCATTGCATCTGTTCAGTTGATCACATTTTATTAGGTTTATGAGCAAGTTAATTTCAACTCCTTGGCATGTATTTGTGTGCGTAGTTCTCAGTATACATAGACAGAAAAAGATTTTTGACTTGTTTTTTTGTGTCATTAGGGCAAAGGCTACTTAGGACAAAAGTGGTTCTCCAGACATATCTTCATTAAAACCCTGAAATTAGTAAGTGGTAACATCTGAAGGTCTTGTTTTTTAACAAATAACGTCCCGCTTTGGAGAAAGGCACAAATAGTTGCTGCACTTCTGAAGTAGCTATGAATTAAAATGTAGGCTATGGACCTGGGGGTCTGATACTGATCAATCTGGAACCTGAAGAACCTGCATACTTTTCAGTATATGCTCTTGTAATGCATTTTGAGTCATAAAACATCCCGAGTTGGAAGGGACCTACAAGGATCATCCAGTCCAACTCCTGGCTCCACACAGGACCACCCAAAACCAGACCCCATATCTGAGAGCTCTGTCCAAACACTTCTTGAACTCCGGCAGCTCGGTGCTGTGACCACTGCCCAGGGGAACCTGTCCCATTGCCTGACCATGTTCTGGCTGAAGAACCTTTTCTGAATGTCCGGCCCAAGCCTCAAAATCCTTAAAAATCTGATAGAGTTACATGGGCAGCCCCCCATATCACTGGTCTGCAATTTAAGAATAACAACCATCAGCTGCTTTTTGATAGCTGGGCTTTATGTTTTTGCTAATGGAGTAGTACCATGTCGTGCATGCATATTGAATTGCCCTATTATTAGTTAGCTCTGCAGATGAGCACAAAAGCCACAAACACAAGACATAAATATGTCAATGGAAGCATTCAGGGAGGCTCATTTAACTTTATTTAATATTAGAGAGATCACTTATGAAAGATTATGGGATGCTTCGTTTACGGTTTGGTGCTTTGACTGTTTTTCTTGGAAGAGCCTGCTATTTGGAAGCATAAACACATTTTCTGCTAAAAAATGTTTAAAGCAAAGCAATAATTGGATGTCATCCTTTGCTAACACTTGTCTGAGAATATAGTAGCGAATTTTGTAGGACTTAGCTGGCGTCTGAACTGTGTGTATGGAGCACAGTGGTCTGGGCTCAGGGCACCACACAAAGGGTAGCTCAGAGCGTTTTCTCCCCTGCTTCCCTCCCTACCCCCATCCCAAGTTCAGCATCCTCGTGATACTTGTGAGTGTCCTGGCATAAATAGGTCACTGTGGGACCTGCTAATGTCTCAAAAAGCAGAGAACTGGAAAGCCTCTCGCTAGCAGAAGCTGACTGTCACGGGAATCACTGCCTTTCCTCCCTCCTGCCACTGATTTCCTTCTGCATCAGGGTGAGCCCCTGAGAACCCCACAGTATGTACCTCATTTGCTCTGACCCATTGGTGATGTGACACAAAATGGCATGTCGTTGTCAGGCTGACAGACTTCACGCTGTTGTTTGCTAGAAGCTCCCTTTTAGCTTTTTAGTTAGCTGTTTCCCCTAACAGTATCTTAAGTGGTGCATTTTTAATGTGACACACCTGAGCGATCAATATCTTTAAAATGCATTTCAAGGAAAAGCTATTGAATGATTTATCCAGAAAATGCAGAGCACGGACAGATCCTTGTCCCTTGCCTGTATAAAGCTCACACTCTAGCTGTTGAGCCTAATGACAATAAATCGCAGAATTCGCAGTTGTAGCTGTTAATCTTTCTTAATGAATGTAGGGGCTTTTAGACCTTCGTTATGTAAAAACCGTTTTCAGATGGGAAGATCCTGAATTATTCATCTCGCAGTCATGCATCAACATGTATATGGGTCCCTTGAGAAACCAGTGCTGTGTGTTCTGTTTGTTATTTTTGGTTTTGTTTTGTCAACGTTTTGCAGGGAGACCGGCAATTAGGAAACCAGAATAATGAAACCCTGCTGTTGTGATGGTAGACATGGAAAAGCCAAAGTAATTTGACCCACTGGAAGGGATTACCTCTAAAATGTATTTGGATTTTATGTTTTTCTACTTTTTAATATATCTCCCTGCTAATTTTGTCGTCCTTACCTTTTAAATAAAATCAGCTGTAATAGGCTTACAGGTCCATTTAAATACATTCCTGCAGAGGCCGTACAAAATGGCTGTTGTTTTGTAAACCATTTTTATCTCAAACAGGATATCCCAAAGACTCTTGATGGTGCAATGTACTTAAAAGGCACTTTCCCAATGAGAACCTTAACAGAGTTTATTTTTTATATACTACAATGGGCCTTTTCCCAAGCCTTGCAAGGTACGCTATGAATAGAGCACAGAAATACAAAAGCCCTCAAATAGTTTGCATGCAAAATGACATATGGCAACACAGGGATAGCCTGGATTTATGTGCGTAGGCAGCTGCAGTGTGTCTGGGGAGCACTGATCTGACTGGAGATGCTGCATGCCCTGGAGCTCTCTATAGATGTTGTAGCCTACGAGGAGACTTTGTAGATGTGGAGATCCAGGTGATTATTTAGGCAGTAGTGACTTTGGGGTTTCTTCCTGCAGTAGCACTGGATTTGAATGCTCGTTGCAGGAAAAACTGCTCAGTTAATGTAGATGAAATCAAACAAGGATCAAAGTGGCTTGTTCATTTATTAATGACATGTAATTGGCAATCAGTAAATTGTACATGAAGGCTCAGTATCAGCAATACAAGGGATAACCCACAGAATTAGATGCTTACAAACTCTTTACTTGTAACTGTGAATTTCTAAACACTTTTATAGCTCACCCAAGGCTGTATGTGCACCCCCATCCCTCCTCACAGACAGGAGTGTTATGGGGACACATCTTGCTGGGCACATTTGCACACCTCCAGTTGGGGACATGGCGATTCATGCCGGTGGATGCTAACAAGGCCAGGTTTTGCCCACTGCTGTTTCTACCACTCTTCCCCACTGATACAGATGTTAGTATTGTTTTGTTTTAAAAGTTTTGTTTTTCATGCTTCTCTTGTTACTCTGTAATCACATGGTTATTGTCCTTGTCTTTAGCATGATCAGTGTTGGGCGAACGCTTTCTATGTTGTTTTTTAGTGTTTCATTCACACACACCATTTGCACTAGCATCCATATCTTAATAATTGTTCTTATTAAGGCCGTTTTGCTGAGGCCTCTGTAAATGCTTGAAATACTTTTTCAAGTCCTGGAAGTCCTGAAACCATCAAGCAATTGAAACCTGGAGAGTCCTACTGTTGAATACTGTAGATCTTTCTGCCCCAACACCTTTTTTATTCTGCATAGCCCAAGAAACCGTTGCAGTGTTGAAAGATGCCATACCATGAGAACTGAAATGACAAGGTTTAGATTTAATAATAGGTTCCTCCATGCTTTTATGTCTACACCCATTAAAAGGCTTTCACAGAATGAAACTGAATTCCTACGTACCTATTCCACACACTACTTCACCTGGCACTTTTTTGTCCTTTTCTTCCATTTGCCACCTTCTCACCAGGCTGATCTTGTAGCGATTGCTTGAATCAGAACATTTTGTTCTCAGACAAGGAATGCCGAAGGTTTGTCCCCTTTTAAGTAAGCATTTCAAAGAGTGATGGATGTTTCCTATTCTGTCTGTTGTGAATTCATAAAACAGGGCCAGAACGTACCTACCTGATTGAGCCCTACAGGGATCTTTACATTTTACATTTTATATCATACTCTCTGAAGCCCCACAATTGGTCAATAGCAGAGCTGGAAATAGGACCCCAGAGATCAGACTGCTAACTCCTGGCCTAAGCAGTCATCAGAGACAACTCTACCTTTTTGCTCAGCAGTTCTTGCCTACTCCAGCCTGTGTAAGTTTTTCTGAAGTTTAAACTCTGATAAACATTTAAGGTATGAAGATAATTTGTATTTGGTTTAGTATGCATACACGTTTCTTTGCATTACAAAATCTCCAAACATTTTTTTCCTTTCAGTAGTAACTTGAAGTATAATAGGTGTATATATCTATACGATGAATGACTTGCAAAAAGTGGCAGTGAAAACATGGCAGAGAATTGTTCCTGGGCTTTGGGTCTTTGTGTTGAGGAGTTAGAATTGCAGCCTTCAGCATTTCTGGAAGCCCTGGGAGGTGTAAATGCTGGCTTAGCTAAAAAGCCGAGTAATTCACTTGGAAAACAGTGAACAGTCTGGTGTGTTTTTTCTCTGAGCTCTGCCAATGTATGTTATGGAGAAATGGCTAAATGAGGAAACGCATGAAAACATTTCCTCAATTCACACCTCCCACTCAACTGACAGTTCAAAAACTGAGTCAGAAGGGCTAAGAATTGCTCAAAAGTACTGTTGGAATTTGGCATTGACTTTGGAGCCAGGATTTCATCTTCAATTCATAGTACATTACCTACTACTGTTATCAACTGCCGTAAGTCTTGACCAGTGAAAATCCTTTATTGAAGACTGAGAGTTCCAAGTCAATTATTTTTTTCTCACCTCTTATTCAAATTTTTGGTTTTGGAAATCCTTTGAGGTTCTGTTTTGGCAAAGAGTAGCGAACTGCTGTTGCTTTGATTTCCTGTACTTGTTCCATATTTGAATAGGTGAAGTTTAACTGTATTGTCTATGACTATAGGTATCTGAAGAAGTGAAATACTAATGGATCACCAACGTAACGGTAAAAACTAAATAAGTGTTAATCCTGTAAGCATCAGGAGGCAGTTTTATTCCTAGGTTTAGGTGTTTCATAGGCTGGGGTCTGTGCAACACCTGATTCTGTAGAACAAAATGCAACAGCTACCACCTGCCAAACTCAGACTTTCAGCAGCTGAATATCAGGTATAGGAGAGATGCTGAATTTGAACTACTCAGGAGAGGTATGGCTTACTGCAAAACAGTCTTAAAAATACTTTACCTTAAGAAAACTTCTTTATTATGGGAGTTGTCAGTCCTGTGCTTCATCACTCTATAACATTATGAAGTAAATGCCTATAAAAGCAGAGAAAAGAATGTATACAATCAGATTTGCATGTTGATCATGAAAATTAGGTATAGTGTGGGAAGGAAAGGCAGCCTTATCCATAACGGATTTTTATTTTTTTTTTGGCTAGTACATGATTTCCTGGCATATATTCCTAGTGTATCAGGAGAGTGGGTGGAAGGGAAGAGATGGAGAGAAAAAGTTACAGAATAGGCAGCAATATTCTATACATTATATATCAATATTTATTTATTTGAATTTTTAAAATCCTGATACCATTTGATGTAAACGGAATTGCCTCAGTGCATTTGTTAGAACATTAATTGAAACTGATGCATGAAAGTTTTTATTTTCAGCCTAATTGTGTTAGTTGTCACCAGGATGACGTTAGATTGCAAGTTGCTCCTTCTATAAAGGTTTGTATCTGACTCCACAAGGAGAGTTGAAAAGTGTATGTTTTTAGGAACCTGCTATGTGCAAAAGCATTTTCAGCAGCAGAACTGATATTTCACCATACTCAAGAAATATTTTTTTACTCTGGTCTTTTATGCTTTTTTTTTTTATCGTAAAATAAAATGTGATCATACATAGTTGCTCATTTTGCCTGGATAAACAAAACTGGCATTGTGTAAGTGTAGAATTTCAGTCTAAATTCTGATTAACTAACTTATTTTTGATTTAATCAATCTCTTATTGTATATTGCAGTTTTAAGTCTTGGTTTTTGGAAGGAACTGACTACAACAATACAGGGATTGTAAAAACATTGGAACATCCCATATTTACAAGGTATATTTGAAATGGGTCTTTCCAAATAAAACAACTGACTAATTGAGTGTTTATATAATTTTCTAAAAGACGTTATTGATATGGTAGACTGTAGTGTCATTAAGTGCATATGTTTGTCTCTCAGATAGATACAAACACAAATTATTTTTGTTGTTGTCATTAATATTTGTGTTTCCAGGCCTGCATTTGGAATAGGAAGTTTGCTGGTGAAAACAGAGAAATCTGTTCCAGGCTCACTGTACATATGACATTTTGTACCATTGTTTTAGTCTAGTTATTTTAGAACCAGAGATCAAACGTATATATACATATATATATATATATATATATATATATATATATATATATATATATAAGTATGCAAAATGGACGTGATGCAAGGCCTTTTAGATCGTATTATAGAAGACTGGAAAGAGAAAATAAAAATGCAAAATACTCTCAAGTTTTAATACAGGCAATCCCTGCGTGTATAACTAAGGAACTCAAAATGTTGATGTAGTTTGATGCCAGTAGAAATGCAGTAATTATGTATAGGCGCATGCTAGGTGCAGTCCTTTACATTGTCCAGATCTGAGTCTGGAGCATCACTACGTTTTTACTCCAAATGAACAGGTTTAAGGGAAGCTGATTTTGACAGCAAATGCACATACCAGAGAATTTCAGTTAAAAATGATTCCTGTAATGGTAAGGCTGAAATCAGTGATGTATTCTCCTCTTTTACCTTAACTAAGACCTTGACCTGTGCTACTAGAGAAGAATTGCTAACCACTTAGCTGCACATTCATTAAGGTGGGACGTTGTTTTGCTTAAACAGCCTGTCCAGATGGCTTTGTTTTGAATATCGCTTTCCCTGTTTGCCTGGCTTGCTCTGGGAATTCTGTAAATATGACAATATGCTGACCACATCTGCAGCACACACAGAATACCCACTGTATTTCTTCATAGACCTTTCATTTATATGCCACAGTGTGAGAATTCCATAGAATCATTTATGTAATATAATTCCTTCCCTATTTCTGAACAAAATTTATATACCTTCATTGGAAGGTTTTTACATGAGTTGAGCAAATAACATATTTCGCTGGCCTGTTCTCAGATCACATGGATGACAAGAATATGGTTAGAGAAATAAAAAAACATTTACAGAGGAAAGAACTATTGCCAGTTTTTGAAGTCAGGCCATGATAGATATGTATTAAATGAACATAATTGGCATTATTTTTCATTGCACAAAGCCTGAGTTATTTACCTTTTGGTGCATGTAAATAAGATTTCTGTGCTCAGAAATCTTCGGAGGGATGCAGAACAGGCAATTTCCAATTTTAATTAAGTTGTCCTTTGGAAGTTACACTGTTGAGAGTGCAGTTCCTTTTAATCCTTCATAAAATTCTGAAAGTTAGATGAGAATGATCTATGTACAGTATCTTTATGGCCATGACATTTGTAACAATAACAAAATACCCTTTAGATTTCTCAACATTGTTATCCCAAGGATTGAAATGCTGAATAACATACATGGCTCTTCAGTTGTGGCTTTGTTAATAGTAGATACTTTTAAAAACAGGACCGAAAAATAATTAAAAGAATGTAACACAGGAGTTATCTTTTATTTCATTATTTTAACTTCACAGCTACATGTTGCTTCTTTAGAAAAGCATTCTCTCAAGAAGTATAGGCAGTGCTGTGGGGTACACATTTGGTCCAGATGTTTCTCAAGTGCTCTGAGACAGTCTGCTTTACTGATAAACCATTAGCTCTTGTTGAGTGGTTATTTTTTCCTTTTTTTCCCTTTCCATCAAGCTGAAAAATATTCCTGGTATCTCAAATGGAGAGTGCTGTAGACAAGTGATAAAGAACAGAAATAACTTCTTGAGCACGGTCAATCTATAGTAACTCAAGACATCAACACCTTACACCAGAAATTTAGCATACACCAGAAATTTAGCGTATGAAATATTCACGAATCTATTATAGGCAAGGGTTTGTACCTTTCCCTTGTCACTGAAAGAGGTAGACAGTTTGTCACATATAGACACGTACACCACAGTGGTTTTGTTTTTCAAGTTTCTGACATACACCCCCCAAGATCCACAACCACGCCCACAGTGCTTGACTTTCTCTGAATAGCTCTCGGCTTTGGTGACCAAAGTTCACATGCGGGACGTAATTGGAGGCTGTTAGCATTTTTGTGGCTCTAGGCTGGCTTATGTGCTGCTGGAGCTTGAGCACACCTGGCTGTGTCTGCTGCTGTCATACGTGCTGCAGATGGCCAGGTCGGTGGCAAAAGAGACCGGTCTGCAGCTGCCAGCGCCGAGCCATCCTTTTTCTGGTTGCTGGATAGGTGGCTGAGGCATCATTTTGCTCGTCTCAGATGTTCCCAGTCACTGCACACTGCTGCTCAGATTTTGGGCGTAGGAGGTCCTGGAACTAAACCCGCATTGCAATGGCTTGGAGGAAATGGAGGAGGAGATGGCAGCACGGCAGCCAAGAACAGCAGCAGCCCAGACTGCGCGCCGTATTTTGGTTAGCTGGGAGAAGGTGAAAGAATAAAGCTCTGCTGCTGCTAGGATAAGTCTGACAGTTCTCTCTTCCTGTCTCATCCTTTCTGGTTCCAGATGTCTAGCTTGTCAGCGGAGTATCAGTTCGAGAGAGATTTACTGGCTGTAGATGCAATCTCTGGAGCATTTGGTGGGCACATAGTAACTCAAAACCCCGAACTAGAATGGAAAAGAAGGAAATTCCCAGAGCTAATAAATGACACATAGCCCGTAGATATCACACGTTTTGTGCCTCTTCCCACATGTGAAATATAGTTGCTTAAATAAGCTTTTGTAGTAAAATGATCTTATTTTAAAGTCCTGCCTCGAGTTGGATGATTTCAAAGCATAATGGACTCTGGCTGCTCTATGTCCCCAGGAGGAGTTGGCACAACCTTGGGGTGTCAGGGTGGAAGGATCCCCAAGAATCTGTGGGGCATGCCCATTCTTCACTCCATATTAGCATGCGCTGTTTCTCAGAGAAGTCTCTCTTTGTGTTTGTTTTTTTTTTTTTTTTTTTTTTTTTCTTTTTCCTTTTCTTTTTCTTTTTTTTTTTTTCACTGTATATGTTTTTCATCTGCTGAAATCCTACTGAGGATAATTAGCAAATAAACCTCAGAAAGATTATCTAATTAATGGGAAATTGGAGTTGTACATTTTGGCTCTAGAGATGAAAGGAACCCATGTGTCTGCATGCACGGATGGTCCCGTGCTATCTTTCCTTAATGGATTTCAGGGGTGTAAAGTGATAGGTCGGGAAGGCTCCAAATCTTTTCATAATTAACCTACAATCTACTGAAATAACGAGGGAGATAGAGTTACTTATGAGAGTTTGGGCAATGCTACCAGTTTAAATGAGATATTAATGTGGCTGAAAGTTGCCAGTTTCTGTTGGGGTTTACAAAATCAAGACCACTAATTGATGCCTATTTATTGATTCGATTCATTTATTTGTTATTTTCATCCCTTCTTTAATCCATGTTACAGCTAAATGACTTGTTTGGCACTATCACCTTTTAACGCGACACGCCAGCCCATGTGCCAGCAAATGCTGTGCTCGTAAGCCTGCTATTTTCAGTTCTAATTAACTTTTAGATATGTACATTCATCAGAAAGGAGGGTAATATTGTGATTAAAGGTTTTATTCATTTGCTTAATAAAACCTTTGTTCTAGTGATAATAATTAGCACGCTCTTGTAGACTAGGAAGCTTGGCATAGTAAATTTAAATCTGCCTTCCCACCAACAGCTCCAGCCCTGCACACGTGTCTTTTTATGACTTCCACATTTGCAGTAGGTATAGGTTTTCAGATGTAAATTAGATAATCCTCATTAGATGAAGGATGGACGTTGCAGTACAGTTTTAAAATAATCCTTTGCCCTTTTCCCCTCAACCCAAATCATATTATGGCATAGACAGAGGCTGCCTCACAGTTCAAACAGTAGACAATGGCTAAACCTGATGCAGAGGCACATCCTCTTTATTCCAGGAGGAGCAAGTGTTGATTGAGTGCAGTTGCTGAACATCCCTTGAGCCGTGCGGTTCTGTTCGTGGTACTTACCTTTGCTCCAGAGGGAACTGATTATCTCCATTTCAATGCTACAGCAGAAAAGGGAGCCTAAAAGAAAAAACGAGATGAAATACTTCACCTATTATTATCTACTATTATTATTATTATCAACAACTATTATTATCTATTATTATCTAATATAACATGTTTTATCTCTCTATAAAGAAAATGAAGGGACTAATTAAGATGAGCCTGATCTCATCTCATACATTTCCCTATAGGTCATTGCAGCGTTGCTGTGTACGTGCAGACAAGAACACCCCGCTCCCCAGTGCCACTGTATTCTGGGATAGAAGTCATGGCAGATGCACATCTATGTCAGGAGACCTTAGGAGGAGCTCCGTGTTCTTTGCATGGGAAGAAGCAGCCATGAGGTAGCTCACAAAAGAGGCTGATCCCATCGAGGCCAAAGAACCTCAAGGGTGGGGATTATTGGGGTAGTCTAAGCACACTGCCTCTGATGTTAATGGTGTGTGTTGCATCACGTGCACTGCCGATCCTGCCAGCTATATTCGGTCCTAAATAAACTCATCCAGGTTCTGTGCCAACGTGGATGGAAGTTATCAGCTCTCTCTGTGAGGTGCTGGCCTCAGAGGCCCAGCCCCTACAAGACAGCCCCACTGAAAGAGCAAGTGGTGTCAATACTGAAGATGTGACGAGTCATCAGCATATCAACTGCATGCCAGCTTTGCCTTGTAATACCTATACGAGTGTCTTCCTAGGATTTTGTGGTGGAAAAGTCCTGTTTTGCTGTTTTTTTTTTTGTTTGTTTGTTTTTTGAAAAGGTTGACTCTTCTTTTCTTCCTTATGTTTTTGTATGTTCATTCCAAAATTCCTTTAATCAAATATGAAACGCTGAAGATCTAATTTCTTTGTAGGGTTATCACCAATGCTTATCTGAATATAGGACTGAAAATAATGGAAACATTTTTATGGATCTGTGTGCCCATGGTGATAGAAGCCATACTCTGTCTTAAAGATTTTTTACAGATCCTCAAGTGCAGAAAGCCCCAAAGGAAGGCATGGGGTCACCTTTGAGATTTGCAACTCTGCTAGGGACAGGCGGGAGTGTTGTTACCCTCTGTTGTTACCCTCTTCAGTGTTTATAAACATCATCCAAGAGGAATTAAAAAATAAAATCTCAAAACCTATTAATTGAAAATCTCCCTCAAATGTTCGCTTTGAATACTAAAACATTAAAAAAAAATCTTTTACTTGAGCTATTTTAAGGTTCTATATGGAAAATAAGTTACAGTGGAGATCCCCAGTTTTCCAACACACCTGAATTTTTCAAGAGAGAAAATTTGTTGAAATTGACCTTTCCTGCATTCAGGATACAGTTCCACTTTCCTGTTTTTCATTAAAAAAAATAAAAAAAATGTATATAATTATGCCAGGTTGGGCTATCAGATTTTTTCTGTGCTCAGTGCATAACAATCCCTGCTTTTTCCTCCGGTAAATTTTTAAAATATTTCTTCCTCTGGTCAAGCTGAGAAGAGGAATACGGCTCCCACTTCACAAACAATAGCTGCCCGAGAATATGAAAGATTTATGTTCATTTATACAATATTTAAACTCAGAGAGCCTCGCAGCATGTGGCGATGTCGGCGTTGTCACGGCAACAGCTGAAGATGTGGCGGGGATGGACAAAGCCCAAGTCTTGGCTTTGCCCAAGCTGAGGCCAGCAGCTCGGCTGTCGCTTTTCAGGGCTGTGTTTTAAAGGAGCAGGAGCCACAGCTGTTTTTCTCGCTGATTTCCTCATTTAGAACCAAAGGCTCCTCTGCTGAAAAAAAAAATAGGAAAACCAGAGCCAGATGAACACCAGGAAACCCACACGCCATCCGCTTGCTTCTCTCCTTTTGCTGTGGCAGTACGTATCATCTCCTCTTTCTGAGGAGAGATGTCTCCTCATTTTCAACCCGAACCTCCATGTGTCAACACTGTTCTGGGTTTCTACAAAAGTAGGATATTGCCACATCTGTCAGCCTAGTTTGGCTTGCTTTCCTCCCAGTGTTTGTGTTGCCTATGTCTACATGAAAACACTCGGAAGGATATTTTGCTTTGCAGTGCTAAACTTTCTTCAGTTGGCAGATGTGCGCAAATGACAACTTCACGTTTGTTTTGGTTTGATGTGAAGCATGCCTTGTTGTACACTACTGCAGCTTCTTGAATTCTTAGTCAAGTGTAGAGGCAGTGGGATTTGTTTTGGACACTTGTTTTTACTATGCTTCCATCACTTGCACAGCTTTGGAGATGATGCTGGTGCAGCAATCGTTCCAAACCACAAGGGAAAAATAAGAATACGTGCCTTTGTGTGTGGTATCTCTCTAGTTATGTGGTTGTGTCATCAGAACAGGTTACACTAAGATCTGTGATAAAGAGAGGACCTGCATCTTTAAAGCACCATAAGTGGTTCTGTAATCAGTTGACCACATTCTTTAGGAAATCAGCTCATCTTCTCTACAGGACTTGCTATGCGGATTTTTCTTTGTCTTGTAGCATTTATAAATAATCTATACAAACCTTAGTAATAACATTATGCAGGGTTTTCTTTGATGCTGTTTCTAGATGTGTTTATTTAGACATTTCTAAAATAAATGGTAGTTACATCTTGTTCTTCAGGCTACATTAGATTTCTTTAGGAAAGAAAGGACATACTTACTATTCTCTTTGTAATAAACTTCTATGTGGACTCACATATTTCCTTTCACATGTCTAACAACGAACCAATATCTTATTGATGCACTTTGCTGTGACAGTGTTTTGTCTATGGATCAGAATTTCCTTGTAAAATTCATTCTAAGATGAACTGAAAATGTTTTCAAGTCGTGCAAACCTACCGAACCACTGGAATTCAGGCACAGGGCTTAGGGTAACATTGAAAGAACAGAAGTGCTGCCATTTTGTTGAGTCGATTAGCTTTAAAAGTGAGGCCTAATAAGTATAGCGCTTTGGAGTACCTTCAAGAGGGAACAAGGACACTGGTTCACTTTTGAATAGGTTTTAATGTGTTTGTATAAAAGGTCAAAAATACACTTACGTAAGTACATCTACTTTGCCACTGAAATTGAGTAACAGTGAAATGATGTTGTAGATCTGGTCCAGTATATACTAGGATCAATTGAAGTAATTCCATTGATTTCCTGGGCACTGGGTGAGAGCTGAGGTTGGCAACAGGCTCTGTATTAAAATGAGCTGGAATGAATAGGTATAGAACTGCATTTACCTTTTGTGTTTGTTTTCCAGTTCTCTCCTTGTGTAACCAGTGGCAAGGTTACGTTAATCTTTCGCAAAGCACAGGAGCTGTGTACAAGTACCGTGAGTCACTGCACGTCAGCAAGGTTTTGTAAATGCCGTGCTACAGAAGAAGGTGACTAACACAGAGTGATCAGTCTTTGTCATTGTCATTGGCTTGGCTTTCAAAAGGGCCTGGGAGTATTTTAGTTTTAGAAAACAAACAATTTTTCTCATTGTACACAGGAATATTTTTTTTTTCTTTACAATGGCCATATAAATGGTCATATAAAAGTAATTGGCCATATAAATGGTCATATAAAATTAATTAAGTATTTTTTGAGATTCTTTGCTCAACTCTGTTTTTACGGGGAGATTTTTCAGTATAAAGTCTATCTTTTGTATGGAACTGTCCAAGCTGAAAGTGATGCAGCGAGGAAATATACCATACATCCACTTCAGGTCAACTGCAAGACAGAAATGCAAAAAACAGCAAGAGCAAAAGGGCTTTTCTGAGAGCCTTCCTGAACATCATGCAGTGCTAAAGGCCTAGGTATTTTACTGTCCCTAGCGTCAGATCCAAAACTGCAAATAACCAAAGTTGCAGTTAATATTTAATGTTTTTGTAAGGCATAAAAATCATAAATGGGATTGCCAAATGCTAATTCAGACTCTTGTCCAAATCTGACAGACTAATTATATCAGTAGATGATAAAGACTGCATATTTTTAGGTTGAAGTAACCTGAATTATAAAGGAGAAACTGGATTGGTACATACAGCCAACTTGAATTAGTTTTAAATAAGTAATTTTACCAAGTATTAATTCTTTTTTTTTTTTTTTTAAACGCATATATTCTTCTAGCTGTATTTCTATCCCAATGAACCTTTCTCTTTAGGATTGCATTTTGGGATACCTGTCATGGTATTAATCATCTGGTCTGGTTTCAGTATACAGCTCCCAAATGCAAACAGCTGTTTTTACAATTTCGTTAACAGCAGCCATTAACAATCCTGCAGCTACAAACCCAGTCCAGAATTTATTAGAGATCAACAAAGATACAGATCAATCACTGCCGCGTTTGTTCCATGACAGGTTAGCAGAAACAGTTGAGAAAAACATTTCCATTGAATAATGTACAGCATCAACAAAAATCATTCACAATTTTATTTAAAGTTCTTGCCATTTTGTTACCTTACTAACTCCCGATGAACAACTTTTACTCTTTGACTGTATTTGCTGTTGAGAAAAAAATCTCGTTTTCAACAAAAGCAACAACTTGCCAGAAGGAGTTACCAAATTATTACTGAAGTGGGTTTTTTTGGACCCCTAGTTTACCAGTATTCATTCCCCAACTAGCCATTATCTATTGAGAATCTTATCTTGAAATTGTTTTAAACTATATGGAGGTCCCCGTTTTGGGTTGATGTAGTATCATGATGAGATGAGATGAGATAAAAGCCAGTGTGACAGAGGCCAGTCCACCATGGAGGAACTAACCTTGAGCAGTGTGGACGCAAGCCACAGTCGTGGAGAGGAGGAGGTGTTTAAGCTAATGGTTAAGATCACTCAGAAGTACAAGAGCAAATAAACACAGGGATTTCCTCTAGTCTGGGCATCAGAAGAATATTAAAAGCCATGCAGGCAAACAGGCTTGCTCATAGCTCGGACTGTAAGGTTTGAAACTTGTTGAGCTATTTAAATTGGAGCTTATCTCCTACTGTGCAATCAAGTAAGAATCAGCATTGCTATCATATTTAATGTATAGCAGTCCAAATAACAGCTTGTCATTTTGTTTCTGCTATGGTTTACGACAAAAGGAGATTCCAAACAGGTCTTGTATGGAAAAGAGCAGATACTTTTGTTACATATTCCTGTGAAAGCTATGCATGTGAAGAAACCAAATAAATAGCCTTATATAAATGGAGTTTTCAGATTTATTATTTAGGCTTTTGATCATTTCCTCCTTCTGAATTTTTCCTTTTACAACTGAGATCACTTACAGGGTTTCAGTTACATTAGTTTGGAATATCTGTAGGAAACGTAGCATGGTTCCAAGAGGTAATTTGTGTGCCAGACCTTTGGATAACATGACTGCGAGATTTGAACCCCAAGGTCCCTCTTCACGAGAGAAGCAGAGGAGCAGGCTGTGTACAGGGCAAGTATACATCTAGCATAAAGGTTGGCTTCTGTGTCATAAGGACTTTCTGGCACAGAGTAGAGTTTATTTGACTTAGCATATTGCAAATTCATTTTACACATGCTATTGTTAACTGTCCATACTCTATAGAGAGAGTGATCACCTCCATTCATGTACAAGGTAAAAACCTTGTCAAGACTTCACACGTGTGCTGTGACTAATCTCGTGCTTCCCATCAGAAGTAGCCATGGCATTCCTGCATCCTGCCACAGGAGAACCTCAGCTCAAGCTCCAAATTCTCTCCCTGGCCATTCCTTTCAGTTGCCTATTCTACATTTTAATCTTTGGTAGAATGAAAACGTGTCTTGGGCTGTTTTTGAAAAGATGGTATGCAGAGGGAAGATACACTGCTAAGGTATTTGAGAAGCCATTACAAATTTTGAAGAAAGGATATTATCTTTCCAAGGGTATTGTCTTTCTGGCATTAAAAAATACATTTCCAGAATAAAGTTTTTAATTGTAAATATTCTTTTTATCCAGCAGAATCATAGATCAAGTTCTGTCAATAATTTCCATGGAAATATTTTTACTTCTTCATCACATTGTGGTCAAAATGGGAAATTTGTAAATTTAGGTTGATTGTTAGAAACAGTCAATTATATAAAAGCTGGATGATCCAGCAATATAATAAGGATAGCTGAAGAGCATGATGTAGATTTATAGTCTGAGACCCTAGGTGCTTATCTCATACATTACAATCAAGTTACTGGGAAATGTACTGGGAGGGAAATATACAGTACTTCAGAACTCACAGTCATTTTCTTTGCAGAGTGAATAATATGTAGCTTGCTCTTTCTACGTTTCAAAAGTAAGCTATTTTTCTCATATAATCTTTTTTTTTTTTTTTTAATTAAAAAAAAATAGTATTTAACGCAGTAGTATAGACTACTTGTGTGAATCTTGGCAACAGTATCTTATGGGCTAAGAGAAGTTGACCTGCTTGGGGTGGTAGAAGGGAAATAATTGTTAAGATTCTTCTCAGACATAGCTGCAAAGTTGTTTGAATTCTGTGCTTGTACACATTAATTTTAGATCATTTATGTTAGCTTTGCAGTGCTGATTTTATTCTTATGCTCTCTTAATTGTGGTGAAAACTAGGCTGAAGGAACTTTCTGCAATTTCTCTTGTACATTGCTGCAGGGCATACCCAGTGTCTGGCTCTGACCATAGGGCACCTGGAAAGGAAAGATGAATAGGAGCAATGCAGGGAAAACAATTCAATAACTTGTGGACTTTAAAGAATGTCTTACCTGGGAGGGAGGCTGCAGGATCATGAAAAAGAGTGAGTAGGTAAACATAATGAGAGCTGTGACTGAATATGGACACCCGTTTTGGTGTGCAGGGCTTTGCAGGAGGAGCATCTTTCCTGCAGCAGGCAGCTGAGCTTGCTTGGGGCAGTGGTGCTCACGTCACAGGCTGAAGCCCTACTGGTGCATCTCGAAGCCTTTCAGCACCAGGAAAGGAGAGCAGCAAATCTGGCACAGAGGGAATAGTGAGCGAGAGAGCTTTGGCTGGTATAACATGCTACGGTGGCGTTACGATTCTCAGCCACTGAAGACCTAACACTTCTAGGGAATTAATCTCAGGCTCAAGGACAGGATTGGAGAATACAAATTCAGAGCACTGGACTTTTTAAATACAGATCCATTGTAATTGTAGATGTGTTAATCCTTTGTAAGTTTGCCCTTTTCAGGAGTGCTGTTGGCAGGAAACAGCTGTTTTTCTGACTGTGCTTATCATTTTAGAAATATTAAGTTGGAATATTTGAGATGACTCCATTGATTGTTAGTGCTTTTGCTCTTCCATTGAAAAGTCATTTTAGCTGCAAGTCAGTTACATCTCAATTCTGCTTTCAACAATCCCAGTATGCTGAAATGTGGAACATTTCCTTTTAGTTTCATTCTAATAAGAAGCCTTTATATCACACACAGACACACACACACACACACACACACAAAGGCAACAAAACCCCTTTGTGTGCTAAAAGAAGAGGTGCATGCTGTTTGACATAAAGGGATACGTCCTGGGAATACATTTCTGTCATTTTTCAGGAGCTTGCTCCTTGGAGCAATTGTACATTGAAAACAAAAAATAACGGATGCACTTTGAGTTTTATTAGTATGGTTACATGTTGTAAATAGCAATATACAGCTTTTTAATGTCCTTCTGCCTTATCATCACATTTTATCTGATGTTACCTGGACTATTTTTTCTCCAGATAAATTAGGCTCACCTAGTACAGACAGGAATGAGAGTTTTCTGTTACTTTGATCAGAATTAGCAGTCGATGTGTCAAGCCAATTACTCCAAAATTGGAAAGATGCAAAGTAGTGCAGTATGTCAATCACTGGCTGTTTTTTCTTGTAGTTTTAGAGCTCTGCATCCTTCTGGATGCTGTTGTGATCTTCCTGGTTGTGTGAATTACTGAGTGACATTTCCTACCTATTGTCCAGGTTGAGCAACTAAAAGAAAGCAGTAATAGTTTTAAAATGGTTTTGTTAGAAAAATCAGCATTACGTGTTTCCAGAAAAAAAGAAAAAAAAATATTTTATTAAAAAGCAACTAACAAAGCCACCTTAAAAACACAGAACAAAGGAAATTTGTTTTTAAGGCTCACATTTCATTGTAATTTTTACTGGATGGCTTAGAGCCCACAGCTAGCTTAATATATGGGGTTTGCATACCGAGCCTGACTGCAGTGCTGTTCTCGGCATCCCATGTGTCTGCTCTCTCTGTGCCATCCTTGCTAGCAGAACATCTCCGTATTACAACACTGAAGTAGGATTGATGACAGGCTTCTTTATTGTGGCCCTTAGCAATAGATTGCTAAGATTAGCATGCTGCCTGAGAAGAGATTTGTCTGAAGGGCTTTCAATTCCTTCCTACGGTTATAGTCAACAGAGAGCTATCAGACAGCTGCTTCTGTCCCTGACAGGTGTGTTTATATTTCAGCCTAGAAAGATAAAAAAGATAACATGGGATTTCCTTTTCTTCTTCATGACTTTTGATTTATTTAGCAGGAATGTCTGTGTTCAGAACTTGGATTTTTAATTAAATCTGCCTAAGGAGGATGAGTTCTCATTGTTTGGTGATCCGTAGAGAAGAATTAATAACCCAGCTGAAACTTTGTCTTTACATTCCAGCAGACATATGAGAAATAAAGCAAGGGTTTGCAATCTTTGCTGGGCTGAAATCCTAACGAAAGAAAATGTGTTTTAGTTAAAAATGTGTGGGCAAAGAAGGTCCAGCCAAGTAAAAGTCTTCTGGACTTGTGCGCTTCAAAGTGTTTTGTGGGAATAGAAAATAGTAAAATTATTATACAATAATGAACTAACATGTCTTCCATTGAAGACAAAGCTAAAATAAAGCTAAGAGTAGATTGTATTTTTATAATAAGAGCTGTAGGGAGTATCTATGTTGAACATTTCTTTTTGAATAACCTTCACCAGGAAGCAGTCAGCAAGCACCATTTTCTCTGTGTTTAGAGAATTCAGATAAGTAACTTTATAGATATTATATCCTAGTTTCACCATTTATTTCATGAGCAAACCTCTTTTGTTCCTCAGAGCCCAGCTGATTTGGGTGGAAGTCGCTATATTCAATAGTTTGCTTACACCCAACGAGCAGGAATTTATATAAGCCTGCAATTCCCTCCCTTCTCTACCAATACATTCTGCTTGCAGTTATCTGGGCTATTGAATTAGTTTGTGCAAATATGATGATCTTTGCTAGCAGAGATAGAAATGAAAGTGAAATGTGACTTTGGTCAGGAGCTGTGATTGCTTGTCGACGTCAGTGCCAAAATCCGCCAGCTGGTCTGAATGAACAGCAAGGTAACATTTACGGTTATCTCTTGCTTTCCAGTCATTTGATCGTAGAAATGAGTTTATAGGGTAAGATTCTAGGTATTATTGTGCCACAAGATAGCCGATGATACAATAAATATACATAAATGTTGATAAGACAGTGTCAAAATAAAATTAAATGATAAAAATAGTTGCTTATTCAGAACTACTAGTTGGTTGGGTAACTTTTACTCATATTAATAACATTGAGCAGTAAAAGTATTGTGTAAAATTGTGACAGTTTTCCCAACTTACACTCAGTTCCAAAATAAATGTGATTTTATTCCAATGTAATTTTTCCATGTCTGAATTGAAATTCATGTTTGAATTTCAGTGTTTTGTCAAATACCCAATGTAGATGAGTTCTTGAACATAAAAACCAGCAAAGGGATTGCAAGTGATGTTGCATTTTAAAAAATGCAGATTCTTGGAGTGTGGGAACTCCCCTGTCAGAGTTCTCCAAGTCTGAGTTGGGAGATGTCTACACGCCCATGCTGGCTGCACCCACGGGCAGAGAAGTTTGAATGGATGTCCTCTCCCACAGTCAGGAGGAGTAGCTAAAACTCTACACCAAAAAGCAACTTGCACATTTAAAAATCCTTGGTCCAATTTTATCTGAAGCCAGGCTTAAAGTTTCTCTACTAGTTCACGGAGGTGTCTGGTAGGGTTTGCATTCTTAATCTCTCTGTAAAAAGAAAGTGTGTAATGTTGTGCTAGATTCTGACAACCTGCTTAATTGTATTTGGCAGCTTGTTTTGGTTCTTGGGCAGCTTGCTAGCCATCTAATTAAAATGGAGGTTACTGTGATATGTGGCTTGTCTTTATAGGGATGGTGACAAAGGATAGAAAGAAAATCAACGACCAAAGCTTTCCAGTTTGAATCTTCCTTGTTTTTCATATTCTCAGGTCATTAAAATGCTCAGAGGACAAACATCTAATATAAGACTGAATGCCAAAAGTGTGAATTTCGTCTGGTCTTGTCTTACACACCATGCTCCGTTCCTCCCATGCTCATGAAAGCAGCGCGTAGAGAAATAAATCCAAGCCCTCTTTTTTTTTTACCTCTAAATGGGGATGAGAAAAAGCTGTCAATCTGTGCATTATTAGGCTCCTCTCTCGCACTGCTCCCGCTGACGACGGAGGGAGGCAGTGGTGACGTTAGTGACTGGCTGGTGTAGGAAGTGGTGTGGAAAGCATCGATCCACGTGGCGACAAGAACAGTTGGCTCCGAGAACAAGCCTGCTGCACTGCTGCGTGGGGCAGATCTGCATCGGATCGTGCTCCGTCCCCCCCAGCTTCCAGGTTAGGTCCCTGTCCCAGGAACCTTCGTGAGCCAGAGCCACAGACGGGTTTCAGTCAGGGTAGCAGGCTCAGATTTCTAAATCCTGAATGCATATTTGCAGAGAAATTATTCTGATTGTGTTTATCTTCCCCAAGAACAGCACTGCGGGACTTACCACCTGTTAGCTGAGGGAGGAACCAGACAAAAATACTCAGGAAGGTGTGAAGCAAATATCTTAGTTTACCTTCACTCCTCTGACAGATTTCCTGTTGAATTGATGTGATTTTTTTTTGCCAAAAATAGAGCACAGATAAATCATTACGCTAGAAATTGCTTAAAACAAACAAACCGACCAGCCTATCTGTTCTCATTTACCTGAATTTGTCCTTAATAGCTCTTTCACATAATTATTTTGGGTATCTTCATTACTGGGTGTCCAGCTGTCAATCCTGTGTGAACTCATTTTTCTGTGCTTCAAATTTAAAAGCTTTCAAAGCCGTATAAACCCAAGGATGCTTAAAATAGCTACTTTTGTGTTCAGAGGTCTCACTGCACTTGTGTTACATGGCTTGCAGCGAGAAGAAAAAGTGCTTATAATAACCCAGCAAAGGGGGGTGCATTAGTCTCATGAAATATTAGGACAATTAATTAAAAAGCCTATAATTACATTACACTAACATAAGACAAAGGGCAGTACAAAATTCTCTTCACTCTGTGTTTTATTCAGCACCTGATCCACTTCTCAAGTGCTGCAATATTTCTGTCTAAAAGCAAGTCTGCTTTGATTTTCAGAAGTCTGTTGAAACACTTCTAGTATAAAAATAGCATCTCTTAAAACTGGTAGGCTATGGGAATGCCACAGAGATCACGCAGATCGTTTCTAATTGGGTTACCACTTTCAGTAGTTAATGTTTGCATTTCCAAAAGTTGAGGCAGTGCTTTGAGTGTGAAATATCACAAAAGGCAAATTATCATGCTAACCAACTTCTTCAGATAGATAAGATATTCATGGTGCCTGCTGTCACTCTTTGCAGAATTGCTAGATGCTTCCATCTGGTAAAACTATTTTTCGTTTGTGTACCATCCTGAAGTGTTGAAGTACTGTAGTGCCATTGTGTAGCTAAAAACTCTAAAAAAGGGAAAATTTAAGGCGTTTCCAAAAGTAACTTAGTAAGGCAGTATGAGGTGTGAACATGTGACGACCACCTGGACCTGGCTGCCTTTTCCAACAATTACAATTCCTCTTCAGAGTCCAGTTGTTCTGCTCCCATCATCTTCAGATCTCCTGAGATCCTTGATCCAGGTCTCTTTCCTTGTCTGCTAACCGGGGAAACCGCTGTAAGTTGGGTTTATTGTAAATATACCTGTGTGTCTCTAACAACCTCATAACTCTGTCCACACACATACAGAATTAAGACATTAAAATCCATCAATTAAAAACTTGTTTGTTTCCCCCAAATCAGCCATTTCAGTTCAGGTCAAGTTAAGCCCTTTTACATGTTACATCCAGCTGCGATTCCAGGTTCCTGAGCCATTTCATAACTGCAGTGGAAGTAGTGCTGCTACTCATGTAAAGCAAATCAACAACATTACAAAACAATACTGAATGTATAACGTTTTAAAATTCATCAGCGGTGAACGTAGCTAGGACTACATTTACCCTTCAGGGTAAAAAAGCAAAGAGGAAACATAAACAAAGAAAAAATAGGTTCCCATTTGTTTGGAAAATGTTGTAGGGTAAACACAAAATAGTGCAATTTATTGTTACAGCACATTAACGGCTTAAAATTGTACTGAAATTCAAGGAAAAAAAAAAAAAAAAGATCTTTGATCAAAAATGTGTATATTGAAGTTTACAGTGAGAATATGATCTGGCAGGTCCGTGTTTATTTATAACCAGAAAACACACGTGTGTTGTGATGTGGAGAGCAGACAGTGAGAAGGGGCTCCTGCGGTTAGGATGGGAGCTTAGCCAAAGCACAGATGTTTTTGTGGACTGTTTTTAAATGCTTACCATGGCTAAAACGTTTCTTTTCTGAAAATTTATGGAATTTCAGGAGGAATTCAACCTGAGTAGATTTAAAGCACAGCCATATTTTTTTCTGATGTTATTTAAGAACGATATGTCAGGTAAGGGACAGATGGGATACTTCTAGAAAGGAGCATGATGTATGGCAAAGCTACCTAAATCCTCACACACCTAAATCCTCCATGCTGCACTTGGGTCAGGCAATTTATATGGAGCAAAGGTTTCTCTGGAGTATGTTTCCAGATATTTAAGGCTGGGCTGGGTTTGTCTGCTGGTGTGAGGATTTTGAACCTGGAATACCAAGCAATGAAATTCTGCCTGGATGCACCATAAGGCCGGTGTTTTGAAGTTAGTAACACCCTGATAAGTTGAAAATTAGGTTTTACAATACTGGACAGTTATTTAAGTTTCTTTGGAAGGCTTTTAAACTGCACCTGTTTGTTATTTTAATAGCAGCATTGATGATTCTTTAAATGTTCCTGGTGCCTAATATACCACAAATGAGGAAAATACAATTCACAATCAAGCCAAACTTGAAATATTAGGATAAAAATAGGGTCAAATTAAAAAATAGCTTCTGAATCTGGAGGTCTGGAATTTGGAGTTTTCTGATCCATTTCCTTCAGTCTAAACTTGGCAAACTTCAAGTGAAACATCTTGTGGAACTTAAACCTCTAGGCTTCCTCACAGTAATGGAGCCCAGTAACCTTGGGCTGGGTGGGGGGATGCGGTTTGCAGTGGTTATATTCTTCCTAATGTGCTTATGTTCTAACTAAAAGCTAATAAACAGTCTCATTTTTTATAGAGAGACATTTATTGTTGGTTGGGCTGTACGGTTAGCTTGAATTTAAATTTAATTTAAATATAATTTAAATTCAGGCACTTTATGTGTAGCAAATGTGTAGCATTTAAATTCTATCCATCCAAGCTGTAGCTTGCGTATGCTATTGTTCTTTATGTAGGTTTTTGTGAGGGTCTCAGTCTTTTTAGTGTGACCCCAGGACATGAACTTCCCAGACCATGAGAAAGATGGCAATATTTCATCTCTTTTATTAACAGTTCAAAGCCCGGCTGGCAGCATCCAGGCTGGGCGTTCCCATAAGCTAACGGCTGGATGGCTCTGCCTGGGGCTGACAGATCTTCAGGGACTGGTAAAAGACATTCAGCCTGTGTCCAGGGTCTGGGGGTACAGGTATAAAATATGAGCTCAGTGGATCTCTGTGAAGCTTCCAGAAACCCAGTTAGATAAGCATTTCCAAACTTTCACCATACTATTCTGGCTTTTTCTGTTAATGTAGGTAAAATCTGCTCAAAGCAACTGGCCAAGCTCCTGAGAATAAACTCCTCATACTGTGGATGATCTGAGCACTTCTCTGCTAGCTTTCCCTCTGGTCAGTAAAACACAACAAGATGGGAGAAATTTTACCTCTGGAGAGTCTCCTAGGTCATTAAATGTGCAATAATCTTCATTTGGATACAGAGAGTTACACATCTTGGTCCCAGGGCTTTAGAAAGGGCTGTTGAGTATGTCTAGCATCACTCAGCAGTTCTGGTCACCTGTGGGGTTTTTAAACAAAGTACCACCCATTCCTTGTCTGTGTCTGGGGCCAGACTGCTTCCTTTGGGTTTGGCAGCTAACATCAGACTCCAAAAGGCAAAGCCTGTGGGTTGTGGGTATAAACTGCAGAAGCTGCCCTAGTAAATGTGAAGCTGGGGCATACACAACATCACAGACTTCTTCAGTTGTTGTCTTTGGCACTGGAGCTTCAATAATACATGTGTCATTAAAAGACGATGTGCTTTAATGTCACTGCACTGAGTTATTTTGGGTGAGTCAAGTGACCCCGTTGGAAATACAGCAGCCCATACACCTGTGTGTTCGGTAGCACAGAGTTAGCACCGTGTGTGTGGAAGGAAAAGTAGCTTCTCTTACACGCCTTCAAGAGTTAATATTCCCATACTTAAATGCAAACGTTTGCATTTAGCATCCTGATAAAGGTCAACCTGAGATAACTGGAGCATTAACATATGGACCCTCTACTTGTTCCTGCCCCCTGCAAAGCCAAAACTGACCCAAAATAGTGGTTTCTTCTCTCTCTATCTCTCTGCCTATTTTTTTTTTTTTGCATACTTTTATTTATTTATTTGTTTATTTTTGAGGTGATCCAGTTTGAAAACAGAAGGTTGGCATACGGCAAAGGAAGCACAGGAGTGTGTGAAGCAGTGGGATGCTGGACAGGAGGGCTCCTGCTTCCTCCCTGCTCTGCTCACAGCTTGGACGTGCTGCACAATTGCTGCTGCACGGGCTTTGGAGCATCCCTGGAAATTGTCGGTAACCCTGCCTTGCAGGAGTTGCCTGATTTCTGCTGTGTTTTTTTTTTTTTTGTTGTTGTTTGTTTGTTTATTTTTTCAAAAAGCTTTCCCTGAATGAATAATTTTTAGCCTAGCTGAGCTGGAAAGAGTGCCGTGCACCACTGGCTGCTCTGGTGTACTTGATTTACCATTTCTTAGTGTGACATCTACCAAAGTGCGTCAGTGAAGGCTCGATGTTTATGGAAGTTATTTCAGCAGCTGTTAAAAGAGACATTATTTTTTTCTGAAATCAGGAACTGATTTATCTTCGGTCTGTGTCTCTTCATCGGTCTATGTTTGCTTGTTTTTTTTTATACTACTGGTATGCTCTTGGGGGCTGTTTACTGTGTATTGCAGAGAAAATTATTCATTGTTTTCTCCACGTGGATAATTTTTTTCATCTTCTGAAAGTAATAGCTTGGTTTTTCCAGTAGGAATATTTCATAATTCAAGATCTAACAACCAGAGAGCATAGTTCAGCCCTGCTCAGCTGCCAGGGCTGTTCTGCTCACTGGGGGGACCTGCCAGGGATACTCTTTTGGTAGTGAAGAGGAGTATAATGAGTGACTACTCATCAGTCCCTTTGGGACAATGGCATCCATGCTGCCTGCCTGAAAGCCAGTCCTGTGAAAAGGTAACTCCTGAAATGGACGTCCTCTGGTCCTTTACAATAAGACAATGATGCAGTGACAAGACAGATATCATCAGAAAACATGGGAATTCCCTTAAGCAAAGGGAATTAAAGGAGAACTGATCCTTAATTATTTGTAAGAACCATGAAAAATAGATTTTGCAACAGAGAAAAATGTATGATTTCTGTTTAAAAAAATCCTGGAGTCAGAGTTGATAATCATTAGTACTTTTGTTACAATGCCAGCAAATGGAAAAGGATTGTTTGGATTAAACTCCAACACAAAATTTTGCACAAGGCCATGAAGTTGTGCTGTTTGTTTATTTATTTATTTATTTATTTTTACTGTTAATAAATGGGAAAAATCTTCTCCTGGTACACACTTATAGTTCACTGAAGTAAATAAAGCTATGGAAATTTGTAGCTGCTAAAGATTCAACTATTGCAATAAAATTAAACAAAAGAGTATTAGCTGAGTACAAGGAAAGAATGAAAGATAGTCCTGGAAAATTTTATCGCTACCAATGGCAGCATTTGTCACCAACCTGAATCTGCAAAGATATGTAGGATACCTTGAGCTTTTTTTGTTTTGTTTTACTATGGAAGCAGTAAAGAAAAGTAACATCAAACAGAGTCACTCATTTACATCAAGGACCTCAGTCCTTTAAAAAAATGAAGGAAAGGGTAAAGCTGATTAATGCTTTTGGTGGGATTGCACCTTTCTTTTTGAAGGAAAGGAGCTGTAAATCCTAGGTTCCTTGGCTTTGCTGCTTTAGTGCACATTAAGGTCCAGCTCTGCCTGCAGTCCAGGGAGCAGTAGAAGCAGGCTGGATGATGCAGTGCTGCTCTGAAGTGTGTAGGATGTGTGCAGAAAACAAATTCAGAAACTGGAAAAAAACAACAACTTAGAGGAGAGTGGTTTCTTGGCCTTACAGCCGTACCCTGGTCAGTGGCAGAGCGGAGGGAGGGTCCCCAAATCACACTGCCCATCCTGCAGCTTCTTCCCCCGGGACAGAAGTCTCCGAATGCCCTTCTGCACGTCGCTCTGCACAGAGACTTCCAGACAGGTGGAAAGATCAGCACTCCTATGTATCTATCATAACTCGACTGAGATCAAGGGCCAAGTTTAATATCGTAACTCTCTGGGGCTCAAGGTCAAAGTTATGCTTCCACTTGAAACCAAACTGGTACAATGGTATTGCCCAGAATTAAGGGTCTTTACCATAGGGATATCATTATAAAACTGGCAAAGTCTTCACATTTTGTACAGATAGGGTTGGTACAGTTTTGTCTTTTTAACTTTCAGACAGAAACACGAGTGTAGGAACACGATGTTGATGGACAGCACGGGATCTACCCACGCAGATTTGATGTCTGGCAGAGTCAGCTCCGAGGTACCGGGTGTTCAGCAGCTATTTGCAGCTCCCCTGCTTATTGCAAATACTGCAGGCGTGTGCATAAACATCTGTAAATCTTGCTTTCCTAAAATTTCTGTGTGGGGAAAACTTGGTACCTGGGGAAAGGCATGTGAACCTGCTGGCCCTGCTGTGCATTAGTAGGGGTCAGTACAAGCAGTAAAGGACTCAAGCCATGTCTGCTCTTGGTGTTTTGTTGTTGTGAGGGACTTTTTGTGGATTTTTAAAAAAGTTTTTCTCCTTTGGTTTTCTGTGCTTGGATTTACTTTGAAATATTTATTGTAATACTAGGTTTTGATGTTGTGCCAACACCAGGAGATGAAAACACAGCACTTCAGTTTCGCTTGGGATTCAGTGCAGCTCTCAGCTCTCTTGCTCACGACTGCACAACCTGCACGATGTGCATGGTAATACACACAGAAATAAACCTAACACTTCGAGTGATGCTTAAATTGCCTGCCTGGTTTCTGCCAAGTGCAGGTCGTGTGCATTGAAGCCCGATCATTTATATGCTGACTCTCACGTGTGCCTTTCAAAGGGCTACCTTTAAAGTGAACGCTAGGTGGATTATCTCATCAAGAAGCTTCTGAAAAACACTTTCCCCTCTCTAAATTGGTAATAGGAGATTTCGGGACAGACGGAGGAGGTGCTTTTATGTACCATCCTTCTGATAAGCCAGACCCAGAGATTTCCGGCTGGGAGAGCAGGAGGCAGAGTTATTTCTGTCCTATTTCTTGCCTCACTGGGTTGTGCAGAAAGGTGCCAGTGCTCTCCCCAGTCTCGGGTACCTGTAGGTCTGGGTTTTCCAGGACTATGTTTTAGATGGGTTAAACCTGGTAAAGGCTGGCAGGAGACTGGGTAGCTGAAGAGCTGAATTGGCGTGGTTTGTTAGGGGCCTAACCATGTGGTTTTTCTGGGGTACATGGGAACAAGAATGGGAAAAAAATAATTTTTTCTGAGGACAGAATTTATGGGAAAAGGGGGTATTTCTCTTTATTTGGAATTACTTTGGAGGGGGTGAAGGAGCTGTAGTAAAATCTGACCTGGCTCTTGGCAGACTTCACAGATTGATGTCACTGTACAGGTGGAGACAGTGCTAGCTTTGTGTCTCACCGTGCTGCCTCTATTTTTAGGTTCTGGCTGCTCAGAAGTTCTGTTTACAAATGTCAGGGAAATGCATTAGGATTATCTCCTTTGTTTTCGAGGTAATAAAATGCTGCCCAATTCAGCCAATTGAATAGCTAAAAGCTGGCTCCCCCAGTCGTGTTGCTGGAGCTGCTGAATGCATGCAGGGACTCCACAGGATTTTTAAGCTACCCACTCTGCTCTTTCCTCATTGCTTGTTTCCTACCATCATCCTGATTCAATATGGAGATCAGGAATCTGTGTGTTCTGTTTTGTTTTAATATCAGGGAGTCACCTGGGAATAACTGAGCATGTATATCAAGGAGAAAGGGGGCAAACCCCTCGCCTCGTGATCTATTCCTGTGCACAGCAGTGATGCTGCGGTCATGAGGACCACTTCTGGTCCTCAGTCCTTCACCCAGGGGTCTCAGGTGCTGGGATGGTAACAAGAACTTCCCCAAAAGCCCTTTTCTCAGGGCATAGGATGGGAGCTGGTGGTTGTTTTTATGGGAGGTGGTTGGACTGGCCACATCCAGTAGTCAATGCCCTGTATGCAACTATTGCAGTTGATTTCTTTGCCATAGAGCCTAGACTGCTGGACAGAGATCCCGTGTAAGCTGGAGTGATTTACTGGTGAACTTTATAACTGTACTTGTCAGCTGGAAGGATTAACGTGCTTAAATCACTGCTGAAGGTACTTTACCATCATTATTTGACATGGAAAGAATGACAAATGGGTTGTTAAAACTGGTATGTAATTAAATAACACAAAAATACATCTTCCCCTTGCTTAAATGGTCCTATTTTTATTATAGTCTTTTACCACTACAAGTTAGTACTGAAAGGATACCCAAGGATAACAGTCCTTGGAAAGTCTTTTCTACCGATCTTATTCACTGGCTAGCAAGAAGGTTTGAGCAGACTTGTGACACTGTTGGTCCAGTGATTAACCAGTGATTAATTCTTGTTTTTAATTCCTGTTTCAGATAGCTCAGGCCAAGCAGATTGTACATTAGTGCTGTGGGTATGCACTGTGGTAGAATACATAAAAATAAAGACAGCTAGGCTTTAAAGGCACTAAATATATCTCCTAAAGCATTCTTAAGATGTATCTCCCATAGAAACTCAGTTTAGTACTCATTTTTAAGGGAACCACAGAGTTAATGTTTTAAATCTGGATTAGGGTAGGGGGAAAAAAGCTGGAAAATTAGTCAAAATTGGGGAGAGAAATCCACTTTAGAGGCAGTCCAGAGACACAGTAGGAAGAAAGTGGCTTTAAATGGCATCACATGAAAACAATAACTACTGGCACAGGGCAGGCACACGTGTGCCTGTGAGTGCCCATGTTTTTGATGCAGCCTATGCAATTCTGGGAACTGGACGACTCTAAGGAGGTATGCTTTGGGCATCTGATAGGAAACATATTTTTATACAGTGAAGTGTTCAAATTTGCAGCTGGAACACTGCAAGCTGGTGTCAGCTTGTCAAGTGGAGCTCTTGCCTGGCGCATCTGACCAAGGAGTACAGCCTATTTTTGCATCTAGGAGCTGAAGTGTGGGAAATCATGATTTAGTAATGAGAGGCAGCTCTAAATCCATACTTCCTGCTTGAGTATGCTTCAACTTTGAGAATAAAAGCAAATCTGGAAAGGAACTTGATGACTTTTCTTTGTTTTTTGGTCAGCTGTAATGAGAAAGTCCAAATATTTGTGGTATCTGGTGTGCTTGTAGCCAGAGCTACGTCTTAGATGAATAAGAAAAGGGGTATTTATTCCAAGATTTTAATCACTGATTATCCAATAAGTACCACAGAACTCTAGTTTGCCATTAATGAAAAAAGATTTTGGCAAAAAGGATGGCAGTCAAGGTGCCTGGATGGACCTCCATAATTTTCTGGCAGTGAATTCATTCTCAAAGAGGTGGACTTCGTGCCCTGGTGGAGCAAAAATCACTCTGAGACATGAAATTTCTGAGAGTTTCAAACTGTGGTTTCAACATATTTTTACCCAAAACCTCATCCAAAAGGCAGCATACTTCATAAACACACAGTTTCTGAATGCTGTGGTAAACTTTGTCCCATTCCTGTTTTGGAAGAAAGAAAAGCATCTCGAGTGACCTAACCATGTCCTGGAGCATGAGGTCTTCCTCATAGACCTTCTGTAAGTGTGGGTCAGATCTTTCTAGTGGCAGCTGGGTGAAACTAAGCCCATGTGTTGAAACTAATTTGTAGCTTCCAGGTGAGATAAAAAGAAAGGATAAAACAAATTAATTGATTCTAAATGATGTTTTCTTTCCTTTAGCTGTCTCCGTAATGAGATACAGTGCATCATCATTTGGATTTGCTGTAAGTAGAGATACAACTTAAATATTCCCTAACTTTTTTTTCATCTTTCTGAACATGAAATACTCTATTTTTTTATTGTAAGTTCTTGGTAAGGTTTGCAAAATCACTGATGGTTAGAAAAATTAATGTTGGAGTCTGATGATGGAAGGGATAGTAAAAATATTTTCATTACACTTTTTCAGTTTCTGCCTATTAAGTCTTACACTGGAGTTAATATTGATATTTATATCTCATCATTGATAGGTAATATCCACCAGATATGGTTTTCTTTTACAAAATCTATCAACTTACTCGGTTTCCTTGTTGAACTTGAGCCAAATTCTGAAGTTCCTTCTGAATTTTGCATGACCTTGCTGTTGAAGTCTATAGCAAAACTTCTGTTGACTTCTGTTGATACCTTCTTCTTTAATTGCTGCCATGACTTTCCTGATCGGTGGCAGAGCAAAAAATTCCTTATGATATACAAAATGCCTGTTTTCAAACATTTTAGCCTTTAAATTTGAAGGTTAGATGAACTCCATAGAAAGTTTGACTTGGGTATGAAAGTTCTTACAGGGGGTCAAGCATGGTTTTTTGCAATTTTTAGGTGTTACCTAACATCATGTCTTCATTTGCTGGAAATACAAACCTTCTCTGTCTTGCTGATGATATAGAATAATATGAAATCTCGATAAAATGGGATTTTGAAAAAAAAAGTTAATATTTCCTTGCTTTGAAACCAAACCTTCTACTGAAGAAAAATAGTGAATTTCCAGGGAAAAGCAATGTTTGACAGGCATTTTCAATCACTTTTAGAGTCCTTGCATATGAATATATTAATAATTTAACTCTTGTGGTGCCACAGTAGCAGTTTTTTTTTGAACTCCTTCACAGGTGATGGATTACAAATAAATGTTCTTGATCCCTTGATGACTTAATGAGCTCTGAAGTGTATCATTGTGCAATAACACATGGCAAAAATGTGAAGATCAATTTAATGAATGTAAATCCTACATTCATTAAAATGATTTATTTGAAGCTGCGTTGTGCCTGTGCAGCAGGATGGTAAATGCATTCCTCCTGGTACAGGGCGTGTTAATGGCCCACAAGCCGATTGACTCTGTATCTCTTTCAGTTTGATGCTACCCTGGATGTTTTGTCATCAGCGATAGTTTTGTGGCGTTACAGCAACGCAGCTGCTGTACATTCTGCACACAGGGAGTACATGTAAGTACACTTAATTACTTTTGGCTTTGATAAAGGCCTGCAGAGCTTTTGCTGTCAAGCTATGATGTTACAGATTCCAGAGCTTTGGCAAAAAAAGTTTTGTCCTGTCAGCAAGAATTCATTCCTTGTGCCCATTTACTGCTTGCACCCAAACAGGCAGCCTGTACTTGGGCAGACCTCCCTGTGACTAGGATTTTCTTTTCAGTCAATACAGTAATTGTTAGGGCTTTGTTTTTTGTTGTTATTGTTGTTGTTGTTTGCTGTTTTTCTCCTTGCAGCATCTGTATCAGATGAACTGTATTTGCAGTCTGTAATGGATACGTAAATCTCTTATTTTGCATTTTTCTCCATTACTCTTACCATTCTTATCATATCCCTTTAAAATTGGTGTTTATATTATAACAAAAACCCTTAACAAAACTTGAATTCACATTGTGATGTTGAACCCCTTCTCTTTGAATGCAGATGACTTCAGCTGCTAGAGATATTATTAGAAGCTGAGGTTAACATCTGATAAGATCAAGCCTCTTTTAGTGTTATGATAGTAGGGTGACGTAGTTTACTTGTGCTGCTGTACAAAGAGAGGGAAATACACACAGAAATTTGCTTTTATTGTCGAACTACTGCGGTTTTAGTAAGAGTTTAACAATATTTGTACGTCTTCTTTATGGAAAAAGGTGTATGCTGGCAAAGGAGGAATATTTAATTATTGTTTTATGAATCCTATGGGGAAAAAAATCTTTAGTTTGCAGAGCAGCATTGATCACAATGGAGGTTGTATTCTGTGTCATTTCACTGTGTAGCATTTCTGCTGGCAATACGTGTGGTAGCTGAGAAGATCAGGTGGAGATTGGCTGGGGAATTATTCCAGCTAGTGCTTTTGCCTCCGACTCTATATTTATGGTACATCAAGATGGAAAACTGTATTGCATTTATCTGCCTTGTTTCTGTTCTGTGCTGCCACTGCAAGCAGTCCCCCATCTGGCTTGTTTGAAGATAATTCAACTATCCCCTGGAAAGGACTGCAATTAGGGGGGATAAGGTGTTCTTGTCCTGAAACATGCCTAATGAAGTCCCTTCCACAAAAGGTGATGCCTGATGAAACTGGCCTTTTATATGACCTATGGAATCAAGGAAAAATACACAGAGGGGACTATAACTTGTCTCCGTAGTCCTTTCCTAAAAACTAAGAAAACAGTGAGCAGTATTTTTAAATGCATTAACTCAGGCTCATGCAACAGCTTGCCAGTGCTGTGAATCCCTTTCTGGCAGGGTTCCATACAGAACGGTTGGGAATAAAAGGCCATAGAAGATTGATGTGGCATTGATTCATAAAAATAAATCCAGAAATGTGTGATTAAAATTAGTCTTCCTGCACAAATTTGGAGATCTTAACAGACATTTCCTGGGTATCTTGCTTTTGTGGGCGTCCACAGAGATTCCTGTCAACATTTAATTAACATATTTTTGAAATCTCCTTCTGCTGAGCTTTTTCAAGTGAACATTGTAAAGTAGTTTATAGAGAAAATAAATCCCAATACAAAAGAAGAATCAACATATCCCTATGGCTAAGCCAGCAAAGTGAACAAGCAAAGTGGCAAACATATTTTCCTGCTTTTTATGCTCATTTTTAATTGCTTTCATAGAATCCCTCTGCTTTACATAAAGCTAAATTAAGTCAATGAATTACTTGCCATGCCCTCTAGTTGAAGACAGCTAAGGTTACATGATGAGATCAGAACGGAGTGAAAGAATATTGCCATATGCTGGGAATATTAATCACTGCTTAGGCAGTCTGGTTATTGCTCAGTTTCTAGATTTGACAAGAGAATCATCATTGCATGGCCAAGCAAAGAGATGGCTGGATCTCTTAAGGCAGTTCCTACTGGGTCAGATTTTTAGGGGAAGCACATTTCTAATTTCGTGTTGTGTGTAATCAGCCTCTTGCCTGAAACCCCAAATGCAATTATTTTTTCCTCTATGCTGAGAAAATGTTGCATGGCTCCTCCTGGCTGCTTTCTTAACTTGTAAATAATTTGTGAATCACGTGCGCTATAACTACACCTGTTCTTTCACAGTCCTTGTTTTCTCTGTGCCAGTGCCTCAGTGGGAAAGTTTGCTTTAAGCCCCCCGGACGGTTTGGTCATAATTCCTGCAGGTGCTGCTGTCATGCTGTGCGTTATTCGTGTTTCTGTGTGCCTAGCCATGCTTTGCCTTAGTGGAGAAGCTACATGCCTGTGCAAAACTCAGCTTTTCGGTAAACACATTATTACTGTTTACCAGAGAAAGGTGTGCCACAGTGTGTGCAGTTTAGTTCTTTATCTATAGGTCTTTTATTCATTTAAATATTATATTTATGTGTATCCTAATGTACCTGAAAATAATCTGTATTCTTAAGTTCTTTACCAGGAGTCAAATGAAATTGCCAATAGATTACATGTTGCAAATGTATAAAAATTCATGTTTTATAATCTTGACAGCTGAAGATTGATCCAGAACCTGCTGAAATCAGTGGGAAGCCTTTCCTGGAAGGGCAAAGTTGGATCCAATCCTGTTAGACTTTGTGGAGAGAGGGCATCAACGTAGAATGAAAAACGAAAGCCCAGAAAAAGATACAGGGAATACAGCCTGACTCATGATATGTGATGAATTAAATGCTTACAATAAAATCCTAGGATAGAAAAGAACTGCGTAATCTTGCTAAGATGCAGCCATATGGAAGTGAGATGCAGCATTTTGTGAGCTGGTACGGGAAGGAGCAGTAGAAAAAGCGCTCGCTGTGCCAAGTGCTGTTAAGCTGAACTGATGCATTTCCATTTGACTTCAGGGGGCTGTAGTTTTGTAACTACCAAGAAAATTTGTCCTGCTGATTCATTTTTGCTAGTGTGTTTGATTCTTCTTTTCTGGGGCAAGAGGAGAACTTTCTTGGTGTACATGTGACTGAAGTTATACAACATACATCTTTGCTGATTCTCTTGGTAGTTCAGCTAGAGTAATCTCAAATATAACTCACCTTTGGGATTCACCCCACTTGAAAACTCCTTGCAATCGATGGCCTGAGGAGCTGAGGCTCACAGGCCTTTCAAGTATTTATTGATGGAGAATTTTTCATGAGAAGGTATATCTGGTTAGGTTCAAGTTCCAGCTTTAATTATGATGAAATATTTATGCTTTATTTTTAGATATACCAAGTGGCTTTGAAAATAGAGTGAATATTCACAAGGATCAGGTATAAGCCCCTGTAAGATTGTAAGGTGTATGAGATGCTGCTTGAGTCTGTCTAGCCGGCTCATTAATAGCATCTAGGAGTGGGGTGGACGTTTGGTATGCTTGTGACTGGTACTTTTGGGATAGTTTCTCACTCTCTTTCTGTTTTGGCAGTCAAATACAAGAGGGCAAAATCTCGCAATCAATTTGCTTTCCAGCGGGCCATAACCAGTGTACAAGTACTCTGGTGTATTCTGCCCTCCAGTTAATCTTTAGCAACACAATCGTTTCTTGGGTTGCTGAAGCAAACCTAAATTTTGTTGAAGGGAGAAATTCGTTGAAATTGATGTGGTAGCAGTGGTTTTTCATGTACATAAACTCAGTAAATAGCAGTAGATGCCATTTCTTAATAGAAGACTGAGTCATTAGGGACCTGGGAAATGTCTCATGCGAGGTTGAAATAGTAACTAGCTGTACAGCCAAAGGGCAGCTCTTTGATCAGGGAAACTCAGGGATGAAGGATTGGACTGGAGTGATGGAACTGAGGAGATGGTGAGAACCACCACTAAACAAGGAGACTGAGAAGCAGAATAACAAAGTTTGGGCACACAGCCTCGTGAAAAATCAGTAAAAGACGGAGCTTTTTATGTGTAGGTAGTTGGAAAAGGCTCAAAACTGTGAACAAAGGAAACATCTCCTGTTTGATTCCCGTCTGTTCAGGGAAACAGGACTTTGCTCTCCCTAAATTAATGCTGTTGGCAGCCTACTTGGGTCAAGCAGAAATGCTACTTTCTAGGTTATAAAGCAACAAACCTGCTAGATTACAGAGCTACAATTGCATTTCTCTGCAGTGCAGGGGCTGAGTATCTGCTTATGTCCTCAGGGTCCATTGCTCCTCGGATTTTTTGGGGGGGCTATTTTTTATTTTATTTTATTTTATTTTATTTTATTTTATTTTATTTTATTTTATTTTATTTTATTTTATTTTATTTTATTTTATTTTATTTTATTTTATTTTTGGGCTTGTGTGTTCGGTATTGCAGAAACTAACTGTGCAGCGTATTTAACATGGTGATTTGTGACAGTTGCAGCTGGTGTTTGTTATATATTATTTTGTTGATGGTGCCAGCTTAAATTCTGTGTTTCCCAAGAAGCAGTCTGTCAACATCTTTCTTAACCCAGTGCCAGAGTAAATAAGAAACCTTACTGTTAATGAGCATGCTGGATAAAGCTGAGAGCAAAATGCTCACATTTCTTTCACAGTTTTTTTGATTGTGTATGTCAGACTCCAGCTAGTCCCACCTTCATTACTGTAATAAGAAAATGAAGTTGTACGATGGGCAAATAATTGCTAATGAACTCATAGTGCTCTGTGTTGCCATGACATGATACGTAATGAATGCAGATGTGTCTTTTATTCTGATGTTGGTGAAACTGTCATCCAAAGCATAGGCTGGAGAATTAAAATAACAGGAATTAGATGGAGGCTGCTGCGTGTCAGACAAGGCTGCAGATATCTGTCACACCTCCACTGCTGCTGAGAAAGCTTTGCGCTGGGTGCAAATAGGCGTTCCTGTCTGCAATGGAGCAGCGTATTAGTCTGGAGTGCTTGTTCTCTGTGGCTAAGATGACACGTGGAAGAGTAGGTGGCTTAAATTATCTCCCTTCCTGTACCTGTTTTGCATATCTTTTCTCACTTTATGCTAGGTTTAAAAACAATGGATCAGAAACTGGGAAGGTCTTGCAGTCTTTCCAGCCTTGCTATTAGATGTTGTCTAAAAGCTTCGCCATGTGTCAGTAACTTAACTTTCATCTCTGTACATTATATCTCAGCTGTGGCAGCCAGATTTGAGACTGTCAGAGTGCTGGACTCATTGGCCAAGTGAAAAATGCCTGCCCTGAGGATTTGATTCTTAATAGGTTCTTAAATTATGGGGAGAATGAACCTGGGTTCTCATCTATTTTTACATTTTTTTCCAGAGAAGTGCATCTGTAAGAAATGCAAGAATGTCTGACTTAGTTGGAGCTACCTGTAGTAGTGCAGCTCCAGGTGCACTCATTATGTCTTATGTCATGGCAACACAGAGCAGCACGAGTTCATTAGGAATTATTTGCCCACTATGCGATTTAATTTTCTTATTACGGTAATAAAGGTAAGAATAGTCTGACACACTCAATCAAAAAATATCTCTAAGCAAGATATTTGACTGTTCCTCAGGGATGAAGTAAATAGGAAACCTGACTCATAATGGACATGCTAGATGCAACAATTAGAAAACCTCTCACATTTGTCCTTCACTACCCTACCCCCATGTTTAAGTAAGCTCACTGGTGAAGATGTACACCTGATTTCTCATCTGTGTGTGTTACACAACATATATGCACAGGCATGTATGTCAGAGAACTTCTCTAGAAATATGCTGTGTGGATATCCGTACACCTCAATTATCCACTGCGTATGGGTGTGTAATGAAGGGAAGGAGGAAGGAAGGGAGGGAGGAAGGGAAGAAAAAGAAGGAAAGAAGGAAAGAAGCAAGGAAGCAGGAAGGAAAAAAAGGATGTTCTGACCCTTTCCTAGGACTTTATGCACTAGATGTAAAATTTAGGGCTATGTGACAGTATGACAGGTAGATGGGGCAGGGCAGTAACTGGGCATGTAAATGCTGCAAATACTGCCAGGGACCAGTGGACGTTTTTTTCTAGGAGAAAGATACAGCTTTGAACAGTTTTTTTTTTTTTTTTTTTTTTTTTTAATAGTCATACATCTTCTTAGGCATGTGACCTTTGAAGAAGCCTAGTCAAGTGATCAGAAACCCTTAACAGTTGCTTAGTTACCTTCTCTCTGGAATTTAGAGTTAAATAAACAGCAATAATAAAACCATCTGTAAATGTCCGTGTAGTAAGTAGACATCCACCCTGAAAATACCTGAAGGAAGAGTCTTGCTGTAACGTTCCCTTTGTCGGCATGGGTATCTTATGGATACAGATTTTCTTTTTACATCTTCTTCTCCTGCTCTTTACTTTCTGGTGCATCACATTTTTGGAAGCCGGGGATGTCAGGGGTGAGAATGAAGTTGTATCGAGTGTATGTGTATGACATTTGGGCATGCAGTATGGGCATCATCATGTAACCTCCTTTTGCCCTCAGAGCTTAAAAGAGTTAGAAACTGCCCCTAATGGGAGGAAACAACTGTGGTACTGCCAGGTGAGATCTGCCTTGGCTTTCTTTTCCTTTGATTCACAAGAAGAGAGCATGCTGATCTGCAGTGTCACAGGGTATGTTCTCTCATGACACAAAATAAGCAAACAAAACAAAAAACTGAACTTTTTCAGTATTTGTACATTATTTAAATTGTCACGTGCAGATTGACTCCACTGTACTGGCTAGCCCTACTAAATGAGTGCTGTCAACGTAGGTAGTGTTGAATGAAAATAATCTTCTCAATGCAGACCCAACAGTATCAGCCACATCTGAAAGAACTGCGGATAATTTTGTCTATGCTGTACGTAAGAAAGAGATGCACAGATGGCAGAATCCACACCTGCCCACAGTTAAGGGCAAACCTCTGTGGCTGGAGGAAAAACTCTTTTGTGATGAGTGAAAGGAATAGCTAAGTGATCTGGAAAAACATCAAATGCACGGAGATTGCCTGCCATCTGCAAAGAGCTCAGAATTGAACTGCAGATCTTGTGCAGTCCTCAGCTCCTGTGAGTTGGTCCTCCTGTGGCACGTGTGTGTCTCTGCTACCTGGAGGAGCACAGAGCAGAGTTTGTAAAATAAGTGTTTGAATATTTACTTTATAAGAGGAGAATTATTATTTTTTTAATCACTGAAAATTTGTAAACCATTTTTCTTCTGAAATACTTAGTCTGCAAATGCTGCATCCAGGTACAGTGCTGGATATAAGTTTCAGAGGTCCTGCATTAGACTGATTTGCAAGGCTGCATCCTTTCTTCATGAATCTATTATCCCCTATTCAGGCAAAAAGTGAAGCAATCATAAACTTTGCTCTTATCCAGGCAGAAATGCATGTATGCATACATTTAGGCACACACACACACAAAATTCTCACACATAGAATTTATATTAAATACGAAATAGCAAATGTATATATTTATACATTCTAAAATCTGTTTCAAAAAGTGTGGCATCTGTAGACTTGGCAATGATTTTACTAGAGCTAGATCCAAAATCTATTTAGTTTATGAAAACCTCTCCTTTTACTTCAGTAGTAGTTGATTAGGTGGTATTTGTGGTTATTGCCTAGTATGCACACACATACGTACTATGTAAAATATAATGTTCTGTGCTGCAATTTGATAATCCCCCTAAAAATGAGTATTACAGAAATTCTCAGAAGGCTTTAATTTCCAGCTTCAGAGGACGGACAGGATCTTCGCTCACCTGCTATGTGGCTACCGAGACCAGGAGCTCTTCATGAGTTCTGATGGAGGTTGAAAGGCAGGCATGCCCTAAGTGCAATCGTACAGTCCATACAGACCAGAAACTACAAAGCTGGTCCTAAGAGTTTTCAAAATCTCTGAGTTGCAGAGAAGTCTTTTAACCTAAAAGCAGATATTTAAGATACCATTTAAGATACAAGCAGATGTTTGCAGATATATAATACCTAGAGAATCAAATTATTTGTGGAAATGATGTCTCATTTCAGCTGCATGATTTTAAAGGATGTTAATACCCTGTTCTGCAGCAACTAGTTGCCTTTGTGAGGGTAATAGAAAGTTCTAGAAGACATTTTCTACATGAAATGGATCCCTAGCGTGGCTAACCTGGGTGTCAGATATAAACAACATCTTCCTGCATGTTGTGGAAGGAGAGGTTAGGCCATGTGATAACACTGTATATGTTTTAATATAATAAGTGAGGAAAGTGCTTTCAATGATAGTTTGGAATATGACTTGAAGCCCCTTTGGGTTGTAATTTGGTGATTTTTTTATTTTTATTTTTATTTTTATTTTTATTTTTTTTTTTTTTTTGTGGTGAGGAAAAGGAGTAGGTGTAATGCTGCTGATCTGGATTCTGGCAGTTGGAGGTGGATTGGGACATGTGCAGTGAACATCGAGCTTACTTTGTTCCTGTGCATTTTGAAGCGACTCTCTTCACCCAGCAACAGGCAGGTGTAAAGACAGAACAGCTGTGATTATGTACAGCTTGGTGTCCAAGCCTTCATCAGTAACTAAACCTGATAACAAATAAGCCACACCACAAACATAAACAACCAGTACAACTGTCTGACTGGGTACAAAGAAGCTTAATATCTAGCAGCAGAGTATGATGAAGAAGCAGGAACCTCCCTTGTCTCCCCTGATGTCTGTAAACCAAAATGAGCACTTTTAGCACCTTCTCTCTAAAATGTCCTATGACTTCTTCCATTACCTGTTCTTTGTCCACCACCTTTTCTGACTTTGGCTTCTCTACTCTGCTGTACACCGTTCCCACCAGCCAGAAGCCACTGGTTTGCCCCCACAGAATAGCTTGTTGGTGACCAAGGGATTGGGTTTGTTCCTCTGAGTTCTCCCCCTTGGAGTATCAACATTCAGTTTTGCCTACACTTACATCTTAGTCTGCCTGTGAGTGGAACTACATACTTGGCTACTGTCATCAGACTATAAGAGCTGTCGTAATACAAATATTAAATGAAAGTAGCCTCGCTCTGTTGAAGCAGGCAGACTGCCTCTCATCTAGAAGTGTGGTGCAGGCTATTGCCAGCTCCAAGTTACTGCCTTGCAGTGTTGTGCCATATGACTTCCCCTGAATAATTGCATACATGATGCTCATGCTGTCACCCACTAATATTAAAGTCCTTTCAAATCGCATGGAAACAGGAATTAGCACATTTCTGGTCTTTATTAAATTAATTAGTTTTATCATTTTAATTTTGTTTCTTGCTTAAACTCCAGAGGATTCATTAGTGGGTTTATTCAGAGATTAAATCACATATCCATCACAAAACTGATTTGTTCAGCTTTGCTGAAAAGTCTCATATTACTCATGGGTTTAGAAATCATATTGCACTTATTGGCCTGCAGCATCACATTTTAATGGTAACTTACAATTCCTTGCAAAGTTTCATGCTACCTCTTCATTCCAGCAGTGAAAACAGCCTGTAGAGACTGTAAGATTGCCTTTTCTGTGGTCTATTAGTGCTAGAAGACCTTGAAAGAACCTTCAGAGATAAATGTTTTGTGGGTAAAGATCCGTGGGATCATAGGATAATTCAGGTTGGAAGGGCCCTTTGAAGATCTGTAGCCCAACCTCCTGCTCAAAGCAGTCAGTCTGTGGTCAGAACAGGTTGCCCAGAGCTTTATCCAGGAGGCTCTTGAAAACTTCCAAGGATGGGGGCTGCACAATCTCGATGGGCAATCAGTTCTCGGGGTGGAAAGTCCATTTCTTGTAGAGAAATACATCACGGTAAGGTTCTTAACAACCCAAAAGTCCAGAATTAAACTAAATTACAGTTAGCCATCTCTACCTGCAGGCTAAGGAAAGTTTGGGGCCTAATTCAGCCACAGGATGTATGTTTTCACTAAGAACACCCGGGGCTTTTACGTATTAGTACCACAAGCTGAGACCAAAAAGTGCAGGTACGTAAACTATTGATACAGCCTGGTGAAACTCGGTATTACCCGGGAAGAGAAAAGTGAGGAGGGAGAGCAATAAAATCGAACTTGTGGATATTGGAGGAAGCACACTCATGTGGGAAAAAGGTAAATTGAATGAGTGAATGAAATATGGATAAACTGAACGCATATTATACAGTGTAAAGTAATCCAGGCTATGAGAGTTAAGGAGGGTCCAGGAATGATTGAACACAACTGACCAAAACCACTTTGGGATTGCTTTGTGGTGAAACTGGGAATCTGCACTAGCACCTAATGCAATGAAATGAGCTACCGCTATATGCACCTCTGTTGTCAGAGAGATTCACTCCACTAGAAGTTGTGTTGTAATGGGAAAGTTTAACTTCCAGATTCAGCCTAGTAAAAATGTCACGGGGATGTGCAGATGTGGGTTAGAGCTGAGCCAGTCTGAAATCATAGAGTCTTTTACTGCAGGTGTTGATTTGTGATTCCTGGTCCTCACAAACTACACCTTTGAAATCCTCAGCAAAAAATAATACCTGCAGATAGTTTGTTTTCTGCTCAAGATATTACTGTAGCTGTATTACCAGTAGAACTGAAAGCTTTTAAAAACCTGAATACAGCTTTGCATTGAAGTCCTGTTTCGCTCTGATTCAGTATGCAGTGCCAGAGAACCAAAATAGCAAGATATTTAGTGACAGATATAATTGCTAAATGAGGAGGGAGGCCAGGTTTTTAATATTGCATTTTAGATGTATCAAGTTAGCAGAACTGGGAAGTAATTAGACTGCTACTGGCAATCTTGTATTATCCCACATGGTGTCATCACATTGCAGGGACTATTTTAATGAATTTGAAGTGTGCTGGTAAAATTGGTTCCAGGATGTAACAGACAAACTACCAGGTACGTGAGAATCTTTTTCCTCTCTACTGCCCCAAAACAACAGTAGCTGTGAGCTGCTAAGAGAAGGCTAGCACATATTTGCAGGTTGTGTTCACATGCATCCTTAATTTTTTTCTGAATCCTTAATTCTGCTGCACCGCCTCTGCTGCATATTAGAGCAGATTGACTTGAGAGGAGTAATTACCAAGAGCTTCATTACGGACCCTTGCTGGTACTGTGTCGCTGTATTCCATTTGCCAGAAAGATAGAAGGATGATAATTAAGAAGCAAAGCACCTTCCAGTGGGTATTTTATAGCAGTGAATTGATATGAGGGGACCTCTGCTGTCAGTCATCCTTGTGTAGCTTAATAAAGATCCCTTCTGAGGTAATACATAGCAGAGCTTGTTTCTGGGGGTGTATTCATAACTTTTCAATTGTATTTATCTATTTATTTATTTTTCTTTCCAAATTGTTACAGAACATGTAGCTGAGTGTCTAAATCTGCAATCTTAATTCAGTTTGGCTGCTGCTTACACAGAAGAGCAAGTAATGGGCTGACTCTTGTAATGAGTAATCAGTGTGGCAAGAGCCGTACAAGAGGTAAAATTGTTCTATTACATTGAAAAATAATCACCATTGAAATCTGAGTGAGATTGGACTTCAGTTCCAAGACTGAAATATCACAGGATTTTGCTCTTATCACTACCTGTAAGGAACCCTAACAAATGATTCCAAATGCAAGACAGAATGAAAGAGAAATCTGTGAATTAGTAGGCTATTTTGCTGCTGTGTCTGCTAGATGCAAATGTATTGAATAGTTAGACTTTTTTTTTTTTTTTTTTTTTTCCCAAATTAAATCTGTGGCAAGAACGAAAAACAAAACAAAACAAAAAGATAACTAGATAACTTATTAATAGCAGCCTGAAAATACAGTTTGTGGAGTTGGAACCCCCTGAATCTCAGTCCTTTTCATAGCTACTTGCTTAAAATCCGTTAACGTATGCAAAATAACAAACTGTTGATTAAGGGAAAGACTATCAGCTGCCTGCTTTGATGGATTTCCTCTTCTGCTTTCCTTTTGAGTTATGAGACTTTGTCCTCAAAATGAAGAATTTTGTCTATTTGAGCTCCACGGGGGGAATGTGCTATGGCAGATGAGGTGGCAGCAGTATGTTGTGAAATACAATTACAGTTATCCTCATAGTGATTGGTTTAAGTGGAAATATCCAGGACTGGTGTAAATCAAAATGGGTATTTATAGGGCTGTATAAATATACATGGGTTGTGTCTGAGTTGTTGTACTGCTACTGTAGTGGGTTGTAGCACTGCTTTCAGAAAAAGGTCTTTGGGAAATGGTCAGGTTGTAGTGCACCCAGAACCAAGTTTTACTTCGAGACAGGGGTTTAATTATTAGAATTCAGACATAATCAAATTTCTGAATTCCACTACGAGTAGACTAAGAATAATCAAAGCTTGAAAGCCATATAAATTCTTTTTAAAGTCCAAATAGTTTCATATTTAATGCTCAAGGCAGTGGTATGACTGATTTAACAGTTTCATCTGTGACAAAGTTAGATTGAAAAGCTGACAAAATTTATGAGTTCATTTTTTAATGTAATGAATTATACTTTATATTGTCTTCTGGCTTCTTGTATAGAAATACGGCATCAAAAATGCATCAAGAAATATCTTCTGCAGATCACCATATGTTACCAATTCCTACAGCAGACTAAAGAAGACCTTATGGTTTCACTGTTAGAATTGTAGTATTAAATTCTTTCTACTTAGTATGCAAATTTAATTACTCTTACCTTCCCAGTGCTGTTGCACTAAGAAAAAACCTTTGGATGTTTGAGCTGTAGTTGTCCTAAAAGTTGGTTATTGCTTGCATATCAGAGAGGTGCCCTCACCTTGTCCTTTCTGAATTAGTCTCTGGTTCTTTATATTCTGCACTCCAAACAATTCCAGAAAGCTCATTGTTTCTGGAAATCCAATCATCATTTTCCATTAGGTTTTAAAATGTTTTGACTAAATTCTCTCTGCTCCTCTTTCTGTTTAGAAGCCATTAAAGTAATACATTACACGGAAATGAAGGAAATTTCAGATTCATGCATTCTTCATTAGACCTTTTCTGTAGCCTGCCAAACCTGTAGTGATTGATTATTTTGCATTATAGATACATCATATCTCTGATGATGTAGTAAATAGTGGGAAGATCATATTTTATCTTAGTTAGAAATGGCCGTAAATTAGTACTTAAAAAAAAATCTACTTATGTTTCTTTTTAAGTAAGAGTAGGATATTCACGTAAATTTGAAGAACAGATTTCTTTGATAGATAATGGTGAATTTTGCAGACAATGCACTCATTATTTTCTGTTTCTATTTAATATGGTACTTGTAATGTTTCAGATTTTTAAGATCAAGTAGGGAGATGCTTTGTCTGAGGAGTGTTTTTTGACGCTATGGTGATCTCAAGCCAGTGGTATCTGGAAAATCAGATACCAGTCAAACCTCACTTTTATCTAACTACTCTTTCATTAATTTTTACAGTCACTTCTAAGTGAACTTGTTTAGAAATGCCATTTGGCTCATCCAATTTAATTGAATGTTATTAATGAAATTGCATTTACCTACAACCTTGGCACTAACACCCTTCATGTGCAGCTGGAAATATTTCATTTGGTTACAAAGCAGTTGAATAATTGTTAGCAGATGAAAGTTAGCAGGCTTCTATTAAAGTTTTTGTTGTCTAATGGCTTGAAAAGAAAGCAAGGTTGTACTAATCATTTACAATTTTTCATTATTTACTACAGTTAAAATTTCAAATTAATTTTGGTTTCTTATTCTGCATTTTTATTTGTGTTTTGCATAGTTTGCAGTCTAGATAGAAATTATTTTTCTGGCTAATGAGATTGAAAGAAGCTACTTCAGTAGGCTCAGTAGTAATGCGGTGTTTTGCTCTAGTGGTTTTGCAGATGAATTGATACACTCAAGAGGACAAGAAACATGTATTTTAGCACTTAAAGTACTATGCCATTGCTCATGAATTTTGCATGGCTGTGGATTCCAAAAGCCAGAATGTAAAGGAGATGCTAGGCTTGCTAAATATGATGTCTGAATGCTGATTCAAGCCTCAGACTGCATTTCTCTCTGCTATTAATACTCGTGTCACTGTTATTAATGTATTTCTTTTTTCTTTCTTCTTTTAGCTATTTCTGGCTAAGTAGGTATATGGGATTTCTTTTGACACAGTAAAACCGATCTGGAGAATAAGATAAGCAGCTCAAGATTGCTGAAGTCATGGTTTGTCTGCTGGCAATAGCAAAGATGCAAAATGTTTGCTGTTAGGCTTGTGGTGGGAGAGTTTACAGAGATCAGGGTAAGCACAAACAGTCCAACAGGAGTGAGAACCAAGTCAGGCAATGGCCAGGGCAAGTGCTGATTCCCTGGACACATTAAACTTGTGCCAGCTAGTCTGCTGTTTGCTTGCCTGTCTTCCTCAGAGGATGTGTACAGGGAGTAGGAGATGTGCCAAGGGAAGGTGATGATGTTTCACTGTCTTCTCTTGCCCATTCCCTTGGCGTTAAACAATATTGGCACAAAGAAGTTTAATCCATTCTTTCCAGCTGATGAATCTGTGGTTGTGTTGGTTTAAGCCTGCTGGGAATGACAGAAAAGTTTTTCTTTCCATGTTGCTTTCAGATGAAACGTCAGCAATTCTTGCATGAAGTGTATGTATCTTATTTCTGCCTGTCACTGGCTCAGCAAGTGAAGGATTTAATTAATAAACTTTGTAGGTTACAACAGTGCTAAATATTACAGTAGTAGTAAAAGGCGGTACTGGAAATTTTTGAGTTGGACAAAACTAGGTCAAGAGGCTCTGGACAGATGTCTGCAGTGATCCATTTGGACAGGGTGAAACTGCAAATCTCTGAAGGAACCAACTGCAGAACTGGTATCTGCTTGCAAATGCACCATAGAAAACCGAAAGCCCTCTGATTTTTTATTTTGCTCATTCTTTTTGGGAAATGAACTTTCCTCCCAGCCTTTTGACTATTTAATGATCACTGCAGGATTTCAGGGAATCCATTCTGCAAGTTTCTTTCTCTGCCACAGGTTGTGGACCAAATTTTTGTTCTCCTGTTGGAATCTAGGGGCTGGAATCTAGGGTATCTCTGGGGTAACAGGGCTGTCTCTAAACTTTTCTTCAGGCTTTTTACAGCACATCAAGTTGGACAAGACTGAGGGCTGTGCTGCAGTTTATTGCAAAGACTATAAGGAGCCGAGCATCTCCTAAAATAGATGGAGCAGAGCTGTGCCTACCTGAGACGCTACCTTGTTGAGCATACTACCCCGGTGCTGGGAAGGATGCTGGCCTCTGTTATCTGTGCTCCTCTGTGTGAGGGCAGCCTCTTTACTGAGATCTCACCCACAGGATTACGTGGATTATCCACGGTGTGGTTCTGTGTTCCTTGTGTTAGGGAATTAAATGACCAGCTCCTCCAGCTCCTCGCCCGCGCCACTGCTGCAGCTGCATCTTCTGTCGTAGGCACAGCAGTACCAGTCCAACTGCAGTCCCCAGATTGAGCTTGATGTGAACATTGCTTGTGCTGCCAACCACCAGATGGCCTGATGTCTGAATTGGTAAAAATAGTAGCATGCTACTGGAATAATTATAGCACCCGTAGACCGAGCTAACAGATAGGTACCAAGCGATGAATACCACAGAAAGGAAATAGAACTTCTGGGGGAAAAAAAATGTACATGTAGAAATCAATTCTTAAATATTTAATGCTTCAAACAGTAAAATTGCTCTTACTGTGTATCTGTTTATGGTATTTTGCTATTTTCTAATAGAATTGTATATGAAGAGCTACTTGTGGAGTTATGGATATATCAATACTGTAGTAGACTGGCTGTTATTGTTTGTGTAGAGAAAATCAAAGCCTTAAATCCTGTAGTATTTCTAAGCAAGAGGAACTCCATCTCAAAGTGGTATTAGTCTATGTTTGAACAAAACAAAGAATTTTCTTTTTGACTGGGAACTTCTGGGTCTGCATTACCTGCTTTATAAGTCCTTTATTGTGCCTGTGTCCCATCCAAAACAATATTCTGTTACTTTGTTGTCTCTTTGATGGCCTAGTTGTGTGCTTTTTCTAAAACCAGATTGTGGGGCAGGATCAAAAAGTCTAATTCCACACAGCACCTAATTTGGTGAGGCTCTGTTCCTTTCTTCTGACATTTAGTACTGAGAGACCCCTGGACAGCCTGTGAAGCAATCCCAGTGACTTAACCTGCTGGATTTTTTTAATACTTGTGTTTAATTAAATAATTTATTTATGGAGATTTGGGGAGGAAACAGAGGTTTCACATTCTGTTGCACTACTTTTACCAATCATCTTCCCTAGTTTGGTAAAGAGGATGAAGTTCCCTTGCTTATTTCTAATGCCAAACAAAACAACAACAAAAAAAACGAATGGAGAAGCAGACCTAACAGACCTCTAGAGGACTGCGTGGTAAGTCATCAGGAGCAGAAGAGGCATGTTTTTCTGCCTCACTCATACTCTGAAACATCATCTGGTCTACCCTGTCTTCTCACATACAATCCAAGTTTGAAGAACTGGGAAGGATCCAGATGCCTCTTTTTTTGAGAAATGTTTTTTTTTTTTTTTTCCCCTCTTCTTTGATCCAAGTCTCTGTCTTTAACTACATAAGATTTTTTATAATTAAAATTTAGTTGTGTGTTACCCACCAGCAGAAGGAGAGTTGAAAACTCCAAATATATTCTTCGCAAATTTTTAACCATTTTTTTTTCTCCACAGAGCTTGTGTTATCTTGGGTGTCATATTCCTCCTATCATCTATATGTATTGTGATCAAAGCCATCCACGATCTAGCGAAGAAGGTGCTTCCAGAAGTGGTAAGGTGATTCATGTTCTTTAAAATGTTCTCTTTACACTGCCAGTGAAACTGAGAAAGGCCAACGTCTCCTTTTATCAAGCCTTGTTGAACTTGTTGAAGCTGTGGCAGCTGCAGATCCTGCCTGGCTGCACATACAGGTCCTGGTCTTCAAGCAGTATTTTTTTCTTATGTGATGGAGTCTGGACTTTATAGGTTTTTACAGGCTTGACTCCATCTTCTCTCCTTCATATTTACCTTTACAGGCCAAATCTTTTGCAGCATAATCACTTAAAACTTTTATACAGGTTTTTATACAGGAATAGAAGTTCACTTAAAATGAGGCAGTCTCTTGGGGCTTAAAGAAAGTGGTAGAATTTTAAGAGGAGAATCTTTCCACAGTTTAGTACTCCAATAGCTTCAGTATTTTATTTTTAATGTGGAAAAATGTATTTTGGGATTCTATTTTTTTGTTTTCCAGCTCTTGCCTCCAATTCCAGAGCCATGTACAAGTAGCAAGAATGAAACAGGTGAGGGGAGCATGCTGGGTGAAAGAGCTGGCTTTTCAACTGGTTCACCATGGAGCATCACAAAGGGCTTTTCTCCTGCTCTCTGCTTTCTTTTGGTTATGAAAGCCAGCCCCCACCTGGCCGACTGAGCAGCTCTCTGCAGCAGCCTTTTTCTCAGTTCTGCTCTGTCCTGTCCTGCTTGCTTCCTTCCAGTAGTGGTTACTAACTTTCCTGAGCTCTACTCATCCAAATCACTAGAGGAGCCATTTGGCAACAGTTCCACTCCCAGAAGACTCTCTCTAATATGCCCAAACAAAATTAGGCTTTGGTTCAGGTATTGCATATGCAACCTGACCCGGACCTTTTGCATTCAGCCTTCATGAAGTTTGGGCTATATACATACTAAATTTGGTCTGTAGGCAGTCTTTCGGCTTCTCGCCAGCAAGTCCCATTATTCACACAGCGCTGGAGGGAAGCCTCAACTCTTTGCTTTTGACCAGGAGATGGAGGCAGAGCTGGAAAAAGAGACAAAATGGAATTTGAACCTGTTACCTGCTACATCTGCTAGCACTGCAGATGAATTCTGGGTACTGTATGCCCTTGGAAACTTCTAAGTAGAAGCTGGGCAACTACAGAAAGTTATTTTCAGTAGTTTAGTGAAGTTTGGGCAACCACGAGTAGCATAGCAAAAGCCCATTAATTAATGCATTACTGAATTGCAGCCAGGTGCATTGTTTGGCTACAGATGACTACTGTTTTCTTTGCATTTCACTTCCCCTCTTTTCCACTCTTCATAATTTACTGTCTCCTCAGCTCTGCCAGCATAACAGCACATGTAGTTGCTCCCCAGCCTGGTTCTGTCAAAATGATCTAGGTTAGCTCAAATGCTTTTGTTAGTCAGTTCTCCAATTCAACCAAAGCATTTCGACAGAACTGGGTTAGGGAGCAAGCATGGATGCCATTGTGCCAGTAAGGCTGAAGGAGATCTTGGTAAGGGTGAGGTAAGACCCTACATTGAAGGCCAGTTGAAGATGGACAACCTCTTAACTTGGCTCGGCCCAAACAATGCATCTGGCTACAGTTTGACTCCTATTTAGTGAGAAAATTCAATATAAAAACATACTATTGACTGTGCAAAGCAGAAATAAGAAGGGAGGCCTTGATTGAAAATAAAAGACCCGTTTGGTGACTTGATGGTAGTATACATCAGATTAATTTAGAAGGCTCAGTCTAACTCATTGTGCCCTAGTAATTTCAGCAGTAGGAACAAAAGTTTAAAAGGTATGGCATATCTCACTCTTCCGTCATTACAGGTATCATCTGCAGGTGAGGGTTCTGTTTATTACACAGGAAGAAATGTCTCTTATTTGCACCATTAAAGTTACATATGAATTTCAGACATTGTACTTCCTCACATTTTAACTTTTAATTTTTGAAATTTATTTACAACAGGAATAAAACATGAAACCTACAGACAGGTGATCTCAGAGAGCAAATCCCACTGTGTTTCAAGAGTCCTGTAAGCATAATTTGTACACATCCCTTATGTCACAGACTATTTTGGATTCAGACTTTGGTGGCCTAAAAACTGTGTTGAGTAGGCACAAATTAGGGTGGATACTGCTTACATTTGACCTGGTATCAGAATAAGTGGACAGGTTTGTTCCTGTGAAATCCGACTGACTGCTCTCACTCATGCAGGTGCTCCAGTAATGTCAGTGGTTTGAAAGATATGTCTGGCAGGGCACACACATGCACACACAAAGGGATTTTCATACCTTGCGGTTCTCCCTGGAAAGTAGGTTAAAACAAGGGATGAAAAAAGATGATACTTCTGTTGAGTGTCTCCTAAATGACATAGCAAGGGTTCTCTTTTCAAAGTCTGCCAGTACATCTCACTGTGAAACTGGTGCAGGTAAGGGTTGCATGACAGGTGAAAGATCTCTGTATAAACCAGGAATAACAATGAAAAAAGGGGGGACTGAGAGAACAGCGTTGTAGTGAAGGTACTGCTGCAAGTAATGGCCAGTGAGGTATTAAACTTAAGTGTTGCTACATTAAAACTACTTGGGCAGAAGGATGTTGTTTAATAAAACTTTTTCATTTGCTCTAGCTGTGCCTGAATCTGATCCTGATTTTGTCCCTTAGCATTATGCAGTGCTCTCTGTCTCAGTGGAAGTAGTCATTCCTCCCAGTTGTTTAGGTCTTTGCTGATCACGGGAGTTCTCAGTTCATGCACAGCTGCCTAGGCAATATCATTAGCTTCTTAGAAGGGCAGAAATCTGCTCAAATGAAATGAGTAGTGGAAGAAGTTTCTTTGTCTACTTTTATCTAGGCTGATATCTTCTACTTCTTGAACTACCAGTGAATTAACCGCTAATAAAACCAATTTCTGTAACATCATATAACCTAGACACATATGGAAAAAGAATATTTTCTGTTATGGCATTTTGTTTAGTAATGAACTAACCTGTTCTGCATCAAATAATGACATGAACTATTTCATGGTGGTGATTTCTGTATCATTGGGATTTTGTATTAGCATGCTACTCTGATGCCACGGATGTTATCCTAGTGGCATGAGCAAGAATAGAACATCAAGACGAAGAAAAGATCAGTGTAACTCCACTGGTGTCCCAAACTGATATAAAAGTAGCATGAAAAACTCCTTACCAGGTTAAGAAGATGTAGGTTACAGTGTAAGTGTTCACATCTGAGTCATAATTGCATGATGCTTTTGTACAATATGTCTGAATTTGCCTTTCCTGAAGCAAAGGTCATGGAAGGTGTGGGTACTTTTCAGAGCATCGTGTGAAATTTTAGATGTGTGACTTCAGTCTGAGGGGATAATGTGGTTAAACTCAGCTGGAAAATGACTTGGTGTTCCAATGGTGAGCACAAAACTAATGAAATCAGTCTTGAAGACAGAAATGTTTTTGAATGCATTGCTCTACCATTTGTGTGGGATTCCAGATTAACAAAAATGTTAATGCAGAGCACCATGGCTGACTGCATCACAGCCAGAACAACAAAGTCTTTTTTACATCTTAATTTTTGGGAAACTTCAGTGACTTTGTCAAAGTTACAAATTCCGAGCAGTTATAACTTCTGAGTTCATCTTAATTTGTGCAGGCTTTGGAGAAAATAGTATATGATGTGGACAAATTTAATTTAACAAATGAAACAGATCAAGCAATCAAGTAACCTTTAGTGAACTGTAACATGCTGTGATTAAAGACCTACAAGTGCAGTTACTCACTTCTGAATCATTCTGGATCACTTATACAAAGTTAATTGTATTTCTTGTTTGATTTAAGATACATTGGTTACTTCTCTGTCGGTTCTTAATATGCATGCAGAGAGAAAGATACTTCCTTAAAAAAGAATTTATGAGCTCTTTAGTATAGAGATTCTGTTGTCCTTGAAGTGGATGGATCTCAGACAAGTGGCTTTCATGGCAATACTGCTAGCTAGAAACGATGCAAACTTCACATGACTGAGAAATCAATTGAATGCTTTTTCGAGTGTTTGGAACACAGCTTTTATTTTATTTATGTGGACATTTGGAAGCAGGAGTCTGTGATATTTTTGTCATTTCATATGATGATTTCAGTTGCAGGTCTGCTAGTCCTCACCAGGATTCAGACAAACAAAAGGAGAATGACAGGCTTACATATTCATGGCATTTCCAGCTCAGTTTGCAGCACTGGAGCTCAAGTTTAGCTCTGGCAGGCATTTTTCACTCACCTAGCTGAGTTCTCTTTTATTCCTTGCTGAATGTAATTTCATTCAAACACACTGAATTACAACACTCCCAATGTACATTGGCCTAGAAGAGAGGCCAATTAGAGCTACTGACTTTCTGCATTTTTTAATACTGGTTCTCCCTTTCTTTTCTGCTTTTATTTATTTTACCTTTTCCTCTGTGTTAAGTAATTACAAATAATATGTAGTGTATATGCTGTCAGCACAGACAATGTTTTTTGCAGTTTTTCAAATACTTCAAAACCCTGGAAAACACAGAAATGCTCTATTTCTATTTATAGTTCCTTTGCTCAATATACCAAGGACTCTATTTGCCTTCGAAATAGCTTGTAAGGTAGAATATAAATGACTAGATAGATTAATTGGTTTAAAATCTGGTCCATTTTAATAATACATGCTTGTCTGGAATTTTGGCTGCTGGTAATGCATGTGTTTTCTATATGCAACCACAACAGTGGCCGTGCTGAGTTGGGCTGAAGGCCCTGGCTCCTGTTCCTGTTCCTGACAGCAGCAGGTGCCTGGTGGTCCTGGTTCTGGCCATCTGCATCTCAGCAAGCCCCATGGTCATGGGGATGCTAGCTTCTGATACCCTTGTTCTTCTAGGAATTTCTATTAACACTTTTTAAAGCACTTCTTAGGTTTTTAGTATTGACAACATCACATGGTGCTGTAATTAGGTACTGTAGGAAGAAATATTCCCATTGTGCTTTTTTGAATTTACTACATTTTGACTTCATTTGTTGCCTCCATAATTCCTGTACTGGAAGAGGTAAATGATGGCTACAGCATTTTCCTGTTAATCATCTCCATCCCAGTCTTAAGTCTTCTCCGTTGTATGCTCCACCAGTCTCTTCTGACAGCAGTAGAATCCTTTTCTGTTTAATCCTTCCTCATGTGGGAGGCATTCATTATCTTTGGTCATCACTGACTTTCTTCATGACTTATGAAGAAATTATGACTTATGAATTTCTTATGTTCATTTTACCAAATTACTACTGAGCACTGAACTGATATTTTTGCAGAACTTTCACAAATGTAGATTCCAACTCCTGCGGTTAATGGCAAGTTCAGAAATTGTCGCTGTTAGATAAATTTAGGATTTTCCCTATGCATATTACTTTATATAATAATTAAAAAGAAGCCTGCCCTGAAAAATGACATCCTGTGTCAGGAGAGTTGGCCAGTGAATTAATTTTTTCACGTACTCTGTAATTCTGTACTTGTATTAAGTATATACTTTTTAATATCATGGGAATAAGTTTCTTTTGAAGTAAATGAGATATATATTAATCCTCAAGGTCTGAAATAAAATCCCTTCTGCTAGTGTTTTCAACATTTGTGACATAGAGCAGTGTTTTCTAACAACTGGTCCATAGAATTATATTGTTTACTGTGTTTTTAAATTAATTTATCCATGAATTAGGGAGTAGATGATAAAAGTGTAGATGTAGGAGAAGTACTGCAGCTAAAGGCATCCGTTTGTCCAAAGGGTCTGGAAAGCATTAAAATTGAATATATGCATTGAGAAGCATAATGGATTGTTTTTCTCTCACACCTGATTTTAGAAACAACAAAAAGTGCCTGCAGGTGAGTTTCCCTTCATACTTACTGCAAGTACTGCCCTGGCAGGGGATGGATGTACAGTTCCTCCTGTGTTTCTACAATTACTGTGACAAATACTCTGAAACTAAAAATTCTCTCTATATAGGGCAGTCACATTTTGAAAGCTGTGAAAATTACTTTTACTGAGCACCAGAGAACAGAACCAAAGAGCCATCTAGGTTGAAAGTGACCTTCAAGATCATCAGGTCTAATTGTCAACCTGACCGTCCAAGTCCCATCACTAAGCCATGTCCCTCAGTGCCACATCCATGTGTCTCTCCAGGGATGGCCACTTTACCACCTCCCTGTTCCAACGCCTGAAGAAATTTCTTCTCTGTGAATAAATTCTTGCAGAGATGCAAGTTTGCAGAGATGCTTCATTTTCCTGTGGAACAAATCTGCGTGGGTGTCTATGTAGACGCAGTTTGTGCATGCATCAACACATATGCGCAAGTCATTTTCTTTATCAAGGTGTGACCTCCTTTCTCATTTGTCTGAAAATGTTTTTAATTAAAGCTTTCATATTTTATGAATTTAGAGATGTGATGACATTTTACACTTGTTTTGGAACATGTTGTTTTTGAAAGAAATCATACTGTTCCTCTCCTATTTTTTTTCATATAGCTAGGATGCTTAAATATTTGGTTAAGATTTCTTGAAAAATATTGGGTATAGGTGTGGTATACAGAACAGTGAGTAGAGAATATATATACAGAATAGTGGATATAGATGTGCTGTACAGAACCTGTGCAGTGCCCTCGGCTCTCACGTAAGTGTGTAACACTGGCTTTAACTTCCTGGGGAGTGGTTATACAGTGCATCTGCCCAAACACTGTGAATACAGTTCTCATGAGAGATAGCTATGTGCAAGTACGCTTGGAAGACTTCAAAAAATACAGAAAGGTCACAAAATCCTTGAAAAACTTTTTTCACAGCAAAGAGTGATGTGACATTACAGCTATAACTTCCACTTTTCTTTTTCTTTTTTTTTTTTTTTTCTTTATTTCTTACGTAGCTGTGAAGCTTTATTTTTGTGGGGTCTGTTTCAGCATGACATGCCAAAGTTGTTAAGTTGTTATTTCACTTACATATCCTTGACTCATAAGGAAATTTGTTTTCACTCATCAGTTCTTTTTCTTTCCTTCTCTTTTTCTTTGTTCCTAATACACATGCTGGAATTGTTAGAAGTAGGCCAGCTGCTCTTCCTTTCTGGTTTATTTGGAACTAAGCTTTTTGATAATTTTAGCAGTTCTTCATTACATCCAACTTATTAAGTTAATCAACATTTGGCATTTGGAATATAAAACCTTCATTCTGTTTACCCTTCCACTTAATTTTAAATGAATCATTCTCAGATTGTATCATTCTCAGATTGTATAATTTATTTTATTTTTTCCTACAATGTTGAGTACTGAAGCTAAAATAGAATCACTTCTTAATGGCTCAGAAGTGATTTACTATTTTTTTATAGCTATCAGATTCAGAATATTACCCCTATTGTTCCTCACAGCATTTGTTCTCCAGCCAGCGTTGGCCATAATAAGGTAATTCCCAGTAGGAAAAGGAATTGCCATTCCTTCATTGATGTTTCAGAGCTATATCCATACCCAGTACCGACCTTGAGGATTTGGTGCACACGTTTCATTACAAATAAGGAGGAGTTATGTCATTTTCCATGACATTGATGACATTATGATTAGATTTCTGGGTAAATTTTAGTAATTTCTTGATGTTTTCTTAGTATTTTAGGAAATGGGTTTAAAACTCAAATTAAGCATAGTTTTCAAGCATTGTTTTATGTCTGGATTTACTAGTGTTAACTCTTGACATCTCTCTGATAAAAACCTTTTTTCATTTGCCTCTTTACCTTCCTCATGTCAATCACTATATATTCTTGAATGAAATAAATATAATTTGTGTAAAATGGTGAGATTTAGCTTGACTGTTGCCACAAAGAATTTGCAGACAATTTCTTGTTTATTAAGAAGGCTAAAAAAGCCCAACCCAGCAACACTGAGAGTGACTCTTTTAATTTCACCTGGGGTTGTAAATCAATATCCATTTACTATTCAGTTACTGCTTGCGTTTCCCTAGATAATAGTATAACACATGTAATGTCAATGCAGTTTGGCATTTGTCCTCATTAGTATGGCAAAGGACACTTTTTTGCAAGAGTAAGCAAGCATCATGCCATATTTCTGACATTTCCTGCAGAACAAAGAAGGAAAATGTAATCAGTTTGTATACAAAAGACGTGATGCACATCTGATGTGGTGCCTCCAATGCTTTTATAAAAGAAATCCCTTGTAAGATTAGGCCGCGTGTAATTCTATCATATATTATTGATTAAAGTTGAAGAGGGAGCTTGGAGTGGCACAGTGTAGCATTTTGAGTTCTAGTTTATTTGCAAATTCAATCATTTATAATAAATACATAATATATTTAACAACATCAACAGCTGAATTATAGGTCAGTAGCAATAAAGCAATGCTTGTGTTTATATGTACATGTGTCCCTATACGTACTTCTCTATACACTTCTGGTCTCTCACATATATATATATATAATTTATTGCACATAATTTCAAATCAAAGTACTGTATATATTAATTATACATCAGAATCCTGTTTTGTTATTGTTACAGTAAGTTTGGTGTGATGGTTCATTGTTTGGCCTTAAACAATGAATTTAACCCTAAAACACACATGCTGTTACAGGTTGGTGAGAATGTTGCAGATACATGAAAAAAATGTGTAGTTGATAGCTTTTATCCTAAATTGTGGGTTACTAGCTAATTGAAGGGATTGATGAAGTCTTGTTTTCAGGTCTTGGTGCAGTGATACAAAGTGAGTGTGGAATTGCTTCGTCACAGTGCCTTGGCACTAAGGATACAAGTTTAAACATTCATAAGGATTTTGTTTTGGAGCTAATAATAGATCTTTGTGTCTCCATGCGAAGAGTCTGCTACTTGAGTCAGACGCTGGGCTGTCGGTTTGTTTTCTGACAGTGAAAAGCAATTAAAACTCTTGTCCCTTTTGAAGCTAGCTGGTGAGGTAGGCCCTCTGGCTTCCCAGAAGCTCCCTGTAGACTGATTACATAAACTATTTATTACTTCTGAGAAAGTGTGGTAGAGATTTTGACTTTTTTAAAAAAGTGTTTGTGTTAGGAACATCTCTAAGGGCAGGAGAGCAAAATTCATTTAAATGAGGTGCTCCCTGCCAGCCGGCATGCCCAGGTGAGGTGAGGGCAGGCGGCAGCCAAGGGTACATGGAGGTGGGGACGGGGAACAGGGTGGCAGCAGGCCCTGGTGGGTGCTGAAGAGGATAGTGACCCATCCTGGACTGAGAAAGGGTCATTGTGGGGATGTGTGAGACAGCAGGGATGGGGAAAACCAGTATTTAGCAGCACAAACCCGGTGTGGTTTGGGCTAGTCACAACATCACTTCTGCCAACAGCAGCTGTAGCATTCCAGGAATACGTCCCTACCTCCTCAGCCAAGATGTCTCATTTCATTTCAAACCCTTCTTTCCTGGGCAAGACTCGGCAGAGAAGAGGTGGGACACGCTGAGAGGCTGCCTTCTGTGGGAAGGGCAGAGCGGGATGAAGAAATGGTACCAGCAGCTCCTGGCTGTGATGCTGGGGGGCTGCTGGTGGTGGCTGACGGAGGAAGGAGGCTCACCACTGGTGAGGAACACGGGAGAGGCCTTCTTCTTCCCATGCCAATAAATACCTTTTTACTCAATGCTGTAAACTTAGGGTGAAATAAGAACATTTCTACATCCCAAAAGAAGAAATTAAAGGTGTGTAAATGAAGGACAGAAGAGAAAAAAAATAATTGGTAGAAATAATGTGGTAATATGGTATGAAATCTGGGCAAGTTATTAGGGTCAGAACGAGTAAGACATTCTAGGAAAAGGCTAGGAGCACAGATCAGCTAAAATTCAGTTATTATGCTGGGAATTGTGTTAAAATATCTCCACCTACTAAGCTGAGCACTGAAGCATCCCCTGCAGCTTTTTTTGTAGTTTTTACAGTAGATTCAGAAAGAGATCAAAGTCACAACATCATCATCAACAAATTTTCCTTAAGCCATAAGAAGACTGCTGCTTTTGGTGAGATCCTTGAAAACAGGGATGGAAATGTTGTCATGTTTTTTAAGACCTCTGTTCTCATCTGCACTGGTGGGGACAATGCATTTGGATAAAGTGCAGGAAAGCTGCCTGCGGACTGCTATTATTCCTTTTTTAGGAGCAAAGAAAGCATCCTAGGAAAGCTCTCTTTTTTTTCGGGGAAACTACCATGGTGTAAAATCTTGCATAAAAAAAAAAATCTTAAATTGGGAGATTGCAGCTGTTAGAGTGCTGTGTAATGAGATGGCGGCCCAGGATGAGCACCTAGCTTTATGTACACTGCTGTTTTATACATGAAGCCATCTAGCCAGATAACGTGTGCCTATTAATTGAGGTCTCATGTACGGTGTAATAGTAATGAGGGAATATGATGAAAAGAAATGGAAAAGGAAAGAGCTTTATTTACAAGGCTGAGAAGCCTTTATCATATGGAAATGATCAGAATTTAAATTTTTATCATCTGTCCCAATTTGCTGCTGCTGCTTTAATTAAAATAACACCAGGAATGTGTGCAGTGAGTCTGGCTAGATCTGCTGCGTGCTCTTGATGACCGTCAGATGCTAAGGCAAGGGCTACAGAGAGGGCACGACTGAGGGAAGATCCTGAGGGAGACGGTGCCAGATGGCCAGGCTTATTTTATTAATTTGGCTCTCCGTTATGGTTTCTCTCGTCTTCGTTTCTCCAAATGATGGTTAGTTTAATGGGCAGCATTTCACAGCCCCAGTATGACGTGCTTAACTCTTCAGGCCCCGTGGCGCTGCAGCAAGAGGGATGCGCCAGCCCCAGGTCCTGTCACGCGGCGGCCCTGAGGGATCAGGTAATATGTTGAGCCCCTTTTAGCGGTCACATCCTGCAGGCTGGTGGTGTACCAGCACAGACAGATGCTCTCCTAAACTACTTCCAGCTTCTGGTCCTGTATGTAGCCTCCAAGGAGCATTTTGAGCCAATTTCTGCCCTTTTGCTGCCTCACCTGCTCGGCCTGTGTGCCGTAGGTGCCAGCCAAGCTGCTGGGCTTCACCGCAGATTTGGGGCTGATCTCTTACATCTACAAAACCTTTTTGCTAGCAGCATGTAGCCTCACGCTGCTTCTTCCAGCTGGGTGCCTGGAGATCCAGCAAGCCTGGAAAAGGACTGAGGAAAGTGAATTTAAGTGATTTTTTTTCCCTTCAGTTTTGTCTCCTCGCCTTGTACTGAAGTATCGGCCGCCTCCTTGTGGCTGTTGTGTAAAACTGCGACGAACTGGAGATCATTCTTTAAATACTGCTTAGAGAGACAAAAAGAGATACAATCTTCTGAAAGTCTATTCTGCACAGTCTAAAGCAAGAAATTACTGAGGTGTTCACATTAAGAGCAGCGTTTTTTACCTTATTCTCTTTCTATGTTCAGTGTGATTGCAAAGGAGCAATGATTGATCCGGTCACTTTGGTATTAGCAATAAAATGAGCCTGTGTTTTATTATTAAACAAAAAGAACTTAGGAAAACTTTTTAGTTCCTGAAACCTTGATAAAAATCTGATTCATAAATTCACTCTATGAGTTTATTCAGAAACCTATATCACATATAAGTTGCCTTGGCTGTCACTAAAGCTGTTAGACTGATTTTGATCACAGTATATATACTGCTATTTTTCAGGGTCAATAACTGATGAAAGGCAGTTCCTATCAGTTGGTGACCAGCTGGGTCGAGATTCTGTAGGGAAAAAAGAAAGTTCAGGTCCTTCAGACTCGAGGGGATCATGAGCAGGTTTGCTCGCCATGCTTACTATTGCAAAGAAAGTGAAAATGAACTTGCTCATCTGTAGAAAAGTTGTATTCAGCCTGATGGCATGAGAGCAGTGCTCTGACTGCTAGCTCAGGGTAGAGACTCTGTAGTCATTAGGTTGAGGGAGCGTGTCATTCTGCTTCAGGTTATTCTGAACTCTTACACCTATGCTGTACATTAAACATCAGATGAACTATTTAATAAAATGTTAGATGAGATCAAAATCCCCAAACCAACCAGAATTTGTCAAACTATCAAAATTAAATCGTTGGGTGTGGTAAATATACATTTTTGAGGAAGAAGCACAACATGTAGAAGCATAAATTTGGCAGGAGCTTCTTGCAAAGCTTATCCAGCCTTTGGAAGCTTTGTTGTTGTTTCAGATCTTCTGGAAGCTTCCAGCTTTACCCGCTGGGCTGGCACCAAGCAAACATTCCCAGTCTTTCCTGACTCCAAAACTAACTGGGTATCTTCCAGTTATTTTGGTAAAATAATTTCACAAATGCCTTTTTTTTTTTCCTACCGTTACCCAGTTGCTCTAGTTCTTTGTTCTAACCTCTTCTGTTTTGTGCTCCTTCCCTCAGTGCGTTTCGTCTTGCTGTTCAATACTGCACCAGCTCTAGAGAATGAGCTCATGGCTGACAGAGAATGAAGTAGACGTGGAAAATACAACTTAAAAAAATTGCTGGAAAACATACGGAATGAATTATTTTGGGGATGTGAGCACACTGCATTAGTAATCCAGTTCCCAGTGTATCTTCCTATGCAGCCCTCAAAACCCTTTTTTGATTTCTTTGGGTGTTGAATTGCTGCTGAAATAACGAAAATGGATGGAGGTGATGATGAATCATGATGACAGTGTTTACTATCAACAGGGATTTTTGCCAGGGTATTTTAATCGGTAACAGGGTCCCAGTGGCACTGGCCCACTTAGACCTGCAGATAAAAAAAAAAGTATTCTTGATATTTCCTTTATTTCTACTGATGTTGCAACAGCTTAAATTAAAGCTTCTATGAAGAGTAATAAATTAATCTATTCCAACTCTGTGGTTAGGTGGCAGGCAGGCATGGTAGTGCTTCTGCATTGCCCGTGGGCTGATGGACCTCACTGGGGAGGAAGCACAGGGACCCCTTTTGGGCACCTGGCTGCGGTGCCGGTGTTTCAGCACCCAAAAGTGGCTCTGCTCTCCCCAGCTGAACACTAAATAGTCAGGGGAAAGAGGTAGGCGCCTGCAGATGACCTCTTAGAGAACGTATGTTAAACAATAATTAAATTTGCCCTACATAGACATTCAGCTTTCTGTCAGGGGAGCCTAGGGAGCTCATGTTATGTATTCAAATTAAGCAATGTGGATATTTCTGTAGCTTTGAAATGAAAGCCCAGTGAAAATTTGTTTTCTAAGAGCTAAACCCAATTTTGCACATCAGTAGCAAAACTCATATGGCTATAGCTTGGACCAGACTTTACCTTAGGAAAGAAGGAAAACAAACATAATCAAAGCAATTGCAGACTCGGAAATTAATTAAATTATTATTTCTCACATTAGAAAAAAAAAAAAAATCAACAAAGATCTGGTAAGTGGGATTTTGCTCTCAGTCTTTTATCCTGCATGTAGAGCCTTTGTGTTTGATTGCATTAGACATCAGATTACTAGGCAGTCTGCAGTCAGCCCAGCAGGTACATAAGCTGAATCTGAGGAGTTTGGGTCTGTTCAAATTGTGTTGCTTGGAACCATCATTAATTATGTCTGCAAGAGCAATTACTGACAGTACTATAAACAGAATAAGCACCGGCTGTCATGAAAGTAATAACTCAGGAAATCTTTTTCTCAGGTTGTATAATTCAGTGGCACAAGTAATTGCATATTAACGAGTACTATTTGTCATTTAATATGTAGGACAGGACCATAAGATGTACTTATGTCTGATGTCTTTTCTTTCAGGATGATTTCCTGTATAGCGTCTCCGTTTTAAGTGGCATCCTTTGCACTGTTTTGGCAGTAATCAAATTTATGCTGGGAAAGGTCCTTACAAGCAGAGCGCTGATAACTGACGGTGAGTGTGGAGATGATCCTGTTGCACTTATAGACTCCCCAAAGGAATTCTGCAGACACATAGAGTGCTAGTGGTCCCTGCACAAGGGAAACAAAATGAGAAAGCCACTGGAAAACAAACAAGAAACAGAACAATCCATGGTACCACTGGAATCTTACGTAGATACTGAAATGGGTTTGTCTGATGGAAGTCAAGCAGTTAATGGCTAGATAGTAAGCAATAATACAAGTATAGAGAGAGCATATAATCAATGAGGTGTGTGTCAGAGGTTAGACTGCAGCGTGGGGCTATGACACCAATTTATATAGCTTTGGCAAAGTCACATCCATCCTTGCTGCCTACACCTGGTGAATAAACTCATGCCTACAATGCATGTGTAGCAAGTCTGTTGCAGAGAATGCCTCCCTGCCTTCAGCAGCAATCAGCCTTCATGCATATAATTGCATTAGTATGAGTAATTTAAATCTACTTCATTTTTCTTTTTGTGATGTGTGATAACACAAGTATTTATATTTTATGTTGTCCAGCTTATATAAATGCTTTGTGAGTATCTATATTATAAATACAAAAGAAGCAAAAAAAAAAATAATCAAAACAGCAGTGCAGGGAGGTAGGAGTAAGTTACTGCTTCCCTGCAGGTGTAATTATTTCCCAGCAGACCACGTTGTTCAGTGAGCCTATTCCTTACTAGCGACCCCCTTTTTGTGTGAAACAAAAAGATCAGCAACCTGCAAAAAGGATTCTGGAAAGGATCCTGGGAACTGGACCAGTGAGTCTGACTTGCTTTGCTGTCAGAGTGTAAGCAAGATGTGTTGACTGTTTTAGAACTATTTCTAAGCAGGCAAAATCTAACCCTCCCTTTAAAAAAGGTGTCCTGTTTTTTAAACAATCAACTTTTTTTCAGACAAAACATTAACTGACAAAATCCTGTATCACTTTAGCTCTGAATTGGTCTCCTGTATAACACAGAGATCACTTTGCCCATAATTACATCCTTGTGCTAATTATATTGCTTCTGAGCTGGAGCTTGCTCATCCTTTGATTAAAAAATTAGGGAATAAAGTAAACAATTAACTCATTCTGCTTTTTATTTCTATTTTCTTCTTTCTAGAGCTATTTTAGAAAATGTGAGAGGCTGATCTTACCACATGTAGTTAGATAACTTCTTTCACAAAAAATATTTACATGTATACTTGGTTTATTAACAATCAGGAGGAGACAATGTGATTCAGTGTCTGAGACAGATTTAACACTCCCTTGCATTTCTTTTATTAGTGTTTTCTGTTTCCTGCTGTTTTACCTCCTGTGATCACTGGCTGTATAGCAACAAACTGTTCTGAGTAAGCTGAGCATACATTCTTCTTTCTGAAAAATAGGTTTATTTCCAAAACTTCAGATTCTCTGCCATACATGTCAACTTCTATTGAGGATATTTGTTCTTAGAAAACGTTTGTTTTCGAATAGGGCTTTACAACAGTAGCTCTTTAAAGCCTTAATATTTTAATCCTGATAAGGCAGAATGTCATTTATACAGTTTGTGTATAGCAAAATTTCATGGCCTTTTGGATAATAAATGCAGCCCTTTCCTATCTTGAATTTTGCACCATCTCAAAGGACAGGTGCAGAGATGAGACAGACGGGTAGTGTCACCCAGCTTTCCTGTAGGTTTTAGATACCCATTTCCCTCCCAGATTTAGCCACCTGTTGTATCCTGTGCTAGTGAGCCTTATGCACAGAATGTGGCATCTGGTTTCATACCTGCAGCCTGCTGCACCAGCAAAGAAAGGTTTGACTGAAGGACAGGCAGGAAGAGAGGACAATTTCCTCTGAAAGTAGCTTTTAGATCATTTGGAACCGTCAGCCAATAATAGCAAGAAAATGTCTTATTATTTCCTGCCTTTTGCATATCATGGTGATGGGATCTGACTTCAGCTTGAGCAGGGAAAGTAACACTGCTTTAAATATATAGTTAATTAATTTATACTTAATATATTTATACACACACTATATTTCATTGACAAGTATAAGCAGTACAAGTTATATTGCTTGGGAATAAAAAAGAGCAGGAGCTCATTCGAGTGCTTTGTGTCAATATTGGTTTAGCTAGACTGGTATAATTAATTCAGCAATCAAGCACTTACGTGCAAGTTTTGAGATTCCTATTGTAGAATGCACTACCACAGCTGGAAAACAAACAAGCAAACAAACAACAACACAAATAAACACAGCCCCAAACCCTTTTCTCACAGGTTGGGGAGTCTGAGACCTTTCGCTCCCCATTCTGCCACAGACATGCTAGGTAACACGTGCTTTTCCATGCCAGGGTTTCCTTTGCACTTAAATTCCCCCTGACAGGAACCCGGTGCATCTTAATCAAAATATGGATGGATTATACAAGTAGGTCAGCTATAGAAGGTCAAGTCTTAGCTACATCTTTCAGAAAAAATGAACACAACTTAGGTAGGGCTGGGATGTGGGAGGCGTGGATCAAAGGAGGCGTTCAGGAGTAAGTGCCATGCATGTGGTTCTTGGCAGACATGGAGAGCTGGAAAAAAATGGACAATTAGTATAAGCTGCAGCTGACTGGAGTTGGCTCATGACACAGCACAGACTATGTCAAGTTAGTCTTCTTCATTTGTCATCATGGTATCTAGCATTTGGAACCCAACAGAGGATGAAAAGTTTGGGACCAACTAAATCAAGACACAGTATGGGGAAATGAATGTAAAATATTTTAAATCAGAACTGACAAGTGACAGAGGTCTTACAAAACACTGGTCAGACACCAAATATTCCAAGTTTGTTGTGTAGACATGCCCTGGCTCACCTAGCGTATGGGTCCCTCTCTGGTGGTACCGCTACAACCACGGCTTTTCTCCCTACAGGTGACCTTGTCTCCGTATGTGAGGTTATTGAGATTTGATTCTCCCTTTTTCCCCCCCCCGTCTAGGTTTCAACTCTCTTGTAGGTGGAATAATGGGATTTTCCATCCTTCTTAGTGCAGAAGTGTTTAAACACAATTCTTCTGTCTGGTTTCTGGATGGCAGTATAGGAGTTTTAATTGGACTAACAATATTTGCCTATGGGATCAAGTGAGTATCTCCTGCTAGTAGGTATTTCTCTATATACTGTAGGTGGGCTGTCTTGTTAATGGAAAAAGCTATAGCTCTTAAATGCCAGCGTAACTTCTGTGAAATCTGTCACTGGATTTTGTTAGACTAGCTGCCAGTATTGAAGCACAGCGCATGAATAAGGACAAAAGACTGGCTGTCTCTCATCAGTAGGAAGGAAGGCTTTTCTATACCTGAATTTAGAGTTTTGGCCTTGAAATATTAAAAAAATAATAATTACAAATATGTGGTAAGATCACTCCATGCTGCACTTCTAAGCACTGTTTTTTCCAGCAAAACCATAGCTTTAAGGTAAGATGCCTAAGCTTAAAGAATGGTCTTACCTCTGATTTCTTTCTTAGTCTGACCCTGTAGCAACTTCGGAACTGAAGGTTAGCCAGTTATACTTCAAATAATGCTGTTTCCACTAAATTGCAAGATGATTTCTTGATTCGTGACATCAGAAATAGAGGAAGATCAAGTGAAGCTCTGCCACATGCTCCTCTACTGCCACAATTTCCCTTGGCGGCTTGGAATCTAAGGGTTTTGTGTTTCATCTCTCTTTCTGCCATAAGACAAAGGGGGAGATGCAGCAACCTATTTAATTGGAGTCGCCACTGTAGAGAACTAGCCCTAGGCTGCAGTAAGCCCTCTGGAAGCTGTGTGCTTTTTTTTTCCCCTTAAACTTGGAAAACTAAATTAACATTTTAATGGGGAATACCATTCCTGGAAAAGCACTATAATTGCTGTTACTTCAATTGCAAAGCTAGCTATTCTGGAAAACTGTAGCAGCAAATCAGTACCAAAATATTTAAATGTACCAAACAGCGTTGGAAACCTTTCGTACAGCCTCTGAAATTCGTGCTACTACATCCCTGCCAACATTCTGCCCGACAGTCAGCTCAGCCATTGTGTCACCAAGACACAGTAAGGGATAATGAAGAAAACAAAGGGTAAAACTAAATTCTGTTTTAGCAGCTGACCTGATTTTTTCCAGTTGCTGGAACTGCTGCAGTTCTGTGTGGTTAGAGACCTTACAGCAGCTGTGTGGGAATCAGGTGGCTACAAGATGCTTTCTTCCACTAATGCCCCATCTTCCCTAGCCAGAAGTGACTGCTGCTGTGCATTTCAGTTTCCAAATGCAGCTGTGTGTCCAAACTTTCTAAAGGCAACACCAGCTCTGTACAGTTTTAGACTCCCTTTTGGGCAGAATCAGTTCTGGGGCAGAATTAATATAGATCGGGAGAAAGCAAGATAAGGGTTACTACGTGTGAGTTTTCTTTTACTCATAAAATAAATTTGTGTGTATAAGTAAGTAAATAAAGCCCCCCAGTTCTAGGGCCTTCTTTTTGTGTCCCTGCATAACCGCTCCTCTGCTCTCCCCTGCAGGCTGCTCATCGACATGGTTCCCCGTGTAAGGCAAACGCGCCACTACGAAATGTTTGAGTGAAGCTCACACCCTCTTCTTTGTAAGGACTGTAGACCTACAGCATCATGCATTTTGGCAAGTGGTGCCAATGGTATTTTATTAACTATGCGGTTTGTTTCCCGTGGTCTGTTTTTGTTAAAGTTTGTTTTAATGGGAAATCTCTCTGTAAAACCGGCATATGTGCACACTGCTTGCAATTCAGCGAAACAGCAGCATTTTTCTGTCAAGTATGCTATCGATTCCTGTGAAAATAGAAAACATGCAGTTTGCAGTTTTAACCCAGCTGCCATGTTGTATACTCTAGAGTGAAAGTGTTCTTAATGATGTGATAAACCTGTGGGTAAAGAAGTGCCAGTTTCAGATCCTGTTTTTTTCCCCCAGCCTGTATTTTCCTCAACATGTGCTGTAACAGAAGTGCAAGCCTTGCTAACCTCTTTGGCTAACAGAGTACCCTGTGTAGAGAGCGGACACCGAGAGCTGTGTTGCTTGAAACACTTAAGTAGCAACTTCTTCCACCCCTTTTTAACTAGACCCACAGAAAGAGCAGTTGCAAACCTTTCTGTGAGCAGAGAGGTACTCCGTTTTAATCCTAAACCAACTGAAACTATCCCTCCTCAGTTTAAATTCTGATTTTTCCTAACAAGACACCATCCATTGCTTTGCATGGATCAAACAAGCACACACAGTATTACTGTACAGACCAAAGCCAAAAAGTCCTGCAAGGAAGAGGAGCTGCTTGAGGAATGGGATTCTCATCTTCTATTGTACTTTGCACAGATGTGTCAGCGTGTGTGACTTTGTGGTTGCTCTGTAGTCTGACAATGACACAGCAGTGGCTCAACCTGGTGGTGAGATAGAGATCTATTTATTAGACTTAGATTGTTCCGTAAAGTGTTGCTCACCTTCCATCACACGTCTTATGTATTACTAAATAGCAGGTTAAATTATCAAAGAATCTTGATGTATAGTCAATAAAACTGGTATCTATTTTATACAGTACCTGTAAGTAACATTTGAAAACTATTTCCAGAATGTATCATAGAGCAAAGTCTTCCTGTATAGCAGCCTATTAAACTGGATTCTCTGGCTATATCCATTTTCTCTTTATTTTATATATTTCAGGTTGGCTTTCACAACACAGAGACAGTATTGTTGCTTCTGTTTATCAAAGGTGGATAAAAAATAGCAGACAGTCTACTGTAGAGGTTGAAATAGGACTGTGGTAAGTAGCCAAGTAGCTAGAAATTCCTATTTCTAGCTACTCTACAATAGGTTATGTAAATGACAGTAGCCCTACAATGAGTAGTTTAGTGATTGAAGTAAAGTGGGGACTCTGTTCACCGGCACCTTGTGTTATCTAAAACCGTATTTCCCATCATGTGTCACTTAGCAAGTTCTTAGCCAGGTTCTCAAGGATCTTTATTAAAAGCAAACCCCAAATGACACATGCAGGGAGAGACCCCAGAGGTTTCACTGGCCTGACAGTGCCTACGTGAGGTGTGCAGCGCTGGGAAGGTGACACGCTTCCTTTTGAAACACAACAGAAAATGCTTTACTGCAAAATGAATTTTGTTTGGCTGCTATAGCTGGTTTACACGTATCTTGGATTGATCAAGTTTGTGTAAATGGTTGTAAACAAACTTCATACTACTGTTTGTATCAGTATCCTGGTGCTGCTTATGCCCGACTGTCACTGGGTGATGTTAGACATCACCGCGCGGCACTCAGTGTAAGCTGCAAGTACAACACGTGACAAGACACAGGAGGTCCTTCATAAATGCATTCAGCAAGAAGTCCAGAAGGACCTAGCATAGAGGATTTGTCACCATACAAAAGGTGGACTTCTAAATAGCACATACCACCCCAAAACCCTTTCTTCATGCACAAGGGCCTAATTTGTTATGCTTTTGCTTAGTCCTCATATTTTCCCACTGTGTTTCCCAAGTCCCCTGAAGAGAGCCATGAAACTGGTACTTCCCTGCTGCTGAACTCACTTGTGTCGAGCGTCTACAGCATCAGAATCATAGCCCCATGGCCCGAACCTACCTGTATTACACGTTTCATGTGTTTGTTAGTTCTGTTCATACTGTTTACCCTTTTCCACCTCTTCAGGGGCTTTGTTACTTCTCCAGTCCCAGTGCTAGTCACTAGAATGACCCCTGGGACCTACTAACAGAGCTGCCCCGCAGGGCTGTGCACTACAGCAGCAGGTTCCTAGCAGAGCCCAGCGCCAGCTGCTTCAGAAGAGAAGCAAGAAGGTAAAATTGGTTGTGGCAAGATACTTAACTCCTGCTATAATCTTGGCAACACGGTCCCAGACCATTGAAAGCACGTAGGACATTCAAAGCAGTGTCCAGCTCCAATGTTAAAGCAGCCTGTTAAAATGCTGAGCACAGGACAATGCAGATGTGTTCCTGCATGAGGCACAGGTAAAAGCTGAGTAAATGAAGTTTCACACCTCTCAGAGGATGTTTGTAAGCACAGCCTCCAGCTGCATAGCCTGGGAAAAGGTGAGGTTAAACAACTTCATCTTTTTTCTTACCAGATTAACTTTACTGTGAGGGTGGGCAGATGGTGACACAGGTTTCCCAGTGAGGGTAACGTCCCAGCACTGCCAGTGGTCAGCAGGCACCTGGATAATGCTCCCAGTAACACGCTTCTGGTGAGAAAGTGGTCAGGCAGTTGGACTTGGGGATCTTTGAAAACCCCTGCCAACCATCCTGTTCTGTCCTATCCTGTCCTGTCCTGTCCTATCCTATCCTAATCCTATCCTATCCCTAATCCTGTCCTATCCTAAACTGCAGAAACTTTTCAGGTGCTTCAAAGCACTTCTGATATTAGCAGGTAAGTACAAGAAAATAACTGCAACACTTGTGCGACTTCAAAGGAAAAAGACCAGGAAACAATACCTCAGAAATGAGAACAAATACATGCCGATGAAGCCAGCTAGCATCAAAGCCACTTCTTTTGGCACACCACATAAGGAACGGCAATCACTGCTCATCCAGTTTACTGAGATGTCCTGATCTAGCTGGGCACCCAAAGGTAACACTTCCTGTATTGATTTTCTTCAGTAGATGTCTGCACCAGTTGTTTCCTAACTATGGCATAACAAGTGCCCAGCTATGCTGAGTGAAGGTGGACTTCTCAAAAAAGCTGAGGTAGCTCAGGACGAATCACCTGAACCTCAGCACTGCCCAGCGTGCCATTTCACTTGGTGATCACAAGCTGCACACTAAAGCCTACCCAAACTCAGAGCTGCAAATTAATCCCTGAAAGTGGCGATGAATCTGAGCAGAGGCTTTGAGTTTGCCTTGCAGTTCAGCAGAGAAGGAAGCTATCAACAGCTCTCACAGCAAGGATTACAGCAGCTGCAGTCTTGAGCCCCAAGCCGTGCCTTGCATATGCCAGGTAGGGACGTGGTACATGTTGAATACTTCCCTTGTTAGACAATGGAAATTGGTCACGTTCCCTTTGTAGTTAAAAGCTACATATATATATTTTTTTGAACTCAGAAATCACCAAGTTCGCATCCTGCACTGCTGTAGTCCGCTTGCAGCTTTGTAGGGAAGCCGTAACTGAGCACGCTGCCTCTGCAGCCACAGAGGCAAGGAAGCACCGGGGCTGCTCCCAGGGGTGTCCCCGGGCTGCATTTCTGCAGCCGCCCCATCCAGGACTTGCAAGGTGGAGAGTGCTTTTCGCTGTGCTCACAGCACCCTTCGCTTCTCTCAGGCTGCTGCTGTGGGGGGAGCAGTGCCACCGCGCGGTGCTGTGGCCGCACACACCGCCCGTACCCGTAACTGCAGGACGAAGCCGGGGCACTTCGGGGCTGTTCCCTGCCTGGTGCTGCAGGCTGGGGCCAGCACGGCTGCTGCTCCGGCAGTGTGAGAGGAGACCCCAACACCACCTGCATGCCCAGAAGTGGCCCCACCGCCAGGGAAAGCAGGTGCAGGAAGGCTGTGATACATTTTATACCAAGCCTTTACAGAAGGGCTACGATGTTTAAAGTCTGGTTCACCAGTAACAAGCACACATGGCCATTTGTCAGCCAATGCTCTTGCCACCAACTGGTATTTTTCAGAAGTCACGTCTCAGTGACACGGGCCTTACAGGACTGGGCCTCACAGGACCATCACCCTTCACCTCAGCACGCTGGAAGGAGTAAAGGAGCCATCGAGCACAGTCCTGGGCAGGTCCCATTGCCTCCTGCCTGCTCTGGAAGGGGGAAATCAAAGCCGAGAGAGGGCTTCAGAGCTCTGCTGCGCTGATCTTATCGCGAACACCAGCCGTCACTTGCTGGAACAGCAAAACCTCGCTCCATGGTACAATTTCTTTAAGAGATGCTGCTACCATTCCAGCATCTGTGTCTGGCACACTTTGCTCTGAAGGCTCCCTCGTCACAGCTGTGCACAAAGCGATGCCTCCGCTCCCCCAGGCTGAGGGCTCCAGTAAAGCGAGACTTCACACCCAGAGCCTGCTCCGTGCAAACATCCCTAAGTTTTTGGCAACAAAGATTTACTGTGAGGAGTTCAGTGAAATGCAACCCCCCTGATTGGTACAGTAATAAAACGTGCAAGTGCCAACAAGCACAACCATAAATTAGGAGCATCATTAGGCAGTCAGCTGGCCTGCTGCATGCTGAAGTGGAAAGTAGCAGCATGAGGGAAGCCTTCCAGTGACTGCTTCGTGCTGCTCGCAGAAATGTTTCCATCTATGGGCTCTCTACCAGCTGGAGTTTGACTGAAACCAGTCTAAATGTGCAAGAGTTAAAGCACTTAGTATTTAATCTCCCCCAATGATCTTCTTTCCAATACAGCTGCACAACACGTGTGGTTTTTATTCCAAGTTCGAGCACTCATACATTTTTTTTCTGTTACGTGACTGCAGCACATCTGACTGTAGCTGCCTGCCGTCTTACAGATGCCTCCTTACAATGTCAGAGCTGAACAACAAGTAGGGAAACGAAGCAATGCCTCGTTCCAGCCAGCAAAAAGACCTGCAGCTGGATAGCCACAACCAAGGCACAAGCCTTCTCCCAGCTTGCAGGCATTTCACGTTCTTGCTTCAGCCTGACATCTTGATTAATGCTATTGATTACTAGTGGTGTGTGTCATTAATCAGAATAGGAAAAAAAGGGGGAAAAAAAAACAAGCCCAAGGTGATAGTCACAGCTTTCTGTACTGTTCTAACTTTCAACTACTCAGTTGTGTGACCAGATTAAAAAAAAAAGTCCAAAACATACAAACTTGGAAAAAGGTAGAAAAAGGAAGTGGTTGTAGCCAAGTAAGCAGTTGCTTCCCTCCAGTGTAGTTTCAAAAAGTATGAAGCAATTGTCTTACAAATGGGCGTTTCTATAACATAAACGGCTCCTGTTCCTGCTCTTCATTTTTTACTCCTCCCCACCCCCCAACCATTTTACTACCCAACGCAATCTGTGCTCCCCTCTTAGCCTCTTCTATTAGGCCTGGATGGCTCCACTGAAACCTCTCAGTGCTCCTAAACTGACTGTTTAGCATAAGAATTTCTCTTTGTAGACATGTATATTGCATGTCTTTTCTGACACATCAGCTCATAACCTCCCAGGCATTTTATTACAGCACCTATCAAGTGCCCGGGCAGCACGCCCCAGTCCCTGATGACACAAGTGACATCTCACACAGTCCTGGCACTTCCCAGGAGGTTGCTGCAGCACCTACCTGCTGCTCTCCGCTGCTGCTCTCCAGCAGCAACTCCAGCCCGGCCGTGGGAGGGATGCGAACTGCAGCAATGCAGGCGCCCGGTCCGAAGTTTCCTGCCTGATCTCTTGTTCCACATGTGAGCGTTTCTTAAGCAGCGCAAGCTCTTTGCTTTTGAACTTGGATTTTGATAGACAACACTCCGTAAGGCCATGCTGGCACAACACAGCTTTTCTCTTTGAATGGCATGATGTACCTACCACGTGAGTACTGTATGGCAGTGTCTCACCGTGCAACTCCCAAATCTTCCTTTTGTGCTTGAAATTTCTAGGAAACAGAATTCCTAACTAGTGCAGTGTAGACCTGTCCTCCTGAAATAAAGCTTGATTTTATGCCTTTTTTAATCCAATGTAGATTTAAACAAACCCAAACCAGATGATTACTTGCCTGTTCTGATCACCAGGACGTGGGTCAGTGGGACAGCTCAGGCGATGGCTGGCTTTGCAAGGGGTGGGCCAGCAGCAGCAGCAGAATTGCAGGACAGGCCACACAGATACCATACAGAAATGGGCAGCTCGTGGGCTCCCCATTTAGGCACAAATCAATCATAAATCCAAATCACACAAGAAAAAAGTTTATTGAAAAATAAAGTTCTCCCTAGTTTTTTTTCTACAACAGTGAAAACAAAGCATTTTTCTATGCCATTAAAGTACAGACATTTACTTTTCTAAAAAAAAAATAAAATAATCCCATCCTACTGAACCCCAGTAACTTGACAGTATGCGAACCACTGTGTTCTGTTCTTTTGGAATCAAACTGCTTGAACAAAATATAGTGGAACACAAGCATTTAAATACAACAAAGAATCAAGATTTTAGGAGAGATTCAGACCAAACACACGTGGTACCAGCCAGCTCACAGACACCTAAAAACTCTCACTGATTCCAAATTACTACCTGAAAAAAGCAGCTTTTTATTTTTACAGATTCAGTAAGTTTTTGTTTTGTTTTCTCCCATTTATGGTGCTATGGGGATTAGTCAGGATTTTACAGCCTTTGCCCATGGAGAGACTCCTCCAGGGGATGAATCAGAGCAGAGCCCAGAGAGCTGCCCCACGTTACCCTCCAGAGGCTGACCCTACAGTGGCCAGCCCAACAAGCTTCAGGAGACAAACCTCTCTAAGCTTAAACTAGTTTCTTAAACTAGTTTTGTGAATATTCCCCTATTTTTGTCATTTCTCTCTTAGAATCTTCAGGGTAACCCTTCTCAAGAATATTTATTTTTCCCTTTGGTAAACACTGCCATTTCCTCCTCCTCTGCTGTACTTCTTTGTGAAAACCAAAAAAACCCCAGGGCTTCTTAAAAATGGTTTTCACTGTCATTGTAGCGCTACAGCCTTGTTAATGACCATAACAAATTAGTTGTGGGCATAACCCTATTAAAAAGAACTGCCTTCAGACAGCAGTTGATTAGATTAACTTGATTTATCGTGTACCTGTGTGATACCTTGAACTCCTTTGCAGCTGCTGGGATCGAGGCAGGCCGTGCCACCTGAAGGCTGGCTGGTACCTGCAGGCACCTCAGTGCACTGCGATCTGGGCATCTTTCCCTGGTACAGGGAGGCAGCAGCGCGTTTCACTCTTGCTGAGAAATGTGGGGACAGCAGGGTCCGTGATGCATCAGTTCTGCAAGCCCTTGTGCACCCTGAGGGATGCTGCTCCCATGCCTTTGATAAAGGGACACGGAGTCTCAGTGCAGGACGCCCACCCCAGTCCCCAGCAGAGCAAGGTGCTTCTGATTTGGTTACAGCTGAGCATGTTTTTAGCGCTGTGTGTGTGGGCCGTGGGGTTATGACTCATTTTATCAATACTTAAGGACCTGATTGATTTACCCATTTAATAAGCAGGTGGCTTAGTGCTGTTGCGAGGCCTGCTGAATCAAAAGCTACTACTGGTTTTCATTAGGTGGATATGTGAAGGATTAGAAGATGCATCGACAATGGTTGCACTTTGTTTTCCCCTGGAAGAAGACCACAAACAATGCCTCAAATCTGAGGTTCAGCCCCTGGTATTTTCAGCACATTCCTACAGTAAACATTTCACACTTGATACACGGAGCTTGCTGTTTACATGTTCCATTTAAATATAATATCTGGAAGTTACAAACTAACTTTAAAAAAAAAAACACACTATAGAGCTGTTTAAAAATGTGAAGATGAGCTAAGTCACTGCCCATAAAACAGGTTTTGATGTTACATTTCCAGCAGTATTAAAGCACATCTAAAGGAAACTGTATCTGTACCAGGCCCCTTCAGCCTGAAGAGAAAACATACATGTGTCAGTGCATTGCTCTCCTTGACTTTACAGTGGTCCCTAAAACGATGGGACCAGAGAACTACAAATGGAAATCACAAGTTGTAAGTTGAAGGCATAGCAGCTGTAGAGCAAACATCACAAAGGAATAGCCATGCCAAAAAAGTTAGCACCCCTGGAAAAAAAAGACTGTAAAACTGGAAATGGAGAGCTAATACTCTCTTTAAAAACAGCAACAACAAAAAAAACAGCCTCCACTGCCCCCAGCACTTCAAAATGTAGGCTGGACAGACAGACAGCCAAGTTCTGCAGTGACGCTCCTGAACAAGTAACACCAACCCAGCGGGCAATGGCAGGTGCCACAGCAGAGGCAGGACGGGTTGCTGATAACGCGTGCAGTGCAACCTGCGTCTGGTGTCCATGCTGTAGCACACAGTGCTTTATTAAAAAGGGAGAGCTGCTTTTTTTAATTTGTGGAGAAATTAAAGGAGGAGTTGCACTATCACTGAAGCCAGTGGGAGTCGTGAAGTTAATTAGACTTGGATGAGATTGCACCCAGCCTGATTCATCCCCTTTAATTTATTTTTCCTAGGAGCAAAATCTGGTCCTGAAATGTATCTTGAGCAAAATTTATACTTAAAAAAGCAATTTGAACTTTGTTTATGTTGAGAGCAGCAAACTTGTAAATCACCTTTATGACGCAGAGGGGCCACTCGCTTTTCAGAGGGGTGAGAGTCTTTCATTTAAAGGGTAAACCGAGGACCTCGAGTAGGATTTAATGGACAGCAACAGCGTGACCAGGTAAGGAGAGAGGACACAGCTAACAACCTCATCTGCAGCTGCCCGACACTTTGAACAAGGCAGAATGCTGTCAATAAGCATGTTTTGAAGTCTGGTACAAGTGTTTGGGAGCGGAGCTGGACAGGGAACGCGCAGAATCCTGGCTCTGCCCACAAACAGGCCCGTTCTGCCGAGACCTGGGCAGCAGCTCTCAGGCAAAGTGTCCTTCTGACAGCAAAGCAGTAGCATTAAAAGGAAAATCATCTGCAGTAAGATGAACAGGCAGAGGTCCCTCTCCACTGAGACCTGTAAATTCAGATGTCATAAAGGACTGTAGGGGCACCTGGCTCACCCCATGCATTTCCTCCTACAGACATCCCCATCTGAAAAACCGAGCTCCTCACCAACTTGAGCACAGATCTTAGCTCTTCGTATTGATCAAATCAGGTATGACTACCAGGTATTTTCTGTTAGCATTGTCTCCCTGGGGAATGTAACGGCTTTAGTCTGCTCTCTGGCCATTACACAGACATCTCATCCTAGCAGGAGCACACCTGGCAAATTACAGGTATTCAGTAACGGGCATTTTGCTTGCAGAACCAACTTTTTGCAAGAATCATTAATATGTTACAGTTTCTTTTATCTTACTAACCCTTACCTTGTATTTTTTTTTTTTTTTTAGAACCAATTTCCCTGCTGTGTAAAAACATTCAAAATTCACCCTGCTAACAGGTATATGCTCATCAAGCACCACTTTTACCTGCAATTAGTGTTCCATTATACTTGTTCAGACAGTGTCCACATTCAAAACACCCATCCAAACCCCAAAGTTAAAAAAAAAAAGGCACATAAACATTAAATATTTGTAGGAGAAACAATCTGATATAAACAAACACAGAGCTGCAACTATAAAGTACAAAAAGAAACAAAGAAACTAAGCAAAAAATGCAAAAAGCAACTCTATTTATACATGTGCAAATCAACTTGCATATATGAAATAAATGAGGTTTATATTGGCATTTTTAAACAGTGTGTATTTACCAACTTCACCTTTCAAAGGCAAGCCATAATTTTATGTTAATTTTAATAAATATGTAAATGTTTCTCTCAAGTCTTCTAATCTCGTAGGAACAAGATCTTTTGAAAAAACTAGGTCACATACAAAAATACAAAATTTCAAAACAAAGAATGTCTTGATATGAGAGATATGTTTAAAAGCTTGTAAAATGTTTTTCTATGCAACTTTTGACATTTTTCCCCATCAATCACTGGTCAATATATTCAAACGCAAGTCATGCAGAAACCTGATTTTGGAGTAAAAGAAGCCGTACACTCAGCTGTCCGACCGCAGCCAGTAGCACAGCCCCAGCTCGAATACCCTTAAGTGCAATACTCGGACTACATCTTTAGCCTTTAGTTAGGAAGGAAAATAGTTCTGGAATGTGGACAGAAGGCTGGCCTCCATCCTCAAACATGGATTTATTACACATTTTACTAAATCACTCAAACTTTTAAGTAGTCCCACGTGGATTTGCCGAGTGCCTGTCTGTGGGTGGATTCCCTTATGTACCAATGCATGAATTAATGCTGCTTGGGGACGGGGCAGTGCGGTATCAGCACTTCAAAGTTTATCCACTTACAGTTCTTGTATGACATCTTCCTTTTACAGAAATTTAGACTGAAGCTGTATTTCATGAAAGTAATATTTCTTCTGAAAATAGAGGTCCAGCTACTATGTTCAAAATGAATAATATGGGCCTATGAAATTACAGGCCTCGATTCTTTTTTCTTTACGATTAAGGACTCATTCTCCATAGGTTTCAGTGGAAACTGGATCAGACCCAACTGATCGCCAAGCCAGTTCAGATAGTCTGTCCCTGGCTGAAATGCAAGCGGCATTGGTGTTTGCTGTTTCATTTGTGCCAGGATGCAGTAATTCAGTTCAGTAGATTAGAAAGAAATAGTGCTACAGCATGTAAAAAAAAACAACAACAAAAAACAGAGCTTATAATAGACTCTCCCTGCTGTGGTAAATGCAGACTTAACATTGAGCAAAGCACTAGACCAGAAAATCTTATAACAACAAAACCTTCCCCATCTATAAAACTTTAGAGGCAAAATAAAAAGCAGAATGCCAAGTGGGCTGCAGAGCGGTGGGCATCAAGCACATCGGTATTTACAGCAAGGAATTACACTACAGCCCGAGCGACGCGGTTCGCATTCGTAAGTGCACACACACACATCTTTGTTTCTGATGTGATTCTGTGATATGTCCTTCTGAATGAAATGCCTGCCTGAAGAACCTCGGGCTGAACTAAACGACCAATTCAGCCGTCGCCTGGACTTCCAGCACCAGGTAGAAGCACGGGCTTCCTTTAATACGCAGGATTTTCCAGTTGCACAAATACGCAGTTATGTGGGGAATATTTTATATAAATACAAAGCGAACTGTCACACCTGCTCAGAGGCATTTCTAATCCTCCTCCCCCAGCTTTGCGAGGGCATTAAAACAACTGCAGGCTACATTTGTGCTGACTGCAGCAAGTGCTGGGATATGCTAGCAGTAAGAGTTTCAGACTTGTTTGTGTTTGTTTTCTTTTCATACAAAATGTTTGCCTCCCCTTAAAGGACCCCACTGCACTGGGTTTGGAAAACTACCCTAAAATACAGCAGATTTTATCATCGCAACCCAGTCAGGGGTACTGCTGCTGCTCAGCATCTCCCATGGATGCTTTGTGGATGCTCAGCAAGCTCAGGATTCAGGTCCTCTGTAGTCCACAGCAGTGCTACGGGCGGTACAGCGTGACACCCTCAGGAGTGCTGAGGCAAGAAACAAACTCGAGAAAGCGAACACTGCTGGCAGATTGAAACTTTCAGTTGGTACTTCTCTGTGCTTCTCAGAATTTATCCAAGATTACACGGCGTTTCCCTTGATTGGTCTTTGGTCAGGAGATACGTGAATGCTCACACAGATAATGAATGCCAGTTACAAGAAAAATCTGACCAGATGTTTCCAAAAAAGGAAAATTTGAAGTTTCTATGCTTTTCATTGGTGCTTTTCATGATTATCTGGTAATATTAACCTTTATGAAAAAGCCCTCATGCCAATGTGATTTTTTCCACTATGATGAGAGCACATCCAAATTTGGAACATGCAGATGATGGCTGCTTTCGAAACATACTGCCGAGTTGTTTCTCACTAACCTTAGCATATTGCTTCCTGACTACAAATGGTGCTGTCAGGCATGCCACCTTCTGCTGAAAATAACAAAAATCAGTTCTATGAAAGTAAGATTTAACCCGCTGTTTCAAATCAAACTCAAATTCTTGAATTATTTTTTGTTTTTTTTTTTTTTTTTTCTAATTTTGTAACTGGTGTGCCTGTTAAAAACTAAAGACCAAAAAGCAGCGGAAAACCCTCCCTCTAAAGAGAAAAATGATCAAAGAACCCCCAAGATTGATCAGTACTTTTCTTACCAGTTGTTTGTCTCCTCTTGTTCTTCAGAAAAAGTTTCTCTTTAAAAACCTAGCTAGTTATGACAACATTTTACGTTTCTACCATACAATAATTATAGTTAGCTTAGTTTAACCTTTCTATGTCATTCAGCGACACTTGAACTACTGGAAGGCGCAACAAACTGAGGCTCTAACGATAATATTGCTCCAAAGATGCTGAATACTTTTTGCTTCACACAGAATTTCTAGTAGACAGACTACAACAGAAGCATGGGCAAATTCCAAGGGTCGCTCTCTAAAAGGGACCAGTAAACTGGGACGAGTCCGTCCGTGACGTGGCAGCACGTTCTTGGGGCTGTTCCACCCCGGGGAACGCCGCCACCCGAGCCAGTCGTCGAGTCACCGAGATGTGTCACGCTCTGGCAACTGCCTGTTGGCTCACTCGTGATGCTCGCTGTTCAGGCTGCTGTGGTGCAGCAGCCGTGGTGCAGACAATACCTTGTTGAATACAAAGTTAAAAACAAACAAACAAACAAACAAACCAAAGAACTGGGCCCAGATAAGCCAATAACAGATAAAGAGCTATCTTGTGATTCCAAATTCTCGTGAAGTAAGCCACTTTACAGCCATTCGAGATAAAGCAGGCCCCAAAACAGTGCACCTATAATAAATTGTAGTCCTCCCTCCCCTGCACCCACCCCCCCAAGCACACTTTTTTTCAGTTTTCTACTGGAATGATGCTGACATCCTTTAGCTAACCATGGTCGGGGATGTTCTAACTCATTAAAAAAAATAGAAAACACGTCACCCAAAGAACCAAGAAGGAAGTTTGATGGGTGTGGGAATTTTCTACAAACTATTCTGTGCAGTCATCTTCAAATCACTGTAGAACACGAGACTCATTTCTCTTCGCAAACAGATGAAGCAATTTGAAGAGTTACACAGCAAATGTTCTTATAGGAAAAAAAAGATCAGTTAGCTGTTTGTTATGAATCCTTCCTCTCTTAGTAGATAATTCTGCCCAGCAATGATAGCTCTGCCTGCAGCCAAAAACCTGGACAAAAGTGCAGGAAGTAATAAGTAGCTCCTCTCAAAACTACTTACATTTTGTCCTCAACTCAAAAGAAGCTCTTCTGCTGCTATAGGCAGTCTTTACAAAGCGCAACCTGTCCCTTAATATAGTCCCTGCACGGGCAGATTCTTCTATGGGTTGGGTGGGATCCAGCACAGCTGAACAGTAAGAGGTCACCTTGGAAAACGCAGTGCTTCCTTCTGCCATCAAAGGAGGGGACCAGAATGTCATTCACAGACTCGATGGTGAGACACTCAATGTTATGCCTAAAAAGTGAAGCACATGATCAAAATCAGTGGACTTTATGGGAATTGAGTACTAAACTCACTAAAAATAAAGTAAAATACCCTATTACAAACTAAATCAAGTACCTCTAGAACTGTGTTTTTTCAGGTACTATTCATTACGGCCAAAGCTGTGGAGCAGTGCACCTGCTTGGCCAGGGCTGCAGAGGGCCCCAGGTTTTACAAGTCCCTTCAAACACAATCACATTTCTGGCATCCGTGATGCTGCAGCACAAGCACCTTTGCTTAATGCAGGCAGCCCAATGTTGAAGGGCACTGTACCGAGCTTGCACGTAGGAGGTGGAGGAAGGAAGGCAAAGATGTAAATTTTTGGCTCTGCGCTTGTCTCGGGGCTGTATCCTCACTGCAAAAACACACGCTAGGTGAAACAGCTCGCAGCACAGCAGTAACTTCTGCCATCCACCCGCTGCTGTGAAGGACTGACTGCTGACCTCACAGGCTGCTGCTGCCAAAACCAACAGCGCTTCTCCCCCCACCTGCCCTTCTCCTAGAACTCGTACACCAAGCATCGTATGTGGCAAAAAAACAGAGCAACATAGAGAGACCAAATAATGTATTTGTGCTTTTAAGTACTTACTTAAGCAGGGCTTTGTCCTTGTTAAGATGCTGGAAGAAGGAAGGCTCGCAGATGAGCTGGCTTTCCTGACAAACTTGCTTACAGGATTTTCCAGGATCAGCGATTTTCACTTGAAGGGCACTTAACGGGGGCCACATCACCTGCCCGTGACAGAAGTCCTGCAGCGACAGACAGTATCTTGTTATGATGCAGCCAGTCCCTTGGTAGCAATTTCCCCATTAGTTAAATAAGTGATTATTACCCCAAACACTCATTTTTCAGTTCATCTTGGTTGTACTAAAATTACTAAGAAACATAACAAAAAGGATTTTTAGCATGAGGGAATTGCCACCTCTGATTATTGGTTGAAATGAGGTAGGGTGGGGTCATGGCTCCCCAAGAACCTTCTTTCCACCTGTACATTGCTTCATTAATCATAAGAAATTGCAGATCCTCTCTTTAATTTCACAAATCCAACCCATTTTGGCTCTCTCAGTAGTACCACGAGGAAGTTGCAGAGGCCAGCTACCCCGCAGGTGGGAAATGCCTCAAGTGGGCCATGTGGCGACTGCTCTGGAAAGGGTCAGGGGACTCCCGGCGCTACTGAAGAAGCGGCCAGGGTTCAAAGAGTTCACTTGCCCTTCTGGGTGGAAGTGCTGCTGGAGGTGCTCTCCCAGCGATGAGAGAAGCTGGCTGAGAGTAACGCGTGCAGCCAAGCATCACATGCAGCAGAAAAGGGAAGGAAGAAACTACCTAACCACACCTGCCAGCAAAGACTAGTACAAGTTTTTTACAGTCTTGACATTTAAAGTGTGAAAAAGTAAAGATAAAAATTTAATTGGTGCCCTTATGTAACACTGCTCTATACTCAGCCAGCACTTTAGTATTTGGCAGCTCTCATCAAAAGGACATCAAAAGGTTTGGGCCCATTCCATGAGGGTTTGCTTTGCTTTCTCCTGACAAAACTAGGAACAGGTCCCAGACTGCGACCCAAGGCTTAGGAAGGCTGGGCTACTTGAAATTTTAACAGATACAAGATTTCAAAACACCTACCAATTCTCAATATCAATTCTTTGATTTCTCTCCTCTGTTTAGATTTCCCATGCTGAAGCCGGAGGCTTTAGTAACCCTAGGTCTAACCATAAATTTAATATCCTAAATCATGTGTCAAGCATTTGATAGGACAGAGCAGATGTTCACAGTTAGACTGTATCAGTCCACATTTTATAAATATTATCCTCACAAACACTTTAATATAACCACAGTGAATGAACTACTGGTTTGTACAGCTGCTTTATCTGCACAGTAGCATTTTGGTGTACCAAAGTAGTATGATACACATCTATAGAATCTAAATATGTCTCAATTTATGCTTCAGGCATAAATTGAAAAGGAAAAAATTCTGATTTTTCATGAAGTGACAGTGCAAATGAATTAATTTTTTAGTCATACACATTTACATTGATAGGTGCCATTGATCTATTTGGTTTAGTGCATTCTATGGCAAAGGAATGAGCTTTCAGATTTGAAAGAAATGAGTAATTTTAGAGGACATTTGTGGCAGAATGATTTTAACAGCATCTACGGGAAGCAGGTTCACAACAGATGGTCAAAGGTATTTCTAATGAAGTTGCTTATGGAGGTTGTTGTGTTATTTGGACTTTGGTGCTCTGCTTATTCTGCACTTTTATAATCAACATTTAAATACTGGATGTAGGAGGAAATTCATCTGGGTTCCAAATCCAACCCAGTACTGTAACACTGGATGGGATTGCCAGCTTATGCAGACAGAAGACAAAGTTATTCAGACAGGGAAACCACTTGTGAGGCTTCACCATTTGCTGGGGACTTCAGCTTTTAATATTTCTTGGCGAAAATGCCAAGCCTCCCATTTCTGGTCCGTAGCTCAGTGGGAAGGCTTCCCCAGCACACGCTGCCTGTAAGCACGTCTCAGGACGTTGCCCCTGCAGGTAGCAGCACGCACACGGCTGTGCTGTAGCCGTGCTGCACTCGGCTGTCACCATCTGGTTTCCTGATCAACCACAGCAGGCAACCGAAGTGGTAACTTCACCCCAGTCTGGCTTGCCCCACAATCAGACACATGTAAGGGTTAAATAAAGAAAAGATGCTATGCAAAACCAGAGGTTTTAAGGTGAGGCACTTAGCCCACTAAGTAAGCTGCTGCTGACAAAGGAGGATGTTGTTCTGCCTGCCTCCAACCCCAAACTCTTAAAAAAAAAAAAAAAAAAAAAAAGGTTTTAACTTTTTTTGTTTTGCTTCATCCGACATGGCAGGCACAACACTAAGTACATAGAGCTAGCAATGGTACTTGAGCATCCTGGTGGCTGTGAAATAACAACAGTTTTTGACAATTAGTCAAAGCAGTGAACAAAATGATACTGCTGTATTTATTTCTGAGGGCCTTGCACTAAAGCTCAGGGCTTAGTCCTCAGGAGAGGTGTAGAGGGGAAAGAAACAGTTTTGCCCAAAGATGCTCTCTCTACATTGACTCTATCTTTGTTGTATGGAGCTCCATTTTATGGAGCTCCATTTCTCCCTTATTGACCAAAAATCTCATTTACAGCTAACTCAGAAGAATCAACAGCAGCAGAGGTATTTCTACAGGCTATGGCATCAGCACAGCAGCAAAAAACATCGAAGTGTTTATTGGCAGGAAGTTGGAAGTAGCTATGCTATGTTAACTGAACTTTTGATCTGACGCCATGTTATTCTTTACTACTGCCTGTAACACTGTCATCTTCAGAAATAAAGGTACGGGAGCCCATCCAGAGCTCCTGAAAGAAACTCCGGAAGTCAATTGGCATAACAGAGATACAGGTTATTCTTATCACTCTCCTGCAGCAGCCAGGACAAAAGGGAAAGTTGGCATTGGCAACAGATCTGGTTTTGGCAGGAGACCAAGCAAACACATCACAAAATTATCTTGATATTTATGTGACACTTCATGGTCCAGAGGTGCTTTGTGTGTACACACCAACAATGCCAGCTGTAAAAGTGGCCACGTACATGCTGAAAAATTACTTTGCCTGTCTGCTTCGATACAATACCAGAAGAAGGAAGGTTCTTTGTATAAATGTGTATATACGGTTATATAATAATTTTAAAAGCTCCTGTAAATCCTGAAATACAAACAAGTATACCCATTTTTTGCAAAGGCATATGGCAAATCAGACATTCATGGACAAATCAGAACCCAGTGCCAAAACTGAAATGCAGAATGAATATTTTAGTAGCCAGCACGCTATCTTAACTGCTCAACATCCTCTGCGTATACAAAAAAAATCCCAGTGGTACGGTGCCTGGTAGGAGCTTTATGAGCCATGTACGCAAAAGTGAACGTCCCCATACCTGTAGACCGCCAGTGGAACCTCAGCGGACCAAGCAACCGCCCAGCCACAGACTGCACAGTTAAGTTCATTTTGACTTGAACAGCAGCAGCATTAAGAAGATTTAGAACTGAGAGGGTCTTCCCTTTCCAACATGAAGATTTTCCCACAATAAAAGTCTAAAAGTTCATACCTGTCTTTCAATAAATGCATTCATCCTCTGAAGCATTCCCTCACACGTAAATTCGTAGGGCAAATAGGGGTCAATCTGTTGAAACAGTGTGTTAAGGTTAGAGATTTTTGTTCAAATCAGCATCGTGTTGCACTGTGGTAGCAGTTTGTATTCCAAATACTATGTGATAGAAGCAAAAATAAATGAAAATATACTCCTTAACAAACCACAATTGTACAGAGTCAGCAGCAGTTTGAGCTGATTTTTACTCCATTGTAATGGCTATAAAGTTGCTCAGTGACTATCTTTAAGGAGATGTCAAATGCTGGAACTTCAGGGTTTATTGCAAAGTAATAGATATAAAACTACCCTGAGACCCTTCTGGATACTAGGGCTCCTGTTTTAACTAACTTTCAGCTCTAGGAGTTTAAGTGAAAAACCAAAACATTGAGACAAAAAAGAACATGATACCTTTGAACATGCTGTCAACATTTTTTCAAACTTTTTGTTTCTTTTGAAAGTGCTCTGATTAGAACCCCATGCTGCAAGTGTACGGGCACTTCAGTGGCAGTTATGTTAAGGCTATAAAATCAGTCAAAATAGTTAAGTACGTGCTTGGACAGCCTGCACTGCTCTAAGAATCAACAAGGAAACCTTACTGAATGCACAGAAAATATGTATTGCTTTATAAATTACATGCAAAATTCGTACTTCTATCCAAATTCACTTTTTTTTTTTTTAATTCAGGTAAAAAAGCTGACTTATCTACACAAAATCATGATAACCAGATACCGTAGGGTTGTAAACACAACATTTTTTCCCCAATAACCTACAAAGCACAACCCTTTAATTAGACTAATATTATGAAAGTCTACGCATGTTCCATGATACACTCTTAGGTGTTGATTACAAATCGAGAATACATTTCTCACCTTTTGATTCAAAATTGATTTCACAGCCCTCTCAACTTCAGAAAGATCATTGATGTCCACAGTCCAGACATGGGGCTTCCCAATGTAAACTTCAGCATAGGGATGCTGAGACGTTAACTGAAAGGAAGAAATGACATTGGTAAAAATTCCACTTTCAGGATATCATTTCCTCTCTCCCTTCACCAGACTGAACAGATAGGATGTGCTCCACTAAGCCAGGGGTTCTGCTAGAACTGAGAAGTCAACTTCATTCCTTCTCAGCTATCAGATTTTTTTTGAGTTTACAATTTAGAGAGCAACTATAGCTGGAAAACTGAATATGAACTGGGCTAAGGCCCCTTGGCAGAAAGCCGCCCGTTGTCTCAGCAGCAGTTGCTACCAGTCCAGGCTGGTCCCATGTGACTGTCCCCCAGAGCTGTCATCCCTGCCCTGTCCCACCTCCAGACTGTGTCCTTGCTTCATCTCCCCAAATTTCAAGCAATTGCAAGCTTCCATGAGTAGCAAATGACCATTTCTATGGCTTCGGATGAGTTCTGACTCTTGCTGCTGCTACTGCAAGCGTGATCTGACCTCAGGAAGGGTTAACTGCATTGTGCTCACCCCTTTGTCGGAAAACAATTTCAATAAATACTCAAGCAGATAACTGAGAAAAGCGCTATCAGAGATTGCTTGTTAGATGCTTCAGAACTAGCAGGACAGCACTGAGGGTATATTTGGTGACAGGCTCGTGGGAGTGAAATGAACACGCAAGGGAACACACTGAAGGGAAGGAAAAGCTGCAGAGCAGAGGGGAACGTTTCACACTGGTCTCAGAAGAAAACTTTTCAAAATAAACACAGAAAACTGCAGGATAGATTAGTCATAGACAATTTTTGTACACCTGCCGCTTTATGCATGATGCTAAAAAATACACCATGCTTGCTCTCTTGCTTTAGTGAACACAAGGGACTAAATTTGCAAATTTGCCCATTGCATTTAGTTTGTGGACAAAAGTAATCAGTCTTACAATTATACATGGGATCACAAAAAAAACTTCCATTGTGCTCTTAAAAATATGAATACAGACAGCATTGTAAATTACCCAAAGCTTTCAGCATTAGGCTTCAGACCACCCTTTTCTCTACCACCTCGGCCAGACCTGATCTGGCCAACGAAGAGCTGCGCTTCTCAGGCCAGTCACTGCTCACATACTCACCAGGTTTTACTGCACAGGTTATTCTGCACCTGCTCTTTCAAAATGTATTATTTCCTAATACTGAAATGATTTAATGAGCTGAGGCATAACGTTTCATGTGGTTAAGAGATACTTTTCCTGGCTATGGTAAAAGCCCCTAAGAGTTCTCATAAATGCATTTGGAATTTCTAATTGAAAGTCTCTTTTCCTTCTTCCTAAAAGCAGAAAATGATTTCTGTAGAGAAAGAAACTGCACCCACCAAACACATTTTGACTAGATTTAGCACAGTGTTTTATTTCCCCCTTTTCTGGTCTTTTCCAGCTTTCATATGGAGTTTTTGCTAGAGGACCCCATCTCAGGAGCAGAAGGGAACCTGGCCACCTCCTGCCCCAGATCCACTAAATAAATCCCACCTGAACAAGAGATACAGTGACTTGCAATGGTTCCTGTACTGTACTAAATATAAACTTTATTCATAGACCAACTTGAAGATAATCAATTAATTTGCAGAATTACACAAGCTCTTGTTCTCCTTTACAACCTAAAAACACCAGCAGAGGTATTGTATTGTAAGGACTTCCTCGGTTCCTAGGAACCAGCACCAGGGTAAGAGGCGATTGGATCTAAAGGCAGCCGTAGAAACCAGTTCCAGCAGAGGCTGCACTTACGATAGATCAGCTACGCACGTGAACGGAGCCACGTTTGTGACAAACGCCCATTATACTGTTTTGTAGCAGAGCTGCCAACAGGGTGACTTTTGTGTGGTCAAGCACACGGCATTTCTGTTCCAGCCAACAGAAGCCGGCAGGATTTAGCACAGCGCTCCCTGCGCTACGATTCCTGCTGGGTTGGGTGGGTCCTGATGATTTACCGGGCCTGGCTGGTTCCAGCGTCTGGGCACAGAACAACTGGAAAAAGAGACACACCGCTGAGCAGCTCAGGGAAGGAAAGCTTCGAAAGGTGCCAAGGAGAAGGTTTAAATGGATGTCTTACTGCGATCGCCTTCGTTAGCAATGGGAGCTGTGAGCGGGGGTCAGTTTGGACTCAGTGTCCTGTACCTGCTGAGTGTGTAATGAGCTGAACGATGGCCACAGCCCTGGCACACAAAGTTGTGAGTAACTCATGTTCATGCTTTTAAATGGGAAGCTGTCCTATGCTCATGAGCTACCTGGCGCTGCTCAGTGCACAGTTTGTAAAGCCCAAGTGCAACTTCTCCTGGGAAATACTGCTGTGCGTGCTTCACATCACCCGAGTGTTACCACAGAGCTGTCCTTCAGGCAAGGACGGAAAGAAAATAGACACATACACACACACTGCTGAGGAACGGCCCCAAGTAAAAGTGTTCATGTCAGAAATGGCTATGTGAATATCAGATGTTTGCAAGTGCTGAATTTTACCTACACCAAAGAAGAAAAATCTTATGTTATCAGTGCCAGGATGAGGGGCTGGCTTCCTTAGCATTGTTTTTCCCTTACCGGAGTCTTAACACCCTGGCTGTTATGAAACCTTGAGGTTTGGTTTTCCTGTTCTCTTGAAGAATCAGTTCTCCAAATTTATTCAGTGTTCAACCACAAATGCAGTGGGTTGTTAGTGTTAATACCAGCACGCAACAGTGCCTTGAGTGGAATTTTTTCTGAAGGAAAAAAATCCCAAAACATACACAGTGACCTGCAAATACTGTTTTTCTCATTTACTTAAACACCTATTCACTTCCCGAAAAGTATACGGTAACATTTCCTCAGCCAAACAAAAACTTTCCAATGATGCATCAGCATCACAGGACACAGAAGCTTAGAGTCACCTCGGTTGGAAAAGTCCTTGCTCTAAGACCACCAAGCCCAACCATTTACCTAGCACTGCCCAGTCCACCCCCGGGCCATGCCCCTAAGCACCACATCTACACCTCCTTTGAACGCCTCCAGAGATGGTGACCTACCTGTTCAGCTCAGAACATCAGGTGTCCTAATGAAATTCCTGTGTATGGTCTCTCAGCAAGTATTAGCAGAATGCACAGACAGACACAGAAGTAAAGCTTAACAGTATGGGAATGAATTTTTTATTACGCTTTAGAAATAAGGACTGACAATCCCACTGATGGCTACGGAAAATGACAGTCGCACACTTTTTGCTACAAATGGTGAACATTTATGTACCTTTTCCTATATTGTTTATAAAAATTTTCTATAAAATTGTCTATAAAAATTTTCAATACAGGAATTACCAATATTAACAAAGCTTACCTCTCGGAGTGTAGGCTTGCCTTTGAAAAACTCTGTGTTTTTGCTACTTTTTGGTGGATTAAATCTTAAATTCAGAAAAGCACATCCATTAGCAATAGCTTCTAAAGGAGCAGGCCCTTCATATGGAAATCCAAGACCAACAAAGAGCTGAAAAACAGAAAACATGGCCTATCTTCTTTTTGTTCTTCACAAAAATTGAAAGCTAAGAAGTAACATAAACTAAACAATAACACATTCAAAACGTACAAGCCTAAGAGAACTTAATGTTAAGAAGAAAATGGGAGGGATCCAGTGGCTCACTCCCTCACACCCGAGCAGTACTGGAATGTCTCATCAAACATCTGACCAAAATCTTCTGTAATGAGCTGAGTGTTTTTACATTTGGCTGAGGCAACAACAGACTCTTTCATTTTTTGGGGGCGGGAGAGGGGAAAGAAGTCATTTGGTGCTTTGATTAGCATTCACACGAAGCTGCTGGGCTCTCTTGCAGGTCCAGGTTTTACTGCAGTGACCTCCCCGAACAGCTACACGACTGTCTTCCCCCTCTCCCCCACATCAGCCACCTTGCTGGTTTGCCAGTACGACCATGCTCCTGCCAGACTGATTAAGTCTAATTAAAACGGTAGATGGCAGCAAACAGCAGCTGAAGAGACTGTAACTAGTCAGCAAGGGCTTGCATAGGCTTAGGTGGATTCAGTGCCCCCAAGGCAAATGGAAGGAGAAAAAAATGCACCGCAAAGCCATCCTTGTTGTCAGCTGAGATCACAGGTGCTCCAAAAAGGCAGTGTTTGTCCTCATGCAAAGAAATGTAATATTCTGTCAGTGGCACAGCATTTATTTAGATCTTGAACCTTTTCTTGGCCTAGCATAATTAAACCCCCTGAATTAAATATTTTTATTTGGAAGTCTGTGTGTAATGGGAGATGAAAAGCTCTGATACCAGCAAGTTCCCAGCACCGCTGAATGACTTCACGTACATACATACATTATAGAGCTGCCCATTTTTTTCAAAACAAAAGGGAATCTTCGTCACTATTAGAATCAAGTACTCATAACTTAGAACCATTCAAATTATACTATTCTACATGAAGTTTTCTGCAACATGGCATTGATACCTAGTAACAGGATATTCCCAACCGAAGGGCCCTTCCAGGAGCTACCCGTGGCATCGATGCACGTCGGGCTGGGTGCAGGCACTGCAGCCTCACTCCTCTCTGACCCATGACAACAGCACAAATTCCAAGTTGGCTGGCTAAAAAGAAAGTTAACACCTCTCACCTCGTTTGAGAGCATGCAATTTTCACTGCACAGAGCTGAAGATTGGTCTTTCAGTTTCCAATTTTCAGGTTAAAAAAAAAGTCACCCACTTGCAAAATGTTTCTCAGCTATCTTGCTGAGAAATCTTGCAGGAAACTCTCCAGTGGCTGATAAAAACAGATCTGAAAGCCTCGCTCCACTAAAGCTAGATTATGTAAATTTGGGTTTTTATATATGGCATAAGATACATCACCTTTTTGCCAGAAAAAAAAAGTTACACACTGACATTCACCTCGAGGCTTAATTTAAAGGAACTCCAGTTTCTTGAAAAGAACGAATTACAGATGTGAAACCATTTCATGCAATCTGCACATAGGATGTTACTGTTGTCATTATTATTATTTTTTAACTACTCCCTAGTTCAAGCAGACAACCAGATGAGAACCAGCAATTAGAACCACCTGAAGCATCAATTCTCCCATGATCCAGTGTCTGCCTGTTATGCAGAGAAGGCTGTTTTTTCTGATAAACTGCTGCTGTGCACTGCTGAACAGTTTTGTGTCTGACTGGTCCATTTGTTTAGGAGGAAGCTCCATGGGGAAAGAAATGTGTTTTTATGTTTTGACAGCACAGAGCACACTGTCAACACTTAATCTATACTAAATAGCCTACCACCTGTTTCACATCCATTTTCAAACCTTACTTCTAAGCAGCACCACACCTTTGAAGAAATAAAGAAGGATGCTCCTCATGGCTAGGATGCTGGGTCTGTGTGTGCTGCCTGCCAGCCCCGAGTCCAAGGTTGCTGCTGCTCGCAGTCCCAAGCTCCTACTTGCAGCCCTCCAAAGTCTTCTGTTAGTCACCATCACAACACCTTCATCAGCTCAGCTGAGATCGCCAAACTGAATCTCCACCCTGCTCCTGAAAACTGGCCTTACAAAAGTTCCTTGGTAAGTATTGTTGTACGGGATAAAGATCAAAGCTGAGGACTATCTTAATTGCTCCAAGAAAGCCACATTCATTAGGATTCATAAGGCAAGCATTAGAGAACTCAGGTCCTTTCTGTAACTCATTGGCATGATGCTCTGATTTGCTAATCCTTTGAATTACATGCAACTTGTTACTTCCCAAAAGGCTAAAACAATCCCTCAAGGTACTTCCTAAAGGCATGTAATAGAAACGCTGCAAGTCACTAATGGAAAAAGAAGGAAAAACATACAGTAGAAACAGCAAAGACTAAAAATGGACAACTACTGTCAGCTACCAGCGAAGTACCATCCATCCTCAGTACAGATAAGGCTGTGTGGAAGAGAAGGCGCCCTCCCCCAGAAATGGCAGGTTAGGAGCAGACGGCGTTTCCACTGTTTTCTGACATAAATGCACTCTGCTGCCTCCACATAAGGCTCCTGACCATGGTTTCCAGGGTGCTCTCTCACCAGGTGCTGTGCCCAATAACACAGCCTGCAGAGGACAGGCACCTTCACCCCGCACCTGGAGGTCCATAAAGCAAAGCTTCCAATTCGGGTTGATAACGTAACCGTGGCTACACGGCGTTCAGAAACAGTCCTGACCTTGCTTTATTAGCTGGAGCCAGATTACTAGGCAGAGTGGAATTCCTTTGTACTCCACTGCTAGGGTGGTTCTTGAAAGCATCTCGTTCTGTGTGAGCATTTTTCTGAACTTTAAAATGTTTTTGACAGCCACACTGTTATTATTAACACAGCGCTTCCAGTGGGCACATGCCACAGCAGGTGGTGTATGCTTATGCCACATACAACAAGATGATTGTCAGGAGGAGTTTATGAAAGTGTATCTACAGGAGATAACAGCAGACAAATGCAGATGTAGAAAGATTATTAGCATCGGGGTGGTTTTGTTTTTTTTGCCTTCCGCGTGTATGTTTTAAAACCACTTCCCTGTCTGCAAGGTCTGCTACCCAGCTGTACCTGTAGGGCTGCATGAATCAAAAGCAGGGTCTCACTTGCCCAAGTGAAACAAATAAAGCAGGAGTTGAAACCTTTCAGCCGGAATACTTTGGTTTTCATAGGAAAAGCTCCTTAGGAACCTTTTCTGCATTTGCAGTGAACTGAATCCCTGTTAGGAAATTTCAGGCTCTGGAGCTGGCCAGCAAGCACCACATCAGCCAAGACGCCACTTGTCTGATCCCAGCGTTGGCATTCTCTTCATGGTGTAGTAGCTCAATGGAAACTTCCCTGACATGTCATCCAACTCAACGAGGGCTTTACAACCACTTCCATGAAAAAGCAGATTTTTAAAAAAAAATCTGTATTCTTTAAAACCAGTGACATTCAGTTGACACTAAGCAATTTATCCACAGAGTTCAGAGAAACAGATTGGACCATTATTAAAACAAGTACTTGAACAAATAGTCTCTTTCTCATTTACGGGCAAAAGAATAAAATGAGGAATGAATGTTGCAACTGTATAGTCCTGAATAGCTCAATATTTAAGAGAAGTATTTCATATTCCAGAGACTAAGTGCTATACTTCCATGAACAGGAGTGTTTATCTTTTCTTCTCCTCTTTTTAATGTTAGTGCAGTTCATTTAATTTATTCTATCGGGCTGGTGGGTTTATCACCACTTTTGTATGCCTCCTTACTGAACTACTTCATACATTTTCTTCCGAACAACAGAAAGAGACATGCAACAAAGACTATTGTTAACTATCTTGCTATATTTTCCTCAAGAATATACAATGCTTTCTGAAAAAAGTCAATCCTTTTGAGATTGAAACTCCTTTAGAATAGATTCACTAGTTAAATGTCTATGCAGCTGATTTTGTGAAGTGTGTGAAAGTATATTACATCCTAAAAGGCAATATAAGAAAAAAATGTACAAGTTCATTTCCCTATTTAAACTTTGCCAACACCACAGCAGGAATTTTCCCAAACCGCCTCAACAGGGTACTGGTCCTGCTTTTATGAATCACCATTCAGAAAATGTAAAATCCATTTAATAGAAGAATTTGGACTCCCTCAAAAATGCTCAGTGACTGGAAGCAAAAACTTGCATCTGAAACTTTCTCTAAAGGAGGAGTGTTCTTCAAAAATTCAGTACTGGTTCTTCCAAGACAGCCTGGTCCAACTCCTCCAGCTGCCCACTTGGCTGGAAGTCAGCTAAGTTGGCAGGAAGGCTGCCAGCTTGCCTACCCTATTTTCCTCTGACGTGATGAATGGCTCTCCACCTTCTCATCAGGAGCTGTTGGCATCTCCACTTTGTGTCACGCACTGCACAGCTGAGCTAGCCACGATGAATCTCAAACAGCCCCCTCCTGCTTGAAAAGCATACTTATTCTGAAATACATTGCTTTGTAACGTACTCTAGAAGAAAACAGCAGCTGCATGCTTTCAAGAATAACTATGTACTGTACCAACTACTTTAGGGACCAATTTTTGGGATTGCAAAGCTCCGATCAAGAATCATGACTGTTACCTATTGGTATTTCACTGTCTAAGGGCAAAACAAGGCAGTGGAAAGTAAGTTGACAGGTGCGAGTTCCTTTAAACAAGTCATCCAGCTAAAAAGAAAAAGAACTGTAAGTTTTCAAAGAACTTTCCTCAATGATAGGAGGAAAAAAAAAAAAATCCAACAACACACCAATTGTATAGAAAATCAATAAAATGCCCATAGGGCTCTGAAAACACTACAGCTTGGATCCACGCTTCTCACAGAAATATAGTTTGTGAAGAATAAGGAACTTATTGAGCACAGGAGTACTTCACTGTCACAAGCTAGTATCTTCCATTCAGTCTTGCAATTACTAGTCAAAGGATGGAGTAAAGCTAGTCTCTCTACTTCCTGTCATAAAACCCCGTGTAAACTGCATAGTATGCATTGGCTTTGACTTGTCCTAAACTGTGTCTTTATGTTGCATCTTAGCATACAGCAAATGTAACCAATAACTAGATGAGTTATCCAGTTAACAATGAAAATCAAGTTTTTTATTGTAACACGTGTAAGACAGACAAAAAAGAATTCAAGATGAAGACTTACTCAAATATAACTAGTATTATGAACTGTTCTTTGCAAATTTAGAGTTCGGCAACTCAATAAGAAGCTCATTAGCTTATTTTACTATTTTGGTGAACAGAACGCAGTTTTTTCCAGAAAGAAGTCATTGTTTGTACTTGGGGTTATTACTATGTCAATATTCTACCCACGTTAGTACTATGATTAACACAGTGATTTCAGACTCCATGAAGGTGAAAGCTGTGTAATCTCAGTATTATCTATGATGAAAGTAAATGTTGACTTTTTAATCTGCAACATTATGTGTATCTGTATGCATCAAGTACATACACCCAGTGGTTGCCTTTAAAAAGTCATAATTTGCCAACAGCTGTCACGCAGAGATGTCAAATTACCATCATTTTCCCAAATATTTCAAAAAGGAGATCTCTACAGTTGTGTGGGAAGACTGGAAAAGTACTTGCTTTTTCTTTTCTTCTTTAATAGATTCTTTCAGTAAAAGTGCACAGCAAGGAACCATCAGCAATGGAGAGTAAGTTCCATATATTTTTGCTAATTTTAAACACGACCCATTTATTTCAGCAACTGAAAGTTAAACATTCTACTTAAAGGTAGTCTACTAAAGCATTTTAATGTTGTAAAGTGTTCCACAAAGATTATGGGAATGACATTGAAAATCCAACAAAGTATTCTGATTTCCTGGACAAAAATTTATTTATTTAAATATATACACTGTCCTTTATCTTGAGCTCCCTTGACTACGGGGCCACAGGCAAAGCATACCACAAAAAGCACACAATGTTTTTCTCTGTCTCTGCACAACTGGAACAGAGGAAAGAACTGAATCGAGCATGAAGTGCTTGCCTTCTTTCTTTTCTACCCTAGAGAGTAGGATTAGTCTAGGTTAAAGTCATTGGTAGGGCAGAGCAACCATTTCTATTGCATGTCTTTTGGATAATGCTTAACTTTCACATTACAGATCTAAAACTATACTCTTAGCTGGTAATCTTGAGCTGAATACCACATCTAGGAAACTGAAAAATGCGTTCATCCACATTTATCAAGTTGGTTGTTAAGCATCTCTCTCAGACTGTAGGTTGTGGTCCTGATTTTCTAGGAACAGCTGTCAATCCACAAAACACGGACATGATGAAAAATGTATTCTTAGCATACAGAAGACAGTTAAATCTCCTTTTTATTGGTCATTTATTTTTCCAGTACTTTAAAATTAGGAGCGCAATCGTAGGAGGTGAGATTCATGTACTTCAGATACTGTCTATCTTTAGCTATTTTTGCCATTTCTCCTTTACCAACTTACCTTGGTTTCTCTCAGCAGAAACTGCAAATCCCGCCCACTGAGTATACCGTGGTTTTTTACATAGCCAGGAATATACATTGTGCTTGTCCCGTGAACAGTTCCATGGACTTCCATATAGGTGTGAATGACATCCAGATAAGCCTTCTTATCCTGCAACAGCAACAGTAAAATATTTTACACGTTTCAAGCAGAAGCTAGAAAGGGAAGAAGCTTCTTTTATATATATATATATATATATATATATATATATATATTTTTTTTTTTTTTAACATGATTCCTTACATCCTGCTTCTTATTTTTTTTTTTTTACATGGTTCCTACAATATCTGATATTTCATACATCATTAATTTTCTTTGTTACTAGTTTGGAAGAGAACTGCAGCTTTTTTTGTTTCATAGTATATGTATAAATAAATATCAAGGTCCTATTAACTTCCAACTGGACCAAAAATAGGTCACCAGATAGCTGTATTCTTAGCACTGCCTAAACAACACTTGTCCTAAAAGGAGGAAAAAAAGAGAAATCAAATTGTCATTCTGCTTTAGTCACAGATGCAACAAAATTCATTATTGTTCATCATCTTTGTGAAGAAAAGGGTGAATTTTACCTGGTAAGCTGCACTCCTGCCAAATGAAAACACATTCTTATCTAAGTACGTGGTATCTGAATCACAAGATACCTCCAAATATCCAAATTACCTAAAGTTTTAAAAAGCATTTTGGAAAAGACCCAGAGTAACAGTTCTATATTGTTGCAATAATCAAAACAAAAAACCCACAAGAAAACAGTACACCACCCTAGTTTGCAAACAAGAATTACTTTAATTTTCAATGCCATATGTTTTTGAGTTTTAAAGACTACTAGCATTCCAAAAGCAATTAGCTAAAGACTGTATTTACAGCCAGTATGCAGCACAGATCAGAGACTTTCCCTCAATATTTGCACATAGTCTTAGTAATAACTGAAATCACGCAACAAGTTTCTGTACTTCTTGGCAGCAAGGGAGTTTTTAAGAACTCTACTTCAAATCACTATTTTTGTCATGTAAATTCTGTACACTGTTCTTCCACAGACCTATGTGAAAGCTGGCCAACAATTTGACTGAAGTTCATTCAGAGGGCAAGTAGACTGGAAAAACACTGTCTTTTAAAATCATGGAGGAACAATAAGGCATCAGGCCTAAAAGAATGAACACCATTGCTTCCTGAAACTTCCTTACCAAATGAACTGGTGATAGACGTTCAAATACACAGGTTATTCAATGTCACATAACGACTGGCTTCTAGCTGCACCTTCTTCTGCTGGCGATTCTGTTTGTGAAGAAATAAACTGCCTGCCTCATTACTGAACTGCTCTAGGCTGGTGGCTATGCCAAGATCACACCATTCAATGCCCTGGGCTGAGTATTATATAAAATAGCCAAGAAATGGAGACAAATGTGCTTTCTTCTTTGATACAGTTGCTGTTACTGTTAATTGACACAAACTATTAGAAAAAGCTTATTCTTTTTTATTTCACTTCTACTTAAGTTTGAATTACTCTGAAAGAGATGTTCCTTCCTTTATGTGTAAAATAAAGTACCAAGATTAGAAACTGTAGAGAAGCCATATATTTTGTTAAACAAAAGTCCATTTTGGAACTTTGCAAATGTTTAGGAGAAATACAAATGGTGTAGTCTCCTCTTCTTCCCAGAACGAAGCACCGGCCTGTTGTCAGAAGCAGAACTAACTCCTGCCTGCCCAGCGCTTGCTACGAATAAAGCCTGCAAGTTTGGCTTCAGTGTTCTGAATGCAAAGAGAAAGCCGTGAAGCATGGGCATTAATGACAACACGACCTGCCTGTGCACTGCAGGAGCAGTCAGAACAGCAACGCATCTGTGGCATTCATCACTTAAATCCTGCTGGAAACGTTCTTTGATACACATAGTGGACCTTCAGTGTATCCCAAAATATTTCCCGAATCATCTATAACAAGGTGAACCTTCCTACTGTATTGTATTTATGTGCTGTCCTCTATATAAATACCGGCACCTGCTTGTTACAAAACAGGGAATATAGCAAAAGAAAGCAGTATAGGATGAAACAAATAGGTTTCTATGCTGTATTTACAGTAGCACTTCTGGGGAATGGAGGTATGCTTTAAGTGAGCAAAACATTCTAATTCAATGTTTTTAATGTTTAGAAAGTGAGAGAGCATAAATATGGCATTTATAAATACAAGGGCTGTAAGTAAATAAATCAAGGAATGTGATTTGCAAACAAACAGAATCCCAACATTCCTTCCGCTGCTAATCCATTTCCTGAGTTTGCTTGCTTGCGTGCAGATTCAAACGTTCTTTTATCTTAAAGAATAAAAATAAACTGAAGATTTTTCCTTTTCCAAAGGTAATTTAAGAGAACAGATCATGGGCTGCTGGCTAGTAATGCAAAATCAGCATTCTCCGCAGAGTTTGGGTCAGATTGCATTATTCACTGTACGTCTGGTGTCTGCAGTACAAATCTAGACCTACAGCATGAAAGATAATCACATCACAAAAGAGGCAATTATTTCTCCTCAGAACCAAAATGTAAGAGTAGCGGTGACTAAGAGTCATACAAGCCTTTTCTGAAACAAGTTTTTAGCAGCTAAAATAAACTTGCCATTCAGGAACGACATTTTTGTTGATCACTGAGTGCAGAACTGTTATTACTGTACATCAATTATTTCTACCTACTTCTAAAAGCATCATAAAGCCCTTCTCATCAAAGAAATCAAATGACAACTGTCTGGTAAGTCTTTCCCTAAGACAATGTTGACAGGGAGACATAGTAATTTCAGTCCTGAAAGGCTGAAATTTTAAGTTTGTTGGATGAAAATGTAAGAGGTATTAATGTGACAAAAAAATCATAGTAGAAACACAATGCATGAAGAACTGAACTTTCATTTTCTTGATGTGGTAGACAGAAGGCATGACCAAGTTTTACTATGACTTTGCCAGTCTGAGTCTATAATTATTCTTTACAATTTTAGACCACTTGGGCAACTGCACAGAACACGGTAAATTCCACAGGGAATGAAAGTAGCCATCACATATGCAGAGCTACAGGCTCATTACGTTACACAAGATCTTGATTCAGAGTCCCAAAGTGGATTAGGAGGCCAAAAGTTGAAACTGCAAAACGCATGTAAAACAGCTCATATAACCTTTCCACACCTTCAAATACTGAAAAAAATCAGAACGCAATGCTTTTATAAAATTTGACATATGCAATTCAGGTAAGAAAGAACTACTGGGACAGGTCTTTGCATATTTCCTAAGTGCATACTGTTACATCTAGAGGCCCAAACATTTGGGTGCTTATTCGCCCAAGTGTCAATCCCAAGATAAACCAAAATCCAGTGGTATATGCAGTGTGTAACTGAGACGGATGGAAGTGTAAGATGCATGAATCATGAATCTTGACTCTTCTTTTTAGGATTGAAGGCATAAGTATCATCATGCTTATATCAGAGTTTAACCCCACTGAATGAGGTGGCAAGACAGATTGTTGTCTGGAAGCAATCCATAGTTCTCTTTAGCTACAATAACCGGGTTAGTTCACCAGTTTAAGTAGATGGTCTGAGCTAGCCTCTCCAACTCTGTCTAGTCATGCAGCAGTGATGGGTGTATGGGGATTTCCAGCAAATATTAAGTAACAAGTAATTTGGGATCTTTCTTCTACATGTTTAGCTAGATGCAGAGAAGGACCCTTGTCCATGGCTATAGGAAACCATGATGGCAGTTAGCTATTCTAGTCCCACTCCCAGGGAAGAAAAAAGAAAAGAATTCACTCTGAACTGACAATGTAGTCTCCTCAGTTCCATTTCAACTTTTCAACAATTTTTGGTTTAAAATTTAACAAGTTATCTGCAAGCGATATTCTGAAAAAGCACTTTAGTCTGGGAATCAGAGCACCCTCCCCTTCACACTGTGCTTCTCCAGCGACTGACCAGAACCAGCAGAGATGTGTGTTCAGCGGAGATTATGGTTTTTGTTAACTGGCCACGTTCAATATAAAGGAAGATAGCAGGACAAATAGATTAGCCTGGTTCAGTATATGCCGTGACAGCAAATGAAAAGAACGTTGCACAGGGAAAACGTGAAAACATGAAATAAATTACAGATACAAGATTAGTTCAGGCCTTTTGGTGATCACAAGACCCAGATTTTCTCTCTCCATGTAACACACCTCACATTGTCACCAATTCCAAGCCTATCTGCGGTGACTGCATTTCACATACGGGTGCATATAGGCATGACTGCTGTTACAGCCTGCAAGTTACAGTTACGATGCACTTCACGTAACAAGCCCTCAGTAAGCATTTTAATACCACCAAATATTAAGTTATAGCTCTTAGAAGAAACAAGACAGGCGTTACTTACAGAAATGGAGCACTGACTTGGAACAAGCAATTCGAAAATACGAGATACAAGGGTTTTGGCTGAGAAGTCACCTAAACATGAGTTCCCAATGGTGAAAAGGGTATGTGCATAATAATGCACGTAGTATTTCTTTCTGACTTCAAGGCTCTTATGGCCCACACACCCTTTGCCAACACTCACATTGCAAGAGGAATGTGAACAATCTTGAAAAGGTTCAGCGAAAAGGGACATGAGAGAACGCTTAAAGATTAGAAAGCACAAAGCTCTCAGTGGCTCAGCACATCCAGGCTTTTCAGAAGACGACTATGAGTTGCTTTAGCCTCATCCTATGTATTTCTATAGGAAAACAGAACAGAAACATCAGTCCAGTAGACAAAGTCTATACCTGCTATTAAAACTGGAAATTAGTTTGGGAATCTGTAGTAGAAGTAATGCAGTCTTGAGGGAGAAGGCAATTAAGGAATTTACCAGAGGAAGTAGTGGGGTTTCCACTGTGTGCTATTTAAAAATCAAGATCGGATGTTCTTTTCCAAAAAAGCCATATTCTTGTCTTAATCAGCTCATGAATATCCTCTGTGTCACACCAAATCTCAGACTACACAATCACAAGTCTTCCCTCTGGGCATATAATCTATTAATACATATTTCTGAATTAATGCAGGCTGAATAAACTGAAAAAGATATATATATAAAAGTGGGAAAAAAACAAATGCTGGTGACTACACCAGTATCTTGTTCCTTAAATTTAACCAGTACTCAACAGGTTGTTGTACTGATAGGCAGTACAATTCAGGTCAGGAAGTGTAGACGATTATTACATGCAACTGTTCCTGAGAGACTGATAATGAGATCAGGAACTAAAAGTGCATGAGCCTCAGCTAGAAGAGACATGAATTAAAGGAACCCAGCTCTGCACCAGCATTCTGCATGCAGAAGAACAGAGGGCAAATGGGGACAAACCAAGCCATTCTATTCCATGAGCTCAAAAAGAGTAACTGCCACAGTATTTAGTACGATGCTAAGCGAAATTTCCTGTTAAGACGCAGATTACATAGCTTAGGGCAGTAAAACCAAATTTAAACCTGAGAGATTGAAATTGAACAAGCATAACTAATGTGCATATTTTTCTCAGCAGAGGAGCCAAGAAGCATTCAGCTCTACCTTTTCTCTAACACAAAACCTGTTAGCATTCTCCCATTTCCCTTAAGTTTTTCTTTTGTCTCACAGATGGACCACTTGTAGCTATCAGTTTTCAAGAACATATTCTGTATAGTCACAGTTACCAGACAATGTTGGTCCTACGGGTCAGAAAACTGTGTAAGACTGACATTCTTATGCCAAGGAAGAGAAAAGGAAGGAAAATGTGAGAAACAGATGCTCTCACACTGTTGTATCATTTGGTCCTATGTATGACACAGCACGTACTGATGAGTTCCATTTTCAATTGAGAAGGAGCTTAAAATATAAGGTCCTAAGGCACACCAGGAATATGGACACACAGACATGAGTGAAAAAGAAATACTGTTATTAAGGAATAATCCTTTTTCTTTGAAAGCTGAACAAAATTTACACTCCCAGGTGTATGAGCCTAGAAAAAAAGAGCTCCAGGAAAGGACAGTGGACAAAAAGCAGTGAGCACTGTGAGCTTAACAGTCCAACATATGATACTCGGTGAAAATACGACCAAATCTCAGTGTTGTTATTCTGGAGCTCTCCTCTGCAAATGGAAGAGACATTGCAGCAATTGAAGTATTAAAAAAACACATCTGCTATTATTACAGGGAGATAAAATGAGATTTCACACTTCTAGGGTTTTCAGTGAAACACAGCTTCTAGCGCAAAATACAGCGCATTTTTGTTTGTAGATATATTAAAATAAATCATCGAGACATTCGTTTACGAAAACGATTAAAGTCTACAAAGTCTATGACACCTTCAATTTCACATTACTTGTAATAGCTTCTGCATTTTCTAAAATTATTGTGATATCAAGACCATAAAAACTTTATTATACTATGAAAGTGTGCATAAATAACAGATGATCCATCTCATTCTAGATTGATACAATCTTGTTCATCAGAAAGACTTCAAATTGTTCAACTGAATTCTTTGATTATTTTCAGAAAAAGAACAGATTTATAGAAAAAGAATACTTAAGTTTAGAATTATGCACTATTACATTGATCAAAATAAATTTGCTCAAGCATATCAGGTATGGAAAACTCACCTTCCAGAAGTTATCCACTTTGCCATAAACGAGAGATTGATTTTGCCTTTTGATGTCGTTAATGTGTTTGATGTCACTGGAATTCAGATGCTGCTCTACCACAAATCCAAGGAAGCTGTTGTCTGGAGTGTGAGCTGTAAGAAATGGAGAATATTCAAAACATTTTAAAGCATTAATTAACATTACAACAGTATAAGCGTTGACAAAAATAAAAGTAGGTATAAGGAACACAATGTACAACACATACCTCTTTTCTTCACATTCACACAGATGTATTTGCTTACTTTATTATTGAGAAGAGTTCTTACTAAGTCCTGCTGCATATGTCTACTGAAGTAAGCAGTTATTTTCTGGCTCATTTCCTGCAATGAAAGTCTGCAGCTGGACCCAGGCCAATGATAACGATTCTTTGTGTGTTCAGCTTTACTTTACTATTAGAGATAAGAGAGCCAGAAGGAATCTAGCTTGACAATCCCAGAGACGCAACACCAACACTTGGAAAAAACACTGGGTTTATGCTGGTTAACAAAGCTGTATGATGTTTCTCAATGTGATAAATTTTTGTGAATTTCTTGGGCTCATCTCTTATATTAGGAGAGCTAACACTCCATCCAGCTTGCTGCCTATTATGTATCTGTGTTAGGTATTAGCCTACAAAGTCACACCACGTAAATCAGAACAGAAATTTCACTGCCTAATTCACTACATATATCTATGTTAAAATATCGAAAAGTGACAACTGAAATGATCAAAACTGTTGTGTTAATTGCAAAGGTTATGGAATTTGGTCTTGATTTCCTATATTTTTAGCTTCCATTGTTCTTTTTTCAGCACTGACATCCAGCGATACTAGGCACTGCTCTCGCTCTCCTCCTTTAAAGGCACAGAGCTGTAGGCTCATTACAGCTAAGTTGTTTGCTTGTTTGCTGAAAATGTGTTTAATTGCATGGATGGACTGCAGTGTTCACAGCTTCAGGTAAGAATTCATTCCTATTGTATAAAAATACTGCAATATATGGGGGTATTGCACCTATTTAAAAAGTGGCACAGCCTTGCATGTCTACACAGAACAACACTGCAATGAAAACCAGGATCTCCTCTGCAAGTCTCACCTTTCAAATTCTGTTAATTCAAGTTGACAACTTGTTAGTAAGTGCGCTTTGCCAAAGAAAAGGGGGAAAATGTGGAAAAATGGAGGAAAAGATGGAGGAAAAAAAGACCCCAGACATACAACATACAATGCTAAACCCATAGTCAAAGTTCTACAAAAAGAAATTCTATTGCTATTATGACACTTTACTTTTGATTCCTCAAACCCAGCAAATTGGAAAACACAACAGAACAGAAACTATACGCAGTACATGGTTCCCTTTATTGTTATATTTAATCTTTCAAATGACAATTATCCTTCTTTCACAGAAAAATGTCTCAGCAACCGTTAGGCACTCACTTAAACCCAAGGACTCCTTAACATTTAGCACAGTGAATGGCATGTTGCAAATATTCCTGAAAAGGGGCATTTTTCTATCCTTTTGTATTTTTGGATAAGAGACCACATTCAAAGAGAGGCAAGGCAGTACGCACTTGAAAAATAAACCTTTGTTGAAGTTTTAGAACTGGTGGAATTCAGGGCCTTAAATATCATTGACAGAAAGCACTCAGATTTTTAAGCAAGACCATGCAGTTTTAAGAAGTACCAATGCTGCTATTTTGCATAAAAGATTTTAAAAAGAACATAAAAAGGGAAAAAAAGTTCACGCCTCTGGAAAGCTCAAGCATTTGGTAATATGCCACAGGTTTGAATACGGCTTTCTTTTTGCTCAGTAATAATTTTTGCCCTTATAATCAGAGTTCTCAAAACATAATAGAGTCTGGGGATCTTGGGAAGGTGTCCAGGGTTCCAACCTGGTGTAAAAATTTTACTGATTCATAACATGCACTTCCAATCATAACCCAATGAAGATGCTGCTCTCTCTGCAGCAGAGGACCAAATACAAAAATAAACTTTAGATATCTAAACATGCTGATTCTTCAGCACCTAGCACAAAAAGGAAAAATCCTTGAACAATCTATAGCACTGTAATCACTCATGCTTCAGAATGAGTTTGCTTGCAGTCTCTTCAGCACTTTCTCTGCAAAGCCAAACAGCAGTCATTGCTAGTATTAAAACCCAGAAATGGTTACCTACTGGAGTTTCAATACAGTCATACTCTTTGGAAAATTTATTATGAAGTGATCTGCTCCAAACAACAGAATGTAACATTAGTCTGTACTGCAACAGATAACATCTTCCTTATAGGGAAGATTTACTTTTTTCTGCCTTTCTTGGAGTGGGATTGAGGAGTAAACACAGCTGTACCACAAGTAGTCATGCAACTACTTTCCTCAAGTGCACCGTCACCCTTGGTGCTATCTTGAAGCAGGATCTCACAATCAAATTTCCTAATAGCTGTTCTACTTAAATACAGCACAATTGGGCCTTTGGCTCATTTTCCATGTATGACAAACCAAAAAATGTTAACAAATCATGTGGACAGGGAACAAGCTCTGCTCACTGAAGTCCAGGCACTAACTCTGCAACCACTCCCAAGTCCCATTTCCCCACCACGCCTTTGGTTGCTTGCTTCTACATAACTGGGAATGGAAAAAACTTGCACAGTAAATGTTAACAGACAAAATGTGCCTCTTCAAAGGATTTTACAAGGCAACTGAATTCAAAAGCATGTCAGCTAGACAGCAGCATGCATACTTCTGCTGTGAAGAGCAGGAAAGTTTGAAAGATATGACTATAGAGTCTGATTTGGAAAAAAAAAAAAAAAAAAGCATATGTCCCTGGTCTTGGCATCAGGTAAGAATCACCAGCAAACTTTGGAGGTCAGGCTGGTCACTGCCCAGGACTTCCTTATGGACTTGAGCTGAGAAGCTCCTGCAAGTAACAGCGTGCACCTTCCTCTTTCCTAAGCGTCATATACCCTCAAGCTAGCTGGCAGTGGTGAATCTTTCTGTTTTTTTTTCAGAGATAAACTTAAAGTACTACAGCATGCAAAAGAATGATCCTTTGATTCTAGAACTGAGTTTCATAAAGTCAAAGACTAGCGCTAGAATAGGTCACTGCAATCATTTAACATGATAAAATTTAATGAGAATTCCTTTTCCTGGGGTGGTGGTGGGGAGTATGTAAAGATTCCTTAAATGTTTATAACAATACTGACATCTACTACTTGTTTTCCAATAGCTTTGTACTCTGCTGGGAAAAAAAGTGAGAATCAGTTCCTCTCAGGATAAATGCTCACAACATAACGATAAGTTTGGTGAAAATTTGTGAGAAATACACTCCAAAAATTGAGACAAAAATTTTTTGAAGGAAACGCCAGCCATCACTTTCCACATAGGTATACTATGCCCTATCATTTTCCTTGCTGTTGTGCTTTTTTTTTTGTGTGTGTGTTTGACAGTATGGTAGAGTATTTGCATAGTCTACACTTATGATTCTGCCCTTTTACATACATTTTATTAAGCCATGAACTTGTTTTAAATAATACAAGAATTCTTCTCAATGACAGCATTCCTTTTTAAAACCCCAACTTCTTTATAAACCCAGGGATACTTACGGAACATCGTATAGAACTGCTGGGGGTTAAGGTTCCACTTTCCCCATGGTGTCTTGTGGCCTTTAGACTGAGCGTAATGGGCATGGTTAAACTCTGGTTCAGTTCCAAATGAATCTAGAACTCTTAGCATACACCTAAAAGAAAAAAATAAAGACTTACTGCAGGTACACAAGCATATATATATATATATAAGCATGTGTACACAGTTATAATTAAGATGTGTTCTGTTTGTATTTGCAACTGTGAATGATTTATAAACTGAAGGCATATTTCAATTTCAAAGGCACTACAATCAGCAAGTTGAAGGACATTTCAGACATTCAAATAGAAACCCTGGAGCTTGGTTTTGGTTTCCTTGTTCTCAGAAAATGAATTCATGCTTCAACATCCAAGTACAGCTTAGGGAACACTGCTGCGGTCACCTACATTCCTGGGGCTCTGAAGTAGAATTTAGGCAGAAGAAGAGAGGATTCTTCATCTATTTCCTAATGTTCTTACCCACCACTACAAAACCAGTGCAACAGCCAAAGGCTACATACCAAGATCAGAGCAGAATAGAATTTTGTCTTTAGACAACTCTATTTAGTCTCCAGATTCTGACTTTTGGGTCAGTTAGACCTACTGGAGAAGCCCTGAAGACAGTTTAATTTGCAGACTTGCAGTCAGACAGGCCATTTGTTTGTAAAACTGTTTGTTAGAGACATTTGAAAAAATAATACAAAAGTCAAATGTCTGCAACTAAGAGAAACCTTGGCATTGGATTACAAGGAGTCTGGAGAAGAGATTCACACTCAGTTCTTTATTGAAAAGTCTTATTAACTCCTTGAAAAAAAAAACAAAAAACAAACCTACTTCAGTCATGAGTCGTGTTATTTTTAAAAAGAATCCACAGCGCACGAAAGGCTGAAAAAAACCACCCTCAATTTAAGATGGTGGATATTCTAGCATACAGGTTCAAGGATTTATGTTTCCAAAATGCAGCCTTGTAAAATTTTGATATGGCTTAGACAGGAACTTTATTTGTAGTGGTCACACTGACCGTTAGCTCTACTGCAAATGAATTGTGTTACTTGGCTCTAAAGCTGCTGACCCTTCTGTTCTTCAGCCCTCCACAAATAAAATCTGGGGAAAAGATTGATACAGGCTGTATAGGGCCATGTGCCACGTTGGGTTGTGATGTAAAGACATCAACTCTTATCACGACACACTTTGTCACTAAGAAAGAAACACAACCTCAGAGGTGGCACAGAATATCGGTAGCTGGTAAAAGTGCCTTTAAAAAATGCCTGTATTTCTCACTCTTCAAAAAGTTTCCCATGCCTCAAGCCCATACACATTCTCATCGGTAAAACATCAAGTTCTTGGCTTCAACAGGTAACAGAACTTAGCTCCAAATATAGTTCAGCATTAAAAAGTGAAAAAACTTAGTCCCCAAACCACACTTACATACTTACATGTTACTCTTTTCACTGAAGTATTCATTAAATTGTGAAAAAGAAAAAAAAACAACAACAAAACCAAATAAAACAAAATGAAATGCCACCTTTGTATTTCAGAGTACAAAAGGGGCAAATTTACTTTGTTTTTAAATCTTCATAGAGATCTTTCAAGCAAAAAAAGAAAGTCAAAAGATACAACACATTGTGATTCACCAAACAACAAAGCTGACAGATCCGTTTCTCTGCAGTGTTTTATGTCAACTGTTCTCAATGAAAATATTTTACAACAGTAGCAATGATCTCTGCATCATACAAAATACTCTAGCAAGACCAAAACAACTTCTGCACTGATGAATCACTGAGTAATAAAAGCCCTCTTACTTCTTGGCAGGCCTTAAAACAGAATTCTTAGCAAATGTACAGCTTTTGGCCAGGTACAGGAATGCAGGGGAATAAGAAAATGGGTGAAAGCTACTGAAAACCTGCAGCACTACTGGAGTCTGTCAAATCATACGTTTAAGGAGCACTGCAGTGCATGCAAATGTCTCAATGTGCTTCATTTCCTCTTGTTTTTCTGTATTCAGGTGTAAGGTATGTTAGCACCAATTATTTAGAGTGATATGGTGTCACTAAGTCCAACTTACACAGGGCTCTGAAGCAGAAGTACAGGAAATATGATGCAATGGAAAGTAAGTGAAGCAGTGAAGCAGGGAAAACGAAACCTGTGTTTATAGTATTAGGGCATGAAGAAAGTCAGGAAGACAGGAAGAGATCACAGCAGAAGGAACTGGTGTGAGACTGATTTGCCTATTCATTGACACAGTTGGTTGATTCACGAGATGTTAAATTAAAAATGAAACGGACCTATCTCCTTTTTAAAACGAGGAACTGAACTTTTTCTTTCTAATTTTACGAAGCTAACGGAACTACTGAAAACTAGTGATTATATGTGTATTTGTAACTCACTGAAGCTGGCAGTATTTAAAATAAACTATGTCTGAAATCTCTCTCACACCCAAAGAAGAGAAAACAAGGGGTACATCACCCCCATAGAACAGAGCGCTGTCCTTTGACACACTAGTGTGGCACTACTGAATATTTCACACAGTGTACCAGAAAGCACTCTTCCCATCTCAAAAAGATTTCCACAAACCATAGAACAGTTCTTCTAAAACAAGGATTGGTGGGTAGCAAATTGCCTATGGAAACAACCACATCGATGTTTTCTTTCTTCTGATATATTAGAAGTGACAAATGTTGTGTTTACAAAAAAAAGGACAAAAGTAACCCGGAATTATCACCATTTTTCAAGTTAGCGTTTTTCCATAAATATTGGGCATTCACACTATCTGAACTGGGCTGCCCTGGTGGAAGTATTCATACATATTTATTCAGGTCATTCTCCCACCTGAGGTTATAGTTGTTCCCTCCTTGTACATCCTCTCTGTCTGGGTGAGCAGTGCTGTCCAGCAGCACCCATCACTGTCAGCAGCTAACACCTATGCCAGCAGGCACTGCTAAATGAAGGGCACGTGGCTGCAGACAGACAGCAGACATTTTCCTGGGAGCAAGCCGGTCAAAACCCAAGCAGTTCTGGTGCAGAAGCTCTGTAGGTGCACTGAGCTCAGGCACAGCAACATGCCCGCACACATACACAGACTCCAGACTGCTTTGGCTCATGCCCAGCCAAGCTCACGTCTGCCTACAGCAAGCTCTGCAGACGCACGTATTTTTTCAGGCCCCTCACTACTTAAATTCAAAATGTAAGAACTTAGTCAGAAAATATCCCTCCTAAAACAGACGTATTCTAGAAAACACGTAAGCAGCGGGAATGTTGCTCATTTTGCAGGATACCTGTCATGTTCATTTGTTTCAAGAATAAAGCCAGTTAGATTTTAGGCATATGGGAATGAGTCATTGCTAGAGAGGCTGGAGAAAAATGAAAAAATACCAGATTCATCTGCGCTGTACAGAGGACGCGGGTGACAAGAAAAGCAATGAGCTGCACCCCTCAATCTATATTAAGCCACTAATTTTTATGTTGCTTCATCGCATGTGAACTGTGTTCAAATACCCAAACTTCAGAAGAGAAAAATGCAGCTTGTCCAGGCATTCTGCTTGACAATACGGTGCTCAGAACAAATGAAATCTGTTTTGATGTATTCCTGCTATTTGTAGCACAGTTATACCCCAGATAAAGCACATACTATCAGGAGTCACTGGTGCTACAGACCTCAGAAGTACAATGCAGTATTCCAGCTGCTGAGAAGCACTCACCTCTCACAGCAGGTCATTCTTGTGAGCTACGAGTCCTAGAAACCTGATTTGAGACAGCCAAAACTTTCCTCGGGGCTCAAGTTCACTCAAAGATTACATACTGCGCTCTTATGAAGAGCCTGTTCTGAAGGCACAGGTTAATGCTACCGCTCTACTTCAATCCAAAGTGAATAAACACATTTTATTTGTATTTGAGTCTGGTCTGCACACAAGACCAAGCTGACCAGCACACATCTGCTGAACTACATGGCGTAAAACAGGACACCTCTTTCAAGAGGAAAAAATCTTTCCTGCTGACATTAGATACTAATGAGTGAGGAAGAGAAGTTTGTGAAGAACAAGGCCTATGAGGCAGCTTTATAGGTGATAATGCTTTTGTTTTACTGGAATGCATTCAACAAGAATACATAAATATGATCTTTTATACCAGGCTTACTCTCTTAACTTAAAAATATTATTATGACAAACTTTATGAGGTAACTCATGATGCTGAAAGAAAAAAGGTTGCAACAGGATCATTTAACAGGAGACAGCTTGGTGAAACTAAGAATTAATTCTTCTTTTCTGATGGTCTCTGCTAGACTCTGGACCCTGTTTTCTACACTGACCTTGAAGAACAGTATCAAGTAACTACAGAGATCCCAAAAAAATGCAATGAAAACCTGAATTATAAGGAGTGATCCAAACCTCTGAATTTATTTATTTATGTGGGGCAGGGGAGAGAAGGCAAATTGAAGCAAGCACAGTACATAAGATATTCTACAAGCTGGCAGAGAGAGGGAGGAAGTAATTTATTTTCTGAAACCATGGGGGATAAGCAGGAACATGCAGTTTGCAAGATATCAAGCCAAGAAAGATACTATTAAACTTCTCTTTAAGGTATGAAATACTGTTGCTGTCTTTTGGAGTCTTCTCTAAGAGACTAGGCAAAAATCTCTCAAGAAAGATAAATACACCTGATCTGCAACAGTATACACCTGATGAGGTCCTGTTCAATCCCCAGATACACAGTGCTGGCTGTAGAAGAGAACTAGTGATATTTTTTCTTCCTCAAAAGCACAGCTAAAAAACATCTCATACTGCCTAACGTATGTATTTACAGTGAAATTTAATTCTTCTCTCCTTAAACAAAAAAAGAGTCAGTCATTACTACAAATTAGGAATCAATGAAAAACAGATTGGCAGCTTAAGATTTAATGATTCATGAAACAAGCAAGAAAAATTGAAGAGCTGATCTAATAAACTCAATGTCATGCTGCATTTCCACCATCCTTGCTACAGAATATGCCAAGTAGAAATTTAAAACGCTTCTTCCCTTTTGGTTACAATTTCCTAAGCCTGGTTTTCTATCCTGACCACAATACCATATGTGATCGCCTAATGACAATTACATCTGGCAGACAGACAGCCAACTCTAACTCAGTGGAAAATGGGATTAGCTTTATTAGCAGGCTCCTAAAAACCCAAGTATCTGTTTACTCCTCTACTTTAAAAAAGAGATTAAGAGTAATCTAATATGCGACGCTAATCACAGTACTTTTATTTAAAATTATGCTGAAAAGATGCAATGTTCTAGCAAATCCTGAAGTAGGAAAAAACACAATTCTTCTGCCTTCAGAGAACCTTTCAATTTCTTCCCTCAGCTAGGATTTACTGGACTTTACAGATCATGAAACACAGCTAATTTGATTAGGTCAAAAAAAAATAAATCAAAGTCAGTGATTTAGATTTGGTTTTATTTCATGCTGATCTATATTAATGCAACATGTGTGAGGCTTGCTCATTTAAACATATTGACAAAAAGAAATCTGGTTCTAAAACCACAGACAATAAGAAGGCCATTCCAAGTAATTTCTTGTGACAACCATCTTCCATCCCTAATGGAAAAATGCTTATAGATTACAGAAGCAACAGCAACTGCAGTTAACAGCAGATTTATTCTTTAGAATTACTAGTGAAGACAATTCTGCCCCCAGGATTTTTAGGGATGGGACAGAAAATATGACATTGTTGTTAAACAATAAAATTTAAATAGATAAATCCCCACAACCATCAATCCAGTATGGAGACAAACACAGACAAGCAAAACATGCACGTTCTGCTCCAACTCAACAGCAAAGTTCCATAATCTTTCAGCCCATCTATTAATTTACAAATAGATGGGAAGAACAAAACTTGGGAGAGGGGATGAAGAAAAGACAAAGATGATGACTCAGCAATATAATTCATTAAGATTAAAAATGCTTCGATCTACAACAAGTATTCCATACGTGCGTGGGGAGGGCCTTACATCTGGTATGCAACAAACAGGTAACAATTGCTTTATTCTTAGGAATGAAGGACAACGGAGAACTGTATTTTTACTTTTAAATAAATTCCAATTCACGTAAGCGTACCCACTTTAGTACTTTTACATGTTATTCCACAAAAGCTCTTCAACAAAGCAGTTTAGAGGTCAAATAAATATTATACTCACTGGTAATGTACCCACGATGGACCAAGGGTTTTCTTAAACTGAGTGAGTCCCACAATATCAATGTAAATGAGTTCTACAACTTTATCTCCCTGGGTGGGACAGCCAGATCTGTTACCTACAACCTTCTTCATAATCCTAAATGGAAAAAGAAGGAACATGGAAAAGTATTACTTTCAGATCAACCTTGAAATTCATGCTATATTACTTATACCAATAATTCACCTTTTCACAAAAGCCTTAGTTTTATCTCTTCCAAATCAGTAACTATGTAAAAACATTCAAATGCTAAAGATCCTCAGCATTTATTAAAGAGCTGCATATGCATCAGTAAAGAGCTAATTTCACTAAAAATCCCATCCACTTAAAAAAAATAATAATATGATCTGAATGTTTAAAAATAGTGTTCTGAAATGATTGGAAATAATTTCTTCTATTGGCAGCTTGATGGAATAAGAGCTCTCTACAAAATGATGCTGTCATGTTATAAAAAAAAATGAAAGCTACGGAAAAGGTGCATGTTCCCAACCTTAAAATAGCTGTATTATGCCTAATGCTGAACGTCTCATGCAAAGCAAGACAAAGATGAGTGGGGCAGCAATGTGACCTAACATAAGCAATTAACTACATCAAAAGTAATCTGTTTAAAGGATTAAAACCTCTATTTTAAAATCAGATACTGAGTGAAGAATAGTAAAAACTGAAGAAGAGGACACAGAATTAGGATAATCTGTAAAACTTCTTACTGCAGCTGGTTAAAGCACCTGGAATGTTAAAGAATAAGCTGCTTAGTCTGAATTTTACAGCATTCATTTATGAAGTCTCATGAGCCTGAAGCTACAATGAAAACACATTATCCTTTTATAGCACATATTTAGCTCATGAAAATAATCTTATTGTCTGTTTAGTGAATTACCACTTTCATTTTATGCTTCAAGAAATTATACACTTTGTTAATAGAAGCTTCAAGAGTTTACAATTTCCGATTTTTATTATTTTTTTTGTATTCCAGTTTCAAAATTGAAAGTAATCTCCTTACTCCTTGAGCTCTGCCAGAGAAGCTGAAATCCTGATGTCATGGCCCAGTAAGTAGAGAGACGTAATTAAATCACTCCACTGGACTAATTCACCAAGTGGGCCACCACTAAATGCATTCTCAGCAATCTTGAATCCAGATTCTTTCGTCAAAAGCCCCAGATGAACAAGAATCTGAAAAGAAAGGTTGTATGTTAGTTACCAACATTAAACATGCAACTAGCATACTTCACAGCATTTTCTCAAATTCCCACTATGGACACACACAAAAACCCAACCAAACAATGAAGCCAAACACACAAGAACAACAATCAACAACAACAACAACCTAACACCTCCACCCTAATTGGAGACCCTGTAAATAATTTAATTCTGTAATAGATCTCTGGAACAGTAATTGTAAGAATGTTGCTTTATTCTTTTGCACTATGATATGCCAGAAGACCAGTTACAAAACGCTTAAATCAGTGTTATTCACAAAACAACATGTAATTCTGCACAGAAAGTAAGTTGTGATTCAAATTAATTTCTTTTGTTTGAATAACCACTTATATTCTCAAGTAGGATATTCTTGCTTATGCAACAGGACAGTTCGGTCCAGGAAGGGTATGTTCTTTTGGATGAGCCATTAAGGAACTTGGAAAGATTGCGTAAGAATGACAGGATGCTTTATCAACCTTTTTTCTGCACTGCCACTGGAGGAGAGTTTTCTCTAAAGTTCCTTGAAATCTGTGCTTGCCTTTCTAATGGAGCACAACAGCTGAGTTCAAACACTTCACTACACATCTGGACTACTCTTTGAGTGTTGATACATATAGTGCCAAACATAAACCCCAAACACCAAAACCTTATCCTTCACTCTTTAAAAAAGAAGCAGCATTCATAAAAACATCTTGTTCTAATCTCTGCTCCCAGAAGAGAACTGGACACATTAAAATGAAATCACCATATGTTTGCAGACCTTAAAAAAGGTCTTTAAAAAGACCTTAAAGGACTTTTAAAAGCGAAGAATAAGCACTAGAGCATCCCATCAAAACTGCCTGTACAGGACAGTGCTGCTTTTGTTTATTTCTGAGTTTCTGTATTCTCAGATGTTACATTTCTTTAATAAAACAGGCTGCACTGCTGCTTGAAAGAAAAGCATTGCTCCTTGACAGAGAGTGAGCCTCCACAAGGACTGTGGTAAGTGACAAACATGAGAGCCACAATATGGAGCCCAGGTCTCCTGCAGGGACTGAGGATCGCAAGCAAGAAGCAGAGCCACAGACAGGCAGCCTTCTGAGGGGACAGGAACACAACTCTGACTGCCACTCAGGTTTGGCTCCAGTAAGCACAAGGCAGGAAGGGAAATTTCTGTGTTTAAGAGCTTCAGCTTTATCTTAACTAATTGAAGTAATTAAAAAAAATAATTAAAATAAAATAGACTTTTTGATTTCAAGAGTCTCACAGACTTTAACCTGGACTCACTATAAGTCAAAAGAGATCTGATTGAAAGTTGTGATCAACTTCAAGCCCACTCCAACCCAAACCAGAAAGATGCCACGTAAGATTTCAGTTGTGGACAAAGGAAATATACAACTGTTGTTTTCTACAACTATGTAAAACATTCCAGTGTAATCAGTCTGTGGTAAATTTATAGTTCATTTCTTTAAAACCTTCTGCATAACTTCTCTTTTATCCAAAATTAAAGATGTTAAAAAACTTATTCAAAGACTGACTTACTGGATGTATACAAACACAAATCCATTTTACAAATAATTCCAAACAACAAAATACTCATTGAAAAGAGACAAATGTACGAACATGAGCCTTTTACTCATATTTGGTATTCCTGCTCCAAAGTTACTTTTGGAAAATTTAGCTTAAGTAAGGCAAATGTTTGCAAGTGGCAAGTGCTAAAAAAATGTTTTAACTTACCTTCTTTCGTTTTCTCTTCTCCAAATTTTGCTTTTCTGCAAGTGATTTAATTGCTTCAATCCAGGTATCAGCCATTCGTCTGATGCGTAACATCATCCACCTGAATTCCTCATGCCGTGACATCATTTTGTAGAGAGGATCAAAGTTGATACGAATTTCAGCCTTCAATTAAGTCATTAAAACAAACAAAAAAAACAATGTTATTGTGTGTACCTTTCAGAAGTGATGAAACTACACAAACATGAATTGTTCTTTACATTATTTGGTGTAAAAAATAAAATAAAAGCAAACAAAAAAGGATAATGCTTCTTATGCTAAAGTCAAGATTTTACTTTGCAATTACCTTAGAAGAGGTTGTAGCAAGGTGGGAATTGGGCTCCTCCCATGTCCATTTAAATGGACATTTCTAAGCCATATAAATTATGGTTATTTTTGTTAGTAGTACTTATTAGCACTGGAGTATATTTGCAATGTTTCACCATGTATTTATTTCCGCAGTACAAGATTTAGTTTTGTTCATGTGTTTGCAAAGGAGGCTAAAAGTATCTCTAGGACACAATACAAATTCAGAAAATTACACTGAGGATTCAGATATCATCATGAATCTTCAAAATACAAGGAAGGCTCTTACAATAACATTAAGGCAGAAACATTGCTACAGTATTCCTTTAAAAAGAAATATTCATTTGAAAGCCAGACCGATGCAAAACAATTGGTTTTACAAAGTATGACATTCTACACCAAAATTCTATAGGCGATGTTCATTTGCAGCCCAATAATTATCTTAAAATACCTAAGTGCTACATAATTAGGCTGTAACAGTTTAAAAACTCTACTGCATACTGAGTTATTTCTCAAGGAAAAAATCAAAACCTTACAAACCTGAAATGTACATAGGCCTCTTTTGTTACAGCATTGTTTTATATAAAGCCCAGATTTATAGGATAATAAAAATAGATAGTTTCACATATGGTCACTTAATACTGGGGAACAGTCTATAGCTTTGCAAATTTTCTCAGTATCTCTGTACAACGCTACATAAACTAGAACACTTGAATGTTTTTAATGGAAATCTGCCACCAAGACTGCAGTATGACTTGAGAAAATATGTGATGAGCTACATATACACAGTCAAGGAAGCTGCCCTTCAGTTTTGAGGAGCTGAGGAATAACAATAGTAAATTCTAGTCTTACTAGCATTTATGTGGCACAGGCTTCCAGGGTCTTTTGAGTGAACAATTACTGAACACCCATGTTTTAATGTTTTTCTTACCACTGTTTTTTGATCGGTTTCTTCATTAGGATTTTTTGCTCTCCAAGGTAAACGAGGACACCAATTTTCAACCTGCAAAACAATCAAATTAAAACAAACAATTCTATTTTACTTTCAGCTCCTCTACCAAACTCTGACTGCCTTTATGTTCCACTTTCCTATGGTTTGAATACAACATCAGCTGATTAGTAAGTCACTGCATGGCAAAACCTGCCTTCTAAGAGAAGCTTAAGAAGACTTTTTGCAATTCAATTCTACTTTAACCTTGCAAATTTGCAACTAAAAGTAGCATTTAGATATTCATTCATGATAATGAATACATAACAGAAAACCCTTTCAAGTCAGAGGTCAGCTGCTAAATGCTTTTTCTGAGCAGGTCCTAAATTATTTTCAAAAAGCACTGAGTTTTCTGTGCTTCTAGACCTTATAAAATACGTATTCTATATATACACATTTCCCATCTGCCTAGGATATCTCTATAAAAAGACTGAGAAAAAACAAGGATCAGAATTCTACCTTGTAGAAATCTAGACAAAAAATTGAAAGAAAGATGACTTCACAAAAAATCTTACTTGATAAGTAATAGGATTTTAACTTAGGTAACGGTATCCGCAAGTACTAGTAGCCATAATTCTGAGAGAAACAATCCATGCAAATACAGTACTACCACTGTCTACTAGAAAAACAACGGCTAGGAGGTAAGGAAGAAACAGCAAATGGACACAAGTCACTGAAACTGCCTGCGCTTTCCATAGGAATCTCACTTGTCCTGTGGAATCTGTACAACCCACATCAAATAATCAGCCCATTCAGTGTTGTGAAGGAATTTCACTGTTGGAGGCAAACCACAAAAGCACAACAGGAACAGAACTGTATTGCAAAAAGGGAGGGTCCCTCCAGTCACAGACCTGTAAGCCTGAAGCATTAGAGATTGATACCTTAAGACTGAACGATTGCCTAGAAAACCAATCACATGAAAATAATAAATTAACAAATATCACAACCTCATTAAAAAGAAGAAACGTATCGAGCGTAGTTTTCTTTGACAAATTATATAAAAGCCTTAATTTGAATGCTATGAATTCATCTACCCAACATACTTAATGCAATGTTTGAAAGCCACGACATGAACAACCTTGTTTGAAATACCTGATTATTCATTATCTCCAGCTCTGGAAGGATACTAGAAATTGTAGCAATTAACAGTCCTAACTTTAGCTGTGGAATCGCTACTAGAAAACAGTTGTATTAAAAACTGTGCGCAGTCTCAATTTCTCTCTTCTCCTGTCATGGCTTTGTCTGGGACAGAGTTAATTTTCTTCACAGAGGCTCACCCAGTGCTGTGTTTTGAATTTTTGATGAAAATAGCAGTGATAACACAGCGGTGTTTCAGCTGCTGCAGAGCAGGGCTCACCCAGAGCCAAGGACTGCTCAGCTCCTGGGGCTGCCCTGCCAGCCAGGGGCTGGGAAGGGACACAGCCAGGACAGCTGGGCCAGGCTGCCCAAAGGGATGTCCCGCACCATGGGGCATCATGCTGAACAATACAGTACCTTTGTGCTTTTAGTAATATTCCATTTTCCTTCTAACCTAAATCAAAATGCTGCATTTCAGCTCAGGGATGAACATTGCAGGAGTAGACTCAAGGATATATCACAACTGGTCTAGCATTCATTTTTTCCATATTGGCGTTTAGTCAATTCCTCTTTTCGTTTGAAAACAGTAACAAAAAAACAACTACAAAAAAAAACATAACTTGGCTCACCAGAAGATTTTTAAACACATACTCTTCGAAGCATTCTGGTTGTCTCGTTATTTTCAGGAGTGGTAAATGCAGTAGGAAGAACGCAGAGGCATTCTCTTACAGAAAAAGGAGAGGATTTGCACATTTTGCTAAGCCAGTGGCTCACAAAGTGAGAGCTGTTAGATGTGGGGTAATAATGAACAGGAGCACCCAGAAAGCAAAGTTGAAGACTAAAAATGTGATGTACAGGAGGAGGGGAAAGAAGATAATCACTGTATTAGCTTAATCTACTGACTCGTGGGGAAGTGGGGTTGGAGAAGCAAAGCACAACTGACACACTCACCAAGCCAGGTGTAACCTAGCAGTGAATTCCAGGTAGTTTTGAGCAATAACCAGCAAAGGCACACACGCCTCCAGGAAGAAAACATTATGATGACCAAAACAGCCAAAATGCTGTTGTGTTGATCAAAACAAACGTGAATTTTGCAGGCAATTAAAGAAAGAACTGGAATTACGATGTAGTGGTTCAAAGAGAAAGTGAGAGGAAAATCAGAAGGTGATCAGAGCCACGGCAGGGCTCAACACACACTGCAGCTTACTCAGAAGTTACTTTCAGAACACGGCGATACCATCACAGACACAGAATGAAGAAAGCAGAAGTGAAAAGCTATAGTAGAGAAGCCCACGCACGCTGTAATACCTGTGCTTATAAAGGTGCCTATCACACAAGAAATATCACACTTCTAACGAAGACGAGGTTTTCAGGGGGAACAGAGAGATTTCTCTGTTTCAGGTTCTTGCTTCCCCGCTCAGTGCGAGCAACAGATGATCAATGATTTATGCTCTTCGGCAGCAGAGAGGGATTTCAGCCTAGGCAACTACACAAGTTATCTAAAACTTGAGAGGCTTTGTCAAGTTACTGGAAAGGGAAACAATAGCACTGACAGGCTTCGACTGCAGAATGTAACAGCCTGTTGATGTGATGTTACCTACACAAGAACTATCAGGCTGCTAAATTTTAATTGCAGCTTTCCTCAGGAAACACAACGATTGTATTTTCCTATGCATTTCAAGTAAAAAGCCTCCGGTTAGCCATGGTTTTGGATGGCAGCAGCCTTCCAGTAGCTGCAGGGGCCTCCAGGAAAGCTGGGGAGGGACTCTTTGTCAGGGATGTAGTGATGGGACAAAGGGTAATGACTTTGAATTGAAAGAGGGGAGATTTAGATCAGCCATTAGGAAGATGTTCTTGAAGGTTGGTGGGGCACTGGCACAGGTTGCCCAGGGTTCACAGAGAATAGCACAAGGATTCCTCTCACTCAAAATGAAACCTCAAAGGGTTCAGTAATTTCCTTGGTTGCCTTGTGTGACCAAATACGGTCTGGAGCAGACAGTCACTGTGCTCAGCAGTTCTGCGCAAGCCCCACAGTTGCTCGTCTCAGGTTCAGCCCAGTAACCACTGCCAAGCCAACTTCTCCGAAAACAAAGGGAGGTGCTCTGAGCATCCTTCCGCATTTCAGTGACTATGAAATGATCTCTCAGAAATTGTGTTTTACCTCTTGGAGCAGCAACCTCCAACTATAAATGTGGATGAAAACCATTCAGATTGGTTTGAGTGAAGGCCTTTAATCTCCTTAGTCTTATAGCCAAGCACCAACAGTAATGCCTGCTCAGGGAAAAGACCTGATGCTTGGAGCTTCCTTCTCTCCCATTGCTCTCACGGTGCCCAGAAGAAGTTTTCCTATGGGACCCATCAGCTTTTGTTGAAGCTATGAGGGATGAGACAGCAACGTGCTGGGGAAACATAAGGGGTTGAATTAAGGACTTGTGTTGCAAAACATCTTCTGGAAGCTGCTGCAGTGGGACATGAAAAAAAATACTGCCTTGGTTAATTTTAGACTGTACCACCTAACTAATGAAAAAAAGTGTGCAGGAAATGCAACAGCACAGAAGTGTACCTTGTCCTGGGCCAGCAATCTTTATGATCATGTGGCAGATACAACAGAAAAAATCCATGTGGATACACATACATACACACATATACATGATTATAAATAGCAAGACTACACAGAATGTGCATAAGGCTGCAGTATGGAGTTACAAACATGGTATTGTTGCTTGCTGTTACAGATGTTTTCCTTGTCATGGGAAATGATGACAAATGATTACTTTATCACTAAAGCGTGTCTAGATGAAATCTGTCAGAAATGTACAAACACTGCAGCTTTGTGTTTGTTTAGCTACAGATAACCACATGGCCAAAAGCCACAAGTCTGAACAAAAGGAAGGAGGGCAGCAGTATTTGTTCAGATCTTGCCTTTCAACTTGTTTATGCATTTTACTTGATCATTTAAGAAAAAAAAATACATAAACTAATCCCTGAAGAAGGAACTGGGACTTCTCTCTGTGCTTTCCAGGACAGCCTTACTCTCCCTGGGTTAGCATCGGTTCTTCCTCTAGCTTCTTCTCTCCATAGCAACTGAGTGCTCTGCTGTTCTGCATGATTGGGCAGGAAGGATGTGATAAAGCCCAGAACAGCAGTTACAGGAGATTGTTGGGAAGCAGCAAGTGCAGATTTGAAGACTGCCCATTTTTTGGATGAGTGATACAAATGCTAAGCTGTTTTTCAGAGCAGACTATATTTATCTTCTCCTGTCATATTTCTGACTAAGAACAGCTGTGCCTCCTGTAACTAGCATTGAATTCAATGCAAATCAAATGCACTGGGTAGCCTTTGATCATGCTCAAGAGACTAAGTCCACCTGAGAAGCCTAGCCTCTCCTGCCTGGTTCTGAATCACAGTAGACAGAGCGCTGTCTACAGCATATGTAGGTTGTACATTGGTTGTAACCCAACCTCTGTAAGGTTGGGTTACAGGCTACTTTAGAAGCCCCAAATTGCTACACAGTTCCTGATATTAGTGGAAAGTGCTCTGAACTGCTTAAACTGAACTATCGAGTTAACATGAAAAAAAGAACAAAACAAACCCCAAACAAACCTAGGCAATCAGAAAAGTATCTCAGAGGCTTTGCAGCTTTCATCTGTTCCAATAATTCTTCCTCGGAAATACAATGAAACTGAGGAGATGTCAGACTTGCAGTGCTCAGCTATATTACAGAGCACGGACCTTGATTACACTCCTAAAAAGCTGGCAAGCGTCTGTAGCACAGGCCACTCTGAGCATTTCCAAACTGAATGCAAGTGTACTCTGCCAGAGGCTCTCCACATCCCCAACTTCAGGAGGTCCTTTATATTTTCACAGAGAGCACTAGTGGGAGTTGGACAAAGCAGGAGCTGAAGGATACTCGCTGAACACCTGGCAGTAACTTCATTTTGGACTCTTCTGAAGGAAAGGTGCAGCACGTCTACAGGGAAACTAAAGCGCGTTTGCACTTTGGGTGAGCGGAGTTATTGCTCAGTGTAATTCAATCCACGGCGAAGTGCTGCTATTAACAATCTTCTGTCAATAAGAGCAGGAAACAAACAACGCTGCAGTACGTGGTGAAAAACTGCATCTTGAAATTTATTGGACAGTACGCAGGTAGGCAGAGAAGATAACTCAATGTTCACTTAGAAAACCCATTTAGGCATTTGAGACAAATGAAATGCTACCTTTGAGAAGGTGACTTTCTCCGCTCCTCCAGAAGCCGTAACATCTACATTTTGTTTAGCATTTGCTCAGTGATACATAATCATTTTGAAGATGGGACACAAGCTGTGGTGTGTAAGATGACTGCCAGCTTGTTCAGTGAAATTGAGAAGCACATGCAGGTAGTGTTGGGAGTTTGTTTCCACGGGCAATCCCAAACAGTCTCTTATCTAGCTTCAGTAACATGTGCTCAATTTTATCCCTCTCTTACACTGGCATCCTCCAACAAGACAGAAAAATAATAATCCTTTTTTAAAAAAGTGCCCAAGGTAGAAAAGATAGCTGAGCTCCAATCTCCCAAATCCAGGCTGATTTGGGGACAAAGTACTGAATATCATCAGCATTTCAATTTCTTAGGAACTGCAGAAGTTCAGTTCAAGCTTTTTGCTAATTTACATTTCAGACAAGAATGCTATTTTAGTCTTTTTTTTTTTTTTTTTTTAAGTAATGCTTTAGTATTTAAGGAAGTTGGTGTAATGTTACGTTACACTGAAGAAGTGGAAATCGCTAACTCACCTCATTGTTAGAGATTATCTAACACATGCAGCAGCAGTTGGGGAAATGGGACTTCCACACAGAAGCTAGTAAACTGCAGTAAACTAGCAAAACCACAAGGATTTAAGGAACCTGCATAACTGTAATTACCAGATGTTTTCACTATTTCACTAAAACATGCCTTAGACTACAGCCTGCATTCTGGGAACAAGTCCACATTGAAAATCACCTTTGGTCTGTATTGTTCTGCTCCACCCCTTCACAGCATAAAGAATAATATTACTGTAAAAAAAAAAAAAAAAAAAAAGCGTTGGTTCTATGAAGTCTAGAGAGCTAAAAATAAGAATTCTCTCCAGTGGTATACTAGGAAACACAAAAGCTACAGAAGTTTCAAAGACTGGTTGCTGAAACAGCTTTTTACTCTTTTGAAGTGTTGGATCCACTTTGAAAAAGAACACCAAACACTGCACTTGCACCTGAAAGGTGAGTTTGGGATCCAAAGCCTGGAATCTTCATGATAGCTGCCCAGCTCCTGCCTCAAATCTCAAGGGAGCACAAAAGAGCAAAACAGAGAGAGCTTCCCTGGGCTGCAGGAACTTGCACCACAGCCACCAGCTGACCAGCAGGCATAGCAGCAGTCCTGCTCCTGGGTGGCAGGCAGTCCTCTGAGGACACAAATGTCTAAATGAAGGAAAGGAGCAATAAGATCCCTCCACCTTTTGTTGTTATTAAGCTGGGAAACTGTGCCAAATTTATTTTTTAGAAGATATTTGCTCAAGTTAAATTCATAAGCTGCAAACTGACATTTTGCAGTGAAGCATGTTCTTGTACTGTCCAGAAATTCATTCTGACATATTTCTCACCAGAAGCAATGCCAACCATCAACCAGTGTGGCAATGACATAGTGTTAACCAACTGGCTTTTTTCATAACTAAATAAGGTTAGAAGGGAAACCTCTTCTCAATGGGTAAGTTTGTATCACAGTTAAAAGGATATCATGCTGCAATTATTCAGAAATCTTAGTTAGCTTAACTTCCTTTTCAACTTTTGCAATTTCTAATCCCTGCCTTGCTCTTTCCTTCCAGAAAACACAAGTCTGGTTTTGCTATTCAGGATATTTGTTTCTCCTCCAGTCTTTCAAAGGCTCCAGCACAATTAGAGTACTGCACGGTTGTGCATCGTCCACCAGGAGTGACCTGGTGCCTCCAGCAAGGCAGCTGGTTAGAAGTGCAAAATCCTTGCAGCTTTACCTGCAAGTCTGTACAGGATAGAGCTTTAAATAATAAAAGAAACTAAACCTGAATGCCTTGGACAGCTTCTTGCTTTCCCTCTGCTGCCATGCTCGCCTCCCAGTCTGCTCAAGCAGCCAAGACACCAGAAGAGAAGAGGAGAAGAGCTGTTGAGCTCGCTGTTGATGACTTGTACTCCTATGGGAGCGCCGTCAAAAGCAAACCAGAGGAGGCAGAGCTGCTAATACTTGCATTTGTGCAGGCTCTGCAGAAAAGACAACTTGGATTTTCACTGTGCTGTTTCTGTTTTGCAGATACACGGTGACAACATAACCAGGGTGTAGGACAGTTTTATTCCTAGCTGTGTTTTTAAGGCTTTGCATAAACCATGGGCAAATTACAGTGTCTCTGTGGTTCTGACCCATATTACACAATGAAAAGTAACATTCTGGGCTCCTCTGTTTATAGGTTTGAAATCACTTTACTAGAGAGAGGTGAGTTAAACATATAACATCCTAATAGAATTGCTTTAGAAGATAAAATCAGATCCCGAAAAAGTATGAAAGAGCACATGTGCTTGTCACACTAGATTGTAGAAGTTATTTTAAGAGCAAAAGTAGACATATAAAGATAATCAAAGGGCTACTGCACCTCTCCTATGAAGACAAGCTGAGGGCATTGGGGTTGTTCAGCCTGGAGAAGTCCCCAGGCAGACCTTACAGCAGCCTTCCTGTACCTAAAGGCAGCTACAGGGAAGCTGGGGAGGGCCTCTTTGTCAGGGGCCCCTACGATGAAACTTTAAACTGAAAGAGTGGAGTAGATATAAGGAAGAAATTCTTCTCTATAAGGGTGGTGAGGCCCTGGACCAGGCTGCCCAGAAAAGCTGTGGCTGCCCCATCCCTGGCAGTATCCAAGACCAGGCTGGATGGGGCTTTGGGCAGCCTTGGCTGGTGGGAGGTGTCGCTATTCAGGGCAGGGGGATGGAACTGGATGGGCTTTAAGTTCCCTTCCAACCCCAACCATTCTGTGATTCTACACGTAATTTAATATTGCCTTTTCAAACAGAAGATGTATACGCAACTATTTTATTCCTAGATAGTTACCTTGAAGTGAAAAAAAAATCTTAACAGTAATAACCTGCCAGAACCCTAACAGAGTTTGATGTTTTAAACCAGCGGTTTTTACTTGAGAGCTCTGTAGGCACATTTATCATTCAGCTGTGCAACCATACTATAAACTGTCAACTCTTCATCCCTGTCCACTTTGACAAATTACTCTTGCAGTAGCATTTCCAGTTATCCTTAGCAGCCAACACACCTCATAAATCCACATCATTGTAGTGTTATTAGAATTTCATTTCATGCTTGCATTCGCAAACATTTAAGCTTTCAACCTCTGCTGCTGGGCATTAATCATGGAATTAATCATAGGATTAAGAATGCCAAATTTAAACTCAAGGTTAATAACATGCTCAACCAATATTAGTTTTACATTCTGCCATGGGGACAAAACTTCCAAAAAATATGTAAGGCCTTAGTCTGAAGTTCCCAAATATACCCACAGACAACGGTGCTAACTGTACCTTTGTTCCATCAGGCAACAAGTTGCCCAAATTCTACGTTTCTTCCTAAAGAAAAAAATCAACTTCCTGCACCCTTGTAAAAAACACCCATTTGCCCTCTTGTTAAGTGACACAAGCCTTACACTGGAAAAACATCTCCTTTAATGTATCTGTTACCTTGGCTTAAATTTTAAGAGAAATACTACTAAACTTCCAAAATATTACAGGTAGCAGAGCAGACTGTAAGGACAGAAACATGGAAAAGGCCTTACAACTATGATATTTGTAAAAGTATTTGATACATTCTTATGCACACAGTAGGCAGTTTATGCAATTTAAAAATTATTTCGAATAGACTAGCTTATTTCACAGTATTCTGAGAACTCAAGCAGAATGAATCCTCTTACACCATTTAACAATTACGACATACATTTCATCCACTAGCAAAATAAAAAGAATTTTCTCATACTGTAAGCTGTAAACTTAAAAGCAAAAGGTCAACAACTCATAGAATAACAACTGAACTGTCATTTATTCATATATTTTTTTTATCCAGAAGGTTTAATGTTTACTGACTAAATGATACAATATTTAATGCTATAAAGTAATACAGTTCTGCCTTGAGTAGTTTTAAGTGGTAACTTTTCCCTGCTCCTGAAAGTTTGATTCAAAATTTCCCTAAAAGCCTTGAAGCTTTAGCGGAACAAAATAATTTAAGTACAACTTCTGCTTCTGTAACCAAGTTCCAGGTGCAAATCAGAAGGCCCTTATACTAGTTTCTGTAGGCTCAGCAGTTCATTTGAGGAAGGTACTATCTACTTGGCACTGTTTATGAGTATAACACAATGTGGTCCTGATCCAAGACTGCAGGTCCTACCTGTTGCAGCTGACTAGCTACCACATGCAATAAAAAGTGAGGAAAGAAGGGTTGGGGCCAGTAGGAATCCACAACTGGCACTACACCTTCATAAACTTCATCGGTGTGTGAAGGACCAAGTGATTGTGTGCCTACAATGACATCTTCCTACATGCACTGTTATGTTCTCAATAAAGATACACTACACTAAATAGCATTTCACTAACGAGGAATAGTATCTGATAAGGAACCTAACAAAAATGTCCTAACAACCTAACAAAAATGTCCACCAGTGCTGGTCACTCTTTAAGCGATGCCTCCTAGAAGCACAAGATCAGGCAATTCCAAAATATCGCAAGTCAGGCAGGCGGGGAAGGAGGCCGGCGTGGCTGACCAGGAATGTTCTAATGGAGATTAGGCGGAAACAGAGAGTGTTTCGCTACTGGAAGGAGGGCCAGGCGTCATGGAAAGAATACAGGGATGCTGTTCGTGTTTGTAGGGAGAAAGTTCGAGTGGCCAAAGCACAGCTAGAGTTGAAGCTGGCTGTGTCTGTGAGAGAAAATAAAAAGGTTTTTTTTAGATATGTAAATGGAAAAAGGAGAACTAAAGAATACATAGGGCCGCTCCTTGATAGGGAAGGTCTCCTCACAGACGATGACGTAGGCAAAGCAGAGACGCTTAACGCCTTCTTTGCCTCTGTCTTCAATGCCGATGATGGGCTTCGGGACCGAGGGTGCCCTGAGCTGGAGGACCGGGACGGTGAGGATGACAAACTCCCAACTGACCCTGAACGTGTGCGGGATTTGCTACTCCACCTGGATCCCTACAAGTCCATGGGTCCGGATGGGATTCATCCCCGGGTGCTGAAAGAGCTGGCGGATGTCATCGCGGAACCTCTTTCAATTATTTTTCAACGATCCTGGGAATTTGGAGAGGTCCCGGTAGACTGGAAGCTGGCAAATGTTGTGCCAATTTTCAAGAAGGGTCAGAAAGAAGACCCTAGCAATTACAGGCCTGTCAGTCTCACGTCAGTGCCTGGTAAAATCATGGAGAAGTTGGTTCTCGGACTTATTGAGGCGCACCTGGGGGACAGAGCAGTCATTGGTCCCAGCCAGCATGGGTTTGTGAAGGGTAGGTCCTGCCTAACTAACCTGATTTCCTTTTATGATAAGATCACCCGTATGGTGGACCAAGGGAAACCAGCTGATGTGATTTTTTTGGACTTCAGCAAGGCTTTTGACACGGTTTCCCATAGGATCCTACTGGACAAAATGTCCACCATACAGCTAAATAAAAACATCATACGATGGGTGAGCAATTGGCTAACGGGCAGGGCCCAAAGGGTTATGGTAAATGGGGCTGCGTCAGGCTGGCGGGCGGTCACCAGTGGGGTCCCTCAAGGCTCCATTTTAGGGCCGGTACTTTTCAATATTTTTATAAACGATCTGGATGTAGGAATAGAGGGTATTTTGAGCAAGTTTGCTGATGACACCAAACTTGGAGGAGTTGTGGACTCAAATGAGGGCGTAAAGGCCTTACAGAGGGATCTGGACAGGTTGGAGAGCTGGGCGATCACCAACCGCATGAAGTTCAATAAGAGCAAGTGCCGGGTCCTGCACCTGGGACGGGGAAACCCTGGCTGCATGTACAGACTGGGCGATGAGACGCTGGAGAGCAGCCTAGAAGAGAGGGATCTGGGGGTCGTGGTAGACAGCAAGTTGAATATGAGCCAGCAGTGTGCCCTGGCAGCCAGGAGGGCCAACCGTGTCCTGGGGTGCATCAAGCATGGCATCGCTAGTAGGTCAAGGGAGGTGATTGTCCCGCTCTACTCTGCGCTGGTGCGGCCTCACCTCGAGTACTGTGTGCAGTTCTGGGCACCACAGTATAAAAAGGACATGAAACTGTTGGAAAGTGTCCAGAGGAGGGCTACGAAGATGGTGAAAGGCCTGGAGGGGAAGACGTACGAGGAACGGCTGAGGTCACTGGGCCTGTTCAGCCTGGAGAAGAGGAGACTGAGGGGAGACCTCATCACAGTCTACAACTTCCTCGTAAGGGGGTGTCGAGAGGCAGGAGACCTTTTCTCCATTAACACCAGTGACAGGACCCGCGGGAACGGGGTTAAGCTGAGGCAGGGGAAATTTAGGCTGGACGTCAGGAGGGGGTTCTTCACAGAGAGGGTGGTTGCACACTGGAACAGGCTCCCCAGGGAAGTGGTCACTGCACCGAGCCTGGCTGAATTTAAGAAGAGATTGGACTGTGCACTTAGTCACATGGTCTGAACTTTTGGGTAGACCTGTGCGGTGTCAAGAGTTGGACTTGATGATCCTTAAGGGTCCCTTCCAACTCAGGATATTCTATGATTCTATGATTCTATGAAAAATTCTCAAAAGTTATTTTATAAAAAGATTCTGTACTTAACATTCTTTACATATCACTACACTTTAAAAATGGATCCCCTTCTCGAAGGCAAAAGAAAGTTGTTTTTGTCAACACAGGAGTATTTCACAAACAGCCTTCCTGGCAAGCTGAGGCACATTGTTTTAGAGTGGGAGAACACAGTACTGTAACTGATGCACATAAGAAGCGGTTATCTGTATAACCACGAGGTACATCTGCATTCTGAAATATACGACATCAGGAGCAAGAGCTACTCACATTTTGTCACAGGGATGAGCTGAAAGATCACTTATGAAAAAACTAACAGCATCAACTTAGATTTCAAAGCTGATGATCAAACAGAAGTTTGTCACAGAAAATACTGTGACTCAACAGGAACACAAAATAATAAATTTGTCATTTAAGAATACCAGATTCTCACATTCAGTTGACAGGTATTCTCATTTTTAAGATACATTTGCATTAGAGACATGAAGCACCAGCTGGCTGACGATATACTACTGCACTAATAGAAATCCACTAAGGCTACAACAATCTTTTAGTAGAAACTTCGATCAGCTTCAGATGATTACGAAACCGTACCTTCAGCTTTTTTGAAAAATAACAGGATAAATAACACAGTCATACTGGATCTTTTCCTACACCAGCTTTATAGCCCATAAATAAATCAACACTAAGTGCTAGCAATGTAGTGAGTCAAATTTGTGATAAAACCCAGCATTTTTTATTTCTTCAGATGTGTGTTTTGGACACGCATTTAACTACTAATGCTGCCTAAAGCAGTGCCCTGAAAAGTTCAGCTACAGCAAGCTGAGTAACTGAACAGAATCTGCTTTCATTATAACTGAGTTACTCATATAACAGACTTACTGTTTTCATCTCTGATACAGAATTTAAAAACCCAGCCCTTCCTCCTGGAATCCTGCAGAAACTGTGTAATTAAAATCAGTTCACAGTTCTGTAACCGCACTGGCTCTCTCAGTTCTGTACAACTGGGAAGCCACTAGGCATCAAAACTTCTACCCAAGTCAATTGCCGTAAATAATCAGAATTTTACTATTAAGAAAGGGGTCAAGTCATCAAATACATTTGACTATTTCTGGCATACACACCACCAACTAGTGACAGAGGTCACAGTGAGTCTTGTTTGCCATAATTTCTTCTTGGAAAACAAGCATTGCTCAGGAAATGAAAGATCCATGGAAAAAAAAAACAACCTACAAAAACACCAGGGCAAGCACCTTATTCAGCTGTGTGCAAAACTGGGCTTTAAGCAGGAAGTGACCATGCTTCCTAGGAGGATGTACTACCGCATACCACTTTCTAAATTTCACACTCCAAACACCTCCCCCTAAAATTCCTATCTACTGCTACCTTAGGAACTACATAGAAGACAACATCAAGCATTCAGAGGCAAGGATCTATGACTGAACTTCACACTTCAGTTTTATAGGGTATCTTGTGTGGACTCACTGAGCAGTTGCTGTTTACATCACTTCAATTACAAACATTTGAATTCTCCAATGCTAGAAACACCTGGTAGACTGAAGAAAAATAGCAAAACACTTCTCCAAAAATCTGTTTTATTGTTTTCCTTTCTAGAATTTTTCTGAAGAAAGCTATTTGTTTTGAAAAATGTTTACAAACAGTTACCAAAAGCTAATGAGGCACTATGATATTCCCCTTATGCAGATAAAAAGATTACTGACCTCACTGAGGTAAATAAAAAAGGAGCACGTGGACCCATCTACACCATAACTTGCATAACAGGGATCCGATCGCCACATATCTTTCATCCACTGAAACAGAACAAGAACAGGGTTATGTTTAAGCCTCACAGAATCTCTCTGAAACATACCATTTCATACTGAAGTCACGAATAACAAAGGAAAGCTGCAAGCCACTATATCCAAACTGATAAAAACCACAAATAACTGAAAGAGTTCTATGAATATTTTGCAGCAGACTGCATCTCGGCATTCAACTACAGTGGGGAAGGAACTACATATAAGGCGTGGGTACAGTTTGCACAAACTGTAAGCAAGGCAAGCAGAGGCAAATACCAAAAGGAGAATATAATCAGGATTCATACACATGGGTGTGGCTGGAACTGACTTTCATTGCGCCGTTACACACGCTCTGCAAATTAACTGGTCATTTTAGTTACCAAGACAGTAATCTGACTCTGCCAAGAACATACCAATTCTGCAGAAGTAAATAATTCATTTAACTTCTTATTTTAACATAGAAATGATGTATTTCATAGCCACCACACAGCCCATTTGTCAAAATGGATCAGAACAAATTTATATACAATCATATTTATTTTAAATACTATAGTGTAAGAATTTTATTTTAAGAAAAAAAGGTAAGGAAATTTCATGTACACTTTGCCAGCTACACTTTCAGAAATAAATCCTAGCATTTGATAATCATATGAAAGTACTCAACAATTGTTCATACATATGAAGTATGAACAAGCATCTTGCTGAAAGAGAGGGAGGGCTGGAGTGAGGTGCACACAAAATCCCAACCCTGGGTGGGGAGATGTCCAATGACTCACTATGGGGGAAGAAAACAGACAGGACTTTTTAAAAACGAGAAGGTATCTAAATAACAAAACAGCATTCAAAGAGTAATTTCATTAAATAATGTGGCATTTTAATATAACATGGCATTTTATGTCTTTCTTAATAGGATGACCCTTTGTTTCTCTGCAGGAGTATTAAAGGGTAAGGTGAGTTTTGTAGTGACACCTGCTCCTAAATACCCTCTTTTTTGACCCAGTTGCTCTTGTATTACAACACTGAATAGTGACTTCTTGCAACATACGTTCAGGTTTTAACAAAACACACATAATAAGATTAAGAACAGTTCACAGTTACCTTTATTTTCCCTTCACAGTGAGGAAAACCATCCATAGGAGGCAATTCACACTGTTCTTGGGCTCCATTTATGAGATCTAAAGAGAAACAGAGACCATAACTGAATTTTGTTTTACAGTTCTGACAGATAGCCTAATGAATCCTTCCTTTTATTTTTATGAATCCACATCCAGACTGACTGAAGAGTCCCACTGTGTAACATTTGTTATATCATTAAAACTCAGTGTGCTCTTTTTTGATTATAGAAAAAGGTTACATAGCTTTCAACTTTGACTTGCAGTAAGCGCTGAATTATACAACGCAATCTATGAAGACTTAAATAAAAATTAAGCTAACCCATACTGAAAATAATAAAAATCAAAACAGCTTCCTAATGAAAGCATGCTTAAAGCTACTAAACTGCAATAATTTGTTTATAATTGCCAAACACTTGTAAGGTGTACATTACTCTAGACGTGAACTCAAGATTTTTCCGATTCTGTTATCATTTCATAAAATACTCGATCAGCAGGCTTGGCACCAGATACTTGACCCAATTAAATACTGTGATATGATCTAAATTTACAACTAACACTGCAACATAAAAAATATTATGGTCTCCTAATGCACATACATTTAACTATTTTAATACCTTGTAATTCTCAGTTTTTGCAGCATGTTAAAGAATATGACAGATCAACTCTTTTAGACCATAAACCAAGGAAAAATGAGCAGTATTTAAAGACATTATCACACCAGTTCCAGGATGGGACTTTCTACTAAGAACCCACTAACACAGGCCTTTGAGGAAAGAAAAATGATTAATGTGGTGGAGAGATTCTCACCAGAGTCAGCGGAGGATAAGTTTTTTAATTTAGCTAGTTCCTCCCGGAGTTATCTAAATTACACCTGCATCATTTCTGGCTTTTCCCATGGACTAGAACCAAGATCATTAAAGCCAACCATCCATCAACATAGGAACACTTCACACCATGGCATTTTTGTAGTTATATTGCACAACCTCACCCTGAATATGCTAATTAGAAATCTCAGTTAAAAAAATAAAAAAGGCTGCAGCATTAGGATAGAGTATGGCCAAAATCCATGGAAAAAAAGCTAGGGTACTTGTGGTTTTGCTGTATAATAAAAAAAGCTTTTTCCTGATTTATCTGAATATTTTGCGTTTTATTTAGTTTTTTTTGAAATAGTTTATTTTAAAGATAAAGCTTGAAATGCAAGTGAAGTGTTACAAAATGGATTGGATGGGGAAAGAAGAATTATGCCTGGAAGAAGATGTATTTGGCAGTCTCAGCAGCAGCAGCAATTTGACAAACCGAGCTGTACCGCCACCGACAACAACGCTGGAGCTAAGCAGTTTTTCAGATGACTTTATAATTTCAAATCAATAAGTGCTTTCAAAATACTCCGATGTTGCTATCCATACAGGATTCTTGCAGACCAGACTGCTGACATCTACGGCTCTGATTTCTGCCCAAAGAAGGAACACACAGAGCACGCAGACAGGTGTCAAGAGCTTGGACGCATGTTCTACTTTGCCTCAGTAAAGGTAAATAACACTGAGACTTTCTGCTGTACTCAGTTCAGGAGTCAGACCTCCCACCTGTATTGTACTAAAAGTGCTCGAGATCAAATAATACACACCCTAAAACAAAAAGAGGCGTGGATAAAACTGTGGTGATTATTGATAATTAGTATAATGCCATTAGCTAAACATTAGTTTGTGGTCTAAAGTCTGGCCCTTACTTTTTTTCCCTTTCAGGCAAAATAAAACAGTATTGAGGTTTATTTATTTGTGTTTACAGAAGATTTCCTCTTGCAAAAGGACTGTTCTAGTTTTAACAATTCATATCCTTTGTAATAAGGAACAATTACAGAATAAATCTTTAAAGGCATTCTGAAAATTAAAATTCCAGTACTGCAAAAGAACGGTGTTGCATAAATACAAAGTAATCCATCACACCAGTATTCAGGTCTTGTCTGTAGCAGTTTGAGGGAAGTAGTTGGTATTCTGAGCAGTTTCACAAAGATCTAAGATCTGGGTGGTAGCTAAGTTCTCTCCTCACTTGTCAACTAATTCTGTGAGAATTTCAAGAAATCAAATATATTCTATGCTAGATATGCTATCCATTACTAAATTAGGAACTCGTAAGCCTGAATACAAAATAAGTACTGAGCTTTTTATAAGACATGTTAAATCCAGATCTTCCCTAAACATAAAAGACACTTTAAATCTATGATATCATATCAGAAATATAATTCAACTGCAGGAAAAATTCAACTTTCAACATTGTACTGAACTCAGGGTTGAAAATACTTAATGTCTAGGCAACAAACCATCTCTTCTTCTAAAGGCTATTTACTACCCTGTGCTTAAAGAAATACAACTATAATGCTTTATTTTTGAGCAAAACCTTTTAGTGTGCCAAGTCTGTCACACCATATTAGATTTGCATTGGTATCTTGTGACACTCCTGAGAATGGGAGGAAGGAGAAAAAACACAAGATAGAGAGAATGGACTCTCTAGGTACATACGCATTTGTAGTCTAGATAGTTCACTTTTGGCATGCATAAACAGTCTCTGCACTCAAGTGTTTTTATAGGTGAGCATGTTAATGCCTTTCTTGAACATACTGGTCTCCATACATTAGTGTGAGAAATAAATGCAGAAGTCTGAGTTCACTTGTGAAAAGCGGTGGTGGATCTGAGCTTGCCCTGAAGCAGTACGCTTCCATCTTAGCCACAGTCAGTGCGAGTTCTAGACTGAGAACCATCCTTCCCCACTTCTCCTTCGTCCTCAATCAGAGCCTGCATGAAGAATTACATTTCAACCAGCTCGCTGCCAGCTAGGTGTAAGGAACATGCTCCTTTCTGGGCAGCAGAAAGGCTCCTTTCCACACCCTTACTGCATTAGCTGCTGTGAACTATAGACAAAGAAAACAGCCTTGTAAAATACTGAAAGTCAAGGGCACAGTGGCCAGCCTCTAACTATGAGCTGATAGCTACAGATTAACAGCCCAGGTTGCCCTCATCACACCCTGCTGTGCAGCTGCAGCAGCGGAGGAAGCATGGGCTGGACAGCATTTCCTCGTGCACGTCTAACTCACAATGTGCCTGTGCTGCCAAAGCAGCTCATGCTGTTTTGTTCCGAGGCTGCCACCATCCATGCTAGCACAGAGCACGCTCCCCTTCATCAGAAATCCAGAGGTGAACAAATCATACGTATCCCGCAGACAGCTGTGACCACCTCAGACAGACACTAGCAATGTACCCTTTTATATGGCTTACAAAGAGCACGTGAAGCAAATGGAAACCTGGGGATGCTGACCTACACCAATCTTGGTCTTGCAGTGTGAAAAAGCGAGTTCAAAATACAAGTCAAGAGCACAGAGCTTCTTCCTGGTGGGAAGATGATGAAAAAGCCCCAAACCCAAAATACATCATAAAGCCAGACATTTTTAATGCTGCTTTCGTGAGAAAATAGTATAAGAAACCACACAGATTTTTATTCTTAATTAGGATTTATAGCAAGTAAAATATGAGTTCTGAGATATTTTTCCAGCCAAAACTTAGAACTTTATGCCAACAGTTAAAAATGCAAACTGTCAAGTCAGCACAGAACACCAGATAGCACACTTTTTTCCTCTTAAGTTAAGTCCATGATGCCAGTTTCCATTCTACAGACACCCAAGTGTTTTTCACGTCAAGCACAACTTATATCCTCTTGATTGCTATGATGCACAGATTAAACATTTACCTAATACGTTATTACACCGATATATTGAAAACTTGGATGTGAGCACATAATAAACCTAAGAGCACAGAGGCTTTTTTAATGCAGTGCTTCGTTTGTGCGGTCCTGGGCCATTGGATATGTAACTAAAACTCCATCTCGGCACTCGGAAAGCAGCCATATGTTCACTTCACCAACGTCTGGGGCTGTTTGAAGACTACCAGCTCTGCATCAGAGATCGCTAGTGCACAGCAGGCAGAACTGAACTTGTGAACAACTCGCAGTTATTTCAGTGCAAAGTCTGGCGCATTAGCATGAATGACGTGGCAGCTTGAAGCTGAGCCACCTGACCTTGCTCTGCAAAGGATGCTTCTCCTTTGTTGCTGTGTACAGCTAAGGACAGATTGGTTCCAGTCACCTGCCTTTGACACTGAACTCTTGAAACGCCACTTTGCAGGTACAGGTCTTTAATGCTCATGCAATCCAACTCCGTATCAGGGGTTTTGTTTGTTTTAGGGAAGCTTTAAAATCTCAAGAGCGAGCTGTGTGGCTCAAAGAATAATCTGTGATGAGGCATTCATTTTTTGTTTGCTCTCTAGTTACTCACTAACAAAACAGTAAAAATAAGGCTTAGTAAGTACTGCATACATACTTTGTCCCTTTGCTATGCACGTCTTATAATAATAAATACCCTTACAATAAATAAGTACTTTAATAACGTGCTTTGTGATACACTCAAAAATTGCTTGTTTTTCTCAGTATGGTTTTGAAGCCTAGAAATAATCTGCAAAGACAGCAAGCTGAATAATAGTAATAGAAAAAAGATGCAATAGCATAGTTATTTAATAATGATTGTTGTTTTATGACAAACGGAATACCTAACGAAGTTCTAAAATAGCACTCTTGGTTAAAGCAAATCAAGAAGCCCCAACACCATTGAACTGCAAACTGTGACACTGGTGGCATATCTAGCTGGGTAAGGACCAACTCTTTGTTCTTACAAGAGCAGAAATACCCTAAGAATTTAGATGCCGTCAAGTTTATACTCTTTGGAACATCAAGGCCATTTTCAGACTAGCGTGAAGAAGCATATTAGAGTACCTTGTGATGATGTAGAGCACAAATAATAGCTCAACTCAGTGTTTCCTATCTCATAAAAGCAGAAACCTCCTTAATATTAAAAGGACGGAGTAATCATCTGATCAGTCTATTCACCAATTTTCTCTCTACCTGCTCTCTTTCTGGTTTTGATCATTAAATAAATGTACTATTCTTGCTTTATGGAATCTTTCTGCTTCTATTTCTGTTCTGAAATCTGGAATCCAAGGTTAGATGCAATACTCTAGTTAAGGCAATTTTCATTTGTGTAAGAACTCCCTTCCCTTCCCTTCTCCTACTAATTAACACATTCTCAAGTTAATTCACATTTTTCTTCTCCAGCTGGGAAGGTTTCTTTAAAGAGAGAATTTGCAGTGTGAGCTGAAAGCACTATCGACACTTTCAAAGAAACAAACTAGAGGTTACACGATTGTAAATGCAAAGCACAAACCGCTTTCTACTAACATTTCAGAAACTTTGGGAGCAAAGCATTGGTATGATTTAGAGAAAATTAACTTTTCGACTGCTAGTCCATCCTCACACCAGCTGTGCTGCTGTGTTCCATTAATGCTACTGAAATCAATGCGATGTTAGGAGAATTCAAGTAGTAGTCAAGTGGTTAATCAGAATGCAGCCCAGGGGACCACTAACAGCCCCTTTCAGCATTACTAATACAGCTTAGCACTGCAGTGGAAAATATTCACGTGTGGTCTTCTGCACGGTCATTATGCTGAGCTGGAACAGCGAGGCTTGAAAACACAGCTCTCCTCAGCTCCAAGCTACTGCCTTTGCAGGAGGCAAACTGACAGGAAAATGGGAAAAAGCACTCGCTATTATACACAGTGTGGAGAAGAATACAACAGAGAAGGCACAATAAATACTAATCAAAGTGTTGCCCTGAGCAAGCTGTAATCTTGACTCCTGGTATCAGCGGAGCCCACATCCTATTGCATCCAGTACTCACAGATGTTTTGTGAGGACTAGTTTGTTTTTAAGGCATGGCCATAGCTAATACCATATGTACTACTGTAACTGAAGAAAAACCTACTGTAGTCTTCTGAAGACAGGAGGACAGCTTTGGAAATTCACAATAATACACAATACTTAGCTTTTTATCAAGTTTGTCTCTGCAAGCACAGCATTATGGGATAAACCATCATCGCAGCCTGTTAAACCAACAGGTCTGTCCTGCACGTAACAAAGTTCTTTGAAAAGAGCCATGGAAACAAACCAACTTCTCACAAAGTTACCCGAGCCTTCCTTCCCACCTCAAAGTCTTCATCATGTCACCCCAAACTCTGCAGGAAGAAGTACATGGAAATACAAAGCCAAATGTTCTTCTCACCATAGCAACATTAAATAAAAATGCCTGCTCGCAGCATTGCCAGAACTGACTTGTCAGTCTGCCTTGCTACATATTCACGGGTGATGCCAGCTAGCTGACAGGCATCCACGCATCATCTTTTAGATGACAAGTAAATACTGAAGTCTGCATCCAAATGAGTGACTTGAACAACTTTAGCCTTCACATCTTTAAAGAGAACTCAGCCTATACACCAGAACATGCTAATACATAAGCTCAAAATGCTGTGGAAGCTAAGAACAGATACACCAGGAGTTTCTCCCTCCCTGAGCAGGGCTACGTACAGCACGCTGGTACTGAACTGGGCTCAGGCTCGGAAGGAGTCCTCCAAGTGTCACCTATGTGCAAGGGGGGAATTTGAACACAGACCATCATTTTCTCGTTTTTATGAGACCAAAGGCACAAAAAATCTTCCAAAGTCACATTTTTCAATGCAAATAACACTGCTAACAACCACGCTGGTACACTTTTCTGTGCAATTATACCATCTGAAACGTTAAGACTGTGACACTTACCGCAATTTGTTTTACTGAACACGCACTGAAATACAGTGAAGGTAATGGCCTCAGAGCACCTTCGCCCTTACTTTAAAATCAACATTTTGACAAAAAAAAATGTTTGTAACAGCTATATTCATAATTAATACCACTATTGTTTAGCAGTGGTTTGAAGAATAAGGTACTGAAAGTTTCCTTCAATTTACTTGAATCAAATTTTTCCCATGGCTGCCTGAAGTACACAGTGAGATTTCAGGCAAAAATAAACAAGAAAAGCCCAACCAACCAAAAAAATAAACAACCCGCAACACAAAACCCACATGCCCTGCTTATCAAAAAATAAAAACTTAAAGAAAACAGGATACGCTCTTTGTTCATTTTTGTTCAAGGAGATTGTCCTATCGGACGAAATACGCTTAGCAGAACACTGTTCCACACAACCAGCAAACAAATAAATGCTTTATCTTAGAAAAGCCCTGGTGTTAAAAGCCAAACTGCCTAAATGAAACTGATCTTGTGCCTGTTACAAGGATCCAACAATTCAGCTGCAAAAGAAGCTGTGCTGTAGAGAAGCCCTGCCTGAAGGTGCCACGGTTTCCCATTCTCCCATTTTTATCTTAAAACCAGTAATTTAAGGTTGGCCTAGTGTGTTTTGATTGGCAGTGGCTCGGAGCATCCCGTTCTAAGACTGACAAAAACTCTTATCTGCTTTGCACCCCAGGTGTAGATAAATATGTTATTATGTATATGAGAATATACCACTTCCCACAAAGCCAGAGAAAATCACTACCAGAACTCTTAAAAGCTTTTCATCAAATAAAATTTGGACACATGAAAACAGAGGGGGGAGAGAGAAGGAAAAAAAGGACTTCATTGCATCTGAAACCAGTCAGATGAAGCCTTGTAAGCATCACTATTAACTTACTGTTTCATAAAGCAAATGGAGGTTCTGGAGAAGCAGTTGAAAATTGTCGGTATCAAATCAACAAGCTTGTTTGATGCTTTTGAGGAGGGGAGAAAAGAACGCATGGTTATAGTTTTACTCATGGATCTTAAGAGGGAGAAAAAAGGAGCACCTACCCTCCTACTCAAGCTATCCAAGGGACTTCATGGCTCTGCTTTTCAACTTCGCCTATGTAGTGCATCAGCTCACCCCATCTCATTCTCTAGCAGAGGTCCCAACCTCAACTCCTTTGGGATTAGGATTAAAGATATTTGTGACACAAATCTTGCACTTCACTATCCTTTCATGCAAGCCAAACAAAAAGAGAAGCTTTTGCTCTTACGCTTCTCACTGAATGATTCTGCAAAACCAAATTCAGAGGAAGAACCCAGGTGTAGCAACACTACACAAACACTAAACCTAAACAAAACACGGATGCGAACACACTGTACATTTCTATATCCAAATCAACAATGTAATTTGTCTGAGAGTCTGAGAAGAAAGACATTTCTGGTTTCTAAATGTGAACTGAAAAATGAATCCAAGACAACTTTGAATTTACCTACTTCAGATCAGCCGAGCTCCAGCCCTTGCTAAATCCTCAACATTTCCTCCTACCAGCTGTTATCACCTTCTTATCATGAACGAGCGTAATCCAGATGGATTTTCTTCAGATCATTTAATGTGCCAAGAACTGTGCACACCACTCTAATATCTTCTGCTGCAGATTTCACCACTGCTGTCTCAGTTGTACAGCTGGCTTGACAGCCAGAGGTAGAACAACAGAAAAAAAGCTACATTTCTCCATGGCTTGCCAAACAAGAAGCACAACTGATAAAGAGACTTTTGGAAAGTAATGAATAATTAATTTGACACAGCCTCTAAATTTCAAACACTGAGTCATGTTCCTACGATTTCTGCACCTCTGCCCAAAAGTACAATTATAAATATTGTTCAAAGAATACATTTTACTTATGTTAGGTAATCTCCCAATAGCAGCGTGTCGTAGGTTTCATTATGATAACGAGGAGGCTACCCCACTGAAAGAAAAAGTCATGGGCTCCGTACCAAGTAATATCCATCACAGAAATTGCTTGTTCATGCTACTGTGGTCAAAGCACAGGCTGAAGAATTGATGAAAACTGTTTTTAGGAAGCCACAAACATTTCTATTAGGCTGTTACAAGAGCAAAATAGCCATGATGGGTGCTGTTTAGCCAGACTTAATTCAACTTCTGGCTGTGTTGTTAATCCTAAAATAAAGACAGATCATTCGTCAAATCTGCCAAGCAGTTCTGCTATTTCCCAGGCTGGTGCCTCCTTTTTCCTTCACTGACAGGCTCTTTCACATTAGGCATTGCTCATTCCTTTATTACACAATGCCCCTGGTTGTAAAACCGCCCAGCTCAACACCCATCTGGACATCCCGAGACTCGGTGCTCATTGCTCACGCTTTCCAAGGGCAGACTCCATTCTGTTTGTTGGACATTGTGCTGTGGGGCTTGGCAGTTTTAAACTTGGATATCCAGGTAGTCTCCCACGTATGTTCTTTTCCTCACACTGTCTTCATCTTTTTCGTTTTACTTATCAAGATAACCTACAGAAGTTACTGACAGAAGTTTAAGATGACCTTCGGTAGCCCTTTAAATGCCTTTCTGATGACAACCAGTAGTTAGTTGTTTTCAAAGCAGCTACAAAACTGATTATTAGGTCTTTCCTCATTTCATTTGTTTCTATATAAGGCTGTGAAGGTCACGCATCCCTTTCTCAACACTGACAGAGTTAGAGGCACCTGCTGCCCACCAACAAACACACAGCAGGTCTGTTCAGGCAGCTACAATGACCACTCTCCAGGTCTGGATATGTATATCCACAAAAAGAATTTGAAAACATCAAAAAGTACATAACAGGTTATTATTTTTCTTCCTTAGAAGGACAGATGATAGATTCAGTATCAAGGGAATGCAGTAACTAAAGGTGGTGTTAGCTTATGTGTAGTGCATTAGAAGAAGTATCCTTGCAAGTTCATTAATTATACATAAGAGCTTTCCTGGACCAGCAGATATTTTACCATCAACATGTGTACTGGGCAAAACTAAATATCCCGACCTCAGCTCATTGAAAAACACATCAGCATTTTCTTAACAAATTGATTTCTCAACCACTTGTTCAGCAAGTGTAACAGCCAGCCATTTCTCAGAACACATTAACTTTACTACCTGGATTACTTGCATAGTCAGACACAAATTCCCATCCGAGCTAAAAAACAACGTACATATGAACAGGGGGAAAACACCCATCCGTTTTAATATGGTAAATATTATCTTCTACCCTATTATTCTGGTTGTTCATATAATGTCAGTAGATGTGAAAAATCAAAAAACGAGAAATCCTGATCTGGTCCGAGTGTCAGTGTTTGTATCTCACAAAAGGGAATTTTGCAATCCGTAAATCTGAGCCACAACCACACACCGGCTCTGTTTATTACAGCCGGAAAAAAATAATAAAACCAAACTGGATTTATTCTAGTAATTGGACTCTGGAAATAAACCAGGATTCCTTCATTATTACCATCCACTACCTGTAGCACATAGATACTGTTTTTACAACAGTTGTCTGTTTACAGCAACGTAACTGATAAAGAGATTCCACTTACAGGCAGACTTTGAGAGAAGAAATGTTGACTAATCATTTTTTTGTTCTTCCTAGTATATGGGTAAAAAGTACCCTTTTTTGTTTCCTTCATGAAAGCATTAGCATTATGTAAAATATGTAACAAAAAATCTCAAGGTGCTCAGACTGACAAGTCTAGTCTGCCATGGTAGTCAGGTTTCAATTTATAAGAAAAAAAATGTTTGTTCTTGAGCTTGTGACTAGTAATAATCAGCAATGAAAACAGACAAACATTTACAATGTAATCAGCTTCTTGTCTTTCTATTACATCCTATTTTATCTCCTGTAGCTAAGCAGATAGTACATAGCACATAGAAAACTTTGTAAAAGGTCGGGGAGGACAAAAGTAAGATTTTACAGTCACTGAATAGATATTATGGTGCAGCTTAAGCGAGCATGAAGCTTCATTTATTTCAGGAAGCCTTACCATAGATAAAGGAGCACGGTTACGCAGATTATAGGTTTTAGAGTATTGTGACAAAAATCCTAAATTCATCAAGTAGCTCTACTGGAAGCAGCACACTTCTAGGATAGTCTGGTAGAAGTCTGCACTGTTACGCTGATGAATGAGGCTTTAAATGCTTATTTTACTCCAGAGGTAAAAAAAAATAATTGCAAAAACAAATTCAAGTGCTCTTTTAAAAATATTAATAGTAATATTAAACACAAGTTTATTATTTATGGAACATCCTAGCATAGTTGTCCACATGGAAAGAGTTTAAATTACTAGCAGTAAGTAACATCATTCCTCTCAAGTCAGCATTAAAATATTACAGCTGATAGAAACAGTAATCCTATCGTGTCTGCATTTTGTGATCACTTCATCAGCTAAGAGCTGAATAAGCTCTTACAAAGAAAGCAATGGAAATACCACATGTATTTGTATGCATACATGTTTCAGTTTCAATAAACTGACAAACCATTGGTAACAAAATCCCTCCTCTACAACAATTTGCAGATTATCTCAGTTGCTCTATAACAAGAAAAAAGGACACACTTGAATCACAACAGAAAAAACCACCACTGTGGCTGGTATTGTAATCACAATATTTACTTACCCAGCTTATTTTCTGAACAACTCACTGCTAACAGAATATACTTACATTTGACCTCAAAGCAATAACTGTATGGCTTCTAGAGTCTGTTACTGTCAGAAGACTACTATGAAGACAGAAGTAGAAACAAACTTTTCATTTCCATTGGGAAATGCCTCCAATGAAATGAGTTCTACTCACGGCTTCAAATGGACAATTAGTAAACACTTTAACCAGCAGATACACACGGGTTAGTCCCAAGCTCTATTTTAGCCATTGGTTCTATCCAGCCTGGAGATACTTGAGCAGTAATGTCATCCAAACAGACACCAGCACAATATATTAATCAAACCTTAAGATATTGTTTCTTAAAGTTTTTTTTCCATCATCACTATTTACTATAATTGCTTCAGGGAGGTATTTTAAACTTAATGCATCAAGAGTCAAAATAAAACAAAAGCCTGAAGCTCTAATAAGACAAATAGTGTTCTTTGCCACAGATCAAGCCCGAGGCAGCATAAAGCTAGATAGATTCAGCAAATTGAAAACTACCCAGCTCCTTAAAAGTTGATCGCGAGTACTAACGCTGCAACTCTGGCCAACTCCAACAACAAAATTAATCCACCCTGAGAACTGATTAGTCATGTATCCTAGTCAAGCAGGAACAATGGTCCTTTGCCTACCAACATGTAAACAACAACCTGAGTTTGCTTCTTCAAATTATCTGCAAATCTACTGAAAACAGCATCAGGTCTCTCTTTTGTCCTACTACAAAAGCAAAATATACAGGTCTGTTTTTCATTTTATATGTAACTCAGAACCTGTAACAATCCTGTCCTATCTCAAATTCCATCTGTGACTAAGATGTTGTGTTGTATTCCTTGTGGCAGTGATGTGGTTCACCCTGTCACTAGCCTGCAAGTGCCATACCTCTTTAGTTGCTTGTTTCTAATCTGTCTTCAGTCTAACCAAAACCAGAGAGACACGGGAAAGAGTTCCAGAGATACAAGGGGAAAAGCATTACTGCAAGAAAAGCAGTAGCATAAAATGCATGCACAGGGCTTTACTACATGTCTATGAGCATGCTTTTATTTTGTGGCAAATGAGACACAGAAGACTTCTCTCACCATGTGATGGCTTGAACATCCTGGTATGGACAAATGCTGGTGGGACAGAGCAGCTGACACTAACTCTGCTGGCATGCTGTAGCTGTGTTGTCACTTGCACAACCCCTCTCCCAGGCTTCTTGTCAAAGGCATGACCCTAACAAAGCTTGCATCTGCTCCCTTTTGCCATATTTAAACACCCTCTCAACACAAGTATTTATTTTGCTAGGAAAACCAAGCGTAGGCAAGATTTAAGCATGCAGTTATGCCAAAAGACAAAACTAATGATTTCAAATGACTTTTTAAAATGCATAAGCTGAAGGTACCAGGGTAGGTCATCTCTGTGTGTCAAATCATAAGAGCTATTAGCCAGGGCAGGGAATTACATTTTTATCTCATAACCAGTACACATATGTTTTCTTTTAATTAACACCCAGTCAAGTGCATATGGTAGAAATGCAGAGCATATTCATACCAACTCAAGTAATAAGGCTTAGTGAAAAAATATATGCCGAGTTTCATCTTTCTAATGCACAAACATTTAAAAGTATGAAACATTTACTGTGAATAAAGTAGCTTATACATTTTGGCATAGAATATAATTTTCCTCAGTGTGTACAAGTTCCCACTGAAAGTCTTCCTCTGAGACTATAAAAGATCAGTGGACTTAAGAGTACAATTGGTATGGGCTAGACTTTTGAATTCTGTTTAAGATACTTCAAATTTCTTTAACTCAAAAAACATATTATTGCATAGAGAGAGAAAATACAGATTAAACAGCCCACATGTGCTGCCATACCCACCTGCTACATTAAGCTTTTCGACTGCTCCTAAGCTGGGAGCAGGAGTGGTGCTAGTATTGTTGGTAGAGTTTGCTCCTGTTCCATTCAGTACAAGATTTTCCACCTTGGACTCTAGCTTCCCAATGCGCTGCAAGATATTATCCAACAAGACAGCAAGCGTTTTCTTCAAATCTATAAGTGAAAAAGGAAGTTATGTTTAATAATGCAATGCATGCTATAAGAACCAAAAAAATAGAGACAAGAATGAGACTGAAATACACACACACACAATCAGTGCAAGTCTTTGTCATTAGCAGTTTTGTGCTCTAACGTTCCCTACTTTGTTGAGCCTCAGGTATAAGTTTCCCTGGATGTGGAACTGGTCTTTCTATGCATTTTATAAAGCACACTGCAACTCATGTATGCATGCTACACTCGAGGGGGAAATGTGCACCCATGTGGGTATAACCATAGAAGAAAAATAAAAAAAAAAAACTTGCTTTGTAGTAGCTCAAGTAATAGTATGTTGCTTAAATAACAATGAATGGCTGCATCTTACAAGCACCTACCACTTGCCTTCAGGTACTGTGGTGGAACTTTGCACAGACACACAAACACCTGCTGCCCACCTCTAATGCAATACCTACACGTTGCTGGTGGGTTTTGGGATGTCTTAAGCAAAATGAAAGAGCTTCACTCCAGCACAAACACATGGGGCACAAATCATTTCAATTTTGCAAAACTGCTCATTGAATCTACCAGAATCAGCTGGAGCTATCAAAATTAAGCATCAAGTAGAAAGGAAAAAAGGAGAAATCAAGGACAAAGTACTTGAATTTAAAAGCAAAGCAGGCATTAGACTTGATTGAGGTATCTGGCAGGGAAGTCCTTGCCATATTTCCCAACTACTCCAATAGCAAGACCTTAATCCATATTCAAGTGCCATCAGAGGAACAGAATTTAATGCTCTGTAAGACTCTCAGTCACTTGGAAACCACAATGCCACTCCCAAAAGAGGGGACAGCTTTCGGCCAGTATCGAAACCTTCTCCTGCATCTATTCCACCACAATCAGGTTCTGCACTGGCACACAGTGCTGAAGTCCAAACTTTCTGTTGTATATCCAAAACACAAAAAAATCACCCATTTCTTTCGTTCATTGTGCTGGCGATTGTTTCTACTTATCTGTTTGTACCTATCTGTTGGATCAGAAGTGGCACTTCACTTTGCATGGAAAGCAACAAACAGCAGTAGGAGTTTGCATATCCATATGACAACCAAGCAAATGTTTCCTGATTTTTTGTTTTCTAGTTCTTTTGTTCAGTTTTCTTAAAGTAACAGACATGTGGGTAAGCTAAAAGAACTGTGGGCAACGGGGGGGAGGGAGGGAGATAGACCGCTATAATACTACACTTTAATTAAAGTGGCAACAAGCCAAATAAGATGAAAGAGAAGTACTGTTCTTTGTTCGTTTACTTGTCTCATGATTAAAGAATTTGGTATGATGAATTTACATTATTTTCCCATTTAATTACATAAAATAATTACGTGTACATTGTATAATACACTTTCTGCTTTCCACAAATTTAAAATCAAACAGCTTTCTGATCTGCAATAAAAAATTCCTCCATACACCTGAAGGGATTCATCTGCCCTGGTATCAGCTGCAGTTTTGCCATAAGAGATTTTGTGCTCCTTATTGTTTTTCTTAGGGACAGCTCAATTCTTGTGCAAATGTGAGAGTAAATAAGAGAAGGCTACTGCATTTAGAAAGCTTATTTAGTTATTTATTTTTTTCTAGCAAAGGAGTTACATTTCTTCCATGGAGCCATAAAGAATGTATTTTTCTTTGTGATTGTGTGTTTTCTTTAGTCTACATTAAAGATCAGAATGTGGAACCTTAAGTGCTAATAATACAGTGCCTTTACACAATTTTAAATATTGATGTGGTGCAACAAATAAAAGAAGCATTTATGAAAACCAAACGATTCAGTCAGAGTCCAGAAGTTACTTAATGGGATAGTAGTGTGCAGAAGAAAAGCGAAGTGTGGAGGAGGGACTTAAGATCAACAAAACCATGGTAGAGAGAAGGAAAATCTAAGAAAAAATGGTAGTACAAAAAATTCAGGAAACAGTGAGGAAGAAACACAGTACACAAAGGCACAGACGGAGCATCAAGTGAAAAACAGCTGAAACTTGTAATCTTTTAACCCTGATACTGAAACTTTTTAACCCTAATGCTGAAACATGGAGGTAAGAGACTGCTTCCTAGAACAAAAAAGCAACTGAAGGCCAGTTTGAGAAGGGGAAGGCAGAAGCAGAGACTCTAAAAAAAATTGTGTAAAACAACTCTTTACTGTTATAAAAAACTAATACTCATTTATATTTGGAATACAGCTTTTTAAATGAAGATGTTTGATCCACCTGACAGGCCGATAATATAGTAGAAAGCAAAAGAAAGAAAACAAGCTATGCAATCAAGATTAATGAGTGACTGAAAATCTGTTGTGCGGGTAAAAGTGGCCAAAATCAAGCAAACTTGGAGCCTGCACACAGGAATCACGAAGCCTGTTCACTAATAGCAATCAGAGGATTACAAGAAATAAAAAGGCCAAATAGCAAGGGCAGTTGTCATGGAATAATGAACCAACTTCTACACACTATCACTAACCTTAGACATTAATGGGTTTATTTCTGAACAGCTAACCTGATAATTTGCTATTAATAAATCATTTGGTGCACTAACGAAGACAGACTAACTATCTTACTCAGTTTAATGCAGCATTATTTCATATGGTGCCATTCGCTCCCCATAGCGCCTTTCCCACTAGCATTTTAAATACATATATTACCATGATTTTACATCCTTCAAAACTCCTTAATTTGAAAAATGCTTGTCTACACTTGTCTTTAAATTGCAAATTCTTCTTAGCTGTAGACCTTGAAATTTCTCTGCAAGATTCAGCTGTAACTTACAGAAGTGTTACAGAGTTATTTCTCCCACCTTCAAATGCTGTTAACTTCTCCTGGGGAACCTGACCACTATTTGGCAGCAAGTCAATGTATTCCACAGCAGGACTTGGAGCAGGAAATGAAAGTCACAGGCAAAAAAATTGCAGGGGGAGCTTAGCTTAAGGATATCCTAGCTAGGGCACGGATTCACGCAGTTACCCTTCAACTTCTGGAGGAATATATTGTTCTGCTTTATTTCTTTTTTTCTTCAATTCACCTAAAATCAAGCAACCTTACAAGATAAGGGGATATTGATAACGGTTATGTATTAGATAGTTTTTATTTTTTTTTTAAAAACTATGCAAACAATGTAACTGCAGGTTAAGAGAGGCAACCCTTCCCTTCTTGTCACCATTGGTGAGGCCCCACCTGGACAAGAGGCCATGGGCACCACCCAGAACACAAGAGCTTCCATCTGCCACCTGTGCAGGTAACAGAGCACTGGCAGAGGTTGCCCAGAGAGGCTGCGGAGTGTCCCACCTTGGAGGTCTTGAGAAGTCACCTGGATGTGGTGCTGGGTGGGCCCTACAGGGTGCTGGGACAAGGTGGCCTCCAGAGGTCCCTTCCAACCTCAACCATTCCCTGATTCTGTGAATCCTTTAGGGACCTCTATGTGCTTGGAGATATTCAATCCAGATATTTATCTAGCACCTCTCTGTTTTGCTTGTGTTGCTCCGTAAGATTACAATAGCAGTAGAGATCAAAGTGAAGTCACAGATGAGTAGAAGTTACTGAGGAACTGAAGAATAGGGAATGCTCGTTATTTAAGCAACAAAGCAATCTAATTGTTAGCTACGTCAGGGACAACAATATCAGCCTTACAAAAAAGCATCGTCATACAAACTTTTTTTTTTTAAGAGAAGTGGTAACAGAAACAAGATGACATCCCAGCATGATATTTTCATTATATGCAAAGAGGAAAACAACAGAAAAAAAGTGCAGCTTTGATCTGCTGCACCCTAACCTTCATTCCTTTTTAAGCCTACAAAAAACAGATGATTTTCTATAGCAAAATATCAAGACAAATATTAAAAGAAAGACATCAAGATGACTAATTAGCAATTAATTCTCCAGATAGTCTGAAAGGGCACGGGTAAGTAGGAAAGAAAGTGAGCTTAAAAATCAATCAGATTCTATCAGATTAAAAAGGGACCTCACCTCACTTGAAATTAAATATATTTTTTTATGACGTTTTCTTGTAACACACCATGAATTTCTTTCTTTCATGTTTTCTCACATAAACACAAACTGAACTGCCATGTAGTATGAAATGGAGGGGGGGAAGCATTACAACCCACTATGCAGAAGTAACTGCCAGACAAGCACTGAAACTCATGAAAGAAAGTTTTCTACCCTGAGGTAAATATGACGTATTCAAGCTTAACAGTAAGCTTAGGCCACATCCATAATCTTAAATGTTAGGTAAATTGACTGGACACAGAAGTGCAATGGAAAAGAGGAAAAATAAACATTGCAGGTCTCTGCTTTATCGCTGAGGGAAGTTATTTTTCCAGAAGGAATTTTTTAAATCACTGACATGTAAACTGAAAAGCTTCCCAAGGTTCTCAAGAACAGCAAAACCACACATTTTTCTAAATCAAGTTCTAACAAATAACCTGAGGCATAACAGACACTGTTACTAGACGGATGCAGTAAAAAAAAAAAAAAAAAATTAAAAATTAGCTGATAACTTCATTCCCAAATGACTGAAAATTTAAATTTTGTCCCACTTCGTAACTTACAAGTAAAGAACGTTCTCTCCATCTGTGCAGAAAACCCACAGTATGAAGTACTGTCAACTGAGCAGCATTAGGAAGTACAATGTTTGGACAACTTCGAAAAACCCTTTATCAGATTATCACATAATCTAGGACACACGCTTACCGTATGCTGTCACTGTTCCGACATAAGGCCCATCAACCACATTTTTATTTTCTTCAGCTAATGCTTTGATGTATCTTTTGCTGAGATCCAAAATTTGCTCACGCAGGACTGAACTGCTTTCGTGCTGTGTTTGCTGCTGAATAGTAAAATGCAGAAGCATCATTCCCCAAATAAAACCAAAAGTCACCAGAAAAAAGCCAAGTTTCTGAGAGGACAGCTTCCATGGAGAGAATGCCATGATTCCCAACAGCTTCTTACAGAGTTACTACAAAGGGTCCTAAAGCATAAAGCCAAAGAGCAAGTTCATGGTCCGGGTATATACAGATCACAGAGCAGGACTCAATCTTATTCCAACTCCTTAGTCAACGTGTATCTGTATCTCAGTTCCATCCTGTTGAAAGAGGAAAGAAAAGTAGCACAGTTAACACAAAATACTAGGAATTTTTACCAGCTTTACTAGGTCTCCATTGTAACTAGTATAAAACAAGAGTAGACAATATGCTTTTTTTTTTTGTAAATGTTTAGTTTGTACATATCAATATTGTACTATATTAGAGCACAAACAAGCCAAGAAAAGCCCTGGAAAAAGAACAAAGAGTGATGCGCCTGAGCAGGTGAAGAACACCTCTCAGTACCTGGACCAAATTCAATGCTTGAAGCTGTTTCCAAGCTGAATTTCAAGGTAATGCTGCTTTAACATTTTTTTTTCCTCCCCTGTGTGCGTACACAAAAAACTTTGTGATGTTGCCAATGCAGCAATTTAAGACAATTCTTAACATAATTCAGTTCTCAGAAAACACGTAATTTTAGCTGGCAGTGACACTGTTAGGAGTTCCTGGCAAGAGCTATGGCATATGGCTAGATAGATGATCAGGAAATCAGACTCCCTCAGGGGTAAAGAGCAAAAAAAAAAAGAAGTCTACATTATTTAAACCAATCCACTCTCCTGGCTTACATTGCAAGGAGTCAGAAGGCTGAAATAATCTCTTCTTGCTCCTGTGTGGCCTCTGCCATGTATCATTACTCCTTATTCATAAAATGGAGTCCAATGAGTTTGCACTTTGCAGCTAAATTCCACACACGTCCCTCTGAATGCTACAACACGTCTTTTGTATATAAAAATTAATATTCTCGGAGCCTTTTCCACACTAAGGAAAAAAGTTGGCTAACTGCCTTCAAGACAAACAGTAGGACCATCTTTTCATGGTGAACTCAAAAATAAAACCTGGCATAAGCTACCCAAAGGCAAGGAAAGCTCTGTGATGAGGGCTAGAGGCAGGGTCCTTAGCATAAAACCCTACAAGAGAAGAAAGGTAATTAAAAGGTAATTAAGTGTAAGCTATCGTGTTAAAACACGGATTTGGTAAAATGCGATCCTTTTAACTTCATAATGCTCCCAGACAGGATTAGAAAACAATGTTCCCTCCCATTCTGCACTTGCCCAGATAATGCAGATGTTACTCTCATTTAATAGGATAATTACACAGATGCCTGCTAGCAGCACTCTGCTTTTGTAAAAATTCCCTTTAGATCTTCCCCTTTCAGTCCAGCTAGGGGTTCTGCAGAGGGACAGAAATACCCCTGGACTACCTGACTTCCACCATGACTTCTGCGTGCGTTTATTGATGACCACTGCCTGTGGAAGTGTGTTGTTACACAGAACTGGAAGCAGAAGAGGAGTAACCGCACCGGGCGTCTTTGCTGCTAAAAGAACAATTTGAAGCCATCTGTTGCTTAAGGAAGAATGGTGCAGAAAAATGAATCACGAGTTCATGGAAAAAAAGATTACAAAGGATTAATGCTGCTCTTCATAAACTTAAGTGAATTTTCTGAGAAACAGCAGAAGGAAGTTTCACTTCTTTTGGTTTATTTAGCTATAGTCTTGGGACGTTCTTGGGCTGTCTGAGAAGTGCAACACTTATTTCACTAAAAATTGAATGCTTTACTAATTCTCTGACAACATCTGATGTGAAAAAAATACAGAAGATTGTTGTTTAAAACAGCATTGCAATTTGGAAATGAAATACCTAATATCCATCAGGAATCCCTTCAGTGACTTAATTTCACCTAAGAACTGACAGCATCCTCTGCAGCAATAAGATCTGTGGTTAGAACAGTCAACATTTTGTTCCCAATTATCAGCTTTATGCAACAAACTAAATATTGAACAAGAAGGTAAAGCTACCACCACCCTTGTTTTAACAGACAAGCCCTAAACAACTGTTCATAAAACATTGTTAGCAAAAGCACACAGAACATTAAAAATATCAATTACAAAATAATGCAAGTATCCCACAATTTTATTTAAGTTCTAGAGGAAAACCAAGGATGATTATAAACATCTGTCTAACCTATGAGCATTACCTACTTAAATACAGCTGTTGACTTCTTTATTCTGTTCATCAACAATCAGAAAAAGAGCCTTAAACACACCCCCAAATGGTAAGAAGGCAGTCAGGAAATGTGAAGGTTTTTCCCTAAGAAAAACAGAGAAATTACTCCCCACATCCAGCCCTATTTTTTGCTGCCATTAAAGCAATTCCAGCGAGTAGCACCGAGATGACCAGGCAGTATTTGTGCAGCTCATCAACTTACAGCACTGCTGGTGGGCAGGAAGGCTTTCAGAGCACACAGGACAAGACTCTGGGCTTCAGGCTCCTTCCTTGGCTGGACTGCATGCCTGTGCTGGCCTTGGTGTATGTTTAATCCTAGCTTTGATAGACGTTGATGACAACACAACTATTCCACGGGCAGTGACTGCCACGTACTTACGACGACACATACGGTATCTAAACAGACATCGGTCAGAAGACATCAAGAGATAGGTGAAGGGCATGGAGACAGAAATATCAGAGATGTTCCCATGCTGCTGTTCTAGCAAGAAATTAATGAGTGACTGAAGTGAGCCACAGGTGAAGTTATAAATGCACGCGTGCCCATCATAATTGCTCACGGACTTTGGCCATGCCTGCTGACTAGTTATTTCTCTGCCCATATCAAGTAAGCCAATGGCAAGCTGTAGGTGGCAGCTTATTTCCCTATTCCCCACCTCCCCCTTTATAAGTCCCCTGAAAGGAGCTGATGCTCTTTGCTCCGACCTCGCCTGTTCTCCAAAGTGCACAATGTTAAGCAGTAGCTGAAGAGGATTTGCAAACAGATTTGTACGTGCTAATGCAGAATGTGGGACTGCGTCCCCCTTCCTTGGGGCTTGGAAAGAGGTGCTCTCACTCCAGCACAACTCCTGAAATACTTCCAGCACCCCTCTAGGAACTGGCTATGTCATAGTTGTGAAGTTGTACGGGAAACTGTTAGAAAGACGACCCCTCTGAATTCCTGGGAGCACCTACTGTACCAAAACTACAAGTTGAGCGTGAAAAACAGGGTGGAAGTGAAAAAACATACCAGGCTAAGCAAAAAAACGAACCACAACACTAATAAAGAATGGTTTTGTTCTTCCTCAAATTCAACTGCAGCCAGCCAAATCTCACCACAACTGAATCCACGCAGTCATACTTCTTGGTTGTTTTTTTTTTCCCCCCCTTTTTTTTTTTTTCTTTTAGTTGCTGACCATCTTCACACCACCAAGCAGGGGGCAGACAGCAGGCACAGCAAAAGGTTCACTCCATATCTGCAAAGGGCAGCACGCTGCCCTCCCAGCCTGGCGGGGTCGCAGAAGCAGAGGAAGAGCACTGCAGCCTCAGGACCCACTGAGAGCTTCCAGCAGCTGCTTTTTGTTCGTTCTTCCAAGAGGTAAGTTCCGCAATAACCCATTTCACAAGACTTCGGGAGAAACCTGACAGCAAAGTAACTCCCAGCACCAACCCGGTGGTTTCCCTGACAAGAGCACTAACGCAGCCAGATCATTTAGCCCGCTGATTCCAACAACTAATCACTTAATTTACTTCAACTGTTAAGGTCATACACTTGAACCACCCCAAAAATAAATTCTCCTAATTCTGCTGGGATCAGTCCTGTAACAGACAAGGCACACAGATCTGAAAGGCGCAGAAGCAGCTAGCAAAGCCTGCAGTGCTAACCCAAGTAGGCAAACGCAAGGTTTGCAGCTCACTGGAGCTGCACACATCCTCTACGTCCCTCAAAGACAATGCCAGCATCTCAGGAGGGAGAGGGAGCTGAAAATTCATGCAACTATCCCAGCCTTGTCTAGTAACCAATGTTTACGCATGCTTTTAGTAGGGGTACAATTTAGGTTCCTTAGTATATAAAAGAAGGCATAACAACATTTCCTCATCTGAACTACGGAGCCTGAGTTTTGTTCTTCCTACTGCTCAACTTTATTTTCAGCAATGCTCCCGCCAGCTGGTTCCTTTCTTCTAGCTGACAGATGTCACTGCTTCTCCTCTCTCACCCCCCTCCACAGCTGAAAGGGCACCGCACGCTGCTCCCGAAGCGGCAATTTGGGATGCAACACCACCAAGTGAGAAAAGCAGAACACCACCGGGGCACAACAGGAGAAGCAGGCCAGATGGACTGAGGGAGAGTAGGAGTATAAATACTCCGAGTTTGTTTTTTAGACGGGGGGGCATGTTTGCTTTCACGCATATATATGTGTGTGTGTAGTAGAAATTGGCAGGAGGCGGTGGGAAGAAAGTTGGAGAGGAATTGATAAGATGCCATAAAGAAGTAAATTTGCATCTTGAGCAAGCAGCTTGCCTGCACTTTCAAAAATAAATTTCTCCACTTAGAAACAGTTTGGGTGGCAACTCAAGCAGCATTTCCCCATGTGGGCCTGTGATTTCACAGAGCACTCCAAAATGTTTCCAATTTTCTACCAAGCACAGCATTTTCTGCAGTTTAGTCCCACATAACATACATTGTCATTCTGCTTTTCGTGTTGTTTGCTTACCTTGGTATTTCAGGGAGGAAAGACAAAGAGGAATGTTTACAAAGAAGTGATGACAAAGGCAAACCTCCCCACAAACACACAGTAAACCAGAGCCAAGATAGAAGAGGAGGATACAGGACACTCTCCAGCATGCAGAAAGCCTGTTTTTCCCAAAACTGTGCAGAGGGATCAATCTACATGCTTCAGCCATCATGCAGTGTCCCAACCATTACTCTTTGCTCTTTCACACTGAGCACTCACTGCTAAGTGCCATCCTCCAGCATCCTACCTAAAACCCTCTCCGAACTCACTAATTAAACCAATTTTATATTGCACAGTTTTCCAGATGTTTTCTGATCAGTAAGATGCACCTCGTATCTTCTTATACTGCGTAATTCAACGTTTTACTGTACCTGCTCTGTCTTTAAAGAACTCATAAAGGAGTTCATTAGATCAGAGACCATTCTTGTTTTACGTGAAGATGCACGCCAGCTTTGGCATGTTTGGAGCATGGACTGGCCAGAGCAAAGGGAAATGCATCAAAACACAGTTGATGAACAAGCCAACGAAAGAATACCGCTCAGACAGTTGACCTACAGCTCAAAATATCTTTAGTATCAATACCAGAGAAGCTCAGAACTGAAAATTTGACATGGAAGAAAGATGTGACAAGGAATTTTGTGTGATCCCATTGTTTTTAACCCACACATGTTAAATAGGGAAAAAAAGGCTACAAGAAAATCCATATGAAAAAATCCTTACAGACTGAAATTCTTACGGTTCAAATAACTCTTACGGACTAAAGACATTCCAGACAATGAATTTAAGGTCATAACCAAAACCTATTCCAGTCTTTTAATAACAGTGCTTACAGATCAAAAACCTGAATTAATTTTAGGATTAGGAATTGGAAGACTTCCTCAAAGTTCAGAAAACCAGAAATATCCCTAACCTTGAACAAAATTAATTTAAATGTTTGCAGCCATTTACAGGCAAATTGCAGGGTACATTAATAACATTTATCTTGTCATTGCATTAAAACAAGATTCCTGAAATATCATTTTCTCACTGAAAAAATGACATTTGGGGATGTCAGCATGGTGATCAAGAGATTAGGAAATAGTTACTTTTTTGTTATATATAGGAGGAAGTAACTGAAAAACAGAGCCTGTGAGCCCCAGTCATTCTAAGACTTAGAAAACATCCCTAAAATCAACAAAGAAGTATGCATGGGTCATATTTTCTTGCCTTAAAGAGTCCCTCATAACTCAACGGGCAAACCTTAAGTCACTTCATTAATTTTAATGAATTTAAGAAACAGGAATCATGGATCAGAATTTTTCTGATCCAAGCACACACCTTTTTGTCTTCCCCTCTTTGCACCTACCCAAAAGGTGACATCCAACTCAAAGCCTAACACACGACATCCTCGTACACCATTCTGGAACTTACAGCTGAATTATGACCACTGAGAGGCATAACGCTGGCACTTGCTGAGAAACACAGTCTCACAGTTTTTAGATCACCTGGAAATTCTCCAAGCCTATGAGCAAAATGCCTTCGGTTATTACACAGCAGTCCTGTGTGTGCAGCTTGGGCTCGGGGAATTCTCTCCCGCCTCCATGGGTCAGAGAGTGTAGCTGAAGCTGGAGGAGCTAACAAAAATTGCTTTGAACTTATTCAGAAAATATTTTAAATGAAAAATGGAATTGAATTCAGCTGATAATCAAAGCACCCAAACTACTTTGCACTCTGGGAACTAATGTTTATTACAGAAAAATGGAATCGTTAGCTCATTTCACGCACCGAGCAGACACTCCAGGCCCCCGTCTCTCCCACCGCTATTAACCACAACTCCGCCTGTTACATCACATCTTGCGGTCTGTCCAAGAGAAAAACAAGCAGCTCTCAACAGCAGCCCTGTCCAGCTCACAGAGCAAAGTCAAAAAGTGCTTTGTGTTCAGCAAAAAAGCTCTCATCGATGTGGATGCCCAACTACCATCTCTCATCAACCTGATGGCCAACAGGCTAAATGCGGCCTCTGGCAATCGTGCCGGACCCCATGCAGGCAACTGAGAAAGTTCAAGATTTAAGAAAAGATCCAAACATGTTGATGCTTACTACATCTTATTGGAAAAGTTTTAGACAACAAAAGATGCTGAAGAATTAATACATCTCTGCAAGAAAATTAACTTACTTCAAGTTCTTATCATTTGCAGGGGATGCAGGATAATCAAAACATGAAAGAAATTCTTATTAAGCTGGCTTTCAATAAATTGCAGCTACAGGATTATACATCCAAGCTTTCCATAAAGGTCACACCAAGACAAAAAGACAGGAGACTCAGGTTAAAATAGAGAAAAAGTAGAAAGAAATGCATAGGAAATTAATGTGTGTGTGCTACTGAGCAAAAGTGCGTATCAGATCATAAATTGTTTTTTCCCCTAGCTGAGCATTAAATAAGTCTTCAGAAATATTTATTTCTCGTTGCTTTAGAACACGTTGAACCTGGGTCAAAGTATAACATCTCTTCCTACAGATTTGTTCTTGGCAAGCGTTTTGAACACATTCCAATTTATGTGGTTAGACAAATGGTTGAGAATACGAGCTGCATCCCCGAAGCACAGAATTTAATGGAATTAAAGTTTCAACAGTCGCCCATTTGGAAGTGACAGCGCTGTTGATTATTCTCTAGTTTCTGTATTTAAGGCCTTTTCTTTATTATGGGAAAAGATTAGATAGGAAACAAATTGCAATCTCATTTGAAAGTTAGTAAAACTTAGTAAAACAGCAAAACATTCCAACATATATCCCATGCCGCCTGTGTACACCCTGTTTATAAGCATTGGTATTTACCAACTGCTGACACAATTAGATGAGCACTCAAAATTAACGCTGCTAATGGTTCTTATTTCTCTTTCTAAGTAACATTTTGGAGCAGGGAGATCAGCTCTACTTAGCACTAAAAGGCAGTCTGTCCCGTCCTAGCAGATGAGGGGCTGCAGTGTTGCTGAATCAGCAACAGCAACAGGGCTACAAAACTTGCTTTTTGTTAAACTCTAACGTCGTACCAGAAACATTGCAATCCCACTATCAAAATGTTTAAAGGGGCATACGTGTAGGTCTGCACACATCCCAAAAGCCCACTTCGAAAACTGCAGTCACACAAGACAGAGCTGTCCAATTATCTTTAAGATGTAATAAACTATACAGCTTCCTCTGCACAAATACGAGCTTTACTTCATATTGTGTAGGGCACAAAACTTAGGAACTATTTTAAGTAGGTGGAAAACAGCCTCCCTTTTTCCAACATCCCTAGACAGCTGTAGAACAGCTTGTACTGGCAAACTCAGAGGAATACTTCAGCTGTGGCCCTTACAGAACTAAGTGAAAAAAAAAATTAAATGTAGAAAACAGCCAGCACAGTCAAGCAGCATAAGGCAAGTAAATCTGTATTATCGCTTTGTTGCTCTCTCAAATTGAGACTGCTGCCAGGCAGGGAGAGGGGGAGGGAGAGGACACACAAACGCATGCACACACACAGAGGAAATAATTTTAAGAAGCCCTAGCAAGCGACACAGGTTTCTAAGCTGCTATTCTGCATAATGGAGCATTTTGGGAACCTACTGGTATGTAAGGACAGATGCAGAACCCAGACAGCTCTTTGTTGCTTATAGCCCATCATTAACAATGCATCTTTTTTAGCCTCTCTCCCTCCCAAGTTTTCAGGTCCTTTAGATAGCCACCATCTATTATTACTCAAGAAAGCCATTTTGCTTGCTGGTTCTGGTCCACAGCACGATGATGCTTTGGGTAATGAACTTTCTTCAAAGCCTCAATGCTTTTTATAAATCATCTAAATTACTGGAAAGGCATCCTTTCCAGAGCATGCTCTGCTGAGGCTGTTGTCAATGCTCTCATTCAAAGTTCGGTAGCAAGAGTAGCTTCATTTGCAGTGCTGAAAGCAAACCTTTATTCCTTCTGCAGCATAGTTCCAAAGCAAATGTTAACATCTTGGCAAATTTAATTATTTACAGTATCAAATGCTTTCATTTCAGAGTCATCATGGATTTGCTCTTCCTCCTCAAAGAAGGTAGTTAGATCTTACACAAGACGTTTCCTCACTGAAGGTATCCTGAAATGAACCAGGAAGCAAAGCCTGAAGCCTGTCTGTACCAGCCAAAAGCACACCTTAGGTGTCAAAATCTCGATTTATGTTAGCAAGTACCACAACAAAACAGGAGCAGATCTGCAAAATAAAACGATAGGTTTTGAGGATCTGATGTCCACACGTGTGGGTTAATACCGGGGGGGACGGGACAGGACAGTGCCGTGCGTTGTACCTACTCCTCTTAATGAGGAATTGCTCACAGCTTGAGGGCATTTGGTACCTTCCTAGAATATCTTCACTACGGGGGAATCCCATTTGTGATCTCCGAGAGTACTCCACCATACAAGCCGAAGTGTTCTTAGCAGGGTTATTACTTCACTTCTAAAAGCTTCTCATTTGAACCTATGTTTGGAAACAACCTGAACTACTCTGAACTACCAAACTCATTCACATCATAGATATTCACCACAGGAATTGCCAAGAAAATTAACTCGAATCAAGTACCTGCAGTTACTCCCTCAAGTAACAAAACACGTAGCAACTTCAAAGGCTAAAAAAGAATACAAGAATCTGGGCCTTTACTCAGGTACATTTTGGTTACAGAACGGCTACAGCTGCAGGTTTACTAAGGCAGAACCTGTCTTAAACCAGAATACAGCTTCTGTTTGAATGAGCTGCAACTGTATCAAAAGGGTTACCTGAATTCCTGCCGCATGCTGAAGCTGCCCAGATCTCACACTGGCCATTTTACAGCCAGGTAACCATTGTAACAACATGCAAATACTTCAAAGAGGAAGCTGTAGTTTAGCTTCCTGCATTTTTCATCATCTCTTTTGATTCCATGTCTTCCCTTGCGGCGCTAGCAAGGGTCTTCTGAGCCTGCTGCTAATTTACACAGACCTGCACAAGTGTAACCAGCAGTCCCACAGTAATTCCATCTGATTCTGAAATTACGAGGGACAAAATAAGATGACTGGAAGAGCCTTGTTTCACTGGAAAATTAGACTAGAAAAATCAAAGGGGCATAAATTTTGTATTCCCATTTTCAGTATAACAAGTCGGGGATGATAATATGAGCCACAGAAGAGAAGGTGAGATCTTCCTTTTAATTATGAGCAAGGCTTGGAAAATATCATCAGCAATTCATTGACACAGCAATTGATGCAATTACAGAATAACAGATACAGGAAGAAAGCCAGAGAGAACAAGAGTAAAAAAGGGGAAAAAAACTTGAACATCTGAGAAAGAAATCACTACAATAAAGACTAAAATCAAGTATTAGGCTAGCCAAGAAAGTGAAAGGTGACAGAGCGAGAAGGAAAACAAACGCTCCAAATGAGGAGGTGAGGCAACAAAACACTTCAATGCAAGTCAAAGTAAACCAAACACGCCATAAGCAGATGAAAAGGCACTAGCAGAAGTGACCTGAAAAGACAAGGGCTTAACAAACTGAACATGCTGGCCGATGCAGGAGAAAACAAAACCAACAAAAGCAAACACAGCAAACCACTAAGTGTCATTAAATCAACATTATGACTGAGATGCCAACAGATGAAAAGGAGATTACAGGGGCAACTAGTGATGTATAACTAATAAAGTCCCACACACAAACGGGTCGGTAAACATCAATGAAGGAAACAGTTTGCTCACGGTGTTACTGGTGCTTCCTGATACACTTAAAGCTGGCAGAGCTTTCACCTTCAGCGAGGAATAGGCAGACCAGCTCCTGTCTGAGAAAGCCACAGGCAGTGATTTTACCTTCTGTAAATACATTCTCCGAGATAAGGGGATACTCCCTCATTATTACTATTCCTCAGTACTGCTGCTGTATTGATGGATCAGCTGAACAAAAAGCATCTCATATGGTCAGATGCCAGTTTACCCCATAAGGATCTGGCCCTTAGTGTATAAATATATACATGCAATAAAGAAGATCTTACGTTCACAAGTGTAACTATTTCTACAGCTCTCCATTGCCACCAGGGCTGAGACACAACATTACCTTTGCCCGAGAAATCACGGGTCTGTGTTAAGGTTGCTGCCCAGGTAGCAAGGTGATGCTGGATGCAAACAGTAGGGAATAGAGCTAGAGGCACTGCAAGAAGATATTCAAGATTTACATGCAGGATTATGAAAAAATTAGTACAAATTGCATATTAGCATTTACATCTCACAAACCACAAGGTGTAGTGTCACAGTAATTAATTAATTGGTGAACATGATCTCCTTCCATGCGGTCAGTAACAATTTAGAGTTCCTTTACACTTGTTTTTCAGAACTGTGAGCAGTGCCTCCAAATGTTCCAAAGCAGCCACCCTCTTCAAAACGCTTTATGCACAGACTTACGCAGGCAGAGATGTTCAGAAACACTGCACATCCACATATCTAACCACAGGTGACAGAAGAGGCACAACTAGACATCCTTTAAAGACTTCAGCAACTGCCAGTAGCTATTCCCCATGGTTTCTGAGAAGGAACCCCTCTCACTGGTCTGACAGCACATAATTTGGTATGGCTAGTGATACCGAGTTCAGACTCGGTTAAGGGTTCTCACGAGAGTGTCAAGAGTTCTTCTGATACTCTTAAATCTGAACAGTCAAAAAAGAACATGCTTTTAAACCCAGCCTTGCCTGCATCTGTAGTTCAGAAGTACAGTGAAATTTTCTACAGGAGTCAGCTGGGCTGTTTCAGTTACTAGAACACCACCAGCCTCTGCCCAACTCTCACAGTTCATACACATTCACTTTTTCAAGCTCTCAAATTTTCCTTTGGTAACAAAATGTGCTTTCTGGTTAGTAAACATTTCACCACAAGCAGCAAAGCGTTCGTATCTCGTGCTGGGACTCATCCATACCGTTATGTTTTAACAGGTGGCTGCGTAGTGAGTGTCAAGCTAAAAAACACTTATTTGCATAACATCCTTTCTGCACTTTTATATAAGCACAAACCAAGAAGCACATCCTGTTGGAGAAAAGGATGACTGTGGTACGTATCAGATTGTTCAGATTTCTTTATCAAGGAAGATTTAAATATCTCACCCTTGCCTCTTCCCCTTCGCATCTGAACTTCAAACTCCAAACCCAACAGAAAAGCAACCCACCAAACACCTGGCTTAGAGATGCAACAAGTTTGGTGCGATCAGCTGAAAGTACACAGCTTGTTTGCTAGGGCTGCTGCTCACGGAGCTTCAGCCGCAGCTCTGCTTTGGGTCCCAAAGAGACAAAATCTATCTCCTCATGCCACTTCTACCAGAGAGAGCTTCTATCTGCATGACCAACAGAAAACATTCTATCCAAGCACGTGTGTGTCATTAGCTGAAGTTGTTTCCCAGCATACAGACTCAATCCTTGCAGTGTGCCCAGTACTGACTGCAGCAGCTCCTTAGGATTTACGACCACAACGCAGAGGTCACTGAAGTAAAGAAGGAACAGCTTGTTAGGCCCTCACACGGGTAGAGTTTCACTTGCAATAAGCTGCCCCAGTCAGTAAGAGAGCAACTGACTGTATGTGCACCCAAATAAATATTTTCTGTACCTTGGTGTCAGTTTAGGTACTACAGAAATGCAGTGTCCTCTGTTGGCCTCCCTCACTTTGCAGTAGAGTAGAAAATCTGGACCATCAAGACTGATGGGCTTGGATTTCCCAGTACTAGGAGGAAGACATACACATTATGCAGAACACAAAAGCCCACAGAAATCCCCTTGCAGCTCCACTCAGGTTTCACAGCCAGGGACAAATCACACAGAAACTCCCAAAGCTGATGCCCTTAAATTTCCTCCTGCCAATTTCCTCCAAGCACCAGTCTGTGCCCAGCACCCCTTCAATTATTTCCCATTACTAACTGCACCGTGCTTCCCTTGCATTATGGCCTGGCTCCTTGATGTTTTCAATTAAAACAGAATGAAACCCCAGTTTTTCTGCATGATAATGAAAAAATAACCTAGTAGATAAGCTTTTTCTCCCAATTTAATAGACATTTCAGTCTTTTGAGGAGATGGAGAGAATTATTACTCCAATTTTCTACACTCTCAAAACAAAGACAAAACCCAGTATAACACCAGTTTCTTTAGAAAAGGAGTTATAATGGTAATTCTCATCATTTAGCTTCTAAGCATTATAATGCACTAGATATAAAACTAAAAGCATCTCATTCTCCATCGAAGGCAGGCTCTCTCTGAGGCAACTATCAACAAGCAAACAGAACCATTTTCATCACTTTACAAAAAGTAGTTTAGTAGGGGGAAAAAAGCATTAAGAGTATTTTGACAAACATGCACAACATGAGAAGTAATTTTCACCTAAGTGCACAGAGATCTAAACCACACAGGACTTTGTTAAATGTGCTTTACAAAGGTACAGAAGCAAACCACATTTAAAACTGCACGATAATGAAAAGATAACCTGTCAGATAGCATTTTTCACCACTTTAGTTGGTAATTCAGTCTTTTTAGGGAGTAGGGAAGAAAAAGGAAGAGTTTGAAGGACAAAGGTGGGAACCAAAACTACTCAAGATCTAACGTTAGCAGTGGGTGAAGCATAAATGCCAAAAAAAAATTATGAGCATAATTGAAGTGACACTGCAAACACTGCAAGCAAATAAACATCAGGGAGATTTGAAATGCAAACCAGCAAGCCTTAGAGAAGCGTCAGCGAAAACAGTAACAGAAAGCTCTCCACACTGTAGCCAACTCCAAGGAAAAAGTTCTCAGAGAACAAATAGTTTTCAGAAAAGAGAAAGGGACCAAGACATCCCACTTTTTTTCCCCAAGAACCTTGACAAGAATTCATTTTTGAAGCGAGCATTTGCATAACTACAAACCAGGTCACCCACTGAATTCCATTTATTTTAAATAAAAATTTGTTCCCTAACATTCCTTACTTCTCCTCCACTGAAACCGTTCCATTTCAACATGGCAAGAAAATTCCAGATGCTCAGGTTTGGAAAGATAAATGAAGGGCCTCTTGTTCAATTTCTCAAGAGGAGCAAATCAAAGGGGACTGCCTAAAACACAACCAACGAACAAAAGGAGCTGACTGAGGCTACTTGGAGAAGCAGCAACACCAAGGTCTCAGTGGACTGTGTAATCTTATGTACCACTCCCAATGAAAAAAAAAGAATTAAAAGAAGCTAAAGGAATAATAAAGGCTGTAGGAAGGCACGACTGGTTACAGGTTGCATTGAAACAAATCCATTCGCCTGAACTAAACAACCGATGGAAGCAGAAGGAAGAAATCAGCTCGTTAAAGACATGGTATGGAAGAGGTTTTGAGCAAACATACAAGATAAAGGACACAGTACAAAACTCCCTGTTTGTACACACAACAGAGAGACAAGTAGGAACAGTTATCTAACCATCAAACCGCTCTCCCCTATTACATTTCAGATCGTACAAATTGGCAGCTTGGAGGATGAGTAAACACTGAAATGTCACCTAAAAGGGTGGAAATGATTAGGTGAGACAATAACCAGGTTGATCCTACCACCTACCATCTGCTGGCGATAGCGCTATTTGTAGCTGTAAGCATGGAGAACATGCAAACATTTTCTTAGAAGAAAATTTCCAAAGTTGTGAAGAGTCCCCAGTTCCTCTGAAACACAAAAACCCCGTGAGCCTGCCCACATTTTTCATGTCAAGGTGTAATTAATGTCTGTGTATTTCTGTCTGGAAAGCTAAATTTGAGATATGTAAATGTATCAAACCGTACAATTGTGTAGCCTGTAGAGCATAACAAAAGGTGGAAGGGAAAGAAAGGAAAGACACACAACTGCTATTTCCTAGCCAAGGAGTGGCTGGATTTCACCAGAATACACCAGTGACCGTGTCATATTGCACATGCAGCGTTTTGAGCATTATAGCCTTACCCCTCCAGACTTGTATTACTGCATTACAGCAAATCCTCCATATGGATTAGGAGCCTTGGGTTTGTCATCTGACAGCACTGAGGACAAGACAGGTCCTGCCCCCAGCAGCCGAGCAACGTAAATGCTGAGGGTGCAAGCGGATGGAGCGGCAATACAAAGAACGAGCAGGAAGAAGTCATGCCAACGAGACTGGCAGTCTTCTCACATTTTTTTTTCCCCCTGTAGAAATCATAGCAAAGTAGAGTTTGGGGGAGATAAAAAAAAAAAAAAAAAGAATTAAATGTGTTCACATTCAGCCTGGGAGAAGAACATGGTTTCAAGAACATGAAATCTGACTTCTTAGTTTAATGGAGGCTTACTGGTCAATACAGGATTTACGTATAAGAACATATCACCAAAAATGCTCATTCACAGTTTTTATTATTAAACGACAAAGCCATGTTATTCTCCACATTTAATCATTATGACTATTAACGAATGAGAACAAATCCTGAATCTCTTTCAAGGCCAATGTTTCCATTACTATAGAAGCATGGCCGAAGTGCAAGTAACATGCACAGAACAACAAGCATTTTTGTCAGACAGTCATGCCAGGTGACTGCCACTAAAAATGCAAAGAGTTTGTTAACAGATTCTACTTTTTTTTTTTCTAAGAGACAAAAATTCTTCGTAACGAAGAGGTGTAACTATGGAAGTTTGTTTTCTTTTAAAGAAAAATGTTTTTTTTTTTTTTTATTAAGAACTCTTAAAGCAGATCAAGTCCTCTACCTGGATTTTAATGTATCATATAGGTTCATTTATCCCACAGAAATCTTTTGTTTTATGCCAAGTATTGTCCTTGAAAGTTTTTGTCTCTAGTCTTTAGCCCACACCATCAGGATTTGTTATAGTTAACCAAGAACTATAAGCCAAGCCCTACAGAACTCCCCTTAATTATGGCTACTGTCAACAGCAGAGCAAAAATCAAGGATGTTAAAGACATCTCAAAAGATGCAAAGAGGCATCTAAGAGATTTAAGAACACACCCAAAAGCACAATTTCCACTGCACTTAACGAGGCTCCTGAAGGTGTCTGCACACCTTTTAGGAACCAGCCTCTAAGGATGTGTCTGAGCACACTTTGCACCTGTAGCTCTCATCAACATCATCTTGGCATTGTGGGCTTTTGGCACCTCGGGAAATGCCTACACAGTTAAGTCACTTCTGATTATCTCCATCTGTGCACTTTTATTCTTGTATAAAAGTATCTCATCTGTTTATAGCTTAAACCACAAGCCTGGACCTTGGGCTCACACATGGAGACAGGAATACTAAACAGCAATTTATAGAAGGGTAAGAGGGAGGGCTGAATTTTTCAGCACCAGCTTTTTCTTTTTATTTTGTTCCAGAAGGACTTTTTTTCAGTCTTTTTCAATATTAAAAAAGAAAAAATAATGATTTATTTAGGATTTGGTATATATTTGCTGCTGTTAGAAAGTCAACCTAAATCACAACTGGAAATCAAGCATTCACAAAAGAAACCTTTTTAAAGAAACCTTTTCTGGAAATTTGAGAACTGGGACCGAAAAGTTTTAGTCTACTTCTCATGATTTGCTTAAATATTGGAAAATTAAGGTGACCCATATTTTACCAATTATCCCTATAACAAGAAATTACAGTTTACTGCCACATTGTTTACGTTGTATCAGTTTTATAGCAGATTAAGTATAATGACTATAAAAATATCTTAAGTTACGAATTTAAATACCTTCATAGCATATTCAATATATACATATGAATGCACACGAATACAAGAATAGCTCTAATACAAACTAACATTCCAGATGAGTGAAAAACAGTAAGAACAAAGGCAATATATAGGCGATGAAGGCCAAAGGAGGGCATTTCCTACCCCTTGTCTTTTGAGAAGGTGGTCAAAAGCTGCTTAATTTTGGTATTTGAGAAAATGTGATCAGTTCAAGGACTGGGCAGTCCCAGAAAGAGTACTTATATTTAGTACATTCCTTCTTGGCTTCATCTCCAGAACATGCACAGTAACAGATGGAATGAAACTGTGGCTCACAGGTAGGCCACACCAACCTTTTAGGACAGGATTCTTTTAACCCAAGGGCAGATGGGTCAGCACATTTCAGAGACGCTGCAGATTTCTGTCACCAGTTAAAGTTTGTGGGGGTCAGTCACTCAACCCTGAACACGTAATTGTGTTATAACTTCAAGAGCTGCAGACTAAATGAGTTCAGTAACACATGGCCAGGACTTCTTTGCTAAAACACTGGTAAGCTGCCTCTGCTGTAGAAAATGTTGCTGTTTTCACAAAGTTAATGTTATCAAGAAACGTGGCCTTCCTGAAAACACAACAAGACTGATAGAGATCTTGCAGGGGTTGCACCAGGCACAGACTGCTGTTCTGTTTTCTTGAAGCTCATTAGCATTGCACAGCTGATGCCACACAATGACAGCCCCAAGGGATCTGACAAACACAGGTTGCAGTGAAGGTAGGAAGAAAGAGATTCGAGGACAAACTTGAAAAGAAGAAACCCAACATATTAAGCTTTGTAAACTGAAGCAGATTTTGTTAGTGTGTTTTTGCTGCGCAGAGATCAGCTTTCTTCAGAGATGCCAACAAACGGAGAGATGGCTTGATGCGGACGAGGATGACCTGGCATGCCAGGTGGAGGAGGCTAATTTCACTGCTACCCACACCATTTAGCCATGGCTCCAGGCTGCGTGCCCAGAGCACTAGCTAGCAAGGACGTGCTGGTAGGCAGTGGTGGGGCACTCCTCACCGCCATCGGCTCTGATGAGTACAGCAGCACAGCCCAACAGGTCAGCACAAGCAGTCAGAGCACATGGGCACTCTCCTCTGAGCTTTAGCCAACACATGAGCACAGTAAGTCAGCCTTACTCTGCTGGGTCATGACATTGGTAGTGTGGCTTCCCATAACCCAGTTGTACCAAAATTATCCTCAACTCTTCCTGTGCATTCCACCAAAAGAGAGAAAACAAACTAGAAAGCTGCCCAGAAATGCAAAACCTTATTTTGAAGGTATACAGATTTATTTTGGATTACTTACAAGGAATTATGGATATAGAGAGTTGATTTCTATAGCATCTAAAACAAATACGTCATTTTTCCAAGAGTCCATTTGATCTTGAATGGGGGGAATTATCAACGCTGCATGTTCAGGAACAGGAGGAAGAAAAGGAAACACACAGCTGGTATCAAGTAACAGACTCAGTCCCATAGAGTTTGGTCTAAGGAAAAGAACTGCACCGTTAAAAAAAATAAATAAATCAAAGCACTGAACAACTTAAGGAATAATTTCCATCATTCAGAAATCCAGCTTAATGATGCTTCTCAACTTAAAGTGCATTTGCTTACAGTACTGAGAAAATAAAGACTACTATAAAAGCCATCTCTACTCATGCATTCTTGATTCTTTTTTAGTTAAGTAATGAAAATAGAGCGTTTCATTTAGCAAAATAAAAACATAATACGCGACGTGATTACACTGACAACACTTGAGAAGAAAAGCCCACCACTGAATGCACTTCAGGCTCAGTTTATACAAGATCATTAGCAATGTACTTTCCTGCAGCAGAAGAAGAAAGAGAATGACCCCAAAACAGCAGCCCTCACTTTACATGTTTTCAGCATTACACTTGATATATACAGCATCTTTAACCCCTACTGCCATGCCTGCTTCTCACCTATTGCTACATCCTTGCAATGTGACTGAGCAAGTCCTGAATTTTATTGTATTGGGAAGAATAAGAAATTAACTCTTTTAAACTTCTTTAAAGCTCATTCATCCCACTGAATTCATCCCACTGAACACAGACAGCTGTTCAGTGGCAATTTATGTAAAAGCAAGATCATTTCTTGACAGCGTAGGAGTTGCTGCCCAGTCTTTAAAAGAGCAATTGACTTTTGTCCCTTTGCCCCTTCTAAGTACCTAATTGCCTTGGTCTCCTGATACACTGAGCCACTTAAAAATTGTTACATAAATCCCACAGGACACACAGTCATTACACCAAGTAAAACAAATCTGCGTTCTGAGTTTAGATTTCTGTCGCATGTTTTTGTCCAACGCTGTAAAGTTTTTATTTGGCTTTGAAAGGGATTAATTTAATTATTTTTGAGTTAAGGCCATCAAACGACGCACATAAATACTACAAGGTTTGTGACAGCAGTCATAAACATACTGGTATGTATTTAATATACAAGAAGCACTTAGAGCACTGGATGCTCTTTATGGTATCTTTTAAAGTGGGATAGCCCAAGCTACTTCCATCCTCACTTTCCCATCTTTCCAACTCACCTTAACATCTTGCTGTATCAGTGCCACTTGTCAGCAAAACTTCTAAGCAAAGCAGACCAATTCTAGGCACAATCCTTCCCTTTTAGTAGTACCCTAACTTGTTGGTTAGCTTTTTAATGACTACGTCACTTTATTGCACTCAGAAAAGTTGTTATGGGGTGGGTTCTGTGGCCAGACAGCTTGAGGCCCCCTTCAGACTGGAACTGATGCTTGTTCCTATCACCTGTGAGCCATTCCCATGGTTAGCTGGGAGCATGTGACACTTTCAGTGGCTCTTTCATGCTTTGAGCATACTCTACCTCAACACCACACCTTGGGCTTTTTCTCTTTAGACTGAACGCTCCTCCACACCATGTGCACAATCAGCCCCCTGCCTAGCAGGTGAGATGGGGTTCAACACCTGCACTGACCACAACAAACAAAAAGCAGCCTTCCTTAGCATGCCATCTCCTCTCTCACTTACCAGAATCCAGCCCACTTGGGTATTTAGGCAGTAGAGCCTCTTTCCACATGAGCACTGCCAGAATAACTAAACCAGGCAATTAAAGAGTAGAAAGCTCAAGTTGCGTGATTTATGCAATATTCAGATCAGATGAATACAGATAATTAAATAAGTCTGCAAAAATGTCTACAGCTTCAGCTTTAGAAAAGTTTCACGAATTAATCAAGTTCTGCAAATACCTGATATTATTTACTCAGATATTGTAGAGGAAAACAAAAACCATGAGTGATATACAGAAACTGCAGAGGAAAGAGGAGGTAAAAAGAAGACAGGGAAGTAAAAATGGAGGAAGGACAATTATTAAGGTACCTCTGAAGGAAGCGCAGAAAGCCTCAGTGAGAAGTGTTTCATACACCCAAACATCTGGTTGATGAGTGGTAGCTGAATCAGTTTCTTCCCAGAAAACACTGAAATAACTCTCAAAAGTTGGTAAAGAAGGGAGAAGAAAAAAAAATAAGAACTACATTGTGCGGCAGAACTGCAGAATTTGTCTCGACTTGCGTGGGAGACCTCTTGAGAGTTAGCTGCTTTCTTTCACTGGTAACACTGCCCACAGAACCGCAGCTGTCTCTGCTCCGAGGAGACACGGGCTTGGCTATAGCTGTGTGCTAGGACACAGGGATGTCTTGCAAGGCATGGCATCGCCCATACAGATGTGACACCCTCCTACTCCCCTGCCTTTCACTCCAACCCCTCATCGCCGCTGAAATGAAGGCCTCACCAGGCCATGATGGGAGCTTTCTGTGGCAATAAAAGAGGTTTCACTACACAAACTATGTATTACGAGGGTTCTTAGCAGGCAGCAGTTCAGAGCAAGGGGTGGTGGAAGTCAAAAATTAAATCGAGATTGGTCCAATGTTTCCCCTTTCACTAAAAAGGGAAGGACCCATTTGTATTATCAAGTTAAACTGGCAACAAAAGCCCCACAGTTCAATTTGAGCCAACAATTCCAAATTAAATTATGGCACAGCTATTGCTCATATGACAATAACAGTATTAAACAGGTGTTGAATGTGCTTTAATTATCCTTTAACAACTCGAGGCAGTCAAAAAGCAGAACACGGTCAGCAAGAGCCACTGCCATGAGATACAGCCTCAAAAGTAGCTCACAGCAAGAACCTCACCTGTAGGCAATCCTGAACGCCTTGCTCACTTTCTTAGCTCTAACTGAACAATCCTTCTTCACATAAAGATCACCTTACCTCATCAAAACTGTCAGACTCTCACTTCATTACCTACATGCACAACTCTATGTGTAGTAGAACAAATACTCAGGTGGAAGCTGTGGCACTCCATAAAGCCTTCCAGTTGGGTCCTCTCTGTAAGTAACACCTTCGATTCTAACTGGGATAGCAGCAATAGAGCAAGTTACAGTATTTTCAGTACAACCTAGTACTATTCATACACATTCTATTTTCAGTCCAAATTCCCATCTTTCCACTTAGCTTTGACTTCCCTTCCCATCAACATGTACAGCTGAAAGGAAACAGAACGGCTACAAGACAATACAAACCTGGATATAACACTCCAGCATCAGAGATGCCCTTTCTTTTCCTGCTTCTTCTTAATTTTTATGACGTTTAATAAAAAAAAATCACATGGGTGGACTCATCTAAAGGATTCCATAGTAAGCTCTATGGACTCCATCTGTAGAAACTAGTGACAAAACACTTCATCTACTAACTTATCAATTTAACAGACATAGCAGATGACAACCCCACCGTAAGACTGGAATTAAAGAGCATGTTTGCCTCTGCCATAGGCTACAAGTGCAAGAAAGCAACTGCTGACAAGAAGAAAACATCTGGAAGATGTGTTTATATATGGAACACAGCTTCTGACTAAGCAAACAGAACAGGGAATTTGCATTTGTTAGTTTATCTACAGCATGGCTGCTATGCAAACAGCTACAAGGCAACATGAGAAAAATCCAGAAGGAAAGGCTCCAAACATCTTCGGTGTGCAATGTTTTTCCATACCTCCTCTGGAGTACATGCAAAATCAACAGCTTCAATACAAGATTTTCATTCTGTTCAATCATAAATAAATACCACTTCTTAAACACATGCATGCAGAGAATCCTTATCTAGATGAGAGCACCACAGCACAAGGCACTTGGAAATAGGCAATCAATCCTTTGCTTTTTCTGTACACTTCCCATTTGTCATCATAAAGCAAAATGGGAAGAATTTAAAGACCTGTCAGTTTTCAGATGAGAATCCTATTCCTAAACAGGATTAGCTGGTGGCCTAAAAATATCAGCCAGTAACCTCCCGAAGTCGTAAGCTCACGTACCCCACCAAGTTTTATACCGATCACTAACTAACAGAAATTAGGTCAGAATCCAAATCAGATCACACCGGAGCAGCATCAATCTTCTTATTTCAGAGCTGTCACATTTTAAATCTTTCATAGAGCTTCCACATAAATTATTAAAAACAGATCTTTCTTTGAACAGAGACTAAACTGGGATGTCGCTTTTGGTTAACATTACAGTTCATTTAAAAAAAGACGCATAAAAAGAAGTTCATCTTCAGTCATTTGAGATATATTCCTCTAAGTGTATGTGCACATCCCTGTCAAGCAAACAAACAACAGATACCTAGCAGACTGCTTTAGGGTTTCCAGAAGACGATCTGGGCTCAGGTTGCAGTACTTGTGCCACTGCAGTCTGATAATACAAGTTCTTACCTGGCCAAATTCTGTGCCTCACTAATTTCTAGTAGACAGATACATCCTACCCACATCAGTTCCATTAAAACCAGGGATGCTCCCATTTTAATTCTGCACATCTATAATCTCTTCCCACTGATGCACTGCACCCTGGAACATGAAACATGTCATGTAGTTTGACTCTAATGCTGGCCTGCTACTCCTGTACAGCCCTGTACCTCATTCACTACATACACAATAAAACAAGCAACATCATAACGTCCAACCTTTGAAATCTGTTCATATGAAGCCACGCAAAAATTACTGATAGCTGTCACAAGCAGAACTCATGATACTGTAGATATCCAAATATTTGTCCCCTGAATCTATTAAAATAAATCAATTTGAACTTCTAGCCTCCAAGACTTCTCCTACTCAGCTGAATTGGAATTTGCCAACATCATCAAAAAGAACAACAAAAACTTCAAGTGCCACCGACAGACATGTTATCTGTTCACCATCACAACTTGCTACTTTAAAGTATCAAGACTTTATCATATTATCAATTGGTCAAGTGATTGACGCAATCTTTTCCTGTCCTGTTTCTAGTTTCCTTCTCACAATGTCAACAGTCTTCTGAGATGCAGATTACAGGATCCCACCTACGTGTAAAGTATTTGAGCAAATTATTATAATTTGCATCTGGAAATCATCAGCTGCACTACTCAAGAAGTGGCCACTTCAGCCTATGCTGTTATGCTCCAGACCTTGACTGCCTGCCATTTACTCGGAGAACACAAAGATTCAGTGAAAGCCTCTCACTGATGCCATGTTCCCAGAAGTGTCATCAGTGACTTAATTTACAGGTTTTACCGTTGCATTTATTGCTTTTAAACTCTGTGCGGGACATTGACTCATACTGCTGCCAAAAGAGGTAGGCAGTAGATATGACCAGAAAGAAGTTTCCAACTCCAGCTTTCAGCTCTGCAGGCATGTCTCTTCCCATGACAAGGAGCAGCAAGCTCTCCAAGTCCTGACATCTTCAACTATAAAATTCACACTTTATCTACCAACTTGTCACCACAACCAAACCAGCTGTAGGACTAATGACAGCAAGACGCTAACACTCTTATTTTAAGTAATTTTACAGTGACATTTATGAGCAGTAACGAGCTATATGAATCAGTGGCATAAACCTACTTGAGACATAATGAACTAGAGGGCTAAAGAAGTGGTTTGAGTGCTAATTAAACAACTCTATATTTTTGCCATGAAGAATTAGTATCTTGTTAAATATCATAGTTTAGACTTGTTACACAACATGTTTCCATGGCTGACTTAGAATAACAATCACAAGTCTACAGACTGGCAATTCCTTTGGGAAGGGACATTTATTGACTGCAGCTTGAGAAAATACAGAGAATGTCATGAGAAAAGCCAAATAAAGCCTTCACTCCTCACACAGATCCACAAAAAACCCTACCCAGTGATTCAACCACTGGCTACAGCCAATGTCTTTGCTAGCAGACACAAGCTCCCCCTTTGCTCACGTGCTCTGAGCCCACCAGAAACTCAAGAGCATTGTCAGCATAACCTGGGAGATGAACAAATGCTCTGGAAATACTGGGTGCAACCAGAAGATCCAGGCCCCCTTCCCCTAGTTGGGTCAATATTGTGCAAACCACATTCAATAGCAGTTTTTTTGTTGTTTTTGTTTTATTATTATTATTTTTTTTTTTTTTCCCTCCATTGGTTCTGCTTGCGTGCAGGGATCGATGTCTTCTCATTTCAACAGCACTCCTCAGTTGAACTGAGAAATGGGAATACGCTCTCAGGAGCCCATGCTCACAGGCAGATAGCATCACACTGCTCAACTCTGAGCATGCTGACGAAACAGTTTTGCATATTTCTGTGTTACAGACAATACAGAAAAATCTGAGTTCTCTTCATCCCAAAATCTAGGAGAGCTGCATTTAAAAAAAAAAGCACTGCTGTGAAGACACCCTAACAGCTCCATTAGCTTCGTGTGCTCCCTTCTGATGGGATAGAATAGATATACAGAGATAAAGCAAATCACAAAAGCAGCCAACACAAGCTCAGCTTGAAGGCAAAACACAATAAAGAGATTCCACAGACCCAGCTCACACAGCCTATCATGGCAAACAGACATGAGGACTTCTTGCTGGCAAGAAGTTTCCCAGGACAGAAACAAATCAACTGTCTTGCTGCCCTAGCTGCGAAGAGGACTGCTGCTTTTCCTTCCACTTGTCTTCAAAACCTAAACAAGTTCAACAGAAAGAGCTGAAGTTATCTGTTCTCTTCTTTCCCTCTCCAGGGGCTACAAATTCATCATAAAAGCTTAGGCAGCTATAAAAGCCATCAGCAAGAGAATGGCAGGAGTACATTAAATAAGCCCAGTAATCTAAATGCCACACCGCAGGCAGCAGTTGAGCACAATATTCCAGCGTTTCCTTCAACACAAGCAAGTTTGCAAGAGCACCATGTTACAATCTCTGCCTAAAGAGCAAGTCTCTTTAGGCATGCATATCAAGATTTTCACTCTCTAATGCAGGAAAGAAAACAGCCCAAAGGTCCAGCTGAAATAACTGTTCTAGTAATCATCTAGCCTTTATTCTCGGTTAAAAGCTTGACCTGAATTGTTAATGCTTATAAAGATAAAAAGCATTAGGCCTCCGTCACTTGTTCAACTCCTCGTCCTGAAACAGGCACCAAGACTGACATTTCTCCTCAAAGAGGAGACAAAACTTGTAGAATATCCTGGCAGTTCAACCCAAATTAATGTTCAACAAAAGGATTTTTATTTATTTATTTTTTTAACAGAGCTCTTCAATCAGGTTGCAGGGCAGCACAGATCCTCCAGGAACTGCTTATGATTTACCCTTGAAGAAAGGGCTGCCAGTGACACAACCACCGAGTTGGACAGCCCTGATGTTTCTTTGGTGGTTATATCATGCTTGTAATGAACCAAAATCTTGTTACCAATGCTAGCATCATTTGTCTCTGGTACCACAGCAGTGAAGCTTTAACTAGACCTTCACTTTTCCAACAGCTGATTGACAATATTTAAACAAAAATGTTGTGTTTTATGAACCACAGATGTTCTTTAATAAGAGGTCAAACAAATCAACTTATAAAGAGCAGATAGTCAAGCACATGGTCATACATGTATACTGTGAACTTCCAACCTGAAGATGAACTCATAGATGTGGGGCTGATACACCTCCAAAGAAAGTACCATGCAAGTCCCAACTCAGTCTTTCTAATCACAAACATGCAGCTTCCTTAATTCTTGGAAATGGGGAGTCAGAATTGATTTGGGGAGGGGTGAGGAGGGTGTGAAGGAATTAAAAAAAACACAAAAAAAACACATAAATGACTACTTCTCTGCTGAGGGCACAAACATCAGAAGTTCTAAAACAGGTGAGGCGACTGAACCTTTTAAAGGAGGATGTTCAAGGCATTTTCAACCAAAATCCACTAAGAATGCAGAAGTCAAAGGGAGCCTTCACGCTGGTAATAAATGCCACATGAAAAATATGGGGCAACTGCAGAGAAAAAGTGCACACACATAAGGAAGCCGGAATGGACAGAAAAAACTAGTTGGCAGAATCTTTAGATTTAAACTGGGAGGTATGTTTCCTTCATCTTCCTCATTCATCTTGAGCAGTTGATAAACTGTAATGTATTTTACATCTCTGTAGTGCTGCTCTTTCAGAGCAGCTGATAAGAAGTCAAGCCTCAGCAGCAGGGGTATACTCTGAGGGTTGCGACCTTTGGTAGGGGAACTGAGTTCATTATTACTTCTCAAAGAACTCTCTCTCTATATGTAACAAACTAACCATGATTTATCAAGTCCTTTAAGTAGATAATCTAATATTAGATATTCATTCCAAAATAGTTGGCAGACAATTAAAGTTAGTGGGTAGTTTTGCTATCCTCAGAATTAGGATCTGGAAAAAAAGAAAGGCTTTTTTGCAACTATAGCAAGCAGCAGAGACATTTCTTCTGTGTGTTTCTTTGGAACCCATTATAGTCACAACGCAATTTCAAATCACCTAGGTTAAAATCTGATTAATTGTAAATAAAGATCACAACTGCTTATATCTGAGCTGAAATAGTACACTGGAAACAAGTATGCACCCACCATCTGGCGCTCCATAATTATAGAAATTAAAAACGCATTTCTGCGGCCTGCCTTTAACAATTTTTACTGATACAGTAATACGTGATCTTCTTAGGGAACATAATCTAAATTCATGCTGTTAAATGATCACAGGACTATCCACTGTATGGCGTAAGCAGTTCATTAATCTGGAATCTTTAAAAAAAAAAAAAGCTTGCTTGCTGCCTAGTAATAACAGAAATGGTTTCTGTAGTTTCACGTCACGCCGTTAAATTTAATCCACAGTCAAGGCAAGTTAATTTCACACCTGCTGAGTGATATCCTGATGGATGGCACCACAGCAGGTCATTAATTTTCTTTCCTTTTGATTAATTTCACACCACACACTGGACACAGTCTTTTGAGTTACAACGTCTGAGAGCAACGCTTAATCCCTGTAAAGGGCTAAATCGGTTTTTGACCGCGTGCCAAAACACAAAGCACCCAGATGTGACCCACGAAAGGAAGCGTCAATGGGCTTGGTACTGCACTCTGACACTGCCCCAGGTGTGGCAGGGCATTCTCAGTCAGAAGTCCTTTTTAAGTGCATCCTTCTTGACAACAGCCTCAAAACAAAAATGCTGGCTGTTGCTTACATTTGAAGCATTTTTATACAAACATTCTGCAGCATCAGGAGTGAGGCTGTGGTGACATAACCAAAACAACTGAGAAATTGGCTTTTTTTTTTTCCCACAGAACCCCCTTAGTGTTTAGTTACTGCCTTTGTACCTAGCAAGGTATAAAGGTTTACCAAGACTACCACGTCTGCTGTTTTCAAATGAACATCAAGAGCACGTGGGGCAAAAGAGGAGGAAGAAGGGGCAGCCCTGTTTCACGCCCCTCATCCCTCTGCTCCAGCCACTCATTTCCTCACCCTCCTTTGGAGGAGCGGTGCCAAATCAACAGATCCCTTGATGAGCTGTTCAGATCACGAAAACAAAAGGAGCCTCTCTCTTACACAAGCTTTAGGCTTGTTGTGCAAACCAAGCTGTCCGACAGATGGGTCAGGTGCGTATCTGAGCTGGTGAAAACAAAAAGGAGAAATTGTATCTTTTCATAATGAAGAGCTGTTCAGCTTGGCCATTCTCCACCTTTGGAGGAACGATTCCAAGCAGCAGCCTCAAAAGCATCACACTCTATGCTGACCAAGGATGAAGCCGGCCCCCTGAGCTCTGAGCAATCCCTGCTTTTATCTCTTCCTCTTCCTCTCTCTCCACGCCCCCCAGTATCCTACAACACAGCAAATAGTCAGGACCCATTAGTGCCTGCAACTCATTCAAGATTTTGTATCTTTTGTTCTTACTTCCTAATGCTGCTTCCCAATATAGAATGATCAACTTTTTAATCTCTTCCTGAACATCAGGAAAAATAATTTAGAAAATAGAAAGCAGGCTCACATGCTTACCCACAGCCCTTTTTGGCAGCAGAAGCTATCACAGTGAAGTTGAAGCGGTGGAGAGAGTGAAGAGGAAAATGGTTACAGGATTTGCTGAGTGGAAGTCACGAGGACCATGGGATTCAGTATGCCCTGCTTACATTTCTGGATGTGACAGGCTGGGGCCAGGAAGGCGTGACCTCTGCCAGATCCACCCCTGCCAGCAGAAACCCAACTCTTTCTCCAAGCAGAAGTCGTTGCCTCCTCACATCTGCCCAAGGAATTAACCTGAATGAGAGTCCCCCAGACATTTCAGTCAAATGAAAGCGGGTTAGAAGTCATTTGCTATTTGAACTACAAAGCTGGCTGGTCTGGCTATTTTGATTAGAATAGCTCAGACAGTATAAATTGCCCTTCAATCAAGATCAAGAATACCTTCTACTACCACTCTCTAGGTCAGCATGCTGCCACCGTGTCTCCCTAGTAAGTTCTCGATCAAAGGCTGTGAATAAAGCTTGAGGAGATGCTCCTGTGATGTGCGTTGTAATGGCTACCTGTTTAGTTGCCAACACACATTTCCAGCATGAACTCACAATTTTTACTGTCAGCTCCTACAAAGGATAAAATACTGGATGAACTAGAAGCTGGATTAACAGGATTTAGCTGCAGACTGGAAAGTCAGAGTAAATGATCGCAACCAGTAGAACTTCCAAGCCTGGCTTTCAGGACAAAGCTGCTGTTGCTGGCAACTGGTTATGCCAATTCTGAGAGTCAGGAGTATCAAAAGCAAAGCCAGAGCTTGAATACTGGTTACAGCAGTATGAAACTTATTCCTCATCGTTGCTTGGCTCCCATTAGCAATGGGAAAGGGAACCTTCCAGTCCTTTCCTCAGTTACCCAAAGCACAGCATAAAAAGACTTAAAGGAACAAGGTTTTGATGTCTACATTTTAGATGTCTACAGCACACCTAGATACACCTAGACTTTCTTTTGTGCCTCTGAGCACTAATGGACTGCTGAAGAAGCCACTCTCTTTCTACCTGAAGCCTCTTCTCCAGCTGCTGTCTCCCAGGCTTGCTTCTCCAGAGACGTGCATTGCTCTCCTCAGGCTGGCCTTTAGGCTGTTCGAGCTGGTGCTTCAGAAAGCAAGAACACCAACCAAAAACACACAGCTAGGCCACAGGTCATGGCCTTCAAACCCAGCCGGCTTCCTCACCCTCACGGAAAGGGTGGTGCTTTGAAAGAAGAGAAATGTCACCTTCCTACATAGCATTTGAAACCAGAAAACGAAACAACAACAAAAAACCAAAAACTTGCAAGCAGAGTCCTATGCTTCACACAAATCGAGGTGAAATTTCCCCAAGTGCCTGGATTAATGCTTACAAAGTCCCTTTCATTTTTACAGCACTTTGTAAACTAAAACCAAAGTGCAATAAAGAATGAATTTTAAATTGCTATGTCTCTATTCATTATGCATGTCACCAAATATCAGGCAGAACCTCTGAAGGTAAAACTCAAATAATAACCACTGAAGCAACGTGATGGAGAATACAGCCGACAAGTGATATATTTAGCTTCATCCTATCTCTGTCCCCAGAGGAAAAAGTGTTCCTTCTAGTGTGGGAAGGGGAGGAGGAAAAAACACTTATTTGGTACGTTAAAAAAAAGAGCCTGGAAAATAAAGACATGTTTTCCCCAACACTGATAACCACTTTAAACAGCCTTATACAACTACAAAATAGCATTGCATTTGCCTTGACATGAATTTAAGCTTGTGTTTTTCACTCTGAGTGACATCAAAGGGTTATTTTCTTCTCCTGCCCACTGCAGTTATCTTGAACAATTTCAGTGTAAGGAATTCTGCCCCTCTCCACCTTTTCAAATCAATTTGAAGCAACTGAAACAAATCTGGTGAGTTAATTTTGCACTTGGCTGAACCATACAAAGATTATATGATCTATGGGCATGTTTTATACCTGTCGCCCTCCTCTCTGATTTCACTAGACCAGGAATTCCACCATGCAAGCTCTTTGGCACGCTCTCAGACAGGCAAATTGAGGTTTTTCTCCCTACAGTGCTTAGAACACAAGTCAGTTCTTAGAAAACACTTTTCTGTGAACTAAAGCATTGTAATCAAATGAAACTGATTAAAAAAACAAACAAACAACACACAACTAGCAGAACCTTAAAAAATGCTCTAAAAATATCTCTGGTTGTGACAAGTGGTGCTATCCACAGCAGATGAGCTGCTGTGGCTGTAAGGTAGGAAACATCTTTCCACTGTAGCTGCGTTCTAAACTCCTGGCAACATCTACAGCAGGACGTGTTACTTCCACAAAACTCTTCACTGTCCTAAACCAAACTGTTTCCAGAGTCCAAAAGGAAATCCAAGAGGAAATAATGTTCATCTCTGGAATGGCCACAGTGGGGGAAAAATACAGGGGTGCAGAAAATAAGTGTATTTTGAGGTAACAAGAGAAAGCTAGGAGACTTTCCAGGACAAATACAGTGGTAGTAGGCTTGCCTCAAAAGGAACTTTCATTAGCAGCAAGGACAACATTTATTTGCCATATATCTAATTAAACATTAGGTGGAGAACATGGTAATGAGCTCTTAAAGGCAACCAGTATCAAATATGCAAACCCACTGGAATTACTTCTACTTTCTGTTTTTCTTCTGGACCTCAGGGCCAGGTTCAGCATCCATTCTCTCTGACTGTTGTACAACTCCGGTATGACAAACCTTCCTACAACCAAGGTCCTGTTAATGAGCTAAAGGCACAGGGTGTGAAATAAATCCACACCTCTAAGACAAATACCACCTATAAATACACACAAAAACATCCACTTTCAGACAAGCCTTTTAAAAATTATTGCAACCTAGCACTTAATGTAAAAGCATAAGTAAGGCTGCCAAAAAAGATCACCTAGAGCTCTGAGCAGAATTTAAATGGTCTTCAAACAGTACTGTAGTAGCAGCAGAGGGGAAGAGGCCACATCACTGACGCTACCACAGCTGAATGGATTTCTTTGTGGGTTAGTCATAGCTAGCAAAGATAATAAGGCAGAGACACAGAGGAACAGATTTTCCAATATTATGAAAATATTCATTCCTTTCTACTCACTGGGGGAATGTGCTGGCAAACGCATCTTTAAAGGCTAAGTGGGTACAGGAAGCCTTACTCTTTTAAACCTTGTATAACCAGGCTATATAGATTTACCTTAGCAACCGCCAGGATTTGACAGAACTTGCAGAAAACTATTGAAGACATTTTAGCACATTTTTAACACCCGGAGCAATCCACTTTCTTTGTAAGCTACAAGCACAAGGACCCAAGACAGGCTATCCTACTACCGTTTTGTACCTTAGCCTACTGACTTCCACCTGCAGCCCACTGCAGAAGACATAAACCCATAGCTGAGCCATGCGAATGCAGAGTGTAACAGTACCTCTAATCAGGGGCAGCAAAATAAAACCCTTCAGATGTCAGTCACTCATGTTCATTAGGGCTGGTCTTAAAGAGAAGAGCTGGTCCTACTAACAGCCTGACAAAAGACAGCCTATATTTATTATTTATCTTTACACTATATTTATTCGTTATCATTTTCCTCCGTGCTTCAGGAGGTTACAATATTCCTTCCTACAGCTTCATATCACTCAAGAGCTTTCAGGCTTTATTCCAGCTTAGGCTGCTGTTTTAATGCTAGGAAAAGATGCACCCCACGATTTGGACCCAACACATGACTTAAGGCTTAAGTGTGAAGAGTGCTTTGAAAATCATCTCTGTAGTCCTGTAACATTACTTAGTATGACATAATAATTAGAGATTTAAGAAGCGGTTATTTCGAACAGTTATTTCAGCAAATGGCTTTTGAGCGGTTTTCATTTATTCTTTAAACCTGAGGAAATACCTGATTTTCACAGTAGTCCTGCAACTAAGCTTGTTTTCCCATAGGTAAGGTTTCATTTAACCCCTAACCTCTCCTTCATTAACTGCATTGCTCCTGCTCTCCATATGCAAGTTTGCTTTACCTTAAAGACAGCCGAACTCCACCAGTTACTTCAACAATTCCTTAACAACAGCTTCACCACCACCAGACTCTCTGCCTGTCGTTCCGTAAGATTCTTTAGAACTAGAAATACTTTTTCTCTGCTTAGCTAAAAAATCAAAATGATCACCACTTCATGGTTACAGGCTTCTAGCTGCTATGACACTCAGTTCCACATCATGTACCTAAAACCTGTATACAATGAAATGGGGAGCATCACTGCAAAAAGGGTCTCAAAAAAGCCCACTTGCAAAAGAAGTATAAAAGAAGTGTAAGCTTTCTGTGGAAAAGAATTTTTAAATGATATTAAAAAGCTAGGTTCAGAAATTTAGATTCATTTGATGACTTGCTTGGCTCAGCTCTCCGATGTTCTAACAGGCTGCTGAGACAATCTGAAGTAGTAAGGTCACGTTTTCTTCATAATTGTCATAACATCACCTTTGTTTCTCCTGCTCAACCAGTTTTGTTGTTGTTTTTTTTTTTTTTTTTGTTTTTTTGTTTTTTGTTTTTTGTTTTTTGTTTAAATATAATGACTGGCTTAGAAGAGATGCTTATATAGACATTCAGAATAGAATTATAGAATCATTAAGGTTGGAAAAGACCTCCAGGATCACCTGGTCCAACCATCCCCCTACCATCAATGTCACCCACTAATCATGTCCCCAAGCACCACGTCCAACCTTTCCTTGAACACCCCCAGGGACGGTGACTCCACCACCTCCCTGGGCAACCCATCCCAATGGCTGACCATGCAGCAACGAAGCCCAATATGTGATTAGAACAGCAAAATATGGAAGTCAATTCCGGTGCCAATAACCCCCCAGGGAAAAAAAAAAATCTGCAGATTCAGACAAACTACAGGACACTTAATGATCACTCACCTCTTCAACATGCTACATTGATTTTCTGTAGATTCAAAGCTTGTGCAACATGGGCAGAGTCTGACCTTCAGTAAAATGACTCAATCATTTCAGACAGTTGCTTGAGGTTGGTTGAAAAAAGCCACATCAGAAAAAAAAAAAAAAAAAAAAAAGGAAGAGGAACTGCATGAAAGTGTTATCGATGTGACAAAGAAATAGATAAAAGATCCACTGGCCTTCTAAAGGCATGCAAGCCATCTTTGAAATCAGCTGGTTTGACAATTAGTTGGTGGGCAACCTAATAGAAATGTTCATCTCATATCTATTATCAGCTAACTATACAAAGATTCCGCATAGCTACAACCATACCTCTCAGACTTCATGAATTTCTACTTAATTTTTACAGATGAAAAATCTGTTCAGGTTTGTTGATTGGATGGGGAAGGACGAGATCTGTTTTAGCCCAGGTCAGTAAAGATTTTCTAAAATATCTAATAAGGAAACAGGTTACAAAGACGTGAGAAAGAACTGGAAGATGGGAAGGAACATGCAAGGTAAAGCATAAACATTGAGTGTATGACAATATGTCAAGTCATACAGTGAAACCACAGCCTTGAAGAGAAGATGTTTGGGGAAAACAGACAAAAGCCATCACAAGTCTGTATTGAGAAAAAGAGCTTGCCTCTTCCTGAGCACTGCAGAGGACACTCAAACACTTCTCACACACAACAGAAATCCAGCCTAACAACAACAACAACAAAAAAAACAACAACCAAGCAAAAGACAACAAAAAACAATATGCAAGACTGTTTTGACTTAACATTGAGAAACAGCTGAATAGAAAGGAACGTTCACTAAAATTTTCATGCTCTAGCTGAAGGCTGCTTCCAGTGGAGAAGCAGCCAGGCTGAGCAGAACAGAAATACGTACGTTGCCTGCATTTTTTCTGAATGCCAAATGAAAAGAGAGCACAACACCATTAGCCTCTCAGTCTTTTTGAGGTGTGGAACACAGGAGGCAGTGCTAATAGCAACAGTTCAGTAGCAGTGACAAAGAAAACATGCTTCAAATTACACAAAAACAGGGAAGGAAGGAGAAAGACACAAGCCCAGATGAAAAGGAAGGTACGACCAAAACCCTGAAACCTCTTACACAATGTCCTGGAGAATTTCTAACGCTTCTCAGTGTTTATTTTTTTCCTAAATCAGTTTTACAGCTCAAACACTGGTGTACTATCAAAAAATTTCTTAAATATCAAATTAGGAAATGAAGACCTTAACACAATAATAGCTGGACAACCATCAGCGGTACAGTCAGCCACACCAGCAAGCCAAATGACAGCAGCAGAAGGGGAAAAAAAGGAAGACAGTTTGCTAATACCATTTGACAAATTTCTTCTTCTATTTGTCAAATGCAAGGATGATAGAGGAGGTCAGTACAAAATCAGCAATGGAAATGTTCTTCACCTGTATTTCTATAGACAGGTCACATTTTTATCCTGAGCAATTAGGCCTGATCCTCATACGATAGGCATGGTGGAAATACTGAGCACTGTAGGGTTCCTGGAGTAATTTCTGCCAAAATACAATGCTGCATCAGCAGCCTTTCTAATAAAATGCCAAATTTTAGTTATTTAGAGAGTGAGGTGGGTGGCATATTTAAAAATACTCTGTAGCTTGTGGAAGGGCAAGAGTCTGCCTTCGTTAAAAAAAAAACCTCTTTGCATAACACACATCCAAAATCAATAGCACAAAATCTGATTTGAATATCAGAAGTTTTTGTAGTGAGTAGGATATTTTTGTCCTAATTAGAATAGGCACAAACACGTATGTTAATAGTACTTCCACAGCACATTTCGGGAGAGGGGAAAGGCCATTACTTTCTTAAATAAAACTGGGGCCACCTGGCCTACTGGAGGGAGCTTTAACCCATATTAACCCCCTAGTAACACAGAATTTTAAGGAATAAAGCCAGTCTTCTAAATTAGGCTGATGTTCAAACAGCCAAAGCCAACACTGCCACTGACAGCAGCAGCTTTACCACCTCCTGAGCTCCCTCCCCAGCTGACACAGGTAAAAGGTGAAGAAGCCAGGGAACGGCTGGTGGGGTTTTCTTAAAAGACCATTTTTTGCTCGATAAGGCTCACCGCTTTCTTTGCTGTAGATGTGGCCACACGCATACCAAGGCCTCAGCACGCAAGGAAGTGCTCTTAGACATGTTTTAAGTAGCTTACACAATATTGGCATTCTTCTGTACCATTACACAGCGTGCAAGCCACGGAACTGGGACACACGAAAGCTACTATGGCAGGAAACGTATCAAGGTACAAGGACTTTAATACGAGCTGAACAGAAGCTAAACCTGTAACAAGCTGGTTTTTATTTTTAAATCAGCCACTACAGACCTCAAAGGAAACTTTAAGAGCACACTCGGGCCTCGTTGTCCTAGTTTCAATAAACAAAGCCAGAGGTTTAAATAGCATCTACTCAAGAGCTAAAGCAAGCGGCAACACGCCTTTTACATCAGGATGGCACTTCATCCACTGCACTCAGCCTCTCGCTACAGTGTGATGAAAATCCCTTCCTCCAGGCCAGGGGCACACTGAATCACCACTGGTGACCCACCAGCGGCAACAGATCCTGAACAGATTGAGCTGAACTTCCAGACCATCAGTTGGTGAGCGCTACTTCCAGGGAACCTCCATCTCAGCTGCTAGCAAGCCTCAATGGAAGCCAGCAGCGAGGCCAAAATCTTAGTCATTTTCCAGTCTGAAAATCTTCCTCGCTCCCCCTTTAACTTACTTGGTGAGAATTTGGATAAAACTGGTGAGATGAGAGTCACTGCAGCCTGCTGCTCAAAAGGAATCATGCATAGTCCTATCAGGTTCTCCAGACAGCCCTAAGGAGAGGCAGCAAAGAGAACTCAAACAAAGATTTCACAATATTGAACAACTAGTGCCATAAAGCAGGGGCAGTAAGTGTCCCCAGAAGCCTGAAAGCACTGAGACCTAGGCTCAGAATTAACACGTCAATTTGCTTTGTTATGTGTGTGACCTGGTTTCATTTTTTTTTTTTACATCATTACAAGGAACGCAGAAGTTCTTGTTTTACTGATTATCCCATTTCTCGAACGTAACTGCCAAACTACTCAAGAAAAAAAATCTGGAGAAGTATTCCAACAAGAACTACTACTACCTAGCCGGAAAGGAGGACAGTTTGTATTCCTCTTTCAAGAGAAGTTACAATATTGAGGCAAAGATTATTTCTGGAACTGGTTTACCAATAAACTCAATTAGTATCTAAGAAAATGGCTATTAGAAATAAAAACCAATTGTTTTAAAGTATAACCATAAAAATCATTTAATTTGATCACAGGCTCTTAAAATTTGTCTAAATATTCAGAACTGGTCAATTTTTTGTATAGTAAGATAGCCGTTAGCTGCAAGTGCTTTCACTGTATTTTCCTACTTAAGCTTTCTCCTCCTACGTGCTTTTTTTCCCCACTGTAGTAAAAGAAACGTAGCTGCCTAACATGTAAAGATCTTAAGCGCCAACAGAGCGACGCTACATTTCTCCATGCTCCTGGAGGATCAATAGTGTTGCTTGTGCAACTGCATTTCATGAAGGGAAATACAGGGAGGGGAGCTGTTCACGTTAAGAACTTGCAAAGCAAAACAATGTGCCGAGGAACTGATTGAAATGATGCAGCTGTAATTATCCGGTCAAATATGCAGCACAACCCATGCTGACGTCTGAGCGGTAAAGAGAGAGAAGGAGAAGGAACCTCCTTTTCTAATTTAGCTTTATGCCTGTTTAAAGTTCACACCTGATTTCTAAACCTAGAAACTAAACTTACAGACAAACAGGCTGAGCCCTTCAAAAGCCTCTCTCAAACAAGTCATTTTGTTCAGTCCTCCAAATATTTTTTTCCAGACTCTTTCCTGAGCTCTCTAGACCCATGTCCACAACCCCTTCAACAGAGGTACATATTTTAACTTTCCACCTGAAACTCCACCAGCACATGGACTGCAAAAGAGCCCCTTTTCTGCTCGTGCTCTTTACTTGCAAGCCTACCTCTAGGATGTCCTCTGCCCAAGCACCAAAAAGGTACCTTGCTTGGACTCCTTGCCTACTTGTGTTTTAAACATCTCCTTACTGCCCAGGGCACAGCCCCATTTTGCAGCCCCTCCTCCTGCCAGAATTCTCACTGAACACGCCATGTGCCTACCACTAGCCAAATGCATTTTTGTCAGGACTCTCAGTGTTTCAGGAGGGAGTTTCAGAGCTGTTTCTTCGTTTGATTTTGGTTTTACAGTGTGTTAATTGCATTGAAAAGTTTGTATCCGCATCCAGCAAATTATCTTGTACAGAGAACACTGCTGCCAAGCTCCTTTATAACAGGCATTTGCAAAACAAGTATGAAAGTCTCAGTGTTAAGAGTATTTCTGGATTTTTCTAGGCATGAAATACATGGCTGCTTCATTCCTCTTTTTTTTTTTTTTCCCCCAGGGAGAAGACTCCTTGTCAGGTGGCTCAAATTCTGAGATCAGGTAGACAAAGACACACCAAGATTCATTTTAGGAAAGGTGCATGTATGCGTGTTCATTTTAATGTACAATTCATACCAAAAGCAAAACAGAAAGAAAACTCATCCAGACAGGATGATGATGATGCTTTAATTGCATCTAGGCAGAAATAGGCAGTTCAAACCAACTTCAGGAAAAGAAAACTATTTGATGGCTCCTGTCACTTGGAGCAATGTCTGAGAAGCCCTCGTAGTGGAAGCATTTCTGTCACGCAGAAACAGCCTTCACACAACAGTGGACTGCAGCAGCGTGGGACTTGGGCTCTACAGTTAGGTCAAGCAAACAGTGTCACTGCTTGTAAGGCAGTCACGTCACCACGTTTCAGAATAGAATAAGAAGAGAATGGGATGGTGAAAATTTTCTTCATGGGAACTTCAGGCTAGCATTTTCACTCTTCTTTGTCTACAACATCCAAAATTAAATGAATGCACACGCTGTCTTGAACAGAGCCTATCAAGACAGGCTCATTGAAATTACATAAAAGCATGTTAAGAAGTAAATGATCTGTTCAAAGATTTATTTTCGCTATGAATACCGTATCAAAGGTGCAAATTTACTAAACGAGTTAAGAAAAACACGCGTAACTCCTTCATGCATCCCACCTTGGCAAGTTTTACATCACCAATGAAACGTTTCAAATAGACCATCTACACTCAAACCATGAAGTTGTTTTAACAAAATAGGTCATAACAGCAGAGAAAAATGAAGGTTTGATTACATTGGGTCTCTAATACTTGGAATCATCTTCCAGGTATACCGGATGCACATTACAGCCACATTCTGCAGAGTTCAAGGGCAACTTCCAAAAACGGCCCTGAAGCAACCAACGGAGATTTGTTTTCATTCTGTCAGACACAGCAGTGGGGAAGGAAGGAGAAAAGAACAAATTTTTGCAGCAAGGGAACAGACACATGGAGAGAACAGGGAGGTAAAAAAGAGGAGAGGGATAAGAGAGAGTATTTTAAGCCCAAGAGAACCACTGCCTGAGTGAATCCACACATACAGCTTTGCACTGCTGGAGGTCTTCTGTAGGAGTGGGTGACTCCACTCCACTCCCACGCGTTTCAGACATGAGGACTATCACATAACGGGCTGGAATCCAGTGTCCGTATCTTGACATGTAACACATCCAATAAACCTCCAGACCACAGAATATGGCAGGATTTGTAATTCACTGCAGCTTGTACCTTCAATGACCACTTCATCAGTAGCTATCTGAAAATGTTTTGATAGGACCTCAAAAGGGGTCATGTAAACTGCTGTGCAACAGTCAGAGTGCTCACGTGGCTCACCTGACTCTTCGGGAATGCAACCTTAACAGGTAACAGACAGGAAGCAGCAACAAGCTTCCTCACTCAAATCTCTGACTTCAGAAAGACATTCTAGTTACAAAACTATTCTCAGGAAGCGTAACCAAAAGCAATACACTATATGGGGAAAACAAAACAAAAAATGGTGACACAAAGAAACAAAACAAACTCCATGATTCAAGGCCAGCAACTGATACAAGTGAAATCAGTTTTTTTCCTAACAGTACGAATCTCCTTCCTTCTTATGTAAGGAAAAAACAAGTCACTAAAACAATCTGCCTGCTACTTGTAACCCACGTAAACCCTTTTGTCTAAAGGACGAGGTCAAAAGAAGTAGTTGATAGCTTTCAAATACTACAGTCTTCTATCAGGAAAGAAAAAGCAGTAAGACAAACACCAGTGAGCTGGACTAATAATCAAGGTTAAACAGTTTGGAATGCCTGTGGGATGTATGAAGAAATATGCTTAGCTAATAGGAATAACAGGACCTTGTGAGACTCAACGAAGGGCAAGGATCACAGGATTCTTAGCTCATACAAACCATAAATAATAAATCAAATGAATCACATCATTGACTTAAGCTTTCCTTGTGAAAAGGACTTTGCTACTTTGAATCATGGACTTTGCTACTTGGAGCATTCAAAGAGGGAATCCCTGTCCCCTGAACTAATTTTGTCTTCTCCATTCCTTCCTTTGGGTCTCCCTAGTACACAGAACTGCCACATTTTTAGCAGAAGTTCCTGGCAGAAGCAACAACCTGGCTTGAGTGCCTGCATCGTGGCCTTGAAGGAACCACCCAATTAAAACCAACAAGACTTCTTTTTGTTGCAAGGCGAGAACAAAACCCTGCCACTTTGTCTCAAGACAGCTCAACCATCACCCCAGCTTGAGCAGAAGAGTGAGGCTATCCACCTTGATGAAAGTTTGCACGGTCACAAAAAGCAGCTGCCACACATCTGAGAGGTGTGCTAGCACTCGTGTCACGAGTTCTAATCACGGCTGTTCCTCCTCCAATGCTGTCCAAATAGAGCTCCTATATCAACAACTAAAGTCTTGCACAGAACTAATAAAAACTGGTAGAAAATTTTTCTCTCCTTCCCTCTGTGGCTGGGGAGTAACTCACAGTAACTGTTACCAACACACACACAAAAACAAACAAAAAACCACAAGAAACTGACAAAAGCACATGGGGTCACAAGTGAGGGAAACCAAGCCACTACCAGAACCGGATCTGAACAATGAAACTTATTTCTCACAGAAGTTACATGCCCTCATACTCATCCAGGCTGTTCAAGAAACGGAAGCGAGATGCAGTGAAGCCTTCGCAGATCCAATAACGTATACCAGTAACAGGAGGCTAAAACAAGAAAACCAGAGGGGTTTGCATGTGCGTGCATACACACAGAGGCAAATACAAAACTCTACTTTTCCTTCTGAAGCATCGCAGACAAAAGGTGTTTTTTGCTTTTTGTTTAACTGTTACAACATATGAATTGCAGAGCCGTGTAAATACTAACTCTGCAAAAGCAGAGAAGATTAAAGGACGGCATCATACCACTCCAACCACTTAAGAAATTTCTTAAATTGAAGACACAATAATAGCAGAACTGCTTGATTCGTGGAAGAGTTTCCCCTCATCAGATTCGCAGCTAATTAGCGCTGTACAGCATGTTCATCTCCTCCAGCAGCTACTCCCGAGTTTCATTACCAAGTGACTGCAGGAGCACTGCTCGGGTTCCAAACGCAGCTAAGCAAGCGAGTTCAGCAGGCACTTTTGGAATAACATGACGTAAATGAAAATACTACCAGAACCTGGCTTTTTGATATTTATCATATCAGATTTCTTTCCACCATCTGCTCAATAGACTACGTCAATGTCAGCAAGTAACCATAAAGTAACGTTTGCTGCTCTATCTCCCTTATCAGTCCCTTTTCACAACAGCAAAACCAAATTCTCTCATGAAACACTAAGGCAATCTTCTTTAGCATTCAACCTGCTCAAAATATGAACACCGTGTTCACAAAAGCCTTCAAAACACCTACCACACAGCTAATAATCAAGTTACTACATCAGTGCAGGGCTCTTCACGTCAACAACCTCTGAATTTTAGTAAAATTTGAGAGCCAAGATGGGGAGGAAAACTGCACAACAAGCAAATTTTATTAAAATAGTGAAGCGAACCTGTTAGATGACAGCAGAATATAATGCCAGAAACGTAACCTCGTAAAAATAATAAAAAAAATAAATTAAATTCAGACTTAAATGAATGGTGCTACTAAAATCCTTCATATTACCTCAAGAATAGAAGTTGATGGTGTAACTTTTTGTTTGCTTTTTGTTTAAATCAAGGGAAAGGAATTTGGTTGGAAGGAGATGACAAACTGGAGAGCAATTGCTGTTAATCTAAATCGTTTCAGGAATGCAGAGCACCTCATTATTTTGCCCGATTCTACATCACGAAGCAGATTAAGGATTTTAGATGATCTGCACTCAGTGTTGCTGGCCGCTTCCTAAGTTTTAGGCAGTTCAGTTCTTGGAGCTTAAGCAACCTGATCTTCTTACGCTCGGTATTCAGCCACTTGGTCTTTCAGCATCTTTTCAGTCCAGGCTGTACAAGCTGGCTCCTTCTTAGACAGCAGGATGGATTTACCACCCAGAAAAGGGGCGCGTATATTGTTTAAACCTTATTTGCTGATGGAAAATAAATCCATATTCTACATAGGAGAAAGAAAAAACAGCCTGTACACCTTAAATTAAGGCGAGTAGCCAGTCCTTTCGGTACACACAGCGCTCTGCTTAAGACTAAACTATTCCCTATATTCTCCTGTACAGGTACAGAGCAGGAGGCAGCACTGCAAGTTGCCTTATATGTAATAAAAACACCAGAAAAAAGAAAAGTGATGGATTTTTTTACCACTATTAGGCTTGGCACAGCCACCAGTCACTACGTGAACCGCGGGTCCCGCAGTCAGCACGATTTCTCCTGGAGAACTCGGCCATTGCGCGAGATGGAGACAGGAGGAGGCAAATCCCCCCTTCAGCCGAACCCGGACCCAGTGTCCCCAGGCAAAATGGCTCCAAGAGCGACCGACACCAACCAACCGGTTCCTCCTCCGGAGAGCGGCTGTCAGCCCTTTACGAAATGGTGAAACTATTTGGGAAGAGCCGCGAGCAGCAAGCCTGCAGCCGGAGGAGAAGGGAAGGGGGGGGGGACGGGACACAGCCCCAGCGGGGACGGGCGGCTGAGGGAAAGCGGAGCGGGCACCCCACCGGCACCGCTCCCAGCCCGCAGCATCAAGGGCACGGCGCGTCCCCGGCTCACCGCGGCTCCCAGGGGCTGAGGCGCCCGGCGCCGCCCCCGAACTTCATCGCCCTGAGGGGAGGCAACGGGCGCCCTGAGGGGAACCAACGGTCGCCACCAACGCCCCCGGGGCCATCTTCCCTCACCCCCCTCACACCCCCACGACCCCCGCGTGTCCCCCCCCCATCTCCCCCAGCCGCCCCCCGCCCCCCAGGGGAGCCGTGAGGCGCCCCCCGCTCCCGCCTCGCCTCACCTCAGCGCCTCGCCCGAGCGCAGCCCCCCGCGGCGGGCGGGGCGCGGCGCCCATGGGCCCGCGGCCTGAGGGGCGGCCGGGCCGCCTGCAGGAGGGCGCAGGGAGCGTCTGCAAAGTGCCGGGCGCGGAGGGAGAGGGAGAGGGAGGAGGAGGAGGAGGAGGAGGAGGAGGGGAGGGGAACAGGGAGGGAGGGGGGGGAATGCGCGCGCGCACGCCCGCGCCTATGACAGGCTGAGGCACCGCAAGGGAGCGTCTGCAAAGTGCGAGCCCGGCCCGCAGGCGGGAGGGAGGAGGAGGAGGAGGAGGAAGGGGGCGGGAAGGCGCCGCCCCTCAGCGCCCGGCCATCCGTCAGGGGGCGGCTGCGGGCGGAGGGGGACCCCTGGCGGGCGGCCCCGCTCCTCCTGCCGGCCTCCTGCTGCCTGCCCCGAGGGGGAGAGTGCTCCCGGGCACGCCGTGAGGGGAGGTGGTGGTGGAGGTGGTGGGCTGGCTGCTGCCACGGCGGGGTAACGCGGCTGTGGGGGCGATGGCCACATTCGCGCTCCTCTGAGGGTTGAATTTGGGGATGCGCGCACACAGCAGCTGATGTGGCGCCCATCCGTCACTTTTGGGTTCGACGTGATGTATTGCTGAAGTAACTTACCCAGAAAATAACCGCACGAGTCCCCCAGCAGAGCCCTTTCCAAAGGCAGCAGTAGGAACTGACAGCTCAGGAGCTCACAGCTCGCTGAGGTGATCCCACGTACAGGGTGAGGAAGTCACGGCGGTTCCACAGCGTTTGTGTCTGACACGGGCGAATGGCAAAGCCTGGCAGAGATGAGCACGCCAAGCACATCCATGAGGGAAGCGAGAGCCGCAGGGCTGAGGGTGCTGCCTGCCCAGGGAACCGCGCTGAGGAAAGGACGGCTCCTGGGAGCACAGGGGCGAGAGGCTGAAGGAAGACAGCAGAGATCCCCACAGCATTAAAGCATTAAGAGCACCCAACCATCAGCTGGCGTTTACCCGTTGGTTCCTGACTGCAGTGTGTAGCAAGTAGGCCACCACTTATGAAGAGTTAGTTCTCTCAGGCCTGTTCTACACTCAGCAAGAAAGTCACGGTTAAATCTTCACCCATACACTTGCTCATTCTTTGCCTACAGGAAAAGAGCGTGTGTGGGGGGGTGAAAGCACAAGGAGAGGCTGATTAGGACCATTAAGGCCAATTAATGCAATCAGGGCCCTGATGCTGACATCTCGTCTTGCCTGTTTGCATCGCTGAGTCACAAGTTCTCTCCACCTCCAGGACGCTGCCTGCTAATCCCCCCCACCGCTGGGTGCTGCGAGGAACGATGTGGAAGTGCTACACGGGAATTTAGGGTGCCTCCGAAGGGCACCTATGTGTTCAAGGAGTAGCCTGAAGTGTGCTTCCCGGGGGCTGTCACACTCCGCCATGTAGCTCTGCACGTGCTTCCTGAGTGTCACCACAGGTACATCTGCAGTGCCTGCAAACAAGCACATCCCATGAGCCCACGTTCAGTGGTTGAAGAAGACAAATTTGTAAGTCTGTTGCGTTTGTGGGAACACTTAAGCTTTGCATAAGGCTGGGACTGAGGGTCTTGGCTATACCTCTTGTTCATGGAGGTCTTTCAGCTTACTGATTAGCCGAGGGCTCAGACTGTGTTAAGAAGTCACAGATTTGTGAAGTCCTGATTGTGAGCTGTGAACACAACACAGCAGGACAGAAGTAATCCTTAAAAGACATTGAGGGGACAATTTAAGGAATGTTTACATTATGAGACCAATTATTTTGTACTTCTCTATACCGATTTTGGGGAAATTCTGATTATGGAACAGCAGCGGATGTTAACCTAAAATGTAAATGCACAGAATTTACCGGTGCTAGCTCCAGAATTGCTTCAGGTCAGCATTCGACTCATAACAAGAGTATAAAGCATAACAAGAGGCAAGGTGTAATGATATTACAGCATACATATGTTATTGTAAAATTTAGTTTTCCTTTCCTAATAGCAAAATCATAAAATACCTATTATTAGAGAATATACATATACAAAATATGTTTTTTATATAGAAATCTCTTTCTTCTGAGGTCGACTACCTCTAATGTCCCTGCCTTGGTTCTGGTTGAAAGCTCATACATGTCTCAGGTAAATGGGCACAGCGTTCCATCACTTAATGCTTTTTGGATGAACAAAGCAATAAAGCACTTGGGATGGAACGAGAGAGAACCTACATTATGATCTGCATCTCCTTCCAAGTCCTATTGTTTGGACTCTGGAAGGTCTCCATACCTTCTGTACAGGGTTTCTTACCTTCTTTTATAAACCCCACACGTTATCTGTTAGCTTTGCAGATACCAGGTGGACTCTGCTGGTAGGCCAAGTGCTGTGTTATTAATGTTGAATGTGACTTCAATAGAATGAAAAAGAAGGGAAAGAAGAAGGAAAAACTGACTAAAGTTTGAAACAAAGAGAAAATGAAAGACCTTCCTGAAAAGCATGTTTCTCTCTTCATTGTCAAGCACAGTAGCTGTGTCCTGAGGCTTCCAACATAAGCTTTTAAAGCTTTCTGAGGTCTCTCCCTCAGCTTTATTCATACAAATGCGTTTACCACAAAATGACTCCAACCTCTATGCTAGAGATCAGAAAACTTGTGTGGTCTTATTCAAGAATGCATCTTGCTTTTTTTTTTTTTTTTTTTTTTTTTTTTGTCTGATTGCACCTTTCTCAGGGTCTCATCTGTGTTTCAGATTTTTTTTTTTTTTGAAGTGCAATGCAAAATAATTTTGAAGCTCTGTATTTTTCATATTCAACACGACTAGTATTCTGATCACAAACTGAAATCTTGAAGAATCACACTCTCTTTCATTCCTCATTCACAATTCAAGGTTGCTAAAGGATAACCTCGATTTAACTCTGATTAAATATCGAAAGAGTAGGAAATGGGAAATGTTCTTGTCCTTTGCCCACAATCAGGTAAAGCCCCTGTTTTTAAAGCAGTTAAGACTTTGCAGTTAGACTTTAGCTGTATCCTTCCCACCTAATTTTTATGGATATGAAAAAATCCTATTTTTAAAGGTATTATAAACTCTGCCCATCACAAAAGACCAAACCCATTAATTATTTGACCCTCACCTTTGAAGGTTTTCTTCTGTCCCTCGTTCATAAATGTAACAACTAGGTTATACGATGTTCTGTCACCGGAAAACTGATCAGTATTCCAACAGATCTTCCCATTACCACAGGCATTGTAAATATAAATTGTATTTGTACAAACATTTCCATTAACTTTGCATTAAGTTATCAAACAGGAAATAAACCATTGCTTTTCAGTACCAAAACGGACATTTCCAATCGGTATGTAATGTCTGCAAAAAGTATATTAAGCAGCGCCGTGTTTGCAGGAAAATTGAGATTTTTTTCAGAGATCACAGTGGCATCTCAGTGCAAAGTGGCATGTAATTGGAAAAATTCATAGGCACAGTCTAAATTTGATAGATCTGATTGATTCTCCGGTGTCACATGCTCTTCATAGTAATTAGTAAGAATGGTCATATTTTACACCCACCTTGCACAGGTTTGAATGACTTCTCAAGGTGCAAGAGATACTCTGTGTTCTCATTTGAATGCAAACTGAAATTGCACCGTGATTTATTTTAGAGACTTCATTGGACCCGGAGGAATTAGAGATTTTACTGAGCAAACAAGTCACTGGCCGCTCAAGGAGATTTGCCAGAGGGACTGTGCGGCAGATACACGGTCAAGGCAGAAACGGAGTAAAACTGAGAAGGAACAAAGGTGGTAAGGACACAGTAGAAAATCTGGGTGGGTTATTTGTGTTGGTGTTTGCTACCAAGGCGGTCATTTGGGAAATTTCCATTCCAGTATTATCTTTGTGGAGCAATCGTCTCAAACTGAAAAAATCAATACAAAAGTTTTTGGATTGAATTAATGAAATTAACAGTACTAGGGCTAGATGGTATTCATCCAAGTGTTTTAAAGGAATGAAGGAAGGAAGATTCTGAGCATTTATCTCCGGTACATTGCCTAAGCAGCCTCTTTTCATAATTACCAGAGGCACCAGTTTCAGAGAGCGCTGTAGTTACTCTGAAAATTGGAAATGAATGGCTTAGCTTGACTTCTGTCCCTGATGGATTGGCTGGAAATATGCATAAAATATATACAGATGACATATGTATAATAGATTAATATCTATACACGATGCTATTCTTTGGAGGTAAACAATAAGCTCCCAGGTTTGTTTGCTATTTTAAGGAGTCGGTAACCATCTTTCTGATCGGGGTGATCTCTGTTCAGGTATCAGGCAACTTTTAAACAAAATCTTAAACCAAATGCTTAGTGACTTAAAGAAATTAAATTGTCATGAGATTTGTCATAGAAGGCTAAAAAAATAGGAGTAGAAAACAAAACAAAACAAAACAAAACAAAACAAACACAGGAAACAAAAATAGAATTAGGAATATAGGGTCATTTGTCACCGTGGAGGGAATTTATCTTTGGAATCCCTCAGTACCTTGTTTTGTGACCTTGCTTTTTTAGCATGTTTGTAAGCCATCTGAAAAGGGAAGGAATATCGAGGTGACAACTGCAGATGATATAAAATTGCTCATGATAATAAAATCTAAAGCTGATTGCAAAATGTTGCAGAAGGATACAGTGATACTACGTGACAGGAAAATAGAACAGCAGATATAATTTAGTGTTGATATTGCTTTGCATGATAAATGCAAAGTTGCACAGAAAAGTGACAGCCTATATCACCAAATGGATGTTTGATGTTGCTAATCAGGAATGAGATTATGAGATTATTTTGAAGAGTCTCAGAAAATATCAGCTCACGTTCAAGTGATCAAAAGAACAGAATTTGGGGACTTATTAAGAAAAGGTCTGTAAACAAAATAAAACACTCCTATGTCTGTACAGATCTGTGGTACACTCAGATTTGTTTTCCCCTGGCAGTTCTCTTCCCCTACCTCAAAAAGGATACAGTAAAGCAGGAAAGGATGGTAAGAGTGATCAGAGACTTTGAATTACATCATATGAGAAGACTAAACTGACTAGAGACTTAAGAAAGAGGTCATAGAGATTAAATACAACAAGATTATGAAATCTCAAATCATATAAATATGAATGGGGCAGAATTGTTCAGTGTTTTCCACAGCAAAAGAACCTGTGACGCCCAAAGAATTTTTAGCAGTGGATTTCAAGCAAACAACTTGAAATTCTCATTCAGGCAACATACAAGTTAAATTGTAGAATCTGCAGGATTTTCTGGAGGCCAAAAATTTAAATAGGTTCGAAAATGAATTGCATAGTTCAAGGATAAGAGATCCTTTAGCTGCTGCTAATTAGGTAATGACTTCAAAGAGGCCTCTAAATCTGTGACTGTTAGGAAGCTGGGAAGATGTTCCCTGGGGGGCATCATTCTGTATTTGTCCTGTCCCTTCCTCTGCCTACCAAAGTGTCTCCTCCTGTTCTTTCTTTGTGACAGGGAGCAGATGGGCCTTCATCTGGCTGAGCGCAGCTGCTGCTACATTCTTATTTGCTGACTGATCTGCGGAATCTTTTCTAAGGACTGTCTGCTTCACCTTAACAGAAATGGCCTGAACAGGGCAGAATGCTTTGCGTTTACACTGAAATTCAACCTCCTCAAGGTGCAGAATGCCTCTAATTCAGTAAGTCATAACAACCTGTAGATGTTACACCTCTTTATCCCCAGTATAGCCCCAATAATTTGGTGCTATAGTACCACATCTCATAGAACTGTCTCATGTACAAATTTATTTATTTATTTATAAACTAATGTGCACCCTTGGTGTGGTTGCAAGCAGTGTAATGGAGAGATGAATTTGGAATACAGACAATCTACTTGCATCTCTGCTGCATTATCGCTGGCATAACCAAGGACTCTCTGGGTCAATGCCAAAACAAAATCATGAAACTGATTGTTTTTCAGCCTTACATTATTAATTGTTTCTGCATTTCTGTTGTTCTTCATATCCAAAACAACTATTAGGAGCCAAATAAACCTTAATTTTGATTCTGGTTTTACAGTATAAACTGGGTTGCTATTTGAGATTTCAGAACCAGGCCTAGTACTTTATAAGATGTACAGGAAATGTCATATTTCCTATAAATTTCACAATCTGGATAGTACTGTTGTCCGTATGTGTAGTTGTTCTTAAGTGATTTTTTTTTTTCTTTAAAATATTTTATTAACTTGTTTATTTGAAACTCAAAAGGATATACAGATTCAGAAATGCACCTTAAAAGTTCACTCTTTACTAATGCTAAATGCATTACCACACAGGGGTGAAGAAAACAGATCACGTAGGCAGTCACTGAAATTGGCATCTTTTCTCTCTCAAGTAGCCAGGTGACATTTCACTTATGGGAACTGTTAAACCAGGGTGTTAAAAATAGATGTAGTTTACTTTCTATCTACTTAAAAGGGAACTGTTGTCACTATTTTGGTAATTAAAGTTTGGAAGTGGGAGGCATTTGATTTATAGAAAACATTAAACTGGGGACTGCTTTATAAAGCCAAGAAAGAACTGATTCTAAAACTTCATAAAAAGGAAACTGTTTTCAACAATTTATGAACTGTGACAAAACAGACTCAACAGGAGATAGATGAAGCTTCTGTTATTATTAGAAACACTCAAACTGTGAGATTTAGATCAACAGCTTTGAACACTCTTCCTGTCAGCCCCCAAAAAGAAGGAAATTTTTTGTAGGGTACTGATTCACTGTAATTCACCCCACGTCTGAAACTCTGGAATATTTTTAAGCACCAGGAAATTATTTATAGTAGGTCTTGTCTGTTAATTATGAGATGATCAAAAAAGACAGAATTCTTGACTGGAGAACTGCCACATATGAAAGCTTACCTGTAGAGTTTCTGCTAGTAAAGTGGATCTGGTAGGTACCCTTTGCTTTAACTTAGAAGTCTAAAAGGTTAAGAGTCCCATGGTCTATGAATACGAAGCTGAGGTATATTTATGTTGTTGTTTGCTGTTATTAATAACAAAAACATTCGGGTTGGCTAAGGTCTGGACAATACCAAGCGTATACTTGCTGTTGTTGGTGCTAAATGAAAGCATTTGTGGAATTTAGTTCCTAAATAATAACTCAGTTCTGTAGGTTATCCTAAATGGCATCTCCTTAAAAGTAATTTAAAGTTTCAGCTTGAAAATTTTCATCTGACATCAGTGAGAATCTTTTAGATGCTTGCAGTTCTCTGGAATGCTGACACTATGCAATCTGTGGTCCCACCAAGTTTATACAACAGAGAATATAGGCACAGTTTTTCAAGCATCGCAAAAGTCCCGGAGGAGTGCTCATCCACCTGGAATGTCAGTGACCTCTGAGTCTCCTCGTGCAGTGACTGGACACTTCTGGAAATTGAAAGTCTATGCAAAGGATCCCCCTTGCTTTACTTCTGCAGTTTTCTGAATGCGGTGCTTGACTAGTTGCAAAGTTTAGCCCAACGTCAATATTCACTCAATATATTTAGAATGGACAAAATACAATGGAGTTCCTAAACTGGCTCTTGCAAGAATTTGATAAATCCTAACAAATTAAAATTGTCTTCACTACTTACTAGCAGAAATACCATATTTTCTCTGTCCTACCACTGCCTTCCAACTTTTACCTTAAACTCCCAAGACTCGTTATTTTTATGTGTTTTTACTATACTGCAGTTGAAGATCTTTTAAAAAAGGATCGTTTCTTTTTTTTGCAGAGAGTGGACTTTATAGACTTTTTTGCATAATACAGTGGGCTTTATGGAAATGGATTATACTGACTGTAAAGTATCTTAACCTTAACAGACTGCTTTCTCTGAGATGCTTTTCTTGAACAAGGACATGTCATGCATGACAAAAAAATATATATTTGAAGTGAAATTATTATGAGAAAGGAATAATTCTGTACAAGGTCTCTTAAAATAATAAGCTACTTAATGGTAAATGCAGCCACTAGACATGCACCAAGTCATTTGACCTTATGTATATGCCAGCCTGAGAGAAGTCTTGCAGAAGGGAGTCAGAAAACAGAGGCTTCCATTCATTAAGGGAAAATATTCCTTTGTCAGACAGTCCCTTTGAATAGAAAGGACTCTAGCTGGAACCTGGGAGAGTTTTTACTTACTCAGAAATGTATTCCTTTTCTAAAAAAAAAAGGGGTGTGTGTGCAGAAAATAACAACACATCTTCACTATTTCACCCAGGTCTGCTCTATAGCAATAGGTGGACATTGTGAGATAGTTCAGAATTCAAAGATGGAATCGGTTGTGTTTGCTTTCTGCAGCTGTAAAATTCACATTATTCTGGATCACAAAAGAGTGAATTACTACTTATTTGATAAAATATATGCATTAACAGGAAAAATCTCAGGTGTGAGTATCAGTCGGGACACAAGAATTGGGGAAGCTCTTCTTTAAGTAACAAGTCTAACTTCATTTTCCAAGAACAAGACAGTATTAAAGAAAACAAAAGTCCTGTTTTCTAAAGCTTTTATTTTCTTTGTTTGTTTCCTTCAACTTTAAATCATTCCAAAAACTCAGTTTCCTTCTGTGTTCTGTCCTCAACCATCACTTCTGCTGTTACTGGGAGCTGCCACCTTCGGAAGAAATTCTGTGTTGTAGATGGCCAATAAAATCAGTCATCAAGTAGAAGTTTTTATTTAGCTTGCTAATGTAATAAGCTCCTAGGCCATTCAGGGCTTATAAATGTGATAAAAACAACTGCAGCCAGAAGGAATCTGGGAAAGCAATACAAGGAACTTATAGCAGCTTGTCCATTATAATGGATGCTATTTCTGCATGAAAAATGTACTAGAAAATGGGCAATTTTTTATTTTTATTTTTCCTTTTCTCCCCTGGATTTGAGGTATTCTGTGGATTTCCCAGATACTGAAATACACCTGTATATTTATTTCTTTTACTTACTCTTTGCCCAAAGAATATTTTTTATTATACAAAAATCAACAGTCACAAGCAAAATTCAAGTAGAATCTCCAAATCCGGTTCTCATGTCACTCTGGTCTTTGACCCATACCAATTCCCATGGATAGGAAGCATTTAGACATACTTGGTTATCCCTGGAGATACATCCCATTGCTAAGCAGATGCAGCCCAGCTTTTTAGTTTTCTCATATGACTGAGATCCTGGAATTTTAATTCCTAATCAAGTATTCCTAATCAAGTTAGGTCCCTGGCTTCAAATGACTCTCCGCTCTCTGGTTTCCTTCCTTAGGCATTCTAGAATATATTTCTCATAGGTAATTTTATCTCCTTAGACACAACACGCCTGACAGGCACAAGACACAAAGAAAGATTGGGTGGCTTCATCTAAAATTGTAGAACTGAATTCTAGCCAGATTTATGACAGATATTTCAGCATCAAATTCCTAAACATCTTTTGTGATTTGTTGCAAGAGAAAGACCATTGGACAAAGTCTTTTGATACAGACTCCATCAGCCCAAGCTGGGGAGAGGTATTGCAGATTATCCCCTACTGACCCTCAGCAGACTCACATTTGTACATGGTAGAGGACCAGGAGATCTTAACAAGCATTTAGATCTTAGCAAGCAGGAAGATGTGTCTATCTATGGGTTGCCTAGTTTATGGAGTAGCAGGTGATTTAGGACATCACTGGTTTAAGTAAATCTGGCTAAATAATACAGTTAGTAGTTTGAAGACTTGTTTTTTGAAGTCAGTAGGAATTAGGGTGGTTGACAAGTAACAAGGACAAATGTTGAGTCAGGAGAAGCAGAGTTTAGAGAAATGTCATCTTATAATGTGTATAAATATTGCAGGGAGGTAGATTAATGAGGTATAAGATGCTAGCAGGAAAGAAAGTTTTTTGCATATACTGGTGATTTACCATTAATCATCCCCTAAAAAATATTGCAGGCTGAGTATGTCAAATCAGGTAGCTGAAAGGTTTACTTTGGTAAAATCTAACCAGCCTGCTGAAGCTGGGGTTGAGTGAGGATGGTACCAGAAAGTGTAGGAATCATCAGAGCTATCCTGTCAGCTCAGCAGGTGGAACTGCAGATGCCTGGGGCAGGTGCAAAGCAGGCTTCAAACCACTCTCCCTTCAGAAAGAACTTGAGAAGCGACCACTGTTCTAGCCCATAGGCTTAGGTGCTTGACTATTTTGTGGAAAGCTCCACATTGCCCTTTTGCTGTAAAGATACTTAAAACCAGTGGAGTCACTTATGAAACCACCCACACAACTTTTAATTGTCTATTTTATACCAACATTCCTGGATTTCCCTATCACTGCAAATCCCTCCTGAACCCCTTCTGGCAAAAAATGAAAACAGCTGCTAAAATAGAGACGAATTTAATGGCAAACCCTAGACAAACAATACGTACTCCTGTAAATGTAGAAGCCTGTGGATATTTCCCTTTTAGATGGCATTTTTGTTTTAAAATTACATATGTACCACAGAGAACCCAATGAACATATTTCAAATGTTTATTTTGCATTTGCTTTCCTAGAAATTATATCTACTCATTTATGTATTCACATATAGATGTACTCATTTATATGTGCTTATTCAAAAAAGTCAGAAACTGTTTCAATCTCCTGTTCCGTTCCTTGCACGTACAGACTTACAGCAGTTACACACAGAAAAGACCAGTCAGGGCTTGTCTGTCCTGCTGCGAATGCGGAATCGCCTTCTCCCACACGGTGTATTTGCTGATGTTTTTGTTTAAGCTGTTTTTAAGAACTTTCCAAATTCCTACACTTTCTTCATATCTAACTGATACTAGGGAATCCAACAGCTGTATTTACTGTTTTCTCGTTAAGTCCTTCTTTTCTTAGTTTCATGTAATTCCAGTTGTTTCCATTTACAGAACTCAAAACAATTCCTCTCCTGTATTTTTTTGATCTTTCAAATGTTTTGGGAAATAACATGTTTTAGTATAAATTACAAAGCTAATAGCCTTCAGTAGGCCGCTGGTTTGTCTCTGAAAGCACATTTGTTTTTTCTTTCTCACTCTGTACAAATTACTTCTTTCCTAACTGTTCTCTGGATATTCTTTCTCATTTTTCTAGTTCTGCTGGTCTTCCTTCCTGCTGATTGAGCCTAAACACCAGCCAGGGTTAATAGCTGACTCCCATCATGGGAAAAGATGTCAGATTTGGGATTCAAATAAGGGTTCCAAAGAATGGAAAAATGACTACCCATTAATAGAAAGGAAATCTGAACTCACAGTCATCTGACTCACGTCTCAATGATTTTTGTCAGAGTTTCAGAGAGTTCGGATGGTTTGCTGATCTCTGTGGGATATTCTGCATAATCTGTTACAAATTATGAAGAGTAATTACAAAGTAGACTGGAAACTGCGGAAATTGAGCTCTTCCAAGTTCAACAGATTGTTGAGCAGTAGGTCCAGAAGTACTGGAATCACAGAGTAATGGGATTATAGGCTTTGATTCCTCTCAGAAATACATTACAGCTACTCTTTTGGAAAGTCCTTTTCAAGGGAGCAATTACTGACATGCAAAATATCACCAGGAAACATGAATAAAAGCAGTATTTCTATATAAACAGTTGTTATTAAAGGCTAGCATTCAGAGTTTACTGCAGGACTGCAAATAAATCCAGGTCACGAACTCCGTGACTGTTCCAAATGGCTCTTGACACATGATGCTAAAATTTGTTTTGTCTTCCTCGTGAGTCACACATGAATCTAAAATCATTGGACAGCTTGCACACAGAACTTTAAGAAAGTTAATGCCACAGAATCCAGCTTCTTCTCTATTTTTTTTTCAATCTTAATTTTGAAAAGCAGCTGTACTGTTAATCTGGATTTTTAGTCTCATTCTTTTTTGGCCAAATTAGATTTGGAGCCTATTAACTGTGACCATGTCCTGTTGCGTATCGATCATAAGAGAAGGGAATCTGTTATGCACAACCTAGGAAACTATTTAAAGGATAATAGCATCTTTTGCTTCTGGGTATAAGCTGATTGTCAAAGTGGAAAAGAAATGTTGCCCTTATGGGTACCATTGCATAATTGCTTATTGCATTAGGAGGATTTGCACCTTCCTCTGAGATCTCGTAAAGACAGAATAGGAAGCCTGATGGACCAGTAGGCTGATCTGCCATGACAACTCTTTGTGTTCTGGTACATGTGACCTGTCAGTGTCTATATTGAAAAGATAAAAAATGAAGCTATTGGTGAGTGAAGGCTAAGGCATGTGGAAAGAGATTTCTAAAGGAGCAGTTTTCAGCTGTCGGGATGCAGTGAGCCACCACCGCGGAGCTGAAGCAATGCGTGGCAGCCATGTACAGAGAACAATTTACCAGAACCGCTGGGGTTCTGTTATTTATTTTTGTTTACTTAGTTATACAAAAAGCACTGTTATATAAAATAAAGATAAGGCAGCTATTACAGGGAGACAAAATTTAAGCTGAGAAACTGTTTGGGGTTGGAGTAATTCACAGATGAGCTGCGGTTGTACAATTGGTAACAATTGTCTGTCCTTCATAGAAAAAAAAAATAGAAAACAGAAATATTGATCAGCATGTCCTTAATAGTGTGTTTCCCGAGGAAAATGAGTGTAGCTAAGTGTGAAAATTGGCCACGTTGGCAGCGTCTGGTGGACAGGGCTGCTTTTCTCTGTGGAAGAACTGATAAGGGTCTGTGCAGTTGGAATACAATTGTTTGCAAAAATGTACTTGTCGGTGACTTCTCTGTTTGAAGAGCTGAGCTCTGTGGGATGCTGGATGCTGTAAGGTCCTGTCAGGTCTCGGAACAGCGTTTAGCAAGGGCTCCATAGAATTTGCATCAGCTGTATTGTACTATCTGGATAAAAGCATGCATTTTGTGTCATAGTCTCCCCTCCAACAAAAAGCGAAGGACTCTGCATCCTTGTCTGGGTGTCTGATTTTCTACTTATACTGATAGTGTGGAGTCAAATCCAGCTCCAGCATTTCAAATTGAGCAAATTAATCAAAACAAAAGACATCCCTGTTGTAGCTGATTTTACTTCAAAAATGATCCATTTGAATTTTAAACAGAGCAAAATAAATCTAGCATCTGATACCGCATTCCTTAAGGACTCACAGCTCATGCTAACTCCTTGATTTGAGAAGGAATGAAGAGAGTCTCTTCAACAACAAAAATAAATGCCTGAAACACGTTGTGAATACAAAGACTGATGAATAGTGAGTCTTATTTAGGGCATTACCTGCTACTCACTTTTCAGAGACCAAAGGTGTTTTAATTTGTTACAAGAGGTTTCCATCAGATACCTCCCATCTGATGTGGCAGTCCATTATTTCCTCTTGCATTTTAGTTGCTTTGATCAAATAGTTCATGCTACGTCCCGTCACGTTCAACCACAACTTCAGTGACTTCATAAACGCAACATGCAACCGCCTGTTCTGGGAAAGAATACGTACTGAAATAGTGCTGAAGGAGGAGGATTTGATTTAAACTTGTTCTGGCAGATATTTGGCTTGATTAATGGAAAAAAAAAAAAAGATAGCTCTCTTCTGACATGAAGAATATTATCATATTCTTTACAAGCAGGTACATTTAAAATGATAGTAAATGAGGTGGTAATACAATATTTATTTTTAAATGGATGGTTTTACACTCTATAAATGGTGTAGGTACATGAATAATATCTAACTACTATCAAGGAATCTGACCTAATTGCTTTTATTCTTTCGAGGATTTTTCTGTCATTTAAATTTAGGAAAAAGAAAAAAAGTCTTGTGTTATTAGGTCTTTTTATTATTCCTAATCTGTTTTATCACTTTACCACAATACAGTAAAACTGCTGTTACAGAAGCAAATGTGCATAGCATGTTATTGCCTGGATTTGGGATAACAGGATTAATTGTCTGGGGCTGAATACTGATGTAGCTTGGATTGTAGAATAATGGAATTTAATGCTTAACTCTTCCACTGAAGCTCTATATGTGACCTTTGTCAAATTAGTTTGACCCTGGTCCAGCAAAAAACTCAGACACTGGAGCAGTCAGAAACTAATGTTCATACACCTGAAGTTGGGCGTTTTACGCATCCTGCTCACCACGGCATTAATTGCACTGTGCCTCTGTTCCTCTGTTCCTCTTACCTTAGCTTTTTGTAGTTTAGACAGTAGAAGCCAGAAGACCTTTCAATGTGTATAAACAATATCTAGCACAGCAGAGTTCCTGGTCCCTGTTGGTTCCAAGGAAATGTCATTGCACATCCTGCTTGCTGTGCTCCCATTGACCCTCGTGGACATGTTTGCATGAATAACGTGAGCTCTGCCTAAGTATTCACACAGGAAAATGATACTGCCCTGGGAAGAATGAGTGGCTCCTCCTTTTTACTTTCCAGATACGCCTTCTTCATTGTGGTAGGTTTGATCCCTCTGTGTAGCTTTTTATTCCCTGACCTCAGTGTCAAAGAGCTTTTATTTATTTTATTTATTGTTGTTGTTGTTGGGGTGGGGTGGGGTAGTGAACTGTTTTCCCCAGATGTCTGATGCAACCCATGGCAATAGCAGAAGTCAAATAAAAAAATGTAGAGTTCTGTTAGAAGCCACAGAAGCAATTCCCTGAGCTGTCCATGGGGTTAAACAACTGTAAAAGTAATTTGCCCAAAGTGGACTGCTTTAAAAGTAAAACCAGCTACAGCAGTAGTGTTTTATTAGTTTGTTTGTTTGTTATCCTGCCTCATTATCTCAACAAGTATGTTGTTTTAGTGTTTTCTTGTGTTATGGATGTACATGCCACTCACACCTTCATAAACCTTAAATTATCAAAATTAAAGAATGGGTGAATATGTTGTTTGAGTATATACTATCAAATGTTATAGATATGCTATGGAGTATTTTTGTAAATGTAAAAGCAAAGGAAAAATCAAGTAGTATAAACCTGTTTCAAGCTCTGTTAACACCTTGAAACACCTGCTTTCAAACGTAATGCTTCACAGAAAGTTTTGAGAAGAAAATCCTTCCTATTGTTTTTGAGATTGTGTATCGAGTAGACTTGAAAGCATAAGCTCTCCTAACTTCATTAAAAAACATTTTATAGGCAGAGTTTCTTTTGTAAAAAATACTGGATTTAAGCTTGTGATAACATATTTTTTTAAGTGCCTGAACTGAGTAATCTGTAGAAATAAATGGTACAAGAAAGAGTAAAGAAGAAAAGTTAAAATTGGGAAAAAATGAAGTGTCAGGAAGGCTGCATCATTGTCCCCAGACTGTACTATGCCGATAGCTACCTTGCTCAGAGACAACAGCAGCAAGCCCTCTGCCTCTGTGTCTTCTATGCTCTATGTATAAAGATATATGTGCCAGAATATGACTTACCACGGTAATTTTATTTTAAAAATCCATCTTCTGCTAATGAATCAGTTATACTAGAAGACAACACTGATGCAGGTTATATCTTCAGTCTTACAGTCTAGACCAAACCCTTAATTGCTGTTTATTTGGGATCTCTGGTTTGTTCCCTTACTACCCAGCCGTCTGGCGTTAACTAAGATATGAAACAACTTCCTGAGCTCCTGGGGGTTCTCTAAAATCATTTTACTGCCATTAGCTCCTTCTAACTGAGCAGCCTTGTCGGCCATACAATAAATAAATAAATAAATAAAGTATTCTTAATCTTGTGAAAGATTCCCCCAAGCCATGATAAATCTGGGAAGTGCTGCTGGATCAGCGTGGCACTATTCCGTGCAGGTTAATGGTTCCATTAGGCCCTGCATCCATGGACTGCCACGTCCCTGCTGGTCATTATCTGTCTTGGTTTTGTAAGCCAAGCAATGTCTCTTCCAAATAGAAGATTAAATTTTGCTTGACAGCCACAATTTGTTTTGCTTTCTATGTTTCTGAGACTCATCCTGACCATTGTGAATCTTCCAAAATGCACTTTGGATTTATAAAAATTCTTTGATTAATTAACCCTTGACAAACTGTCCTGATTTTCCTTTACATGCTGGCAGCACGGATGTGCTGTCCTTGAAGGCACACACAGCATACAGATTAGTATGACAACTGCTCTGGAAAGCAAGAGTCTTTTAGCCAAATGAAAGCAAACGGAGTTCCTTCTCATCTTTGCAGTTTGAAAGCTTTGACTGTGGATTTGGAAGTGTGCTGGGTCTGGCTGTGCCATGGTTAATTTTCTTCATAGCAGCCCATATGGTGAAAATACCATTTTTGCCATTTGGGTTCTGGCATTGTCTTCTGGAAAAAGCAGCATTACCGTATAATAAGAAAATAATAATAAATTGTTGCGAACCAGGAAGAAGCTTTAGGAAATGCACAGTATATTTATGTACCACTTACATACCATTAAAGCTTACCTTTTAGATAATTTTAGAACTGGTATTAATGTAAGAATTGTAAATACACTTTAGGAATGGCTTGAAGGAGTACAGTTAGTATTAAAGGGAGGTTATGCTAAAGGAAGAAATACAGTTCTGGAGAAGGAATAATAAGAAAGCTCCTCGGTTGAGGTGGCAACCACTTTTATTTCAGATTTTTGCTGAGAACTGAAGCATAAAGTGATTCCCCAAGGATGGAAAAGATTGCGCTCCCCAAAGGGACTTACAAACGGTTGAGAAGAGCTATCTTACCTTGCTTGTAGAAATGGCTTTCAATTTAGTGTTGTAGAATACAAAGTCCTAATTTAGGCAGATAAAACAAAAATGCCTGCTATGAACTGAAAGATTACCTGTTCACAATGACAGCAGCTGAGAAGACTCCAGTAATAGCAGCCATATGACTGAGCTCTTCCCAACTTGTTCGGGGGATATCCTTCAATCAGGTTATGAAGGGGACTGTGTGCCATAGCTAGCTGATAGCAGGGACAGAATTTGTTAATTTGGGAAGCCCATTCTAGTATCTTGTCATGGGTATTGATAGTTTCTTCTGGCTGCCAGGAGCAGGTAAGCACATGGCACCAGCTGTAGGGAAGGTATTTGTACTGTCTCACGGAGCGCTGTCACGCTGTCAACGTTTTATCTGTAATGAAACCACTCATCACTCACCAGTCCTAGAAATGGAAATTGCAATTGTTATAACTCAGCGTTCAATTTTTCACTGCTCGGAAGTGAGCCTTACCTTCAGTACTTGGCATTTGGAAACTTTTAGCCTCATCAACAGGCTTAAATAAAAGTCGGAGACACACAGGAGGAGATGTGAGGTCTGTGTTACCCAGAAGGTACCTGCAGCTTTTCCATGAAGTGTTTTGTTTTAGTTACAGTTTTCCTTGGAAGGTGCAGACCATCTTAGAAAGCACAAGACAACTTCACCGTGCCTGAAGAACTTTTTTGTTGTTCTTTTTATGCAGGAGGCTCTTCCCTGTAGCACCACTGCTTAGTAATTTCCTGAAAGCACCATACACACAAGTATAGAGAGGCATTAACGTAAAAATACTTAAAAATCCAAGGTGACTAAACACAAATGCTCTTGACTTCCTCCATTGCATCTGTGTACGAAGTTCAGTTATTTTTGTTGAATGCCTTTAAGAGGGCAGTCGATGCTACACATCTTCAATATGAGAGCAGGCGTTGCAGAACGGGCAGAGTGTCTGGGCTAAGGTCATAGCCAAGTAGCACTTTGAATATCTTTAGAAATGATCTGCTCTTCAGCTGTATGGAGGAATCAGGGAAAACTTAGGAGTGACTAGGCAAGCAAATGGTGTTTGTTGTCTCAGTTCTTTCTCCTCTCTGTCAGTTTAGCAAAGCAGATTTTTAATAGAACCTTTTCCTCTTCTAATAAGATGCTTGTAAAAGATAGAGTTTACATCTGAAGAATATAGGAGGTGGTGTCTTTGCATGTCCTTGTCATGGGAATCTGCAATTTCTCATCTGCTGGTTTTGCCCACCAGGCAGTTGCCTATTATGAAAGCAAATTCTTCTGCTGTTATATTAAGAGTCATCCACTGGGGTAACTTGCTTATTAGGTTAAGCTGCTACTGGCTGCTTTTCTTGAGTCAACAGAGGAGCTTTTTGTTTGTTTGTTTGTTTTAAAATAGGTAGTTAAGTTTAAACAAGTGGTGTACTTTTGCAAGGGGTGATAGAATAGTTAACAGCTATGAAGACAAGGTGAGGTTATTAAAAATAACCTTTATCATAAAATAAGAAAATATTATCAATGGCCATAGTCATGAATCACAATGGTGAACAGACAGAAAAATTGACCTGTAAACAGGTCTTTGGGAGGTCATAACTCAAGTTCCATGTATTATTCATGTGGTAATAAAGCCTGGAATCTCCATTTGGAGATAAATATTTCATTGTGCAAAGCACTGTGCAGGTAAAACACATTCTCCTTCCCAACCACCTTTTAATCTAATGAGGAAATAAATGCAACAAAGAAGCAATGGGATCTCACCAGAACAATGAGCAATTTTAAATCATTGCAAATTTAAATCATTGGTTTGTGAGGACAACATGGTAGCTTTGGAATTTCAATTTCTGCACATTAGGATCTCATATTTCCCGTTGGTGAGATGCATCTTTGTTTTCCAGAAGTAAATGTACTTTAAAGGGTGGGCAGGTGCAAGCATGTTGGGAGTTTTCATGTAGGCCATCTGCAGAATTCCTGTTCCTTTTAGCTTGGATTTGTTAGAAAACCAAAATCCCCATCTATTGGCTTTGATTTCATTCAATATTTAGAATTCGTTTAGATGGGTTATCTTTCCTTTTGAATCCTCCTTCTATCAGAGAGCAGGTAACACAGGGAGATGTGCAGTGACCCTGCAGAGTCTGATTCACTCGTTCATATCATGACCTCTCAATGACTCGCATGGATATTCGGCTAAGAACTGCCACTGAGATAATCTGGCAGCCAAATAATTTAATCCTTGTCATTCATTTTGTGGCCTGCTGGATGTTAAAAGGACAGGGAAAAATAAGAATGAAAGGAGATAAAAGCTCTCTTGTTTGTTGCTTGCTTTTATTCCCCTTCAGCTGCTGTTGTAAGTATTTTATTATTCAGCCTAGGCAGTGGGGACTTGTAATTTAGGACACATGACAGTGGAAGATGGATAATCTACACGAGAAGCACAGGGCATCACCGAGTATACCTTCTATCTATGCTAAATGATAGAGGAAAAAATTACAAAGAAGCAGACTACCATTTCAGTTTTGCCTCAAGTTTTTCACCGGGAAGGCACGTCAATAACCTCATCTTTCAACTCACCATCTCTTTCTGGTAGTACACCTTAATAGCCCCAGGGCGTAATTTGAAATTATCAAAGCTACTAAAACACAGAAGCAATGTCCTCCCTTTCACCAGCCTGTGGGCACAGATCAGGTGAGTAACTTAAATGCTTTCATTTGAGTAAACAAGCCTGCAGTTCTGCTATCCTCTGTTAGTAGTGGTGGCTTGAGAAGCATGAATTCAGCTCCCGGTGCAGTGTGGTATTAAGGCATTCCTTCTATTGATGGCTTAGGAGGCAGGGATTACTTGGGCAGGAAAATGAACTCTTCTCTTAATTGCTGCACTTAGTGTTTCTCTGGGGCACTTATTGCACTAGCAAGTACAAACCATAATCCAGGAAATACATAATCCAGGAAATACAGGGATATAAATAAATCCCTGGAGAAAAGTTTTGCTGCTGTTGTCTGCAAATGGCATTATTATCCATAAATGGAGGCAGCAGATGGAGAACGCATGGATGAAGTACTCTGTGGTTATTTAGTTTTAGTGCCATTTATACCTAGCTTTTCCCAGTCTCCATTGTGATAACTGCAAGGAGCTACTGGGAATGAATCAGCAGTTACTAGGTGGGGCTGGATGTGACCAGGGTCAGAAGCAGTGTTGAGTATTGATCATTTTCCTAAAACAAGACACCAAGAGAGCTGCTGTGACAGCCCAGCAGGCAGCACAGCACCACCCAGCCGCTTGCTCGCTGTTCCCAGGTGGGATGGGGAAGAGAATCAGAAAGGTAAAAGTGCGAGAGCTCATGGGGCGAGATGCAGACGGTCGGTAAAGCAAAAGCTGCGTGTGCAAGCAAAGCAAGGAGCCCGTTCACCACATCCCATCAGCTGCCACATTCAGCCACTCCCAGGAAGGCAGGGCTCAGCACATGGAATGGTTTCTTGGGAAGACAAACTCCAAATGTCCTTCCCTTTCCTCCTTCTTTACCCCAGTGTTATTGCTGAGCACAACGCCCCATGGTGTGGGACGTCCCTTTGGGCAGCCTGGCCCAGCTGTCCTGGCTGTGTCCCCTCCCAGCCCCTGGCTGGCAGGGCAGCCCCAGGAGCTGAGCAGTCCTTGGCTCTGGGTGAGCACTGCTCTGCAGCTACTGAAACATCACTGTGTTACCACCGCTATTTTCATCAAAAATTCAAAACACAGCATTGTGTGAGCCTCTGTGAAGAAAATTAACTCCATCCCAGCTCAAACCATAACAGTAGTTGATAAAAGGGCATGACATTAATTACTCAAATGCTGCGGTAACTCTGTCTGTTTCCATTTAAAGAGCTCTTGCTTCCATTTGTATGATACATAGCTAGCAGTTAATCAGCTTTTCCAGGCAAGTTTTTTTCTGCTTTTCACTTTTTTTTTTTTTTTTTCCTTTCAGGAAGAGGCATAACCACATGCCTCCAAGAAGGTTATTTTGCTGTGCTGATGGCTCCTATGATGCTGCAAATTTTTTGATTTATCAAAGCATCTCTGGCCTCGGCACATGTGGGCTGCTGTCACTGACTGGCTGCATGAAGTATACTGGGCTGATAACATCTGACTTTTTCTTGTTGCTTCTCATTTGGAGGCAGAGCTCATGTGTACTTAAAAATGTCCTGTAATATTTACACCTACTCACAACTGTAAAAGTTGTTTTCAGCTGTATGAGAAATGCTGCTTTAAGTAGGATTGGCACAATGCCTTTTCGATACAATCTTTTGAAACTACTTCCATTTTTTTTTTTTTCTCTTCTGTAACAAACAAAAAACAGCAAAACAATTTCCAAGACCATCTGTTGACTACAGAAATGAGCTTAGTAACAGTAATGTTTCTCCTGCCACATGTCATGGAACAAGAAAATGCTTAAACTGCCTTCCTTTTTTCCCTTTCCCTCTCCCTTTCCCTTTCCCTTTTCATCCTCTTCCTCTTCCTTTCCCCTTCTCTCCTTTTCCTTTTCTCTCTTTCCCATCATCTACCTCTTCTAATGTCAAATGAAATCTAATACCTGTATTTTGGGTTTGAGCACATGTTATGTTACTTCTGAGACTCATTTTAGCTGTGTCTCGAAAAGGACATAGAGGTTGGAAAACGGGGCAATGGGGACAGGGTGGGAAAGAGCAAGATTACAGTGTCACTATTCTGGTCTGTAAAAATCTCGTCACTGACTATTTCTTGTCTGCCTCTCCCCTGGTAAATGTCAGTGTGCAGACAGTGAGCAGACAGCATGCATAGTAGTTTATTTTGAGTTAATGGGCTGGTGGAACTTGAAACTGTGCACCATGATTAAGAAAGTTTTTTTCATTTTCTTCCCACCGTTTTTCTTCACAGAAGCATCAATTATTTATGGCTCAGTCACACCTTGGGAAAAGAAGAAGAGAAATGTACTCAGTTTATGGGAAGCTCCTATATGCAACTGCCAGGAACAAGAAGTGAAATGAAAAAGAATACAATGCCTATTCGCAAAAAATGTGTCTTGGTGTACCTTTTGTATCACAATGACTGTAGCTCCATGTGGAATTGATTTGCACAATGCATTCGAAAAGGAAACCTGGGAGAGTAGGTACATGTTTTTTGGGCCAAATGTCACAAAACACTGTTGATAAGAGACTTGGAAAAAAATTCTATAGACATTCTGCTATCCTGAAGGCAATGAAATATCAATGAGGATTGTGCAGTAGAAACCATGGCTTGAGAGGAAAAAGAATCTTTCATTCAAAACCCACAAGATCTCTTCACCATTAAAATTCAGCGCGTTTTCAGAAAGCAGACTGAAGGAGGAATCAAATAGAGTTTTATGACTTTATAACTTTTACCAGTCTTTTTAAGCTCTCAATTATTGCTCACTCTTCAAAGACAGTCTGTGGCATTACAGAATATCAAAGGAGCAGTCTGAAGAAAGTAAGCTTTGAGAACCAATTATGAGAAACCACTAGTTACAAAACACAAAAAGCAACAAAGTGCATTTATCAGCTTATCAAGATGAAGAATTGATTCAGGGAGGAGCAGCATGGCTTCACAACGTTTCCTGATGTTAAATCACCTGTCAGGAGTCCTTGGGGAACACCTGTGTAACTAAAATCAATACGTACATCCAAGTACAAAAGACGTCTGTGGCTCAAGTTGTCAGAAAACAGTGTACCTATATTCCTATGTCTTCATAAGTTGAGGTAAGTAATCCCTGGCTGTGTACCTTGGAGTTTGAGGTTGCCCCTGACCACTTTGGTCTCTGAATAATATCAAGTAATTTACCCAGCACAAAATGTCTCTGAATGAATGTCATGATATCGTCCTATTTCTCCCTTTTTCAGGACCAAAATTCTGTTTGGGAAATTAATGCAGGGTATGATTTTACTGCCAGTTTTTATTCATTTCATTTTTGTGTATGCGCTTTACTGGAGACTTCTAAGGAAAATGTATTTCCTTCCCCTCTCACTCCCAGCTTAGTTGCCCCACGCTGTACAAGTGTTTGTGTCTGGGAAGCAGGGAATGGTCAGTATTGTGAATTGTTCTTGTCATGGGTGGACTTATTTAAATGTAAGCTTGCCTTGCCATCTTCTGTAAGGATGCCTGGACTCTGAAATTATCTAATCTCCTTCACAATAGTCAAAGCTAGATCCTTCTGGCTAACAATGGTCTATCCTTAGCTCTTATGTATGTCACTCTGACCTGTGAATTCAGTGTTGTAAGTCAGCCAAGTGTAACACCTCTAGAAGAAAGTTGTTAATAGTAAGAAGAGCAAGGTAAGAATATGTCTGCATGTACATGTGTGCTGTGGGAGACACGAATCAAATAAATTAAGTGATACCCAGTCCCCTATCATGACAAACAAGCTCATCATGACTCAGGAGCTATTTCTGGTCCTTTCCGTATTCGTAGATTGGATGGCAGCTGCATATTATCTTTTATAAAAACAAACATTGGCATAAGATTATATATTTATCACCAACACATTAACAACAATTGTAGCAGCATCTTAGGGCTATGTAACAGCTTCTGTTGGAGTTTGCTGCAGAGATTCCCTGCAGTGTGGCAAGGCAGGGAGGAGCAACTGCTGGAATGGCGTCTAGAAGGAAGAGGCTACACCTCTTACAGAGATCTCCCCTTCTCCCCTTGGCTTTTTTTGGCTTTTTTTTTTTTTCTTTTTTCTTTTTCCACTCTGCTTCACTTTCTGTTAAGTGCTAGACTGTAGTTGTAATACAAGGCTGCTACATGGAGACCTGAATTTGAGTGATTCACTGTGGTTTTACTAAGAAGTTTTTGTGGAAGCCATGCACATCCTGAAGCTATAGACCGAAGTAGATAATAATAGTTGTTGTTAATTAGAAGTAAGAATCCAAGGCACAAACAAATATTTCCATTTGCAATCCTGACTGGAAAGCTAAAAATATGAAAAAGAGAAGATATTCTTTGCTTTTCACTTACCAACAGGACAAAATTTATTTTTTTATTTTAGACTCTCAGCTATTTTAGACAATTGTGTGGTCTTTTTTTTGTTTGTTTAATTTATTGGTATTCTCCAGATATTCCTAAGCCTTTCAACAACGGGTTTAATTGCAGGTAAGTTTCCATAAAAGCTCTGCATGTTACAAACAGCAAGCTCAGGCCCTGGTCAGATGAAAAATACAAAGCCCTGCATCTATTTTAAATTCATACAATTTGATGTACATGGTCAGCCCTAACCCTTCACTATGTGCACGTGTCTGCACAGCCACACCGTGCGTTCACAGCTGGCGTGCTGTTACATCTATCACCTTCCACGGGAGCAGGGCTGAACCCACAGGGATCTGCTCTGCTACTTGTAACAACTCCAGTCCTTTTTAAACAATATGGTAAAAGATTTGAAAAGTTTGGTCTTTAGACCAATGAAGGAAGAAATTAAAATTCTCTTTTGTTTCTTCCTTCTTTTTCCCCCTCTCTTCTGTCTGACTCTTTCCAATGGTTTATATTCAGATGGGAACCAGAAATGATCCCTCCCTTCTGCCCTCAGGTTACCCTGAGAGAACAAGTATTCGTTTTCATGTTTTGACTCCACATGTAACCCTTACTTACAGATCCTTGCTTACCTCTTCTTCTGCTTAATATATGGCAAGAGTTTCCATTCCACCAAATTACAGTGAAGTCTGCTGGCACAATGACAGTGAGACCTCCATTTTCCAAGATCGGTAGCTCTCAGGCAAACTTGCCAGCTAAACTACTTCAGGCTTGGCAACCCTGCGAATCCGAGCAGACAGTTTCTCCAGACATCTCAGGATTTGCATTGGGAAGCTTGAGAGCCCAGTTCTAAGTAGCCGGTAACATCATGCTACTGGCAGCAGATAGCATATTTCATATCTGAAATGTGTTTTGTATTATTTCTTAAACAAAGTTACTGCCAAATATCCATCCTTGAAAACTCTTGATTTTAGTCCCAGTGGACTGCAGTCGTGTTTCAGAAAACAAACTCATCCTAAATGTTTGTGTGTAACAGAACCTTTCTTTTTCAACCTGCTCTGGTTTCTGCTTTGGGAGGAAATACAGCTGTGCTGCTGAGTTCTTCAAACCTCCCATTAGTATATCAACTGCATCCTCCAAACTAGCCATAGATTTCTTTCTGTAGATATTTAATTAAATGCTTATGACTTTTTTATATTATTTTTTTTTCAGCGCCTTAAGCTCAACATGCTTACCTTTAAACAATCTAATCGATTTAGTACCAGGAGACCAAATGCTGATCATCGACCCCATGATCATTGACCCCCCCCTTTATGATCCCTCAGTCTTAAAATCTGAAGGTTTCTTTTGTGGACAGTTATGTGCTTCTTCTCTACTCTCCCCTTGACAATGAGCACTGCCTACTCACTGTGGGATTGAAAACTGTCACACTTTTTTTCCCTCACTCAAGCATCATCAGCGATTCTACTGAAAATAGGTAAAGCAAAACAGAATTGAGCTTGCTGTGCTAGCCCTGAAGATCTGAATGGTGCTAGCAAAAAGGTAGGGCTCTGGTCCTAAAGGGAACCGTTCACAAGCTCCTGTGGAAGGACAGCACTGAAGAGGGGAATTCTGCCTAACGTACAGGGCTGCACGGGGTGTTGTGACATGCAGTTCAAAAGAACAAGTGTTTTAGGCTGCCAGTTTTCCTCAGCTGTCAGTCAGACTTCCTGTACAATCTGTGGTGTGTCCTGACACCAAAACTAAGCCACCAGCCATGGTGCTTAAATTAGGCACTCCAGGCTTATGTCTGATCTCCCTATCTAAGCAGTGGAGACAAATATGCTTCCTGTAAATTGTATTCGTATTTTGGGTACTGTATCTCTGAATGCCTATGAATTGCAAAGGCACAACCTGCTGAACTCAGTCAAAAGGTTTGCAGTTCAGATTGCTTGTGAAGTCTTCTAAAATGTAGTTTTTAAACCCTTTTTCTTTTTTTCTTTTTTTTTTTTTTTGCATGTATAATAGGAACTGAGAAACACTTTGTGAGTTGTCACTTATGTTTTTCAAGTGCTGGGGTGAGTTCTGAGGCCCATACGCAGGCAGACTTCTCACAGTTTCTGTTCATATGTTGGAATTCAATTTCCCTGAAGGTAAAATGCTCCTCCAGTACAAATCTAATTCATTTTTTTGAGAGACATAATGCCACCTTTCCCACTGCTCTGCTTGATACAGCCACTGCAAGCTCATGTGATTTTTAATGGTATTTTCAAGTGAGTTAGGAAAGAGCAGGGGAAAATGATATTAAGATGTACATTAAAAATTAAAATTGCATAAAAGTGCTTAAAGTTCAAGTCATTACAAGTTACATTTGAATTTATACAGAGAATGAGGATCATAGCAATAAATAAATCAGGTTTCATAACATCATGAGACTTGTCAAAAATGCAGTCATAGAGCAGGAATCACAAAGCAATTAGGACTGCTATGAATGAGCAGCTAAATCAAAATCCACTAGTCAAAATTAGGTGATTTTGTACAGTGATACAGACAGCTAGATCCACAAAAGGAATCCCTAGTTCCTCTCTTCTCCATCGATATAAGTCTGGAAGAAATCCTAATCTTCTTGAGACCAGTGGGAATTTCAGTCAGGCTGCAGGTTTGCCCACAATTCTTGCTGCTGCAAAAGGAGCAGTGGCCACGGTGTACCCAGGAGTGGGGCCTGCCCTGACAGGGATGAGTGAAGTGTTTCTGGGAACTTCAGCAGCTGGATGAGAGCACTCAACAGGGAGGAAAGACTGGCAGAGAAACTAGCAGCTGTTACCTTTAGTGGATGGCACGCATGAGATGGGAGGGAGAAACAGATGGATTTTCATAGGGACCGAGCCTCTGCTCTGTAGGTGGGAGCAGAGGAAGAACAGGTCTGTGAGGAAGAACAAGCAGTAACTCATGGCCTCTACAGAAAGGGGAGTGATGTACAGGAAGGCGTTGTGTATTATAAATTCATTAGAAGCAAAAAAAAAAGACAGGAAAGTGGCTCTGGTGTTACACAGACAGTGGTTAAATGCTCTGTGGGGGATAGAGCCAGGGAGGACTGAATTTCTGTCTGGTATGCATTTATACCAGCAAGCCATCAATAACTATTTCATATAAAGTGAGGGAGCCAAGGACTGATCATTTTTTCTTTTTATCAGGAAAAAAACAAAACAAAACAAAAACAAAAACAATCAAACAAAAAACCCCACAAGCTTCCTTTTAGCTCTCTTAGAGTGAAAACAAAGAGCAACAACAACAAAAGACCAAACCACCACAAATTATTGCCTTCTCCCTCTGGATCAGTTCCACTAAATAAATAAAAATAAAAATAAAAAGAATAGTATGAGAGTCACATTCAGAATCAAGGTAGAAAACAAACTTTCTGTCTCGTGGTGCAGAGTAAAAGCAGTAGATAGAGCTGTAAGCATGGTAGCAATAACATTTTGCCTTTTTTTTGCACAAGGTTATCCAGCATGCTGTCAGGGAGGAAGAAAGTCGAATTGCTGACGGGCACACGGCACAGACGGCTGCCTTCTACCAGCTACTGGCTGTCCATGGTGGGCACCAACTCGGCATTTAAACCATCCAGTACCAACAGTGGCTTTCTTGTGCTTAGGAAGAGATGGCCTTGGCGAAAGGGCCAAGAAGGAATTGCTCTCAGTGTAGAGTGAGAAGGGAGCAGTTAGTACAGCCTGTAGAAACTCTGGTATTTGGTACAACACTCACAAACCACCTGGGACAAACCACTTTGGGTCCCACTGGCCGTACTGAGCGCGCTGAACTTCTGCCAAGCCCTAGATCTGCATCAGCACCCGTGGTTTTCAGCACCGAAACTTGTCAGTGATGCTCAGGCACAGGAACTGCTGCTCCCTTTTGGCCAAGGCTTCGGGATGGGCTGCTGCTCGGCACAGGGTGCACGCTCCTGCTTGGGAGCCGGTAAATGGTGTTGGCCATGCTTACAGACAGGTATTTTTCCCTCTCTGCCTTTTGAGACATTTTTCAGCGACATCTAGTGACTAGTCAGTTAAATGCAGGCGTGCATTCAGGCCTCCTGTCGGGCCTCCAGCCAGCTCCACTTCCTGCCACTGTGGCAGGAGGTCCATGGCCTGGAGCCGAGGACGTGGCTGGGCACTGCTGCTCCCCATTTCTGGACTCTCGGTGCCTCCCTCTGCCCCTGTCCCCGGCTGGCTGCCCGGCAGGGTGGGTGCAGCAGGCTGGGGAATTGCAGTGTTGAGTTTCTGCCCATCTCAGACTGATGAGGCTGTGCAATTCTTTCGGCATGCATGAAGACGTATTCTGAGTAATTAGCACTGCTTTCCTATTCTGTGTTACCTGAAGCCTTAGGACCACACACCTTTTTAGATCACCTTTTTCTTGGACCAAGATTTTTATTAAAATATAAGCAGAGCTGAGCACAGCACTGATATCAGGAGGATGCTTCTTCCCAGTGGTGTAAACAATTACAATCTCCACTTCTTATCTACTTAATAGTTATTCTCTTAATCTCCATTTATTCCGCTTTAATAATCTGCCTGGAGACACTGAAGGAAATGCCTGGTTTAAGTCTTTAGAGATTAGTTCCAATCGTTGAACTTGTATAAGGAAACAATTCTCTTATTGAACAGGGATGCTACAGGCTGCCACCATCAAGCTTGATCAAACCATGGGGCATTTCATCACAGTTTTAATTTACCTCCCTCTCCTAGGTTGACTCATTTCTCCACTAATGGTACTAAAGTCTTGCAAAATGTTATTTCTCTCTTACCACTCCCTACTTTTAAAAATACACACAATGTTTTTTGCTCTGGATCATAGCATATCACTGTCAAATTAAAAGACAGATATGCTATCTGATGGACTGGTGATCTTTGTACCTCTTTGGATGGAGACCATTTACCCTTTATGTTCAATTTTGTTGTGATTTTCCAAATGTTGGTAGTTCCTAGGATGTGGTTAATGCTTCACTGCTATGAGGTGCCCTCCTATTATCCCCATGAATGTAACCATCTCTGTTAAAAACAGCAGAAAAGCTGTATTTAACTGCTAGGCCAGACCTAAATTATCTTTTGACTCCACAGCATTTTGAGTGGCTAAAGGCCTCACTTCTTGCCTCTTTAGCCTTTCTCTACTTAGGAACTAAAGAGTCAGCTCAATTTTCTTTGTACGGGTCAGCTAAACCCTCCTGGGTATATTTCTATACCTTTCGTTTATGAAGAATGCTCTTTGCAAATGAATGCCCTTCCCATCCCTTTACAAACTCTACATAGACACATTTGACATTGGGATGTCTATTTGGCCAAGTTTTCCTTTCTCTTGAGACTCTTTCTTTTTGTTTGTTCTTTTCTTTGGTCATTTCCATACTCGAATTACTCTGTCTGGACAACCTTGCTAGCTAGTTTCCTTGGTTTCTCAGCGTTTGTAATTCGGGGACAAAAGATGGATTAAAATGGATTGAAGCAGCTTGTGATTGCTCCAGTTCAAGAGAACGCAGATGCACCTGAAAACAGACCCGTTGTCCTGAGAGTGCTTTTCAGTTGTGCTCTGTCAGTTCATTCCTTATTAGAACTAGGTTGTATAATTTGGATTTTCAGGTCAGGGGCAACATATGGATCTGAGCAGGCCTCACCCCCTTGGATCTCATGCCCCGTGGATGTCACAGCTCCTGAGGACTGGCTTAGAGCCTTTCAAAGCTATGGAAGCAGCGTAACGACCTGGAGGCACACTGCGTGTTTGGGAATGAGAAGTGTTATGAAAAACAAGGGAGATGGGGATGGCTGCCAAAACAAAGGTGTAATTCAGCATGGTATCTCAGATGTGTGCTGAATGAATTAGCTCAAATGAAATGCCAAGTGCTGTCCGTAGCTCAGATATTTCCCCTTGCTTAGGGAGATTATGGCATCTGAGGCAGACGCTCTGAGAGCTGATGCTCCAAAGTACGCAGACTGCTCCTGAGTGTAGCTGCTGGTGGCCTGAATGGCTGTGAATTCCCTTTGCTTTTTCACCAAAGAGCCTCCCAGCATGAGGATGTAAACGGAAGGAGAAATCTCTTGTGCCCGGTCTAAAAGTGGGTCACTGTGCAGTATTCCTGGGGCCAAGAGGAGATCAAACAGAGATGGAAATAATTGTGGTGTCTGGTGTTCAAGGTGCTTGGCTGGAATGGGAACCTCCTGAGCCTGGTCTCTGCTCTGAGGCTGATTTATTTTTTAACTGATACTTGTTTAATGTAAATTGTGTGTGCAGAATTGAGAGCTGGGACTAGCATCAAATGAAAGGCATATTCTGTCTACCTTGCACTTAGCCCTGTTGCACAAGCTCAGTGCTGAGCTGCGTAGGGCAGGGGAGCCCTGAGTGTTTGCTTTGCACACAACCCTAGACATTTCATAAATTATTGCTTGAAAAAGGGGATGTTGTGCTCCTCATTCTTGAGAAAGCTTTTCTGTATTTCAGCAAGTAAAATCCCTCGTCAGTAAACTAAAATCTTGCCTTATTTAAGATACATAAAAGGGATATAGAGATTCTGTCCAATTACATTTCCATCCACTTAGGGTTATCCACAGAAGTTCAATCCATAGGCACGGTGCCAAATCCACGTTTCTTTAGACAGGTATGTTTGTGAAACACAAGAGAACAAAGCAAGCGAAAGGGAAGGTTGTATTCACAACAACTTCTCAGGCTCCATCAAAACTTCATTTACTTTCTCTGGGCTCTTACTTCACTGAAACCTCCAGGCATAATACAAATTAGGATAATGCACTGTGGGTTTTGACAAACACAGAAGTTTCAAAATAATTAAGAATGCAGACTACTGATGAAAGAGTTTTTGAAATGCTGTATCAGTTCATGAATCATCTGCCCATTGGTCATATTATACAGGCAAATTAAAAATTAGCTGACAGATATTAATTAAAGAAGATTAAAAGAAAGATGCTACTTATCATGCAAGAGAATGCAGCGTGCTCTTTGTTGAAGCGAACCTCTTACACTTCAGTAAGGATATAAGCTTACGACGTGTCTTCTGCTCGTTAGTGCAGTATGTGGAATATCAAACAAGTCAGATGTGCTCCAGCGCTGGGGATTTCTTACAGTGCTGAGATTCTTTCACTCCCCTCTTTTTGAAATGGCCAGCCAAACTCAGAGGCTGCTCATACTGATGGAATTACATTGCTTTTAAACAAGTTCTTAAATATCGTTGTATTTGGGAGCTTTCTGTTCTATAACAGCAAAAACTGACAGTTGTTTACTTGCCAGGAGTATTCCTAGATGTTGTGGGCAACAGCCCTTTGGTTTTGGGTGACTGAACAGACTACTGCTTGATCTGTCTGTGTTTTGCTGTTTCTGAAGTGGCATGCTAATATTTGAGGCACGGAGCAGAGGTGTCCTGGGCTTACAATCTCCCAGTAATGCATGAATGAAAGTGTTACCTTCTGTTAAAGTATCTTCCATTAAAGCTCCAGATTGCTTATAGGAAGGAAAATCTATTTTAGGAACCACTTATGAAGAGTGGGAGGAAGGAGGAAATGGACTCTCTTGGGTACCCTTCCTTCTAACAGTGTTGCAGTAAACTTTTCTTTCTGAGTAGAAAAAGATGCCCAATTGCTTTCTGTTTGCTTTCTATTTGTATACTTTAAAATATTTTGAAGGGTATTACCCCTACTAAAAAAATCTGATACCTATTATATCTATACTTCAGTGCACCAAAATCAAACTCAAATCTTGGGTGCATTAGATGAAGAGAGAAGCAGCTGTGATATATCCCCCAGTCTCATTTCCTATGCAGTAGCTGGCACTTTTTGACATCTTGTTCTTTTAAAATGCTGAAACCTGTATACGCAGACAAGAGGTGGCCTTGTATAATGACTGTAGCATTAGGCTGATGGAAAACCAATGGAAACTTGGTTTTAATTGGTTTTTAATCTTGGTTTTAGCATGACTGAGGCTACTGGTGACACACTGCAGCAGGAATGGCTGGCTTAAAAATGGCCAGGCTTGTTTGTTGTTTTCCTGATTAAATGATGCTAATACGAGGCCACAACTGTCCATGGGGTTGAAAGTACTGGAAGGGAACCATTTTCTTGCTAATCCTTATCACGCTGCAGTTGTTCATTGGAAAAATGAATTTTCAGATGGGGCTGGATGCCTCCGCAGGGTGTTTGAAGGATGGGCTGCCTCGCAAGGGGTGCTTGTTTCACATGACCTGCTTCATGTACGGTGAAGAGCTCAGTGTCATAAAAGGCTGTAGTGCTGCTAAAATCTGAGAGGAAAAACCCAGCAGCCCGTACTGTGCAGAAATGCATGTCAGAGGGATATCACTCCTCATCCTGGCTGCCTGTGTCATCCATCTCATTCCACCACACCTATGTTCTGCGTACCTGAACACCTCTTCTGCCACAGGACATTGCCTGGTAGCAGAACCAGGGTGCTAAGAAACTAAATGGATTTCACAAGGGCATTCAAGAGTTTGTATTTAAAAAGGAATTTGAGCCTAAATTTCCCGTGTTCCAGGCTGAGGGTCTAACTGGCACTGCTACCTCTCTGGAAGGAAACAACCCATAAAAACCTCCCTCAGTAGATTCTGGGGTCAGCAGGTGCCGAAGGTGGGCACCTCTGTAGCTGGTGCTGGTTCCAACCAGCTAACTCATTTCCTCAAATTGAGGTTGCAGAGCAGGGCACGAGGTGCCAGCAATACTGATCCTGTCACAGTTTGGTATCAGTGCTAACGCTGTGGCTTAGAGCCGGCTGGACGGTCCTTACGTTGCAATCTTCTGCCACCAAAAAACGCTGATCTCAACAGCCGAGGTATCCCTCTGCCTGCAGGCTTGTCTGCAAAATTTCTCAGAGGTTATTCATTTTGGTAAGATTGGAAACAGGCAATAAATCCCTGCAAATCTAGATAACATCGCTTGCCAGCTCTCTAATAAGAAAATGAGAACAGGGAATATCAGGCTCTTCCCAGCCTAGTCCAGGCATGGCCTGGACCTCTGTGGGCCTCACTTATCTGTAATGCTGTGTGTTGATGTGCTTCTCAGAGCTTTGTGAAACGCTGATTTCAATGCTTTGGGTTTGTTTCGGAGCAAGATACTCCAGGAGGACTTATTATTGCCTGTCTGGGTTTGGAGCAGGAGGACGTACAGGACTAAAAACTGTGCACTGTTCAGGCCATCCTGACATTTCCTCCCTCCCGTCTTGAAAAGATTGCAGCTTTGACACCCGTCTTTGATCTAGCTTCTTTTATGCCAAACATATATCATTAGGCTGCGTTTCCTCCATTGAAAATTTATCTGTGGAATAGCGCTGGGGTATGCTTGCATGATTACACAAAAGATGTAGTGATTGCAAGCTCAGTCACACGTACTTATCAGCATACCTATGTGTTTGATGATAATGTGTATGAGTCTGTCTGCGGTATTAGTCAGGAAGTGCTCTCAGATCAAAGTCTGTCATTTCTTTAAATACCTCTCTGTTGCTTCTGAATCTATGAACCACTCTGTTCTCTTCCAGTTCAAAGAAAAGCTGGTTCCCTTTAACCATTTGTAGTTTGTTCTAAAACAGAGCAGAGGAAGAGCCCACAAATCATGCAGGGGTTTCTTGCCAGAAGCAGCAATCGCTTGCCCCTGTGATAGGGAAACATGACAAATGTGATGTCCCAGGACCTCAAAAGAATCTGGTATACTTACTTGTGACTATTAGAAATGGACAATTTTTGGATGGAGACAGATATCGTAGAGGCATGTTATCAGTACACGCTCTTATTCCAGTGCTCAGTATCTCTGTGCTTTCTAAAGAGTTTTTTTCACTATATTATCTGGAAACCTGGAGTCTTTCTGAGTGCTGGGGCTGCTGTAACTGCTAGCTGTCACATTAGTCATAATCTTGCTGTCACCTTGTGCCCCTTGCCAATTAATTGTCTTGTCGTGTTTAGTTCAGCTGTGAGAGCAATCACTGGGGAATTTATGGGTGCCTTTCCCAACAAGGTGCCAATTTAACTCTTCCTCTTCTCTCTCATCACAGTATTTCAATATAAATGTTAGGAAGTCACATCAGTGCCTAAAGAGATTACACTCCCAGGAATGCTTTGCTGGTTTTGAAATCACTTCTTCTCTCTGGAGACTCCATCCAACATTAGAGAGTTGTAGGAGAAGCTGGGAGCCAGTTGCCACCTAGCTTGAAGGAAGCACGGATCAGAGAGGTGGCTCCTGTTCACTTATGTACTGGGCTAGGCTTAATTAAAATTATACCTAGATTTGAATGTTTAGTTTTTAGCAGGATCAACCCCAGTCAGTCCTGATTTAAAATAACGCGAGACACCATACAGCCACTGAATGATAATTTTAGGATTTCTTCAGTTATTCTAAAACCTTTTTTTCATCATATCTAGTTTTCTTCTAGCTAAATGAAATGCAAGGAGAGCCAGTATTCCAGTTAGCTGGCCCAGGTTTCCTACCTAGTGGACAGGCTCTAAGATAAATCTATTAAATCACTCTGCGGCAGAAAAGCCTTGTGTGGACATGCTAGGTGACACCACACCGGTGGTTTTGGATTAAAGACAAATGCATTGCTCCAGATCAGGCTGAGGTTCCCGGCCTTTCCCCTTTTATTGAATGCAATTGCAAGGTTCCCTCCTGCCTGAGGCTCCCCAGCCAGTTCACTCCCCAGTGAGGCTGTTCACCCAGCAGAAGGGATGAGTCCCTGTCAAGAAGTGTCACAAAAAAAAGGGAGCTTTTTGCCCTCGGAACATCCCTGGCAAAACTTGAAGGCAGCTGTGGTGCACTGAGACTTTTGTGCAGGAGCTGTCATGTAAGGGCAGCCAATAGGTAGCCCCTGGGGCAGGCTGTAGAGCCAGCTGCCTCTTTTTGCAAGCCTGACCAAAGAGCTGTGAAGCTGTCCAAGGCCTACGACAGAGCTTGTTTCTCCGTGTTCTGGCATAGGTGCGTGCACCTCTTAAAAGCTGCGGGTGAGGTGCTGCATTATGGTGGGTAGCCCAGCTTTAGCACGGCCTTGGTCCTCTGCCTCTGAGAGCGTGCTGGCTTCTGGAGAAGATGTTGTTCTGCTCTGGGCTGTGCCATGGGGACACACTGTGCTCTTTGGGTAAGCAGAGAGCAGAGATGCAGCAGAGAACACTGTGGGCAAAATAAGTAAAAAAGATCCTTTGTGTACAGAGGCCTTTTAACTTAATTTTCTGCTAGCACATGGATTTGCAGGAAATAAAATGATCGTGACATGTGCTGTTCCTTATGGCAAAGTCCTGGGATCCTCTGGGCATGACCTGGCTCAGCTCGAGTTACTCCTTTCAGATGAGGCTTCAGAAGCTACCTATTATTTGAAAAATCTGGCATTTGAAACAATTGTGCTTTTCTTTTTTTGGTAATGCATTCACAGTGAATGCCACCTCTTCTGGCAGGGAAATCATCGTGAAACTGATTCAGACTTTGCATTTGGCTTCTCTGAGTATCTCAAACAAAACTGACAGGATGCTAACCTACAGGAGCTCACGGGCTCCTAAACGTGTCTCTTTGCTCTTCTCAGCTTTCTAGTGCTTCTGTCCCAGCACTTCCATATTGACTTTTTTGGATGTTAAGAATATTCACAGCAATAAGAGGGGCTCAAAACTTGTGTGGCAGCTCAGGAACGACAGCCCTAAAATGAGCAATACGCTTCGTAGTGAGCGTGACCAACTGGCCTAGCCATAGGAGGCTGGTGATTCTCCATGAGCTTGTTTGGACTAATTTTGAAGGTGTCTCTGAAGAAGTGCCAAAAATCAACGCAGACGTTACTACAAGGGGACACCTATCACCTTTTTGTTTCTTGGGTACAGAGCCACCTGAACTCACAGCAAGGTGGCAGGTCCCACAGTTTAGCCACCTAACCGAGGTCAGTCCTGGTGCCCCGTGTAAGGAGATGATGCCACCTTCCAGGCTGGTTGGCCAGTCGTGCCCCAGCTCAGCACCAGGAAGCAATCGAGACTTTTCTAACAGTGCAGGTGCTGTTTACAGAGAGCCCTTCCTTTTTCTTTACAGAGAGCCCTTCCTTTGTTCCAGAATTGCAATTCTGACACGGTTTTATCCAAGCCCTTCCTTTATGTGTGCCCTAACAGCAAAAGATGGAACACATCAAACGTTTCTTTTGACAGAAAATGCCTTTTAAAACCTTTCTAGAGAGCGTTCACTTGGTTCTGAATCCCTCTTGCACCAGTGAGATGCATGGGAGAGAACCTCTCATTTTAACTCTTTCTGCTCTTCTATAAACTGAGTTATAAAGTTGGATCTCCTCCTTTGTCTCTTCTCTTTTTTTCTTGTTGTTGTTCTGAATGTTGCAAAATGCTTCATTTCAGCCCAGATCTGTGCCTTACCTTAGCAAAATTGCCATTAGGAGCCCAGCCAGCCTACAAAAAGGGAGGCAGCAAGGCTCTGTGACATCAAAGATGCGTTAGGTGAGGGTGCTGGCCACGGCTGTGAGATGCCCGGAGTGCATCAGACAAGCGGTGAGAGTGCAGGGACAGGCTGACCGGGGCTATGGTCTGTCCTCAGCCTCTGCACATCCACCTCACCTCACCTGCTGTTCCTAGAAGCGGATGGCAGATCTCTCTTCCCACCAGGCTCACAGCCACCGTATCCGTGAGATTTTTCTCAGGCAAGCCGTGGGAGTTGCAGCTTTGCAGGAATCTCGCCCAGAGAGGAGGGTGGATGCTGGAAGTACTGATCGCTGAGAGCGGCGTCAGGGGGGTGCTGCTGCAGCTCTCATGTTGGTCTGATCTGAAATATGTAAGGATAATCTGAAAAAAAAATGGTTTGGAGGAACTTTCTTTTAATAAAATAAAAATATAGTGTTAGAAACTTGAAAATTAGTCGAATAGAAACTTGTTTTTGTGTTTTGCTGCTCTTGGTAATAAATTTGCCTTCTTTTATTTTAGTCCTTTCAATCCCAAACCCATGGTGGTAGATTTTTACTTTTCTTTTGGTGTTTAGGAAAATCCTTTACTTCTTTGGTTTAGGATACACCTAAAGATAACAAGCTGAAGTCTCCTTTCCCTTACCCTGACACTGTCGGATCTCCTGTTTGCTTCCGTGGGGTTAATGTAGAGGCGCAGGGTGCCAGGGCTGCAAGCCACTCAGAGGGCGCCTAAGGACATTATTCCACCGAGTTGCTTGTGAGCCTCTTAGAAAACTGCCGTCATTCCTCATGCAATAGCAGAAGACGCTGGAGTGGCAAGATAGAAAAGCAAAGTGTGATTAGTTTTAAAGGATAGCACAAACAATAAATGAAAGTTATGACCGGTTGTGAACAGGGGAAGCGTGAAGGACTGAGATGAATTTATACTCTTCTAGCTCCCTTCCAAGTGAAAAATGGGCATAAAATCTCCTGTGTGCTGATTTGCATGCATGAGGAAAGGCGTTGGCTGGGTGAAAAATAGCCTGTAGTGCCCATTCTTCACTTATTAAATAATCCAGACGAAGGATAAGAGAGCGATTCATTGTCAGTGTATTTCTACCTGAGGGATTTCGGCGCCGCTCTCCCAGCTGGATTAGGCCCACGTTTTCCTGCACCTAAACTGTTCCAGTTTCATTTCTGGCAGCAGGCAGCCCTGGACAATCCGATCGTGAGGATCTCTGCGCCCAGCAGGCGGCTGGGTCGTGCTGCCAGCACAGGTATGCAGACCTGCTTGGGAGCGAGCATACCTGGGGCTCTGCTTAGAGCAAGACTCGGGTGGCTGGCAGTACAAGGTAGGCCTGGCCTCATGCTGTTGTCTCAGCTGTTAGAGGACAGCTCCTCTGCAAACACGCACTCTCTGCGAGTAAAACGAGACGATAAATGATCTCACAACAGGCTTTACGCTCCCTAATGAGCCCCGCCGCGTGGGAGTGATATTTATGCTTCATGCTGCAATATAACGTGGTCTGTATCGTGCAGTGCGTGCGCCAGGATTTGCACAATCACACGAAGTTCTCACAAAGCCAGCCCGCCGAGCAGAGCCAGACCCCGGGGCTGTGCGGGACCCCGCCGCGGACGAGCAGCAGCCCGGGAGGTGGCAGCAAAAGGCCGGGGAGTTAAGAGGGAATCCAGCATCAGTGCACAACTGCGGCGTAAAGGATTGTCGTATTTATTTGTTTATTAATCCTTCACATCCATCTTAATATCCTACAGATCACGTGCTAATCAGCTGCATCTCCATAGCGACTTCACCCTTACTTCAGAGCTTCTTTCTACCTGTGCCCTGGTGCTCTTCCTCGCAGCGTAAGCAACACTGCAAGGTCTTAAAAGTGGCTGTTCGATGTTTGCCTGCCTCGTTACTCCTAATGAGGTGCATGATTTCATAACGCATATTGAGATAACATTAAGATTTGTAACCTAAAGGGAAAAAAAAAAAAAAAAAAACAGAATGGCAAGTACTTGGCCTTTGCTCGTAACCTGCTTGGTTGTAAAGGGAAGGTCAAAATTCATATGCTCTGCAATGAGTCTCTAGCAATTGTCAGCTGCTTCCCCAGACCTTGTGTCACTCTGCTTACACGTGATTTTCATATTTAACTTCTGCATTAAAGAATTTATGAGAGCTCCATGTCTGTCTCTGTTAGCCATGGGGGAAGATGTGCTGTCTCACAGCCCTCTCGTCCTTATACATCAGCCCATGGGTTTTAAAGTTGCATGCAAAGTTATGCATTAGCCTAATCGTGCCAACCCACTTTATCTGACCTGATGAGAGCTTTTTTTTGGAGGCTGGGCTGAAACTAAGAAATGCTATGTTTTAAGAGCTGTTCTAACACAGCTCAATCACAAATGGGGTTTATAATGTATTTTATTTTTTATTTTTTCTTTAGCAAGGAAAGCAATAATGCCACCCAGTAGGTATTAATCAAAATTGTTGAAACTGTTTTCAGAAATTGCCTAGGTATCTAGGAAGCTGTCTTATTAGCGGGCAGGAATGATGAATAACTCTGTCCTGCGTATCTGCTTTTGTGCCAAAGCACTTATCATTTGCAGATCTGAAAATGCTTTGTTTTCAGTGACTCAGGCACTTCCACGATCCTTCTCTTTTATAGACAGGTGTGTCAGATGAGTTACTTCTTGTTAATGACCAACAGAGCTAGTAAGAAATGTCTCTCATGATCCTCTAGAGTTTAGGAAGCCAAATTTGCCTCCTTTGAAATGCAAATGCATTTTACTGTTGCCCTTAATGGGGCATTTCTTCTTCAAATGTGTTCCCATACAGGAAAATTCATTTTTTCTTTTTTTCAACGAGCAGCAGGAGGAGTTAGCTGCTTGCTAACAGACATAATGAGAAACCTTTACTGGAGATGATTGGGTCAGGTTGTTCCCATGTACACGAGGTTGTTAATCAGCCCCAAGTGGTGTGTGGCAAGCTGTGGGCCAGAGAAATGGCTGTGGGATGCACGTGAACCAGGTGAGTCAGCCTTTGCTGTGGCATTTGTTTGTTTTCAGGAGAGCAATTCCCAGCCACAGATGTCCAAAGCAGAGCTCTTGCGTACTGTACTGTACCACAGCGTGTTTCTGAATGTTTTGGTGTAGCGATATATGGCAAGACCTTCTTGGTATGCCTACAGGACAGGTGTGAGCTGGAATGGGTTGGCACATCTACATAGCCCAGCTGGTTTCTGCCCGGAGTCGGTGGGCAGGGATCAGGAGGCTCAGCAGCCTGAGCACGAGCTGGCTGCAGCTGCGGCTCTTCAGGTCCCAGCACTAGCTCGTTGAGGGTTAGCTCAGAGCTGCCTTGGGAGAGGTAGGTATTCCTCCTTCCCCTAACTGGAGGGGTGTGGGAGAGTCTAATCATGGCTTTTGGGCCTCACGAGGTGTTGCTGTTCTCCTCCTGGCTCCTCAATTGTCTTACTGTGTGGGTGGTAGAGAGTTGTGCCTCTCCAAGGGGAAGGTGACTCGAGGCAGCACAAGCAGTCTGGTGGGATACGCAGCAGGTATGTGCCTTGTCCGGGGGCTGCTGCCCTCCCCGCAGGCCCTGCTTGCTGTGGGAAATGCTGCAGAGTTCACTGTGATAGTGAGATCTGTGTGTCTTAATCTTACATTAGGGCAAAAAATGACTATGACCACCTTTAAGGTGCAGGAGAAGGGCCACAGTCTCCCATTCCCTGTCTGTTTGCTGCATCTCTTTCACTTCAGTGGCCCACTCAAGGAAAATCTCACTTACCTTTTCTACATTTTTACGTATATATGTATACATGTATTTTTCAATATTTTTTTGCTCAAGATCTCTGCTCATCAATACTTGCATTCAAACAGGGAGCTACTGCTTCAGCTGATCATTTGATTGATTTTCTCCAAAAGTTATTTTACCAAGTTGATTGACTTTAACTGGAGTGGCAGAAAATCTGGAAGCAAGGTGTAAGAGGTCTCAGCCTTTTTTCTCTCCCTCAGGATTTATTTGCTAGCATCCTAATAGCTTGAGTGTATATGAGAGAAAGCAGGATGGATAGGAAGAGGCAACATAACATACAATTAGTTTGACTTTGTAGAGTGTACACAGGTTGTCTTGGCATCTCTCTGTGTACATTAGAGGATGGAGTACTCAAACAAGTTTGCCTTTTTCCCCTCTGCATTGATCCAGTAGGGTTCAGCACACCTGGCCAAAAGCTCATTGCTGTTATGTGAGTCAGCAGATGGAAGCAGCCCTCCTGCTAAATGTGCTGATCCCAGGAAGCTGTAAGTGATTTTAAATCTTCTTTTCATTTAGCTGGAGAAATAAGGAAGTGTGTATCACCTCTGTGGGGTCACATATTTCTTGAGGTTTGTGTAAATGGAAGTGTAAACACAAGTGCTTCGCTTCCTTGCTGAATCAGTCACAGTACCCGTTTGTGTCGAGGGAAGAGGGACAGCATCAGATGTTACTCTGAGAGCACAGAGAAAAGGGGGGATCTTAGCGGTGCTGTGAGGTGTGAATGTGGAGTGAAGCTGGAACAAGAAGCGGATGAGCCATCTGTCCCCAAAGCAGACCTGGCCCAGCTCTGGCCACATCTGGCACTTTTTGGGTATAGTTTTGGGGCAGCCCTCTGGAGGCAGGCGGTCAGAACATGCTGGGACCTGTGTGCCCGGGCACATCTGGTGTTTGAGCTGGCAGCTGGTGCGTGCAGCTGGGCTCCTGCATGGTCGGGCTTGTCTGGCAGCTCCGTGCAGAGTCCTGGTCTCAGGTCGGTGCCTGCTGCACTTCCAGAGCCACGTGTGGCTGTGCTAGGGGTCTGCTTGTAAGGGGGTAATGTGGAAGCAGGGGGAGTCAGCATTTTGTTTCATCATAAAAGTTCCCATGACCATTTTTTAAGGGCTTCCCAGCACGTCTTGTTAGAATCAACCCCCCCCAGATGATGCTTCAGCTTTTGTAGGGTTGTGAGGTAGATCTTGTAGTGCTCAGAGGCTCTTCTGGTTACTTCTGTAGGGAATAACACACGTTTTAGCTACCCTTCAGCCAAGAAGTTTCAGTGGGAAACTGCAAATACGATTGACCGATTTTGCCACTGGAAATCTGTGAGCATTGCCAGGTGTGCTGTATAGGGTAGTGACACTATGCGGCTGTGCAGCTTAGGGTGATGGTTGCTAAAAATGAAACATGACCGTTCACTTAAAATGATAATAAATGGCGTTCTTAGGCACGTACTTGTCCTGAGCTGAATTGCAGCTAGGGGTCTCTGTGTACATGTAGGAAGCAGCAAAATGTCAGGCTGAAATGTGTACCAGAACTCGTTTGTCACATTCAGAAGTTTTGTCTGCTAGTGCTTTGGACTGGATTTTTAGATTCTAGATAGGTAAAATACAGGCTTTGTGCTGCACGTACGCCTAGGCTTCCTCCTCCTGACAGCTTTCCCTCACATGTCTCTGCATTATGCACCTACCAGCACATAAAGGATTGTCATGTCATGATTTGCTTCTCTGGGATTTAAGATGCTCCTTCACGGCTTGCTTGGCAAGGAAGGACAGGGCATGGCTGCGGGGCTGTTTCCTTCACGGCAGCTACTGCCCTCTTGTTACTTGGCCTAGGAGTGTTTGCCCAGGGAGCAGCATTTAATGGCAGGCAAAGAACTCAGATTTTAGCACTCCATTAGTGGCACGCGCTCTCTCTCTCTTCGCAGGTCACTGTATCCTGCCTGCTGCAGAGGAGTTGCGTGCATTGCAGTGACAGCATGTCAGTCTCTGGGTAGGAGCAGTGACGCTTCTGTCAGAAAAGGAGCTGTCTTCAGCACAGAGTTTGGCTAATCAAAGCATGGCATTAACAACCTGGAACCTTTTCAGCAATGAAACGCAGCACAAGAAGTGATGCTCACTTGTGTGAGAGAGGTGTACGGTACCCAAGTGATTTGCATGAGCACAGGAGGCACAGCTGGGAACAGCTTCACCCTTCCCTAATCCTGAGGTCAGTGGAGGTATAAGAAAGACAGCCTTATGTGCTGTAGTGGTGTCTGTATTTTCCAAATTGAAATTAAAAAGAATTGTTAAAAAGTGCCTGCAGTAGAAAATGTGATAAGCACCCAGGAGTGAACAGAGAAGCCATGTAAATCTCCTGGATTGGTTCAGCCCCCGGTGGCTGAGATCTTTTTAGATCAAAGAAATGGAAAGGAATATAGAAGTAGGAACATGACATCTCCAAAAATGTAACTGCTACAGGTTTCTTTCTTTCTTTTTTTTCCCCACCAGAGCTGACTCACAATAGAGGGAATGGATTTTTTTCCCTTTTGCATTTTTTTTTTCCTCCATTATTTTTGGGTCAGAAGATTGTTTGTTTCTCTTTGAAGAATTTACTTTATAGCTTCCTGATGAGCTGCAGGTGGCTTGTGGAATCAGGGTGGCAATATATCATTCACTGTGACACTTTCTGCTGACTAAGAGCATCTTTTTAAAAATGAATTGGTTGATTAATGCGCATTTTTATTAACATTGTTAATTCTCTACCTCCTTTGTGTGTGGAATTGACCTGCAAAAAACTTTCTCAAAAAAGAATCAAAAACTTGCCAACAGCATAAGCTGAAATGGCAGCCTTCTCTCTGCTGCACGTCATTTAGTGCAAGGGAGCCATAAAACTTAGCAGAACTGGGTATTTCTCATTCTAAAATTAACAGCGTAAAAAACCTTTTATGTGTTATGTATGATTTAGCACATAATAGCTTCAAGAGAAGTTATTCCTTTCACTGATACAGTATGCATGTGGGAAAGTGCTGAAACGCAGAGGAGACGAGACGTGCCTGTCATCACTGACCAGCTCGTGTGAAGTGCTTGGTGCTCTCATGGACTTCTCTAAGAAAAAGGAGAGTTGGAGGTATGCTGCGCTTTGCACAAGGCACTTAGCATGTCTAATCTAATCCAATCCATTTTTAATGTGACTTTCACGTTGAAGCATCCTGCTGTATAGGAAACCAGATACAGCAGCGTGATGTTATTGCTAATATTTTAGATGCAGTGAGGTTGCAATGTACAAAACTATGGGTCTCATAGCAACTACCTGCTTTTATTCGTGGTTAACAGTTATAGAAGGTAACAAGGCAGACATTTGTTTTTGTTTTCAGCATGCTAATGTAGTTTGACATATTCTTGCTTTTAGTTGACAAAAGCAGGGTGTCTTGTCCATCAGCAGAGTCTAGGCTTGACCCATCTTACGCCCATGTCAGCAGTACTTCTATTCTTGGCTTTGCTGGAGCGATTTGGATCTTTGCTTCTGATTCTTCTAAAGATGAAACCAAGGGACATGTATTTATAGGGTAAGACTGTGGCTGTACCATTGCACCTCTTCTGTTCACACACCGAAGTCCTTTTACAGCCTTACTTGGCTGCATTTCTTCTGTGGTCAGATGCTGCTCCCTATAGTTGGGGTGTGTTAGGTATGAGTGCCTCTGAATGTCCTCAGTTGTTTCCTCCTATTCTTGTGAGAGCACATCAGTGAGAAAAACAAATCCAAAAATGGGTTTCTTGCTCTGATTCAGTTCTGCTTCTTACTGGCCAAGAGATGCAAAGGTTGCACAGACACAGAGTGATGCTACAAGTGCGTAGTTCTGACGTCCAGGTGGCATCGCTTTGTCCTGAGGAATTCCTGGTCTAAATGTGGTTTCTCCCACTGCCCTGTGGTGCTCTGAAGGATAAGGAGAATAATGGAAACTTGGGTAACTGTGGAAGTTCTTGTCATCACCTGATTGCTCATTAGTGTTTGAATAAGCTGCTTCTTCCTGCCTTCTTTACTGGTTGGAAAAAAAGAAGTTAGGCTCACCCTGCATTAAGCACAGCTTGCTGTTCTGTAGAAATGCAAGCCAGTTCCGTAGAAAAAGGAGGCCCATTTTCCTTTTCCACATCAAAGCACACTAAGCTTCTTGTCCAAGCCTCATCAAAGGGATGATTTCAGCACATGTATTCCTTAGAAAATGACAGGAGGAACTAGGCAACAAAATTGAAATGAAACATTAATTTAAAAGAACACAAGCATCCTAATTGGAGATTTACTTTAACAGATTTCCCTCTGTCTGAAAAATGATGGCTGGGAGCATAATCAGGCTTTCAGCAGGCACCATCTCTGAATTGTTTGTAATAACTCTTAAATCCTTTCCCTGCGATTTTTAAAATGAATTTGGAAGCCATCATCCATGTGGGTAATCTAAGGGACCACATCTTGATCCTTTGCTCAGGAAAGATGTATTCATTAAAACTGCTAAAAACAACAGCGAACAGAAGGCATGTCAAGGTCACTGTGATATGCCTGTTCTGAAATTACTGCAGCAGGCCGTACAGCAGATATATAAATCATAGCCGGGCCAGCTAAGTTCCACTGACTCAGCTAACATTACAGCAGGGATGAAGTGGTACAGGCTATCAGGGCTTTTTGTGAGAAACCAAGTAAAGTGTGTCTCCAGACCACATGCCACTGGATGAGATGCAAAATTCACATCCCAAATGCTGATTGCTCGGGGTGCACTGTGGTACAAAGAGCACTCCTCGTGGCTGAGGAGTGCGAACTGGCATGCTGCACTCAGCACAGAGAAGCTGCCCCTGAGCCCTTTATAAAGAAAATAATTCTCATTAATATTAACAAAAATACTCTGCCACATCCATCGGGTTAAATTCAAGACCGTATTGTGAACGTTTGAGTATATCGCAGCCTACATGTGCAAAGACATCCCATCCTGATTCTTTCTGAATACCCTGATGATGGGCTTTGGCGTGTTTAAAGGCAAGAGATTAGGAAAGCCCCACGTTGAGAGTGACAGGGAGACAGAGGCAGAAGCAGAGTCTGCAGTGGAGGAGCGTTTATTAATAAAAAGAGACGTGCCTACAGTGCTGGCTGCTGGCGAGTGATGCGCTCCCGTGGAGTGGGTGGGAGTTTCCCAGGGAATTGAGTTCCATTTAATCCTGTTTATTATTTAATTAAAAGGCAGGGTAGCGGGAAGCCTGCGTCTCCTCAGCTGGAGCCCTGCACTTCTTAGTGCTCGGCTCTGTATCACGAAGTGTGAGGTGGAACAGAGCCGCCAGGCAGTGCCCTGGATTTCAGGGCCCAGGGACAGCGCTGTGCTCACAGAGAGGATCTGTGTTACTGCATGTTGGTGCTTCACTGCTAGTGCTCAGGAGGAGAAAAGCGGGATGGCAGAGGCAGACAAAGGACTTCTCAGTGGACAGGCAGTGTAATCAGACCGGTGTTTATGCTGGAGGGCTGCTCTCAGAAGTCTCTGCTCTCACTTTCCTTTTCTAGATTTACCCAGTGCAGCCGAAACTAAGCTCCTAATGACAAATCCATTAGGACCACATGGGAAAGGGATGGGGGAGAAGCTGTTTGCCTGGGCTCTGCAATGAAAACAGGAGAACTTGGCCTTGGCCTTCTGGATAGGCAATAAATGACGGATGCTATGATAATATTTTTTCATAGCATTAAAGGTCAGGATGCTTATTCTGAGACTTGGTCTGTTTCTATTTGAATCTCTGTATTTTCTTCAGGAAAATGCAATGAGATATCTGTGTTCTTTGGTCAGGTTCCTGATGAACTCAGGACCTGAAGAAGGCCAGACAGGGTACAGGAGTTCCAGTGGAAGAAGTTATGGTGTCTTCCTGCAAACACATCGCTGTTGCTACAAGCCCTTAAGTAAGGTGATCTCTGTGTTAGTTTTTCAGGTGTTTGAGTCTAGAAAGCATGCAAAGGGATTGCTTTCTAGCTTAGTTCTTCAGTATGCAGGCCAGCTAGTTGTGCTGCTCTTGTGTTCTGTGTGTACACGGGGCAGATTTAAGTACAAAATGCCTGGCAGAACGGAGTTCTTGCTGCTGACTGGTGTTTTTAGGTACAACTAGGATGCAAGTACCAAAAATAGGTGGCTGTGATAAACCATGAGCTGGGTACACAGATTGATGTTCAGTTGAGTCACAGTGTGATGGCCCAGCCTATGGGCTTTCTCAACACCTGCCTTAGGGGCCTGCCTGACAACCAGCTTTTCTGAAGATTGCCAGACCAGACTGAAGTGATGCAAGAGAACAGGACAATGTGGTGAGAGGGATCTCTCTTAAATCTCCTCTGTTAATGAAGCTAACAGCCCAAGAGGTACCTTCTGTTTGGGAGCGATGGGAGGGTGCAGGCTTCTAAGGTAGCAGAGGCGACCAGGAGAACTGTTTGGAGTTTGTCTGGACTCTTTCTATTTTATTTTTTTTTTTTGACACACATCACTAAGATACTCTGGGAGATCTCTGTGTGTGTGTGGTGTATCTCTTTGCTTCCTGTACTGTGCTAGCTGTCTGTTTCCACACACAATGGAAACTGATGACTAATCAGCAAAGCCGAGGCTACCTTACAGGCTGTCTCTGCCTTTATTCACCCTCTTGAAAGAACATCTGGGACTCTTCTTCCAAAAGTGCTTTGATTTTTAGCTCAGGAGGAATGGGGGCAGGATGTTCTCTGTGAATCAGCCCTAACCCCTGTTGGTCCGACAAAGCAAAACCCAAGTTTTTTGACCTTGTTGGCAAGTCTTTTCTGTTTATTCATGAATTTTACTGTGGTCGGGACATGGGAAAGATTTTGGCTTTACATGTTTGCACTGGAAAACGCTCCTGCTTTTGTTCATTCAAATGGAGAAAAGGTTTTTGTTCTGCTCCTTGTACTGGGAGTATAAGAGGAAACTGCCTGTATTTCCATTGCTGTCTCTACATTGCCATGGGAACAGATTTGAAGTGCTGCATCCATTAAGTCACTTAGTTGAAAAATGGCACAGTTTATCCATTCAAACTGCACTTCTGCCACCGCTCTGTGTATGTCTACGTGGCACAATGTAGTTTTTGAGCTAGCTTGATACCAGAAGCAATGTAGCTGCCTGGATTGCAGTTGCATGTGATAGTTTGACTTGGGGTAAGTAACGCAGGCAGAGCATCATGCTAACACAGCTGTGCTGCCAACTTGGCCTTGTGTGAGATAATTCAGAAGTAGTTCAGGTGTACACGCTGACGGACTGCTGCATTTCGTTGCACAGGATTGTGTCTTAAGACTTCCCATAGCACTTTGTGTTCAGTTACTATTTACTAGTGTAAAAAGGTAATGTCCTGCCTACTACTTTTGTTCATTTTGAGGTTGGTTTCTGTTTCTGGAATACTAAGTCAGGCTTAATGCTACTAGAACAAAACTTTCAAGTGTAATTCTTTGGAGTCTAGTAATTACTGCTTGTAAAGCATGGAAGAATCAGAGGAAGTGAGGCACAAATGGAGGCAAAATGAGGCCTCCAGAAGGAAGAGCAGTGCTTGTATTCGTGGCTGCACAATATTTTACTGCCACAGAATTTCTAGGTATATGTTAATATGGAAAAAAAATAATTTTAATATGAAAAAAAGCAAAATTGTACAAATGTAATTACTCTTTTTAGAGTGAACTCTTCCTCCATACCCTTAAAACCTACTTCAGGCATGAATATCACAGGATGGTTTGGGTTGGAAGGGGCCTTAAAGACCATCTCATTCCAACACACTGCCATGGGCAAGGGCACCTCCCACCAGCCCCGGCTGCCCAAAGCCCCATCCAGCCTGGCCTTGAGCGGAGGGGTGACCTCTGAGTGCATTCACACTTCAAATGAGACCCCTTCATAGCCTTTAAATCTTGTCTGCAGGATCTGCCAGTAAGGGCTTTTTCTACAAGGAATAGCGTCACTGTTCCAGGTTGTCTGTTTGAACAGACAGGGAATGCAGAATGCCCATGACAGAGGTTTACAGGGCGAGATGGAAGTATTTGATAAACGCTGCCAGCGTTCTGCTACTCGGCGTTTGTCACGCTTCCTGCTGTAGGTGTTTCAGATGAGATTGCCGGCTGAGTTCAAAAGGGCACTGGCTCTGCAGCCAGGTTGGGGAAGATGGGCTGCTAGCAAATTACGCAAAGTCACCAGGGGAGTAGGCGAGGAAAGAAGGAGGATAAGAGCAAAAATATTTTTTTCCCTTGCATTACTTTAAATAGCTCCCACTTTAATACCAGCAGCCTTTCTCTAGCAACCAGTAAAATTTTATGTCTCTATTGCTTGGATGGACAGGTATGGATTAATTTTCAGATTCTTGGCAATGATAAATTATTTACAACTCTGCAGAGAACTAACTATTCTTTTAAAACTGTTTAAGCAGTTATTTGACAATTCATGAGGAGGGAGCTGTGTACAAATAAGAAGCCCTGTGGTAGTACATGGGTAGTGAAAAACTTGAAGGAAGCTCACTATTTTGCTAGGCAAGAACTTAAAAGACTAACACTGAAATAGCTGTTTAAGTACTCTTTCAGTCTGTGCAGAGCTGTGGTAGAGTCACTCACTGCACTGATTCTGGAGACCATGGTGGGTTTTGAAGTGCAAGGAGGGGAGTGGTTAATCTGAGCTTTGACTTTTTACAAACAAGGTGCAGGTTGGAGTGACACCGGGCACGTGGTGCAAATGTCTCCTGTGACAGCTCTCTGCAGTGCACTCTGTTTGTGAGAGGGAATTATATTTGGTAGCTGATGAGCTGTTCTTCCACTGGAATCTACTTGAATCGAGCTGATCCGCAGCTGATATTTTTCAAGAGCACAAGAGAGAGTGAGCATTTGGGATGTCTCAAGGTTTCATGGATTATGAGAACTGCCCAGTTACGTGTCTCAGTCTTATTTAGTGGGACGAGTGCTGTGTGTTTTGCTTGGCAAGGGATGTAAAAGACAACCCAAGTGGGTTGTATGAATATATTAGGAATAAGGAGGGGAGGAAGGAAAAAAAAAAAAGGAAAACATAGGTTCCCTGCTAAATGGGGGAAAAGAGAAGATGAGAAAATAATGGATGGAGCAGACAGGACTGGAGTATTCAATGCCGCCTTTGTTTCTGTCTTCACTGAACAGTTAATTGTGATCAGATGCTTAATGAGATAAATTTTAATAAGGGGATAGATGTGTAGGCCAATGCAGGGAAAGAATAAATTCTGTGTTTTCTAGTTAAAAGGCTTGGTAAACTTCAGGCTTGGTTTAAAGTATGTAAGGAGTCAACTGCAGTGATTGCTCAACTATCTGAGGCTATCCACAAGATTTCATGAATGATATCCCAAAGGAGGGGAGAAAAATGAGCATAGCAAGTACCTTTACAGTGAAAAAGTGTGGAAGAGCTAGTGCACAGCAGAACAGTCAGTCAAATTTTGATTTCTGAAGGATTCTGGGCTGAAGACAATCAAGAGCCTTACCTTGACACACAATGTAAATGCAGTACGTCAGCTGAACTCCCAACAGGGCAGAAGCAGTACCTTTGGTATAGCTGAGAGCTTTGAAGTATTTTTAGGTAAAGCTTTTTTTTAACACTCCCAAATGCCATGATCCAGCTAGGTGGGCAGGCCTGGAGGTCATTGCTTTAATGTGTGCTCGTGCGCGCGCACACGCTAAAAACCAGTTTTTAAAAGTTTTTCGTGAGCCTGAGTGGTGTGCAGTGGCTTGCTGTGAAACTGGTGGGAGGGCTTCTGGAGTTGGGGCAGACCAGGTCTGTCGTGTACTCAGTTCTGGGCAGCATTTTCCTTTAGCAACTTGGCTAATGGAGCAGCAAATGCAGTTACAACAATATTTGTTATGACTCAAAATTAAGAAGAGGAGAGCTATCAAATGCTCCAAAGGATGGCATCAGAACAGAGGCTAAACTGGAAATAAAGTTAGGATCTGTTTTTGGAAATGAAATACATATGTATCGCAAGTCTTTGGCTACTCAGGTGTGTGCCAGCTACATGACGCAGTTGCAAAAAGGCAAATATCATTGCAGAAGGCTGTAGGAGGAGTGTCAGATGTAATTATTCTGCTCACCTCGGTGCTGGTGAAGGCTCAGCTGGAATCCTGCCTTCAGCTCTAGGCACCACGCTTCAAGAAAGAGTTTGAAAGAAATGAGAGAAGAGTAATGAGAACAGCAGGTGGTTCTCAGGACATGAGATGGGAGATAAATGACTATTATTTCTTCCCCCTCGAAGAAAAAAGGAATCACTTAAGTTGCGGCGAAGACTTGTAGAGGATGTCAGTGTTCTAATTGGATTCCTAATTGCTGCCTGAGCAGAGGAGCATTTTAGGAAGACGGAGTTGTAGCCACAGCCTTGGTGCAGAATAGCCAAGCTGCTCATGGAGTAACTTGCAACATGTGGTAAGAAAACTGGTTGGTGTTACTCTGCCTGCACACGTTGGAGTAAAGTTTCTGCAGTCCAGAATCTGTTTCCTGAGCCATCCTGCAGTGCAGCTGGGGCAGTTGCCTCTGCTCCAGGGTTCCCATCTCTGGGTGCGGGACGTTGAGCATCCTGGGGATGGGAATGGTATTTTCCCGGTGCTAGTGTGATGACTTCTGAGCTTTTTTTCCCACAAGCACCCCCTAATTTCTTTAAACATCCTTCTAATGCTGTCTGACTCTCTCCTCTAACATCTTTCCCGTGTGTTTTCCAAGGTTTTCTGCTTGGCCTAGCTTTGCCAGCCATGCCACTGGCCTCTTGCTGTCCAGGTTCTTGCAGCCACCAGAGGGCTTTCTCGTGGCCCCACCGTGAAGGGTGTCAGCGTGTGAAGCCAGCATCTGCTTTCTTACTAGCAATGGCAAAGTAATCGTCTAGACCTTTTAGGTCAATGATTCCTGTGATGAAACAGGAGGCAAGCTATATGGAGATCCATTTCACTGACACTTCAGTGGACTTCTAAATTAGCCAAAGCCTGTGCAGCTTACCTAGGGAAGATATAGTGATGATTTTTTTTCCATGGACAGATCTTAGGGTTTTCTCACCTAAATCATTCTGTACAGTGTAAAACATGTTCTTTTACTGTTGAAATTGGACATACAGGGTGCATAATATCTGTGATTTTTCAGGCAGTACCTGAATTCAAATGCATGTATTTAAACTGAAGAAGAGCCTTGACAGTATTTATTTTACATACATATTTTAGTCTCGCTTACCTATCCCTCTAGGCTAGGTAGACTGTTACTGTTATCGGAGGAGTTGCCATGGAAACAGTTTTACCCTCTCCTTCCTTTTCAGTCTGCTTCCCTTTGCCAATATCCGTCTCTTTAAAACTATGGCCATGCTAAAATGGAAGTAAAACCCTAAGAATTAAACACCCTGTTACCCGGTGACACTGAGTGCAATAAATCTGTTGAAATCAATGAAACAGTTTCAGATGCAAAGGTGAGACCATGTCTCTGGGTTTTCAATCCTTCTTCTCTTTTCCCTCCAAAATTAAGTATGAAACTGCTTTGAGGTCAAAGGCAGATATTTGGAAGTCGGAAGTTTTTCAGGCGATGAATGGGCTCTTTTCATCCATGGTAGGAACGTCTTCACCTCATTGCTGCCCCTGGGTAATGTCAGTGGTTTACATGAACATAACTGAGAGAAAGTATTAATGATTTTAAATTTTGAAGAGTCTTCAGTGACGTCTTCAAGAGGAAGATGTTCCACTTGGATAGCATTTAAGTACTGGAATGTGTGCACTCCACATGGCAACCAGCTACAAAGGTCATTCACCAAACTGAAAAATGTATCAGAAATGTGGGATTTTATAATTTGTAGACATCAAAGCAATCACATACAGCAAAACACAGTGAGGAGAAAGCGGCTTGTCTTATTCTTAAAGCTCAAATTTCAATGGAGAAATGGGAGCTACAATGAAAGACTCAAGAAAGCTTGTGTTTGTGTGATCCCTTATCGTGGTGGTGAACTTTTATCAGCCTCTGATGAAAGAGGCTCAGCAATACCCCCAGCAAAAGGTTAGGATTGTGTGTTTGCAAAGTGAACTCCTGACTTCACGGGCTACTTGACAGAAGGGGCTGTAGTCAAGGCAACCAAGCAGAATGACGGGCATCAGCCCAGGCTGTGGTCAGTCTCAGGAGGACCAATATCCTTGCCTTAGGTTTACTGATCCGGCAGTGGTAGCACAGGAGATAGCCTTTAGAACATAGTGGCTGCTCTGTTAGTTTCAAATGGATCTGATAGTGACCAGGTACTGTATCAGTGTGATTGTAAAATAGTGCTCTGTGCAACTGTTAACCTGACTTAACAGCAAGTGGAGACACAGCAAGCAACCTTGACTGAATTTCCTTTTATCTCAGAAAAAAATCTAGTGCTTGGGAGATAAATGCCTGATACAAATACGGGCTGAAAGTTTGGAACATGGTCAGGGTTATGCATGAGAAGAAATGATTTAAGAGTAGGGGACAGAGTTAAAAATGAGAAGTGCTGAAGGACCAGAGATTGTTGGGATAGATACAGGGCAGGTGCCTTTGAGAATTGTTTAGGTTTCTGTGGTTGGCAGAATCAGTGGGTTAGGAGTAAGGATGGGATATGAACTGGCAGAGTCTGAGATATACTGATGGGTCTAAAAGGGCCCTGGGGCTTCTAGGGGGCTTGGGCTGTGGTGAGCATTGCTGGAGGTCAGGGGTGGGGATCTGGTCTGACTTCAGGGCTGTTGCTTGTCAATCTGGACCACAGGTTTAGTATCAAGAATTTATAGAGAAATGCAAAGCTTGGGCTGGCTTTGGGATTGGAAGTAGGGCTGTTAGGTACAGAAAGGCTGCTAGTTTGAGCTCAAAATCTTTAGCTGATGCAGCCTTTTATGTGGGCAATATTTCATGCGGTCCAAATCATGCGGTGCCTCTTGAGAGAGACTAAAGTTCAGCAGATCATTCATGTCTTCTCAGCTGCCTTGTCATGATGGTGCAAAAGAGGATATAAAATAAGTCTCTGCCCTCAGATATTTATTTCCACTTCCTTTATTAATCCTTTAATTGCAATGTGACTTTCTGGTGGGAGGTCTGCACGAACACGTGAGCTGCCCTGAAGTCTATTGATTGAACATCTCTCGTTCTATAGTTACAGCTGACTTAATTTCTGCACAAATCATCCTGTCGTACCAAATCCTGTAGTGAGGGTGCAATGAGACAGAAGTATGGTAAGAGCTATTCCCACACTTGGTGTGATGTAATGAGCTAAACATTTGCTGGATTTCAGGAGGCTTAGAATTGTGTTTGGGGTGGCACAACTTCATGGGCAAGATGATACAAGTTTTAAGGCTGTGCTACGTGTTCCTCTGAAAAGGAGAATTAAAAATGACTAGTGCAATTAAAGCTTGTCAAAGTAATTACAAGAATGAGAGGAAATACGAGAGTTTATCTGCTTATGCATCGTATAAATGCCAAGAATAGGTAAGATAAACAGCAAATGTGAGAATTAGAATAATACCATAAAAATATCAGAGGCTATATCATTAAATGAAGGTTCTTTCATCTTCTTCTGACTATGCCTATTCATTTAAACCTGCATTGTATTATAGAAGCTTCTTTGTATGGTTCAGTGTATCTCAATTAAGATTTTACTGCCCTGTCATAAAGCTTATCACAGGCTAAAAGTTTGCTTTTATTTCTCGTTCTGTGAAGCCTGCCAAGTTCTGTATAAGCTGTCACTCACTGCATTACACTCAGCGGATGAATAGAAGTTTGTTCACAATGAAGTTGTCCCAAATTTCTCGGGGTTTTTTTAGGCCATTTGCAGTCTGTCCTATCTTCCTAAATCCCCTGCACAGAGCTTTTGAGTCAGAAATGACTGCACTGCAGTGCACCAAAACACCAGACAATGGGCATGAAAAACCAGCGAGAACATCAATCATTCAATAGATATTTCTAGCAGCAGCTCCATTTTGGTCTCATTTATACTTGTAACTTATAATCAAATGATATGGTGTGTTAATGACAACACAGAAGAACTGATTCACCACTTCACACTGTAAATATGAGATGTCAGGATTTGTACTAAGAGTAATATCTCTTGGACACAAGACAAAATCAAGAGTGAAGGTGTTAGTAATAGTTTCTTACACCTGTTGTCTCAGTATCACTGCGGTGTTACTCATGATGTATTTGTGACACATGGCACAGAGGCATAGTGCCCACTAACAAAAGCCTAAACTGCTGTAAGTAATTAAGGAAAGGGCCGCTAAGGAATGTCTGCTTGGTTTTGTGCAGGTAAGTACCTGGCAGAGAAGTTCACACCAGGTAGTAAGTGGTTGTAGTGTCTCTATTTCTGAGATAAATGAGTTCATTCAGTATGAACTATGGGCTCTGCATGTATAATGCAGGTATATTTGGTGCTAAATTGCATGAAGGCATTAAACTTGAGTAACAATTTAGGATATTCTTGGAGAATTTGCATAAATATAAGAATATGAAAGGTCAGACAGTGTTTTCATTTACAGAAGGCTCACAGAGGCTACTCATCCTCAATTTCTCTTCACTTCAATGAGATGTGAGTTCCCCAGCCCCATTTCCATGTTGCGGATGCAAGAACAGGTTTAAAACAAAACTATATTTCAGTGAGGAGGGGGGCATTCAGCTTTTAGGGAGGAAGAATTTGTGAGGGTGTAGTCCAGATCTTGTGTGTGTCCTCTGTTAAGGCAGATGAGAATGTAAGGAATTAAAGGTTTGGGTGACTTAAAGGATGAGCAGTCTTTCTCCTGATGCTGCAGTACCTTATTTCCTTTATCTTGAAATGAGTCTTGTCTTGTGGACAAATGATGTTCCAGTTCGGTTCAGTTTTTTATTTATTGTGTTTGTTTTGGGGCTGTTTGCACATACACGGTGGGGTGAAATTGATGCCAACTTAAGCCATTTGCAGTATTTCTTTAAATTCATTCTCTTTTCTCAGCAGTATGCAGAACCATGGAAAACAGCTCTTACTGGGATGTGTTTCAAACTGGTTGTGAATGCAGGAATTGAAATGTGTATTTGCAAAGTAGCAAACGTCCATGTACCTTTAAGCAGCATAACAGGAATAAAAAGCTGCATTGTAAAGATGATTGCTAAACTTCTCTGAAGCGTTCCTGACATCTGTGTCTTGTCTCTTTTGGATATTTTGGTATAAATCATTCTGCTTTCATGTGGAAGCATTGATTATATTCATTTTGAATACTGTAAATCAACTAGTTTTAGGTGTGTGTGTGTGTTTTTTTTTTTTCTTGGTGGGGGGTGTGACATTGTTTTTGTGTCAGCATCTCTAGATTTGGGCTAAAATTCTGGCCCTTCTGAAGTTAAGTGGGAGCTTTGGCTTTAATGTCGTTATATCCAAAGTTTTCGTATACTGTTTTATGACTGTCCTTCTCTCGTCCTTCTCTCATTATACTTAAATGCCATGAGGCACAGTCAGATGCCAGCGAAAAGTTAAGTTCAGCTGGAGTTTAGCAGTGTTTTGTTCTCAAACCAAGAAGGAAACTAACGTTTCAGTTGAGGGCTCGTGATTTGTTTCCTTTCCAAGGAAAGCATGACTATGTGGTGTTATGCATGTGTTGCAATATGCGTACACCCCGACAGCTTTACCACCTGTGTGAGCTGTTAACCAGGTATGGAGGAGCTGGGATAATTGTCGCGTCCTGAACGCAGAGACATAAGAGGGTACGGTACACCTTTTCTCTTCTCCTTCCATCGCTTGGGTGATGATTTGTTGGAGTATGACCCTTGGCAAGTACTGCAGCAGGCTGCTAAGATTCACAGGGCGATTAAAGGGCCCACTAAATAAGCAAATGTTTAATTCTACAGTTGCACTGCAAGCTTGCAGTCTGTGTTTTCACTGGCATAACACATTGAGCAATAGATAACTACAGCAGTGTTCACAAAGAACTTCACAAATCATGGTCACAGTGAACAAATATTCTCAGCAGAAGTAACCCAAAAAAAAGGAGCAGTAACATTTCATACACACTCTTCCAGAACAAAACCATTGTCCTGTTGAATTGGCTCCTACTTCCAGTTTTAAATTCTTCGGTGTCTTCTCTCCCTGGATTCCTACTGGAGGAATTATTGGACAATTTATCATCATTTCTGTATTATTTCCCTTGTGAAAATCAAATGCCCGGTCAGGGCCATAAAACATGAGTATCTTATTTTTAAAACCGCCACACATTTGTGTGGGAACAAGAGCTGAAAATGAGCTGGAGAGAGAAAGCCCTGCTCAGTCCTCGGCCCTGGAGGCCTTCAGCAAGCTGCTCAAAGCAGTGCATGGGGAACCCCACACCAACACACAAGATATTTGGGTTCAACTTGCTTTGGCTTTTAAAGTGCCCAGGTTATGCTGAAACCCATGCTATTAAAATTACTTGTGGGAGGGAGAGGTAAGTGAAGGATTTTAACTCCCTGAGCTCAAGGGCTGGGGTTTCCTGGGCTTCTCCAAGCAGACAGGCTGTGTGTGGTGCTGAAGGAGTTCCAGCTGGGCTGCAGCTTCCAGGTGCAGGGGTTATTACCCAGGTTGGGCTCTGCTTTGCTCGGCTCTTGGCCTGTGCCCCTGGTCCTGGCCTCAGGCAGGGGAATAAGTGCTCTGCTCCGGCTGGGTCTGGGTCCAGGCAGAGCAGAGAGCCCAAGGAGGAGACGTCTCTGTGAAAGTTTGGTCGGAGGCAGGGGAAGGTTTGTGAACCGAAGGGATGCAGACAAAACCCCCAAGAGATGAGTTACACATAACAGCATTCTGCTAAATTGGGAAGGTGTTATGTGGGGGTAATGGCTGTCGTTTCTTCTCCTGGCCTGGAAGAGGACTTTCAATGATCTGAGGGGATCATTTGTGTCAAAGAATCTGTGTTTCTCATCCAGTAGCTACAGATCAATATAAACACAATTACTTTTATTCTAATTAATGGTAATAATAAACGGGAGAACTGACTTCGTCCTTATTTTCCTTGGGCTTTTATGCTTGTTGATTTAGGTTTTTAATAGCACTGATGTATCCAGAAGGAAGTTGCAGAGTTTCCATCCATGCATTAGCTGACAGGACTGACTAATAATATTTGTAGCTCTATTTCTTTGGGGATATAAAACTTCTTCAAAAGAAAGATGGTTCTGTGAAAACTGTAGATCTTGTATATCTGTTACTGCATTCTAATTTCTGAGCTTTTTTTTTTTTTTTTATTTTTCCACAAATACCATAACTTAAAAACTTGTTACTTAAAAAGTTTTGATTCTTGACACTTTTTTTGTTTGGTTTTACAACACTTTTTCAGAAACTTTAAAAAAAAAAACAAAAAACAAAAAACCCGCAACACACACACACACAATACAGATAAAGCTTGTCAAAAAATAAAGTTGTAATGATATATTATTGGAAATTTGATAATCAATACTTTCTCAATTAAAAATACTCAGTGAAGGTAAGTTTACTTTTTATGGTACTCAATTCTTTTGGGAAAAATTTTAGATAGCAGCTCCGACTTTATCATAATAACCTTTGATAGGTATGGCTCATTTTGTCTTACAGACTTTACTAACAACTGTAATTCTAGAAGTAATTGTGTTTGTGGGATAACAACAATGGCAACAGATAAAAACATTCAGAATAACAAAGGAGATGATGGAAATAGTTGCCATTAGGTGTTGCCTTTCATTTGTGCCTCAGGAATGCTGAATTTCATTAGTAGTAATTCTTTGTGCTAAAAATTAGGACAGAAAAGGTTCTACTGTTAACACTAGGAGGCTGACGACTGCATTTGACTGCTTGCAAGGTGTATTTCTGAAAGATGTGCTCCTGTATTATTGGGCTACAGAAAACAAGGGCTTAAAGTGCAGTCTTTGAGGACTACTGCGAATAGGTTTTCAATATATTGTATATTTTTAAAGCTCTGAGATGAGAAAGATGATGCGTCTTAAATTGATTAGAGAACATCTTTTACAGTTAGAGATGCTGCATGACCACTGAGTTGCGCATAAATCTTATTTCTTTTTGGCAATGATTTTTATATGCTGGTTGATTTATGTTCGGAGGTGGATGCCAAGAGACGAGCGCCATAAATCACGGGAATGGAACAGGCTAATATGCAATAGCTAGTTACAAGATTCATACTTGGTATTAGATGAAATAAAGTGTAAATATTCAGGAGATGATAGAGTGCGTTAATCTCCAGAGTTAATCCAGCTCTGCGTGCGGAGACTTGACAAGAGATTGGTGCTGGCTCCTTAGGGCACTGAAACCTTTGGGCCAAGTCTTCCCCCTGTCGTGTTAGTGGCCACTGGGCTTGGCTGATGCCAAGGTTTTATCTTAGGTCGTGATCCTTCCCCCAAAATCCAGAATGTTTTCATAGAAGGAGCAGAAAGATGTTTCAATCCAACTGCCCAGCAGAAAACAGGGAGCAGAGCATTAGGAAGGAGGCTTTGCTCAGAGGCTGTGTGAGCAGCAGAATTTTTCTGTAGCACGGTGACATTAACCTGTAGCAGTTGGTAGGCTGGGGGGTCTTTCCCGGGTACATTGTAGGAGCCTTTTTGCTGGCAGGCAAGATTTTCTTTCCTGCCCACAGTCCTGGGTTATGTTTAATAGGGAGCTGGCTGAGGGGCAGAGCTTTAAAAACCCACCAGACTGTGTTTGCTGGAAGTCCAACAAGTAGTACAAGCCGGCAAATATTTGTATGCAGGAGTTTTTATGAGCTTTTTAGTGCCTGTGTAAGTAAAGGGGGAGCATCTCTGTCTTTTTCTGGTTAGGATAAGGAAGATTGAAATGGCAGCTGAATACTGAATATGAAAACATGTCATGGGCAAACAAGCCTACAGGGTATAGGATTTATCAAATTGTGCAGCTGGTATGGAAGAGCACTTAATAAACCTCATGGACAGAAAGCTCTACAGAGTAGAAGCACAATCAAAGAAAGTCCTGGGGTTTCCAATTGAATTTTGAGAGATTATTGAGGAGACTGAGGCTCATCGTAAGTCTGGCAAGTTGCAGATAGCTGATGCTCAAGAGGAGCATCATCTCTAAACTGGAGACCCTTTTATGAGGAGGTTAATAAACAGAAGAGTGTGAGTGTGAGGAAGGGGGATGGAGAAATCAGCCAGTGCAGGAAAACGGAGCTAAATGGCATGTAAGGGGGGAAGACTCCCAGTAGTATATGATGGAGCCTGAGTGAGGAACAGCCAGTCAGTCTGAGGCAAACAGGAAGGAATGAGGGGATTTCTGGGAGGAAATGTTTGTGGAAGATACCACAGAGGATGGTGGAGTCAGATGTAGTGCCAGGTGGTGTAATAACCTACTAGCTTGTAAGGAAAATAAGTACACTTCCTAGTTGTGCAATAATGGAAGTGTTTAATTTCCCAGAAATATTTTTGAAAAATAAAAGGCAGAGCTGAGATGCTCCTGGACCTGATGGTCTTGATATCAAACCGTTAGTGAATCACCAAGGTACAAATTTTGGAGACCATCCTTCACGGAGTAATCACAAATGAGTTTTGTTCCTTTGTAAGGCAGACAAAGGTAGGCATAAAACCGAGGCTGAAATCTTAGAAAGACAAGTGCTGGGATGCTTATGGTTTTAGTGCTGTTTACAAAACTGAGGACAAAGGTATGAGTATGGAGACTGAAAAAGGACACATGCTGAAAACTTAATTCTAGGCAGATGTAAAGAAAGTGGGAAATGGGACCAGTTCCTCTTAGTGAGTGAGAACTTGAAGCAGGGCATTAGGAGTAAGCAAAGAAAGGAGAAGGGCTGTAAACCTGGCTGAGGTGGGTCTTGCACACACAATTGTGGTACAGAGGTGTAATCACAAAGAGCTCAGAGGCCCTGTTGTGTACAGTAGCTTAAGGAAAATCTGTGGAAGTCCAATTCTGAATGACCATTTGACACAGTTTTAAAAAACGTTGATGTGCTTTAGGATAGTCTAAATGATCTGTACTGCATCATATGGAATGAACTAACAGATGACATTGTATGGCTGGTAAGAAGGGTGTTTAATCGATGTATAAATAGGGAGATCTCTCTGCCTGGAGTTCTCAGACATGCAGAAAGGAAAGGAGGGAAGCACCTGCACAAGCATAGGCATGCTGTTCTGAACTTTAAAACTATGCAAAGTCTTGGATTTTGAAAGAAAACTATTCAACGACATGGAGGCAAACCTGAATTTGGAATAGCAGTAGAAGCAGCTAGAAGATTTTGTGTAGCTCTCCAGTATGAGCAATCCTTTTATAAGGTGGTCATTCATGCTTTCCGTTCTGCTGTACCCACGCTGTCTCTGAGATGGGTGTCTAAGACTCCACCGTAGAAGCCCCCAGTAGTTTGTACCTTGAATTAAGGCTGCCTCAAATCTGTGCTGTGCAAATTGTATCTGCTGGACTCCTGCCAGCTCTCCTGTCACATCTTGCTCTCTCTAGCGTTGGGGCTCTTCTCAGGGCATAACCTGAGGACTAGTAGCGACTTGAAATACACCAGGCACAAAAGAGTATTTGTAAGAGATGGAGGAGAGGGATTTTCTTTGAATGATAAGTTTTCAAATGATAGGTGTGGGAAACATCTCCCTTTCTCTTCTCTTTTACTTATAACCATTTAATTCCCACCACTGGATCTGTGGGCTCTGTGCCAGTAGATATATATTTTAGATTTATGCCGTTGCAAATGTCTTGGCCACTAAAGGAATGAGAAATATGCCGAGTGCTCCTCGTGAACGGCTCTAAGCGTGCTTTCTGCGTGTGGCTCTCTCTGGCTGACCTTGCTGAGGAGACCTGTAAGTCGGCGTGGGAGCCCTTTGGAAGAGCACAAGACAAACAATTACAGGTTTATGTGCCCAACCTTACTGGCAGGCGGTGTCCTGGAGGCATTAATAAGCTGTGAGATCACAAAACATCTGGAGAGGTATCAGCTGACAAAAGCTAGCTAGTATTGATTCATAGGGAATGAATTCAGTCTGACAAATGTGGAAATGGAGACAAATGGGAAAAGCCGATTGGCAGCTTGAAAAGACTTGGTGAGGAGTTGCAATATTGATGTTACATGTACGGATTTGCAAGTACATCCGTAGAAATTGCTTTAGTAGCCATGCTTAGATAAGAGGACAGGCACTTGCTCTGCAGGTTTCTTTATACGCAGTCTTTAATTAGCCTTTAATTAAATTAAGACTTTAATTAGTCTTTAATCCATAGCTGATCTGTGCTCAGTGGGTTCTGATCCCTCCACTTGAAGCACAACATTTCTAAGAGGACACTAAGAAAATGTAAGAAGCAAAGACAGAACGAAGACCATCTGATCTTAATTCGTTAGTGGAACAGAGCCCTCGTGGACAGGTGCTTTTGGTATCCAACATCAAATAATCGATCACTATTCTGCAACCTGGAAACAACTTCATGTTGGTGATCCAAGTGTGTACGCTTGCAGCAGGGCTGATAATAACATCGCTGTTCCTTAGTTGGGGTAAGTAACTGGTACTGCACTGCAGGGGATTAACTCTACCTGCCTCCATCCTATTGTCCCTTCCAAGCAGAGGCTGTAGGAGGGGAAGAAAGGGATTGGGGGTTCCTGGAGGCTGCAGACAGTGCAGTTGGCCACCTATTCTGGCTGCTTATCACAGGCTGTAGCTTACTGAATGCGTTGAGATCCATAGGGATTTCATCTTTGTGTGTAAACGAATTAGTGTGATCTATTTTATCCTGTAGCTGTTTGTGTGGAATTACGCTGTGTATAAACCACTGATATTTCTGTGCAGAGTCATTACACAGGAGCTACTGAAATGATCTGCTTGTCTTATAAGAACCCAGTGTCTCCCTATAGGTTTTTGCAGATGTGTTCATTATGTTGACTCCTTGATTGTTACGCTAGTGACTTCATTCTTTCCCCAGCCTGGTGCATGATTTTGAGCAAGATTTGGTGTAGCCCTCAAGTCAGTGCAGGTTATTTAGCACAGAAACCGAATGAGTGCAAATAGATATCTGCTTTCTAATTTCACCATTGACAGACAGCTGGGAGCCTGAGCTGAAGCCGATGAGGAAATCCTAACTCCCAGCTGTGGCCCTAGGTCAGGAAAGTACTCAAGCATGTATTTAGCCATAGGTAGGTGCCTCAGTCCTGCGGATTTTCACACATTCTAAGATTCATTTTAAATATATATCTTCTAATTGTAGTTGCTTTCCTCGAGCAACTTTATAAATGCTTGTGTCGGAGCTTCAATTCCACTTCCACTCCTGGAGGAGAGCGGAGTTCCAGTCTTACGTCTGCCAACGTTATCTATCATTTGAGGGATGCCTCCCAGTGGAGGCATCTGAAAACAGAACATGATGCTTTTTTTCTTGCTGTGAAAGATGAAGTCTCTACTATAATGATGAAGTTTCTTCCATAAATTATAATAAAACAGTAAATCTTTCCTTTTTTTTTCCCCTCCCCCTCTCTCTCATAAAGAGTGCCTATTGCAGATGACTAGCATAGTTTTTGACACAGGAGGAAGCTTTTGATGATGCTGTGCAGAGAGATAGGAGTAGTTTTATACCACACAGCTTTATATTTCTTCATAAGAAAGTCTGCATGCATCAGCGTTGGAGAAAGCACTTTTCCATACGTGCCTCTGAAGGGCGGTGTTTGAGGATGAATGTATTTTCCCAAATGATTAAGAGCCAGTGTTTGCAAAGCACTTCATTATCTTTGGATGGGCAAGGATGCAAATTTGGAGCACTGACAATGATTGCTTTGGAATGCTTACGCACAGCTATTGTATGCAAACTGCACAAAACAGCAAGGCGGCCCATTGTTCAGGTAAGAGTGTAATTTAGATTTTTTTCAGATGATGTCATAACTTTATTCTTGTCTTGGCAAAACCACTTGCAGAAGGCAAAACAGACTTTGCACATTAAAGCTGTTTGCTAGGTGTCAGATTTGACCATGTTAAGGCCAATCCTGCAAACCATTACTATCAAGCATAATGCTTCCCACTAATTCTGACTGGACGGTGACCCAGGTTTGTGTTACCTGTATATATATATACACAGACACGTGCTTTATTTGTGCCATAGATTTCAGCAGAATACCTACTATTTCAGAAGCTGACATCCCTCCATGTTTTGTTGGATTTATTGCTGGTGAAACTTCTGTTTATTTATTTTCTACTTCATTATCTCTTATCTTTTTATGAAGACAATGGATTTAATTTTGTGCCATCACTTATACTTTCTGTCAAAAAGGAAGAAATGTCATCTTTAGACTGCGGGAAGCTAACATAGTTCTACAGAACCAGAGCCACAACAATCATATGCTGATAAATAGAAACCTACACTACCTCACGGACAAATAACTCCAATCTGGATTTCTTCCCCCAAATGGGAAATGTTCCTGCAAGTGAGACCAGGCAAAAATCATGTGATCAATTATAAATGTGAAGTGCCAGTAAACCACTGTTATGTGCTATAAAATTAAATAAGAAATATATAAACATGAAGGTTCTTTAAAATGCATATGCACGTGCCATGATTCTATTAGGGGTACAGGAAGATAAGAACTGATGAGAAATGTAATGTTTTATACTTTAAAAAACAAAATGTGGTGAAATATTTTAACTTGATTTTATCTTTATTTAACACATTTTTTTTTTTGGGGGGGGGGGGGTTGCATTAAAAATGCAAGACTTCTACATAAGTAGCTGAACTAACTGCTTAGCAGATAAACCAAATCGGGCAGCTGTCATAGATGGAGCCCTTTTACTTTACAGATGCCAGTAAATCAATGTAGTTCAGCGTCAATCAGGATCCATCTCCAAATCCACTCTCTAGAGGACTCAATGCCACTAGCACATGTGTCTGTCTTATACATTTGGCACGCTACTGTTAGTGATGGGTGTACTTTTAACTGTACACTTCTATTATGATGTGGCTCCAAAATGATAAATTCAGTATTGCACAACCAGGGTCAACTCATGCTTAAACAGATTTCAGTGAGATGGAGACTCTGCATTTAGAAAGAGGCATGGCAGAAATACAAACACAGGTAATAGTAAAAACAAAAACAAAAAACAAGGGTAGCTCTTTCCAAGGAAGTTATTCTTGAGATGCATAATGTGATATTTCCATAGAGATAAAAATAGGGGAGCTACAGAGTGGACTCTCAATTTCTTGATGAGCAAAGGTAAAGACTGACTTTCTGGAAGATACTTGCCAACCAAATGCAGTTTGCTGACTGTACACAGAATTGAGAGAGTGAAATCATGTTTGTTGTTATTATTATTTTATTTTCAATGCAGGTGTTAGACGAGATGATCTAATGGTCCCTTCTGGCCCTCCGGCTAAGTGTAGCCTCCACTTGACAATATTTGTGGAGCTCGCTCAAACGCTTTTTACCAGGCCTTTGGGGAAGGAGGTTCCTAATGGGGAAGAACTTTATAGAGCAGAAAAGTGTTCGCCAGTGGAAATATTTGCTGTTGGCAGTTGACTTTTTTTTTCTTTTTTGAGGGGGGGGTGGTAGAAGGGAGATGTTTGCCAAGGTTTTCATTTGAAATGTCTTTTAAATTTTCATTAAAGGTGCCTATGGCAATACTCAGGCATGTCTTTGTATATTTAGCTCTGGAAAAAAAAAGTAGCAGCTTTTTTCTTTTTTTTTCTTTTTTATTCTCCAAGGCAGAGAAACAAGAGTGCACATATTATTTCATGGCAGAGGTAAATTTCAACTCTTATTTGTAAGTCTCAGGAAAAAAATAGGGGGATATGACTAGCATCTGTCTCATGTCACCTTTCTTGGAAGCAATGCTTTCCAGCTATGCTAAATTCATCCATCTCTTGAGCAACCTGTCAGATTTAGAGAATCAGAGTTGTGCTTTTGTTAGCTCTGGTTCACCTAAGAGGACTGTGGACTCCCTTTTGGAAATCATAGCCATTATTTAAAAGCAGGCCTAGCTGCGTTTATAAAAGTAGCACAGTGTAATGGTGTGATTTGTAACCACGGATAAGCCATCAAATATCCAACCTGCCAGACGAGCAAGGTATTAGGCAGTCCATTGTACAGGTTATGCACAGTCGCCAGCTGGATTTGTGGCTGCAAAGCAATCTGGAAAACTTAGGATGGCTTGTGGGTGGGAACGCTGACAAAATGTTTGCAAGCCTTTTGCACAGTTTAGCCATTTCTAATTTAGAAATGATAACAGCTTTTTGGGCAAACACTTCGCTTATGACCCGCTGCATTCACTACGATGCTCAGAGCAGAGGTCGGTGCACGGAGCCATGCTGTGTGGCACAATCTGTCACGGAGCTGCATGAATAATGCCCAAGTGAGCCTTTTGTGCTGGCCACAACAGAGACAACTGGCTCTCCGGGTGTAGGTGCTGCTGGGGTGGATTGTCCTCCGAGGAGACAGCTGTCACCAACGCCTGATATGCAGCAGGCAGTGTGGCTTGTGGGCTTACAATGGCTGCAACATCCAAAGGCCATATGTAGTGGTCTCATTAGTTTCTTGGTTGCCTCCTGCACAGGCTGTTGGAAATGTTTAAAAGTGCAAGTTCAAAAGGGAGAGTAATGTATCATGTCGGGATTTTCTCCCTCAGTCATGCAAAGCAAACGGAGAACCTGCTGAGTTTGGAAGCAAGAAGTTGTAACAACGAGGGGATATCTTAATTGTGGGCCTCTTAAATGGCTTCACTTTACACTGTACTGCGTTACTCACACAGTCAAACCGTCCAAAAAGATACTGAAGACGCACAAAGTCCTTTGGGTATTTCCAACCTGAGATATTTATTCACTTGGTTCTGTCTCATTGCCCAGCAGATGTTTATCTTTTGCGAGGAATGTAAGGAAGACATCTGCAGAATTCCTTGGATGTTCAGCTATGGATACAGCTGTAAAGAAAAACACATGATGTGTGTAATGTTTTATTGTGATCTTTTTAGTTTTATTTCTCCTTTCTCAGCTTATGATGGGTATTGTAGGCATAGCCACGTTCTGCATCTCACTCTGGGGTTGTTCACCTCTGGCTTATTTTAACAGCTTTGGGAAAACCTTTTGATTTTGAGCAGCACTTTGCATCGTCTTTGCTCCCTGTTTTTGCCAATGGGAAGTTCCTTTCCAGTCCACTCCTTGATATTTCATTTTAACTACACTTTCCCACCCTCTCAGTAGAGGCTGCTTTTGCCTGAACTGGGCAGGCCTCTTACAGCAAGCACCAAGTGGGGAAATATTCCCGGGCAAGGCTTTTTACAGTACAACAGCTTTGCTTTCAGAAGGATATATTTGATTACAATTGGCAGCTTTGAAACCACAGTAGACCATTTAAAATTTAAGTTATAGCAGCTTGTGTGTGTTTTAGGTTTATTTCTTATCTGCAACTGAATATCTTTAAAAATGATGCAAAGTAAAATTAGCCCCATGCTTTGTAAAACAAAAATGTCAATAAAATCGCTTCTAATCTTAGCTGTACTACAAATTTACAAACTCCTTAGTACAAACGCAAAGTGTTGTAAAGTGTGAACAGATAAATGTTGCTTAGTGGTAGCTACAGCTAGAGCTAGCAGGAATAGCAGTCTGGAAGGATTCTTCTGTTTCCTCTTTGTTGTCCTGCTCTCTCACATGGTTTCCTTTTTGGGTGTAAAAGCTATTCTGAAAACCCAGTTTTTGGATTCAAAACTCAGCTGTTCCTGAGGGAGGAGGATGGTTGAATTATTAATAGCCGATGTCCAGTTCAGCCTTTTTTCCTCAGCTTTGCTGTCTTGGCAGTTCTAAGTTCAGAGTCACCATGATCCTTATTGCTCTGCATCTAAAATCTATCAGCATCGTCCTGTATCCTTCTTTTTGTTCTCCACAGACTGTCTTTTCTGAAGAGAGCATTATGCCTTCTACCTACTCCACAGTGCTTTGTGTTCCCTTTATTTCCAAATGAAAATGTCTGTAGACCGAGTTAACAATTAATACAGGAAAATGGTGGGGCCATAGTGAAATATGACGAATATTTCTACACCTGCCCTGTTAATTACTCCTGCAAACATTATAACCATGAATGTAAACTGTGGTTGCAGACCATACTGGGGTGGCTTTGAAAACCTTTGCACTAGTGGAAACTTCTGAATGTTGTGTCTGGCTGGCAGAGCGTAGCATAATGCATGTGGTGGTGGCCTTGCCTTGAGTACCACGTGCAGCTTTTTGCACCACAATATAAGGACATAAAAAATATTAGAGCATCCCAAGGAGGGCTACGAAGATGGTGAAGGTTCTGGAGGGTAAGATGTATGAGGAGCAGCTGAGGTCCCTTGGTTTGCTCAGTCCAGAGCAGAGCAGGCTGAGGGGAGGCCTCATGGCGGCCTGCAGCTCCCTCAGGAGGGGAGCGGAGGGGCAGGCGCTGAGCTCTGCTCTCTGGGGACAGTGACAGGACCCGAGGGGACGGCATGGAGCTGGGACAGGGCAGGGTCAGGCTGGGGGTTAGGGATAGGGTCTGCACCCAGTGGGTGGTCGGGCACTTACCGAGGATGTGGTCACAGCACTGAGCCTGCCAGAGTTCAAGAAGTGTTTGGACACCGCTCTCAGACACAGAGCCTGGCTTTGGGTGGTCCTGTGTGGAGCCAGGAGTTGGACCTGATAACTCTTGTGGGCCCCTTCCCACTCAGACACTACAGAATCACAGAGTATCCCAAAACCTGAGGGCCAGTGGAGCCTTGTTTCTTTTAAGTGATGGTAACTGAGGTTGGAGTCACATCCCTTGTGTATCTATAGATTTCTGGTGGGATATCCCAGAGCAGCACTTTAAATTGGTTGCAGTATTAGTCATTTCCTGGCTGCTCTTCCCCTTTAAAAATCCATTATCTATGCCCATGGCATGAGAATAAATACTTTTATGTAAATATTTTCCAAATGAAATTACTCATTATTAATACAGATAGTTATGAAGGCAAATACAAACAACGTGTCAGCAAAAAACATAATTATTAAAGAATTTAGTCCACAAGCCACATAATGATTCATAGAACACCTGACTTTTTTTTTTTTTTTACTTCTCAGTTTTTTTCTTCCTCATTAGATATATATTCCATTAGACATTTTTATTTCCTCTAATTATGGATCTGACTGGTGTTACAGCACAGGTTTACCAGAGAACTTGTTTTGGTGTCTGATAAACTGGAAGCGCAGGGGCAGGATTCCTTGAGTAGCAGGTCTGCTCAAATGGAGAAATGGAGGAGGTGACAGCAGGTTAACGTAAACTGAATTACAGTTACATGAGGTTCACCTGACACGAAGCTGCATTATGAGATGGGAAGGCAAGCAACAGCTTTTTGCTGTAAAGGAAAGGCTTCAGTGACACTTGATTGAAGCCTGCACACATAAGGCACTAGGATGGTGGTGAATACTACTGGAAAATGAAGACGGTAAAATATCATTAAATTCTGGAATGCCTTCTAAGTTTCACTGTAGTGAGAAACTGCCTTGCTGGAAGGCTAGGGTTTTGGAGCAGGTCTGAACTTCATTTTGCTGGAAGAGGGATGGGGCAAAACTTGTTCCTATTTAGCTGCTGTTACTTTAATCTTACTGTCCTGCAAAGAGGACTTTCATTTTATTAGGAATACTTTGCATGGAAGCACATCAATATAGCAATAGATTTTTATCATCTTATGGGATGGGAGAAGAAGAGAGGATGAAAAAAAAAAATATATATATATATATAAAAATATATAGTTTCATATATATAGTTAAGTGCATAATATCTTGTTTGTAAACTTTTGAGTAACTAATTTTTTTTTATTTTTTATTTTTTAAACCAAGTCAATCTTCAGTGTTCTGTGATGCCTTCCTGCCTCAGGTCTCTTAAATCACAGTTGAATCTCTTTTATGAAGCCTCAGGGAAAGTTGAAGGTTATGTTCCTTGCTTTCTTTTGTAAATATGTTACAGTCCATTTCATCTAGAATCTCTCTTTTCACAGCTGGCTGTTGAGTCAGTTCTAGTTTACCGTGATTTAAGTTACTTTACATCTTAATATCCTGGTTTTTAGTTTTGTAGATTTTTTTTTTTTCCAGATATGAAGAACATTAATGTTTATATATGTTTATATAGATGAAGGTGGTTTCTAAACCATCTAAAGCTACATCTTTCCTTTTGCACATTCCAGATCTATGAAGGAAATGTAAAAATTTTCATCCAGAGCCACATTTTTAAAAAATGACTACATGTTCATGCTTAAGGAATAATCACATTGAATAATTCTCTTGCTATTTAGTTTATATTAGAAAAAAAAAAAAAAAAAAAGAAACCCACAAGTTTTATCAGATTTTCCAGGTCAAAGGAAATAAGTGTACTGAGAAGTATGTTAGGAGGAACCATGGTCATTTCAGAGAAATTTTTGACTGCAGTTCTGTTTGTAACTCTTACTTATGTTAGGGATTTTCCTCTATATGCATGCTCCCTCAGTACTTATCAGGAAATCAGCTACCAGACCATAAAATAACTGCAGACTGTTTTATTATACTGCTTTTTGTGCAAACTTCATGATTTGAGGTCAGAAACTTTTTTCTTCTGCTTTTTATTTAAGAATCCTTGTTTCCACAGATTCCATAGGCTCTGTCAATCTGAATTCGAGCATTTTGCATGCAGAGCTGGATTATAACATTGCTTGAAATCAAGGGGGTAATGAAGTCATGCACCATGGTGCTGCTTGTAAGATACTTACCAGTGTTCATGGGGATGATCTAAACTTTGGATGTTTTGCTGGATTTATCTTTGAAACTTAAATCAGGATCCTATTTTATCTGCAATTGAAGCTGACAGATGGTTAAGGAGAATAAAAAAGCTTTGGGGTTTTGGCCTATCATTAACTGCTTTATAGTGAAAGCTTCTAAGCGTCTGGGCTTAAAAATGCGGTGTGTGTCCTCCAGTAGTACATGTTTATTCTTGATTCTTACATCTTTCATTTTCTTGCCAGAGGGGTAGGTGGATTTGCTGTGCTGGGGAAATATGACTAAACTTGGCCTGAAACTTAACAAATTGTATGCTCTTTGCTTATAATTATTAAGCCACAGATTAGCAGGTCTATCTTTAAATAAGCAGCAGCTCTGAGCCTCTCCTTTCTGCACTATGAGACGCTGAGGAGCTGATGGAGCAGGACTCTTTATCTTGCAGCTCCGAGGAGCCTATCTTCCCTCTTGTTTGTCTAACAAAGGTCTAATCACCATTCAGGCCAGAGTCCATCAGACTATTTTTTGGCAAGACAGTATTCCAGTGCTCCCAGCTCTTTTCCCATAAAAAGTTACTTTTTTTTTTCCTCTCTCCCCTCCCAAATCAGCTTTACTGTTATGTGGCTTGGTCAGCCTTTTTGTATCTCTTTCATCTATGACACAACACCAACAAATGTCTCATGTTTTCTTCTTGCACAGTTGGAATAAATGGGTATTACTCCAGGAACTCCACAGAAGATGAGAATACAATAGGTCAGTTGGGATGGACCTATAAAGATTGACCACTGAGAGGTTTGGGGCATCAGCCACCTCCCTAGGAAGCCTGTGCCAGTGCCTGCCAACCCTTGTGGTAAATAAACTTTTCCTCATGTCAAGTCTGAATATCCCTTGGCACAGCTGTGTGCCATTCCCATGTGTCCTGCCATCAGATACCAGGGACAGAATGACAGAATCAGTCCCGCAGCGAACTAGGAAAACTTTGGATAACCTAGAAGTCCTCAAAGACCAATATAGCTCCTGAGCTGCAAAGCTGTGACATCATTTGTACAGTGATGTTTAGTCCTGTTTTCTCTCTGATCATGGACCAAATGAACGTATCCTGTTCTATTTATTCTTCATATGGGATGGAAGAAGTCCCTTTTCATGTAAAAGGGTTACTGAATCCCTGTAAATTCCTGCTGTGCAGCTGCAGACTACTGCATTGGTGCTGCAGACAGTATTGCTGTTTTTCTTAATGAATGTAATTCCTTATTTCCCTGAAAATTGTTGATAAAATGAAGATAAATTCCCTCTTCGCTTCACTTCATCGTCTCTCTTTTTGGATTGCTATCTGCCATGCCCAATCTACTTTCATCTGGAGATTTTTAATTGGGAAGAAAGAGGTGGCAATCTTTTCTTTTAATTACAGTATGGAAGTAGCATAAAAATAGAACATGAAATATGTTCTGTGTGCTAGGGTTATTATGGCTTAAAGGCTGGGTCTGCGTTTCCAACTGCTTGCTGCACAATCAAAAGCCGAACTTGTCCTTTTTATTGAAGAGTACCGACCAGAATATAGTTAGCGATGGTAGCTGAGGAAAAGTAATGTGATGCTGTTGAGGCCCCGTGCAGCCCAGTGCCCCGTTGCTGTGAGGAGGCAGCCCAAAGAATAGCTGCAGAAGAAAAGAACAATGAAACGCTCCCCACGTGCTGCCGTCGTGTAGACAAGTCAATCCATCACGGGCACACAGCCTAGCATCTGGGAGATCCAGATGATACACACTGTAGTTTTCCTGTATCAGCAGTAGTGTCTCTATTGTTGCCTTTTAAAAGCGCTTTCCTAGGGAGGCCTAGGGCATGATTGAAATGCTTGTTATTGCAACTGCTCTGGCTCCATCAATCTTCATGCGTGATCCAAGGCCAACCTGGTCTGGGGCTCTTTATCCACCCCTTCTGCTTGCAATTTTTAAGAATGAGCTTACTGACCAAAGCGCTAACAATCTCTTCCATTTGAACCGTACGCACCTACCACGTAGTGAAGAGAACACCTTCTAATTGTGACTCTAATTGCTTAGTGCAAAAATATTTGTCTTAACTGACTAAATCCCCGTCAGACCTTCATCTTGGTGTGTTTATGGCTGTTTTTTCTCATGTACATTCCTGTGGATTATTTTGCAAGCCATCTCATGGGTGTGTTGAGCATCCAAGCATCCTTACAAACAGTTACTGCAGATGTATAGCTGTAATTCAGGTGAATCATCATTCCCCTTGTTAAAGTTTTACAGCAAAATATTTGGCTAAACACAAATGGGAGAGGTCTATTTAGGGATAAGAACAAAAGCAAACTAGGCTTATCATGCAAGGAAGAAAATTGCTTCAGACATGCAGTTTATTTAGATTTAATAAGACCACAGCTGGGCAATATGTTTAGAAGTTAAGTGCTGTTCTATTGTCAAAATACTCAGGGCCTTATTCACTCTTGGTGTGTATCAACACAAGACCCTTGACTAGGATTCCCGGAGTGGAGTGGAAATCTGGGGTAAGCAATCATTTGCAGAAGCATACTGTGTTCGTATCTCTGTTGCAACTGGAGAAGGGATAAATGTGATCTCAAAATACGTGATACTGGTCTGGGTAGCTAGAGAATGCACTGATTCAGAGCATCACTACCGAGGCTCTGGAAACTCCAGCTACAAACAGAATTCACATTTCTTCTTGCAGACATCCAGCTGTCCATTTTTGCTCCTGCACTATGGAATACGATTAACAGTGCTTTGCCATCAGAAGGTGTTTGAAATATTTCTATGGATTATTTAAAACTTAGAATGCATCTGTGAGAAGTTGTCTGTGGGCTCTGTGGTTAAGACGACAAATTCTAGTTCACTGGGGAAAAAATGTGCTGGCACAAGTCTCCTTTGATCTGGTGAATGCTTGTTGTTGTCTTGAAAACGAAAACAGGATAGAAGATTCAGCTGTACATCCTATAGCACCTTAAGGCCTCAGAACACATAGTGTGGGGGGGAAATCCTTAAAAGTGAGTATCAGGTCTGGGAAACTGAAATGCTGAACTTGCTACCTCTTCCCAGACTGGCTGTTTATTCTCTTGTCCTTCTTTGTCAACTCTATTACCTTTATTTCTGTCTTTTGCTGGTTCGTTGACAAAAATGCCCTAATTCTGGCTTGACTGTTTACATGTGCACATGTCTACTTAGTTGAGTAATCTTAAATACCCCTATCCTGCAGTTCTGTTTGTTCAGAATTCACCCACAGAGTTGCTTGGTGGAGGATGAGCAAACTCAGTAACGAATGATATGGTCAGGGAGCTTTATTTGTTTTTGGAGGAAGAGTGAGGTAATTGGAAGATCTTACAGCTAATATACAGAACTGTCTTGCTTTATTTTTATGACCTTAGAAAACATGGACTTGTGTACTAGTCATGCTGTAACTCTTTGTCCCCCTTTCTTTCCTGTGCCTTTACAAGAAAAATTCTGCTAAAATGTTACTTGTGCTCAGGAGAACTTAGAATCTGTGAATAGATTTTTTTGATGATAGTTCTCATGTAACACAGTTACAGGACCTGAACTGTCTCTTCTAGCAGAGGATTTTGTAAGTAAATTCTTCAATATAACTGATGGAAGTTTTTCTCCTGCCACTGCAGTCATCAGAAGAGAAGGTTATCCCTATTCTGCAGAACAAGGAACTAAGAAGAAAGGATATCAGCAAGTCTGTAGCTGAATCTGACAGATGTCAGTTCTCTTGTTTCCACCTCGTGGCCACAATTCCTGCCCTAGCTCTGTCTCTCCAATCTGTGCTTTGCCTCTGCATCACCCTCAGACTGAAGTCAGAGGGTTTCTACAGTAAGAGTTGGGCTGTTTCAGTAGATGTCTGTTGCTGGCTTACTGCTGGCACTGTGAACAGTCTGGTGGCACCTTTCTTTGACATGTTTTACCTCTAGCTGCTATTTAGGAACAGAGAGTGATAGCTTGCTTCCTCTGGTATCCTTAGGTGTAAGTTTTGTCTGAGAACTGGCATTGCCCAGTTCCTTTTAGAGAGGGACCCACAGTTTAGAATAGAAATGGGCGGAAAGATTTCTGCCCAGCTCTGAAAAGGTTCTTCAGGTACAAGAGGGACTGAGGTTTAATGTGTACCTGACTTCAGCACATGCTGCTGTTTTTGTTTTCTAAGTCTCTCCCCATGCACCATACTGGATACTGTGGCCAGCCACCGTCTGGGAGATCTCCCTCCAAGCACAAAGCAGCCAACACAAAGTTTACATAGTGCTCAGTAATGTGGTGCCAGCAAGCGATGCTGCCTTTGTGGATGTACTTTCTATGCCTGCAGATAGTGAGTGGTGAGTACCGCCACAAAGAAACCCCCTTGTTAACCGAGAAAGCTAAGTAACTTGCCCAAGGACACACTTTCAAGTGGCTAGTTCCACCCTGCTTAATTTTTCGTGGTGTACTGTTGAAGGCAGTGCAGTTTAGCATGAGCAGAAGGGATCACCCATGCAGTCTTTCAGCAGCATGCTACAAAGGCCAAGTTTTCTATATGAAGCAGAACAAATCCTGACTATTTTGTTTCCAGGTATTATAAACTAGTCCAGACTGAGCAGGGTACAGGTGGAAGCAAAACTTACTCCCGACTGTTACTGTTTTTCCTCTTTTGCTGCACAGAGAGACTACAATTGTGTAACAGGAGAGACAATTTTAGACTCTTTTGTACTCAGGAATACAGCAAGTTATGTTTTACCTGTCCGTCTATGGAGAAGAAAAGCTTTAATTAAGTCTTGCTTTAATTATGTCCCATCTATGCGGTACCTAAATGCATTATGAAAGTATGACACTTGCTTTTTGCCTGCCTTCTGGGAAGGGTTAGATGCTGAGCTCCCTGATACTGTATAGAGTTCCAAGTACTGTTATTAAAAGAGTATGTGAAACAAAATTCTTAATATATGAATTGTTATGGTAATTGCTAAGTAGTGTTGAAAACCTGAGTGATTAAGGGGTGATACGGTACTTTCTGCTGAAATAACTTCCCCAACACCAGTGGGACTCCATGCAGGCACCGATAACCTGCTAGCATGGCTGGTATCCTGGGCCACAGCACTATTTCACAAAACTCAGTGGTTGACCACTTTCACAGGTAACACTGTGTATTACTGTTCTGTGCCGTTTCAATTAATATTTTAATAATAATAATAAAATCTTTGCAGGCTGTCTTACCATAACAAAGCTAGTGTAAATGTCATAGTTTCTTATATTTATTGAAAATGCTTTCCTTGAAATAACTTTCCAGGCATTATTTTATTACAAGCTGTGAGTCCTTATGACCAAGGCTTTGTTAGGAATGTGTAAACCAAACCTTAAGCTTTTCTAGGTGTCCATAGTTACTCTCTGTGCTGAGTATCTGTTGGTCTTCCTCTACCTGTTTGCTCAATAGAAATTTAAGCCAATAGAGGTAATAAGAAAGAGCAGCTGTTAGCTTGCATCTTCCCCTGACTCCTCTAACTGTAAGCACTCTTGATTCTTCATTTAATCCCCGGTGAGATAACCTATTAGAGTAGCAGATGATGTTGTAAATATTTTTAAATATTGTGTGAAACACTGATTCTTTTCTCTCTATATATAGCTTTTCTGTTATTTCTTTTCAAGTTGTCACAGTTTGGCATGTGACTCTGCTTGGTCCTAAGGTAAACCAGCATGGCACAGCTGAAAATGGCATTTGCCTTAACTCACCAAAGGAAATATGCACCTGCAGATGACGCATCTCTCCAGGGCAGCAGACTGACTACCCTGGAGGTGAATGTGCATCCACACAAGATGCATAATTTGGATTGTTTTTGCTCCACGCCTGTTTACTTTTGCCCTGCAGTCAGTTATGTTGTCCAGACCTGTTTGTAGCCAACTGCATTCTCCCACAACCTTTACTGTCTTCTGCACACGCCTGTCTTCTGCCTTGAAAATGTGAACTTTCAGACCGTGCCCTTGCAAAGGGGTGGTCTGAAGTTTTCCATAACCACCCTGCTTGGTCATATGCTTCTCTTCAGGAGCAGATTACCTTATCTGGTAGCAGCAGTTTGCAGGGCATATGATTGCAGCAATTCTGAATGCTAACTGATGTTTAAAATACCTTATTTTCAAGTGATAAAAGGGAACACAAAAGTAATAACAACGAGTTTGTGGGTATGATATTTTGAAGGGAAAGATTAAGAAGTGATGCTATGGGTTTTAATATACATTAAACTTCCAAAGTGATGTTAATGCTAAGTAATATGACTTTGTGCCTAGCCGTATTTGGTAAGGGTATAAATTTGGTCTAGAACACCAAATTATTTGTTATTTTTTGAGAAATCTTTTCTATGTTAACGCTGTTTGGGCCTTCTTTGAAGACTGTAGTAGTGCAGCAAATGCCAATTCACAGGAGTGTGTGTAGCAGATAATGGACCAACAACACGTATCTTAGCTTTAGGGAATTGATCAGTCAAAGGTTGTCTATCATCTCAGCTCTTGGTATTTCAGCAGCATGCCCTGTGCTCCACTTCCAGGATCAGAGAATTTTTTTTCCTTCCAAGTCAGTACAGACAGATGACATTTGAAATCCCAGGAGACTGACAACATGGAAACACTTCTCAGTGCTGCCTCCTGTGAAGGAAGGGGCTGCTTTCTGACATCCCCAGCTCCCTTTGCTGTTGCTGTCAAGCAGTCAAGGTGCTCAAGGAAGAAGACTGTCTTCCTTACCTGTTCTGCCATCCAAAAAAATTATCAGGTATATTTTCTATGCATTCTTTTGTTTACAAAGCCTAGACTTCCTTATTCAGAAGCATAAGACATTAATCATTGGCCATCTTTCTTTTGTTCAGCCCTGAGGGGGCTTCCAATAGGGATATGTCAACATTAGTCAGTAGTGCAATGCAGCAGGAGTGGCGTAGTGGAGTACAATAGTTTCTTCATGAGCAAGGGGTGCAGAACCAGATCTAAATAGGTCACAGAAGGAAGTGTATTTTCATAAATATACATCCTTCCCCATACGCCTCAGCATGGTGGAGGTGTGGGTGCGCTATGACAGCGTTTGTGGTGATGCTTAGGAGAACATTGTAGGGCAGTGGAGCTGATGTCTGCTGCTCCCCTGTTCTTGCCTGCCCAGGTCTGGAAACCCTGAAATGTGCAGAAGGAAGATGGGCAGGCAGAAAGTGATAAGAAATGTACAGAAGGTATGGTCTGTCTTTGTGAGTACAAGGGCTGTGATTTGTCCTCTGCTTTCTTTCTGCCTGTCTACCTCAATTAGGGCCAGGGAGAGTCTGATCATCTAATTACTTGCATTTACAGCATTTCAGGTGGGCAATCTCTGTGTTCAGGAGAAATATCTGACCTGGCAGTATTCTCACCTAATTTGTAAAAGCCTGTAATAAGCCTTATTGTAATGGTTCTACCTCCTGGTTTCTAGCATGCTGGTCAGAGGACATATTCTTTCTAATGTCCTTTTCAGAGACATCATTCTTGTATTTTGTCATGTGTTTCGCGAGGACCCTGCTGGTGTTTCAATAAATCCTCCATGCTTATATTCTCGTCTGCATCGCTTCCTTCATTTTTAACCAGGTATCAGTTACACCAATAGCCTTTATATATTTCCTCAAGATGGTTCTGTTTGACTGGAAACTGTTTCATTGATGCGTAGCATTTGCATAAGGGAAAATCGGCTTTCCATTCACTGTGGGGTTTCTCCTTCGCCATAGTTCATTCGTGCCTGTGTGTAGTACTGTCATGTTTTTTCCTCTTGTCCAGCTGAATGCCAACAGCAGTTAGAGCAGGAAGGCAGCAGAGAATTGCCATTAGGCATGGTGGAAGTGTTCTTTACGGCTTGATGTCCCTGCTTTTGAAGGATTGATTATCTTCCCTTTGATAGCAGCCATATTTCTCTCGATGTTGTTTTTTTTTTAATAGTTTCTGAAATTTCAAAGTAATGCTTTTCTTTTTCACTGCGCTAAGGGCTATTAACTGTCTTAATAGTAAATGTTTCATATGCTTAAGTTTTTGTCAATGCATGGGTTTTCTTGTGGAACTGTTACCAGAAAATCAGTTTAGTGTACAGCTTTTCTGAGGATTATTGTGGCTGTGACTCGAATCTCACACGAGTCTTGAAAATAAATCAGTCTCCTTCTTTTGAAAATCACACCAGCGCTGTTTCTCTGGAAACACTGGCCAGTGCCTCCGATTTAAATAATAGTAAAGATAGATATTGAAGCTAAATAATGGCCGATTGTCTTCAGTGTCCTCTAACAATCAGTGCCACATCAAGGCTTCATGGCTGTCATCACGCAGCCCATGACAACGCAAGGGATTCCCAGAGCGGCAGCATGAATAGAGCTCCGACCTTTCTCTGCAGATCAGGGCTCGGCAGAGGCAGCGGGACGGGGCAGGCTGTGCTGCTGTGCCCTCAGCCATCCCGCCTGGACCTCCTCCTGGTCCTCCACATGATTCCTGCTGATACATCCCCAGACACACTGTAGCAGATTTATCAGGAAGGCTTTTGTTTTTCAAACAAATACGTGAAGTTGTATAGGTAATGTGGTTACGGATTGAAATACGGTGAGTTGCGATTGCTGGTGATGATCTAGGATTTTCTTTTTGTTTATGGCTGAGGTCACTGCGATTCTCCTTCCTTCACCCATATCACCTTTTGAACTTGTTTGGAGTTTTGTCATCAGTTTTGGTAGGCTACAGATGAGATAGAGGTGACCGGTGCTCTCTAATCATCTGTTCCCACTTGGATGAGGAGGGAAAGTCTGGATTTAAGCCTCTACTTCTGTTCCCTTTGGCTTTCAAAGATCTAAGATGCTTTGTAGTGCTTTTCAGCTCTTAACCTGGGTCAGCTCTAACCTGTGCTGTAGCTGCAAGCATGTCTGCATGGGACATCTATAGATGCATAATGAAAGAAGGAAGGCATTGAGGTGCTGGGTTCATGTCCCAGTTTGGTCAGAGGTGTCGTGCCTTCAAAAGCAGGAAGACAAGAATATTTCTGTATGTCATGAATATATTTGAGGATAAAATACATGAAGTGATTGTGATACACTGAGTTACCATAAGAATGTGGACAGAGTCTGGATGGCTGCTTGACCCTCTCTCAGTGAAGTATCACGAGGTAGTTAAAACTAACAAATCCTCGGGCTTCTCATCATTTATCATCCACTTTGGCTGCTTCTTCATGTCTGCTTTTTTTTTCTTTCTCCCAAGTGCTACTTCCAGTAAGTTCCCTCAAGACCTTCGTACACTGAGGGTTTGTACTTCTTAGGAGCATAAGCCAGTTAACTATGGAAATTTCCAGAGCTGGATGGAGTCAAATTATTAAAATATGCAACCCTTCTGCAGCATAATGGTCTCTCTCTGGCATTAATCCTTCTCCTTTTCATACAATGCACTTGAAATGCTGCTTTTCTCCGTAGGCGGCAAGTATTGTCATAACTTCACTTCAAGAACTATTCACCTTTTAAATGTAAAAAACAGTTCTCATTGTGCTTCAGCTAGAGAATAATCCCCTTTCTTTTGCGCCTTCATCCTCCGTGGCGCACTGATGATAAGTGAACTCTCAAGCAGTTACAATTTCACAGGAGCTTTCATGGGCTGCAGAGCTCTGGGTTTTTCAGATACCACGCGTTCAATCAGCATGGCTTGGAATGTCTCTCTGTTTTTAAATCTGACTTCTTAATGTTGCTACATTCAGCCTAAATATTGCGTTTTGCAGTGTGAATTCTTGTGGTTCTTTCATTAATGTCTTCTCATTCTTTTCTCTGAGCAGCTGTTGGTAGCTCTCCCTAATGCTGTCAGCCCTTAAACCTCTGCATTACAAACTGCAGAGCAGGATGAACTCGCTGCATTAAACTAAGGCCTGGCAAAGTTGGCTTGCAGTGCACATTAGGAGCCCAAAAATAAAAAGAAAGGGGAAAAATGAGCCATTACTAATAAAATGAACCAAATTTGCTTTATACTTTGATCCTCGAATAACTAACACATTAGCTTTTAAAATAATTTTATATCCAGAAATCCAGCTGGTAACATTCTTGATGCGTTGCAAGTATAGAAACAATAATACCATTGTCATTTCCACAGAGTGGCTCAGATCAGATAGAGAGAAAGCAGAAGGAAGGCCTCTCTCTGGAAGCGCAGCGATGTTGGAAAACTAACACCGAGCTCTGTAAGTCTGCAGGCCACTCTCAATTTCTCAGTTCATAAGGCTTTGTGCTCCCAGGATAAGCAAAAATGCAGCGAGGAATTATTAATTGCATCACCACACCTATATAATGGAGTTCACTGTAGTTATGTAGGAGTCAACGGTATTCAAACAGTTTCTTTTGATGAAGTAATCGGGCTGCTTCTGGGGCCTGTTTCAGCTGCTAGGGGCGTGCTTCAAATGTAAATGACTGCCAAATGGATTCCTTCGAAATTCCAGCCAATTAAAATACATTTAAAGTGCAGCTGGTGGAAAGCAAAAGGCTCGTAATTGCCTAAGAACCGTTTGGGCATGAAACAAATCCCTGAAGTTTGGTGAAGGCGATTATTAAATGCTGCGTTTCTGCAGAAGCACGGCAGTCGAACAAAGCTGTCCTCAACCGCAGTCCGGCAGCAACGATGACACTTTTAGCACCACCTTAACTGGGACAAAGCGGGGAGTGTGTTTGTTAGGGTGTCAGTTTTCCACCCTTGGCTCTTTAAACCATGCAAGTTTGGCAGCTTGCCCTGTGTGGTGCTGCATACAAATATTGACAGAACACTGTGGTATTTGTTAAACCCCTTCTTGGGAAGCGAATGATTAAAACTCTGAAGGAAGATCTGAGAACCTCAGACTTGATATTTTTTTCAGTAGCACTGTAATATTTACAGAAAGAAACAGAAAATAGTGAATGGGGTGTCATGAATGACCTTCCTTTTCTGCTTTGCCTTGTAAGTAAGGAGAGATTTTTTTTTTGTTTAATGTTTTAAATGTTGCTCTGAACGAGGTGTGCAGTTAGAGCTCTGAAAGAAGCCATTAACGCTTTTGATTTAACCTCGTGTTTTGGGAGGAAGCGACAATGTGAAGAGGTGAAAGACCTTACCAGAAGTAGCTGTACACAGTCGCTGCTGATACTGTGTGCAATAGGTGCACAAATGAATGCACGTCTAGGTTTGAATGGCTACGCTGCCCTGCTAGGTTAGAAGCGAGCCTTCAAAATTTGCTGCTTGTAATATGCCTGTGTAAAGTTTACTTTTTGCTGTTTAACTGATTATTGTGCTGATTTTAGAAATGCAAATGCAAATATTTTTATAGATGGCTCAGTGTTTTTTATCTAATAGTGTATCAGAGTATACTCTCTTTACCTTTTGGTATTCAACAAGCAGCTAAAAGTAGGGCAATGAAAAGTTTTTCCTATGTTCTCTCTCTCTCTTTTTTTTTTTTTTTTTTTTTAAGTCTTATCAGAAAATAATAAAGAATTCAGAGAACATCTTCCATAACTAACAAGTACTTGTTTCTACCTATTATGTCTTATCATATGAAATTCATATGAAATTATACAAAATTCCTAATTCCTTCCTATTCCAGTATATAATGGTCAGTCAGTCTTGGCTTCATTTATTTAACTGTGAGTAAAGTTTCCTGCAAATTTCATGGTGACAGATCATATTGCAGCAGTAGGGGTGCGTTTAAAAGTGCCTTGTTAATTGCTGATGTGTGAGTAGCACAGAGAGAGTGCCAAAGGGAGGCTTATAAAAAAAAACAACAAGCTTATTGCCAAAATAAATGTCAAATTATAAAACTTTAAAAACACTTATCAAGAAACTTAAATAAGAGTACACTTATACTATGACAATTAATGCAGTTAAGACAATAAAATTCAAGAGAATCAACATTAAAAAATCTCTAAATTGAGAGGTTGGTGTTCTTGTTAAAATACCCTTTTTGAACTGCAGGTATTCAGAGCGAAATCTATTGACAGATTAGGAACTATTTTGTTTGGGTAAGTCCTACTCATCACCATTCACTGTTACTTATTGCAATTAAACAAGTGTTGGCCCCAATTTTGTATTACGGAAATTATATATATGTACATGAAATACATAGGTACATAATATGTTGATTTTTTTTTTTTTTGACTTAAGTGACTTGAATCATGCATAAAAGTTTTAGCAGCACCTGGTCTGTTATAGCATTAAAGATCTGATCCAAGCCCAAAGGCAGTGGGAGTACAGAAGGGAGTGTGAAGGAGTTAGCTGACCTTAAAGAAAGGGGCTGGACCAAGCCAGCTATGGCTGCAGTAGTGTGCTAACACTGTTAGTAGTTAGTTCTGTATGCTATCTGACTTTTAATAAACGGTATGTTTTAGGACATTTTGCAGATCTGCAAAATTTGTTGGATCTGCAGATGAACAGGGCTATTTGAGTATTTTTGTTACAGAATACCAAACGACTCCTTTCTGAACATTTACAAAGTAAATGAGGTGGGAGATGAGGAAGCCAATACATGAGTAGAGACCCACCAAAAAGTGGGCTGTTAACCTTTTTGATGGACCTTCAGGGCCAGCAATGGGCAAAACTTGTTTCAAACTAAGTCTCCATCTTAAACAGGCTTGGCTGACTCAGGATAAATCAAAAGATGAATCTGTCCTCCTGCACAATGACGTTTTGCATTTCGTGTACTTTTCCTGTATGCAGTGATGGATGTATCTCCGAGGTCCAGTAATTCAGCTAATACACTGTTTACCTCAAGGAAAACGAGAGAGGTGCTTAGAAAGGATGCAAACAGGTGAAGAGTATGTATTAGTACTTCTGTATTTCCTTCTTCTCCTACCAGCGTTTGGGCTTCAGCCGTTTGCAGTCCTTTGCTGCACAATTAAACATGGAGCAAGCATCTCTTTGGGGAGCGTACTGACCTACAGGCACGCTGCTGCCTGGTCTCTGGAGTTTAGGTGGAGCTACGTGTGAAACTTTCCAAACTACAGTGTGCTTCTACACAGGTGTTAAGGAAATAGTTTGGGAATGCTAAAAAGCTTTTTAGGTCTCCCCAAGGTTAAATATCCTTTGGAAAGCTCGCCTTTTTTTTTTTTTTTTTTTTTTTTTTTTTTTTTTTTTTCCCTTGGATATTAGTCCTTAAATTCTGCCAAAACACGGGCAGATTTCTATTGGGCTTTTCCCCCAGAATGACTTGCTGAAAAGTTGTATGGCTCTGGTGTGACTCCACAGGGAAAATTACATGAGTCCAACTGAAGGGTCGGTATAATTTATAATGGCAAACAGATGAGAACTTTTCTGCAATATTCCCCTGGGCAGTATTAGTGATTCTGGTATGGCTATAGCCACTACTACTTCATGTCTTTGGCAGGTCAAACTCTGAAATCTTTGGGTATCTGAACATATACCCTTCTTTATTAAAAGGCTTGCAAGGAGTCCGTAATGATTATACTGCCCACAGGACTAGAGAACGGCTATTCTGCTGCTTTCCTGAAAATCAAAGTGCTCTCTGGTTTCTGCATTAAAGCATCTATTCATTTCACTTAGGATTTGCTGTTCATTCCCTTATTATGTTGCTGATGCTCTAGAGGACTCCAGAGGACAGAACCTGTCCCCAACCTCACAGTAAGTGGAATGGCAGCAGAGGGAAAGCTAATTAGTGGATGAAGATGAGTCTCATGCAGCCTGAACTCTGAAGTCCTTTTTACCTGGTAGAGAGGCAGACTTCTCTTGTGCATGGTATTTTCCTGTAGCTCTGCGAATAGGTGCCTCTGCCTCTTACATTGGGTCCACCTTCGTGGCCTTGATGAGGACTCCTGTAGGATGTGCAGGAGATGATGTACAGGTGATGAAGGAGTTGGCCCAAGGGGGCTGTTGCCCTGTGTCAGCCCTCATAGCTCTGGTGGTTGGTTTCTGTGACGGGTGCTGTATGGCACGTGCTTCTCTCTGCCGCAAGTGTCTTCTGCCATGGTCATTGGATCTGGTGGCGTACGGCCAGGAAGAAGCTGTTGATAATGGGAGACTGCAGAAGGACTTAACTTGGAGTAAACCTGATGCATCTTCCAGAGTTTCTTCTCATGCTCGTTGTCCCTCCAGCATGATTGCACACCACTGTGTCCCTCCCCAGACGGGAGGCAGTAGCACACTGCACACAGTGAGCTGGGACTGGCTTCCATTTGCCTCAGCAGGCAGTGGCCCACGGGTCTCTTTGGGGCTTTGCAGGTGCTGTAAATTCTTGAGCTGACTCCACTCTGAGCATGTGGTAATCACATCCCATCATGCTGATGGCAGAACTGGTGCCAGTGGAGGATCAAACCCTATTCCCAAGCCAGTTAAGATTTAGGAACTCTTGGGGGAAGAAGGAAAGACAGGGCTGAAAATGTGAGTATGGCTCTTTCAGAGTGGTAGAGAGGAAAGGGAGACCCTCAAGTCTAGATCCTCTGACATAAATGCAGTCAGTGCAAGAACAAAAATGTTTCTGTATGAAATGGATCTGCAGCTGAATACCTAGCAGACCATTGGGTGGACTGTGCAGGGTCAGAAAGATGGAGGAAATACATCTATATATTTGATTTTTGTGTTCACTTCTGTTAACTGTGGAATAGCATCGCTTATATTTTGTATTTAATAAGAGAATTCTTCATTTTACCCTTACTGGAACCTGAGTGCAGTAAGAATAACTTAGGAGGAATTGTTAGCCATGAGGACAGCCTGTTCTAGTAAGCACGATGAAGGTTAAATTTCCACGACCGTTCCAGAGACCTGAAAAGCTCTGGTAGGGCCAGTGTTGTTGATATTTTCTACTGAACCATAAAAAGTAATTGCATGGGCTGGCTTGGGTCATGTTCCATGCAAAACCCTGGATCAGTACGTGTCCTCTGTTGATCAAACTTAACCAGATAAATATCTCTGCAGCAATGTGCGGCACAGGGGTGGAGAGATCTCATAACTTTCAAGTCTCAAGAGGGAGTTGAGAGTTATGTTTAGAGTATGAAAAAATTGGAATGGGATATCTTTTTTTTTTTTTTTTTTTTAAAGGCCAAAAGGATGGTGCTTGTTTTCTAGATTAAAAGGGAGAATTCAGGGCACTTACAAAGTAGATTTTTTCCTTTACACCAAAGCTGTGCCTGAGAGTTTCCTCATAACCTTGGACCTGTGAAATGAAAGCTGAAAGCAAGCGCAACGGCTGCACCTGTGTGCATATAGAGAAACTGCTGGAAGAAGCTAGAGTAGCACTCATGTTCCTTCAGTTTCGACAGACAGTAGGGTCTGGTCCTCAGTGAGGTGGTCAGTTCTTTTCTCATTCATTTCATACTAGTAGTTTACTCGTACTTTCTAGGGGTATCCTAATGCCAAAACATGGATTTCTGTTCATTTCAGGCATGTTTGCTGTTGCAAAACAACTCTACTGGGGCTTCAGTTCTGGGATTTCTGGTTCTGTGGGATTCTTAAAAATAACTTTCCTATTTTGTTTGTTCAGTCATTGATTTGGTTCCTATTTGCTTAGGATCCTGCATAGTGAAGTCAGGGGCAAGTTGTTGGAAGGATGGATAATTATTTCCAAACACAGAGGTTGTGCAACGTGTAAAGGAAGAGAAGAAATACTCAGCTAACATAAATTGTTAAACTCTCTGACATGGTTATTGGAAAGCTTAAAGGAAAGAGTAATGTATACCAGATATGTGTGTAACAAGAACTACGTTTTTGGTAGGATTGATTTTGAGTAAGAAATAGTAAAAGGCAAGCAGGGCAAATCAGAACTTATTGCAGGAAATCTCTTAGTGGGACTTGCTGTGCGAGTACTTGTAATTATTTTTTGTGGAGCTAGTTCTAATGTGAAGTTCCTCTTCCTGTTAGTTTTACATTATAAGGATAAAGTGGGGTGGTGATCAGTACTCATGACAAAACATAAACATAGAGCTATCCTTTAATTACCCAAATTATGGGATTGTCAAGGCTGGTTCAGGTAGTCCTTCAACATCTGGTAAGAGCTCTGGTAGGCTTCTCTCTGCAGTACTTTGCTCTGGTAATGAATGTAACTCTTAATCTATAGTCTTTAAAATGATTATTTCGAATCTCACACTATCTGTCTGAGATCCTATGGATAACCCAAGAAGACAGACCTTCTCAAAGCTGCTCACGTACTTCAGTGGCAGAAGAGGCCTCTCACCTAAGCGATGAAATCATCGTGCATACAATTAAGTTGCTGACCATCCTTTCCTCTCCAGAGAACTATTCCAATGCAATCACTATTCTAGTTACCCCGAGTTGCGCAGTTCAATGCAGTAGCCTGGAACTTTAATCTCGTAGCAGTAACTAAAGCTGATAAATGAGGGCATCGCAGTCAGATGAGGTTTTAGGGCCTTGGTGATCAGTGTGCTCAGCCTGGATCCTGGGCCTTAATGAAATTATTCCTTCAAACTCGAATCCAGCCTACAGGACCAAAGTCATTTTTTTCCTGTCCAAAGTCAAGGAGCTCTTCCCTTCCTTTCTTTTGTGGTAGGAGCGACTAAACAGAAATTGAGGGTAATTTTTATGAGACTTCTTCTGCAGCAGCCCACGTGAATGTTGTCTTTGTCGCATCGGCCCAGGAGAATTTCTCAGATAGGCAGCTGGGCTCATTACGCAGAACTTTGTTCCTGTAGGGTTAGGCTGTGTCTCTAGACACCGATTTGTATAAATGGGACTGCTCCAAGGAAGGAACTGCCTTTATTTCCTTAATTTGTTGGAAGAGAAGTAATTTGCTTCTGTTTTCCAGTCTCTCACCCACACTGGCTTTTTGTGGCTAGTCCTAAAGGAAAAGCCAATTCATTAGTCTTTCCAAGTCACCCTTCCAGAGAAAATAACAGTAGCTGTGTAGTTCCTACTCTTTCCTTTCCATCTCCTCTATGCCCGTAGGGGATATATGTGGGGACACTATCAAAGTAACACCTGCATTTAGAGTCTTCCTTTTTTTATTCTAGAAGGGCTGTGTACAGCTAAGAAAGAAACTGACCCACTGCAAAGGGTTGTGTATGGGAGGCTGCTGTAATGGGGATCAGACTGTGTTCCTGGAGCTATGTGCTCTTTCAAAGCAACACAATTTGAGCAGCATGCTCTGGCATTGCAAAGTCCAAGGAACAAGTATCGTTACGCCTATTAGCGCAGGTTAGCTTTTAAAACTATTTTATACTTTCTTGACACTCCTGCGGAGAAGCACAGCGTTTTTTTTTATTTTTTTGCCATTTTTGTTTTGCCATTTTTGTTGCTAACTCCTTATTTTCAGTAATGTGATGCAGGTTTTTGTGATGTGAGTTGTTAATACACTCTTGAGGCTTAGGAATACATGATGCAGGGAATAACCAGGTGTGAAATTTCATCTCTTACAAAGCCCTGCAGACTTTGCTCTGCTCCCTTTTGCAGGGCAGGTACTCAGTGGGGAGGTCTGAAGGCTGGCCTGGGCACACAGGCAGCAGGGGCAGTGATCAGGTGCTGCAATCCCTGCTCAGCCCCGGCGTGCGTGGCTCTTTGTGAGGGTGGGATGTGTGATTATAGCTGTTCTGCAGAATAAGGTATTTTAAAGTGCTTTGTGATTGCCTGGCCTCAAGCGTGTGCTGCAAACACACTGCATCGCTAGTGAGAGTACGAACAGGAAGAATATTTTATTGGCTAGCTCTCGATGATGGAGCTTTATGAGAACAGAAAGCAGCTCTGCCTGTACTGTACTTGGTCACCTCAGGAGACTGTCAGGGGTTGCTGAAACAGTAATTTTGAAGCTAAGTATCAGTAAATGGATTTATTTTATTTTATTTTTTTTTTTTTGCATTTGAAGGATCCTAGAGAGAAGTATGGAGGCTTCCCCCAGAATGTCACGGCTTTGTTGTTCAAGGTGTGAGTACCTCTGGCAAGATCCTTCCTAGCGCTGGGAGGCATACACTACAATTTCTTCAGCACGCAGTATATAATTGGTATTAGCTCTTTGAGCTTGCCTTCCATCTCTTCTTCTGAGCTAACCTTTCCTCCACCATGGAGGATCTGTTGATGGTGTGTTTCTTTCATTGATTACTAAATGTTTCACACAATTGGTACTGTAAGCAAAGACACATTTTCTTGAATAGTAAAAGCATTGATTCTTCTGCAAAGCAGCAGGCTATCTATGTGACAGGACACCAAAGTGGAGTTTTTTTTTGTGATTTGTTGTTTATTTTTTTAACTCCTACAAAGCTATTTCCTTCACGCACAAGAGGAAAACAAAAAAAGGGACGGGGGGGAGGGTTAGGAGGAGGAGAGGGGTAAGGGAAAAGAGAGCTGAGCAAACATGAATCTGAAATCACCCTTTACTACTTTTCAGCTAAAGTCCACCTTACATTAGGAAATAGTTTATCTTTGCCCCAGCTCACTGGAACGGATCCTAAGGTGGGGTTTGTCATTGCTGCACTGAACTTGCTGAACCTCAGAGCACAGCTGGTGCACAACTGGAACCTCTGGCAATTGGTGTCACCCAAAAATATGCTTTACCAATTAATTCAGGTGGTGTTGGAGAACAAGAACTACTTATTCTTCAGTAAGATTTAAGATTTTGGAATCCAGGTGCAACTTCATTTGGACTTTGTTGATACTGAGGGCATCCAGCTTCGTGCACCAGGTGCAGGACAGCACAGGAATGCTGGAGGTGGTGCTCCCAGTTGGTGATGCCTCACTCCCCGGGGCATTCCTGTCACTGCAGCTTCACCCTGCCACTGCTGGCTTGCTCCTGGCACCCAGATCTTGGCAGTCAGAATCAACTGAGTGGAGAAAAAAAGGGTACCTCAAAGTGAGAGAGGTGTAGAGTGGGGCAGAAATGCAGATGGGTAAGGGGTTGGCCCAAAGCCCCCCAGGTGGCAGTGGCAAAGTTTAAAACAAACAAAAAAGACCCAAATCATCTTGGTTAAGTGCTTGTGCTTTAACAACCACACCATCACCCTTTCTCTATGAAGCTCTTAAATAATTTTGCTCCTAGCAATGACAGTCACTGTTATAGGACTTCTTCAAAAGATGAGCGTGTTCTTGCCTTTTGACAGTTGCAAAGTTATTTCCTTTGAGCTGTTATAATCTTGGCTTTGCAGAAGAACTTCCCAAAATGACTGATGATTGTACGGAGCTGCTGGTCTCTGCCTCACATAAAGCAGCGGCTTGTGGAATGCCTGCCGAAGTTTGAGTCAACAGCGTAGTTTGTCTCTTGTCAAGTGCTCCTTTTAATACATGAAAGGGAAGAAAAATTCATTCTGTGTGACACTGCTCGCTAGGCACGCAGCTGCATAGCGCATTCTGCTGTGAAATCCTCAGCTACTGCACAGGGGTACTTAGGTTGTGCATTTGGTCTGAAAGGCCTGAAATATCTTCTGGAGGGGGACTGTGTTCATTGGTAGAGTTTTTAATTTTAGAGGACAACAGTAAGGAGCCTTCTGGTGACTCCTGTGAGAACAGGATTCCGCCACAGGCAGAAGACCACCAGAAACCTGAAAGGACAGCTGTACAAAGCCAGATGAGTGCAGACGTTTGGCCTGATCTCTTCATTTAGCCCTGAACCAAAACTCTTTTGAGAGCTTGTGCTTTTGGCATATGGGACAGTCCCTGTACCTCACTGCCTATGTCTTTTGCAGAACAGAGATGCTAAGATGTGCTGAGACTACACCTAACAGACACAACAAACCTTGGGGGGTCACTCATCCTGAGGGAAAGGATGCCATACCAACATTAACTCCGCAAACAGAGTTTTGTAGATGGGGGGGGGGGGGGGAAAAAGGAAATGCTCTTCAATGGAATATTGGGATGCAGTAAAGAAATAGAGGACAAACTGTAACTAGCACAAATGGGTGCTGTCTACTTTTGCCAGAGTGAGTCAAGTTGTGTAAGGGGTTTTTCTGATGCGGACCTGGATGACTCTGCGGTAACCCGTGACAAGTGGCAGTGTCTCACCAACTCAACATGTGTGACTTTTATCCTTTTCCCAGTGAGATGGACAAAAAAATAAACTGAACTGTTGAAGTCAGAGTCAACAGCATGGTCAATCTGTTGAGTTCCTTGCTACCATATGGCATCATGAACCATTTTTATGAGAAGTTTAACCGGTGGAGTTCACCCTTCCACTTTCTACCCGGGAAGAAACATTTCATAAAGGGACTTGTTCTGGGACAGGCAACACATCCCATACACACCATCAGGTGTATTTGCATGTAGGAGTATAATCCAAAGCTCTGGATGTTGTACAGCGATGAAGAAGAGCACAAGTGGATTTCCCTAGAGCTTCACTCTAAGATCCCACCCTGTGGATGCTTTTTTTCCCTCACTACACTTTGCATTTTGCTTAGCAATTTGGGAAGATCTCATAGCCTGTTTTCCTCTGCAGAACCCCAGTAATTACTGCTTCCTTTTTTTTGAGCAAATTTTTTGGCTGTCGCTGAGGATTGTTTGAACTCACCTGATCCAGGCATAAAGGGTCTGAGAACGCTCCGCCGCGACCACACGGACAGCTTTATTCTGTGCGCTGGAGGTGGAGGCTTGAATCCGCTGGCAAATGCTGTCACAGATCTCAGTAGGGTCATTTTGCTGCCTGGCTCGAGAGAAAACAATAAAATAATTATTCAGAAAAAAATCTTTTAGAGCTTGAAACACTTTCCCTTTATGTACACCACATCCACAACTGGCCAGACAATAAACAATGGGAATTTTTGTCCCAGTAACATAACTTAGCAGAATAAAAAAGCTGGAATTCTTTCAACAAAGTATTTTCTATTCTTTTTGGATATTATGAAAACTGATGTCACTTCTAATTCTTCAGGGAGGAAAAAATCCTTACAGTTTGCAGTACATCAATGCAGTCATTTTTTCCCCTGACTAATCTATAAAAAGACATTGTATATGAATGTTATTTTCTCTGCCAGAAATGCATTCCTGGAACATAATAAATGCTTTTTTTTGTTTGTTTTTGTTCAGTAATTTAGATAATAGTTTCTCCATGAGGTTTCATAACATTTATTTACTACCATAAACGATTGGACCAAGTGATTTCAGCAGTCAGAATTGGAATCCCTCAGCAGTAAGCTTTCTTATTGAATTAATTTTGTAAATATTATGCTTAAAATAATTTCAAATGACAACTTTATATGAGCAGCATAGCATGGATACAAAATAAATCTGTAGAGCTCTGCGTATGAAGTACGGGAGACTTTAATGGCAGAGGCGTCAGCTGCGGAAATTCAACTAAGCAAAACTTGTTCTTGAATTATTGACAGCCTTGGATAGTTACAAGTGTTTCTTGTTTGGATCAATTGGATTGCAGTGGATGTGACCAACAGCACTTTCATGCTTTGCAAATACAGCCTCTGGGGAATTTCTTTTCTCACAGAGTGAGGATCCGGGTCTCAGCAAAGCCTCCCCCTGCTGCTGCATCCTTTGCTGGCCACGAGCCCGCAGCCAGGCCCACTGCCTCCTGCTCGAGTGGTGAGCGCTTGGGCTCTGCACATCTCCTGGGGGTGGACTGTGGTTAGCCACGGCCGTGGTGGCCCTACTCTGGGAAGCGTGTTGGGCTGGGTGACACAGAGCTGGGAGGTCTGCTGGTGGCAAGGAGGGTGGCTTTGGGGTCGGAACTGCCACTTCCACAGCCAGCCTTTGGGTGAAGCGCACGTAACCACTTGGTGAGCATCTGCTGCAAGTGCTCTTGCGGAGACAATCCAACTTTGCTGTGCTGGGCCCTATTTGCATACAGCCCACCGGGAAGATGGTGGTATAATGAATAATGCTGTGCCCTCTTGGCTTTGCTCGTGTAATTGAAAGGAAATCAATGACAGCTCAGCCTCTCTCTCACTCTAGCCATGTATCGCTCAAGAAAATGCTTGTGCGTGTCAGTCTGGTTGAAATTCCACTTCCTTTTTTGTTTTTTAATCTGATGCCTTGGCATCTTTTCTTCACCCTCTAGTTACAGTTTACATCACCCTTCCTGCATGCAGTAATGATTGCTGAAGGTGACCAGAACAGTGTAAATTATCATATCTAAATTAAAGATTGCACCTACCTGTTTTGTTTCTCTGTTGTCTGTTGCATTCTACTATTTCCTGGTGGTGCTCATTTCATCTGAAAGATGAATCACTTGCTGATGGGTTTAACCACCTTCATTTTTTTTCACAGAGATGCTAAGCATCATCCCCCTTCAATCAACTTGAGTTTGAAGTTTAATTGTATTCAGGGGCACAATGAAGTAAGATGTTGGCCTGAAACAGTACTATGCTGTACAGTCTGGAGGACTCTCCAGGGTTAGACAAGTTAAAAAAAAAGATAATAAGAGGGGGAGGAAATGCCCACAGCTTGTACTATCTGCGGGAGCATCATTAGAGTGCTGTGGGAGGGTCTGGGAGCGTGGTGACAGCACCCCCTGCTCCCCCACGACTGCTTCACATCTGCAAGTCAGGCAACGATGAGCAGACCAGATTTAGCCTGACTCTGTTTTTCCAAATACCTAATACTCCCTACAGCCAGAGATATTATCAGTATCATCACAGCTCACAAGGACATTTTTTTTTTTTTGCTGAAGGCATGACTGATTTCAAAGGTATTGGAGGATGAATGTTACTTCAAGTTTTTTGTTTTGTTGAATAAAAGTTTTGCTTGATTCTCATCTGTATGCATATTTGCCACAGTTTTTGTTTATCTGTTAGTTTAATGATGTTGCCCTCCAAATAATTTGTCTTTTTCCTTAAATCAGGCTTTGATTTTAAATAGTGCGTTGGGCTGAGGGTTTTCACAAGCCTCCCGGGGGCAGTTTCAGCTGCACAAATCCCAGTGCATTATCCCCTCCGTGGGATGCCACCGAGGTGAATATCATCAGGTGGAGGGAGATGACTCCCTGTGCTGCTTCTTGGAAACTTGTGGAAACTGGGAAAGGATCTGTAGTGTTGGGGTGGTCGGAGTGCTTATGTGAACTGTTACCATACATGTAGCTTGCTCAGCGGTGCTCCTTAAATTCCCACTGGTACATGTTCTTTTTACCTTGCTGTTCCTGGGCAATTAGCATATGAAATGAGAATCATCTTTAGTAGGGCTCTTTTGTAATTTCTTACATAATTTTCTGCATGGAAGGAGCGCCACATCAATGACTGTTATGACACGGAGGGACAGTGGCTAGGGCAGAATCCTTCCTGAGCATGGCAGCCCATTTTAATGTGTTTTTCATGTGGAGAGAGTGAATGTTTTGGGAAAAGGACACTAACTTAGAAAGTGGTTTCCATTTTTCTGAGGTTTCTATCAGATCAGATCTGTAGTCTAACGATAAAGTAAATCACTGGAAAAATTAGTGGATTTTAAAAATAGGCTTTGGCTTTTATTCTTCACATCCAGGAAAGCCTATGGCGCGTAGGCCCATATCCTTGTAGAGAATAAGATATCCTAACTCTCACTGAAATACTTTTCCTCCTGTATGCTAATTATGTTAATATATTTCAAGTTTTACTCCACACTGGTGAAGAATTAAGCTTTTTTTTTTTTCTTTTCTTTTTTTTTTTCCTCCATTTTTTTTTCCTCCAACAGCAACTTCCAGTTGCAGTTCCCATTTACTTCTAAATAGAAAACCTGCAAAATCCTCAGGTTTGGGCTTGCTTAACATGCAATTACCTGCAGACAAACAACTGAAGAAAAGCCATCAAATGATATGTTTCCACAGATAATTAAACCCCCACTTTTTTTCACCGAAGGAAGTCTTTTATCAGAGAGAGCAGTGAAAAGTTCAAATCACAAACTTTTTCGACCTTTTGACTCATGTTATGTTAGGATCCCACTCCAACCAAGTGCATTGTGTTGTTGATGCCCTTTTATTTATATTTATTCATTTGAACCTATCTGTAGTGTGTACACATACATACACGCACATTTATCTTTGTGGCTGTACAAAATCTGGAGAAATACTGGGGAAACATGCTTTTAAATACGAATTGTATTGCTTCATTCTGCCCAGACGAAATGACGTGGGGAAATATCTCTTTTGGCAGTCATACAGAGTGACATGTTTTTAATTTCTAGAATTATTAGTCACCTGGGCTTGCAAAAACACCTGTTGCCTGTGTAAACCTGCTGGTCTAAATACCCTTGCTGTGATGAAAATATCCTCGCAGCGATGCTCCTTATCCAGTAGGTCTCATTTTCCCTTAACTTCAAAAGATGATTGTCCTCTTGGTACTCACTCGTGCTCTCTTAACTAACAAGTAAATGTCAGAGCCAGTGGGGGCTAGAGAGCTGAAAAATAATATTCAAAAGGAAGCCCCTTGATGTGGCGGTGTCTGGGATCTTCCTTTTGGCAGCTACAAATGGCACATTAACACCTGAGAACAGAAAATTGTTCCCTTTCTCAATTCTGCATGTAGTTGTACTGCAGCACTGTTCCACTTGTATGTATTGTGAGTTAAAATAATGCCCTGATGTGGTCAGTGAAACAGTATCATCCTCTAACCATCCTGGAACAGAAAACCCCCAAAAACTTTAAAATAATTGGTTATAATTGAACCTCAGCAGCTTTGATGCATTTTCCAACTAACAGAGTCCAAAACAGACTCATTAACAGACTAAATGCTGACTAAATGCGTTGAGCTAAGCAGCAGTCAGCTAAAGGCTGGCCTGGCTGTTCTCACGGAGAGCTTTTGAGGAAGGAGACCTTTGGAGAAAGATCTGATCTCCTCCTGCAAGGTGCCAGAGCCAGACACTGAGGTGTTTTGATAATCGGTCCTTTCATGAAATAGATTTTACTGCAGTTGGAAAAGTTATTTTGCAGTTTAATTTCCATAGTCAGAGGTTTTTCATTAGCACAGCTTCTTACGACATGAGTTTATTCTGCATGTAAGTTCAGTTACATTATGGAAAATCATAGTAGTAAATATCTGCTAGGTATACAGGTTTTTGTAATCAGCCCCTGACAACATCTGTCAAAACAATATGGGAAAATTCGGGTTTGCTTTGTCATTACAGAATGGGACTGCTTGTTTGTTCAGCAGAAGAAATAAAGCATATTGAGAGGAGGCCAAAAGAGTCACACTGACTCAGTCACTGAGACTTCCAGTTTCCAGCTACAGGATATTTTGGTTCCAACATTTCACATCAATAATAAACAATCTTTATGGGAACCATCAAATGATAAAAATGAGAACATGAATTGGGAGCTAAGCTATATATTTTTTAATCTGTTGTATGCTATAGTTTACATTAGGGTCGATCCCAAGATTGGAAGGAAGCAGGTTCTGTATCACAGGAGTCTGATTTTCAAATAAATGTTTGCCAGCTATGTGAGATACTATCAATAATTCATCACTGTAGTTCTTCCGAGATGGTCTGCTGATGCATGTGCTCTGTCAGAGCACATGGTAATAATATGAGCATTTATGTGATTTACAGATCTACAAAATAGCAAATAACTAGAAATTTCTTCGAGTGACAGTATGCATAGGCTCTTGAATGTCAAAAATAGTGTGCGTGACAGCTGCAGTACGTGTAAATCATGCTCGGCTGTTTAAAGTGGTCTCTGGGTATAAGTACGTGCACTTACACTGGCATCCTTGTAGTCCATTCCCAATAGCTGACTGACAGATTGTTTTTTATGTAATTGTGCATTTTCTGACGTTTCTGTTAACTGTTTAATCCCCTGTGGCATCCGGCAGTTGCAATTGTATCTCTTGGCAAATAGAAATTGTGGGGCTCAACACATGGATGTTTCCCTGCCACACACTGTCACACAGGCCTTTGCATTTTTTTATTTTTTTATTATTTTTGTTAGTAATTTGGGTCTTCAGCGATGTGCTGGAAATTGTGTTGCACAAAGAGGTTTGTAAATTTTTTGCATGTGCTCTACTTCAGTAACAAACTTAGAAATAGTGACTTCCCATGGTAATTTGTCTTTGTGTCTTCACAAAATTCAGGTGAGATTTGTTTGATCGCAGCTATGTGAGTGCCAGTAGCACTGGGAGGAGCTTCATCAGCTTTCAGCCAAATTCCCACCTCTGTACCAGCTTTGGTCCCAGAGCTGCTCAGGTCTGTGTGGTGCAGCAAAGCACCATCCTGACAGCATGCTGCATTTGCTGATTGTCTTGAGCTTTTGTCTGAGCTTTTCCCTTTTGTGGTCCAATCTTTTAGGAGTGTACATTAACCTTAAACTTGCTCAGTATTTATCAGACCCTGCGTGCAACCAACCTATGGAAGCGTGATTGGGAAAGTGAGGTCAGAAAACGTTTTTCCACCTTCAAAAGGAGTGAAGACCTCTACCTTTCTGGTCTATTTTCTGTGGCACGGTGGGCAGGTAGAGCTGAGCTGAATCCATCTTCCTAGCACCAGTGTGGTTGCCGAGTGCTGTGGAGGGAGAGGAGCCGTCACTCACACTGGAAAGCTGCGTGTTAGAAGAACACTTGGCAGCTTGAAGTGCATCCTCCAAGAGAGCAACACGTCTGCATGGAAGGAAGCTCCATTCTTGCCAGAAGCGTGTCCATGGGGTGCTGTCATTCATACTTAGCAAGAGCAAAGAAAGAGAAATGGGAATAAGGGGCAACCTCTGGCATTCAGTCAAGGAGAGGGGATGGTGCGTTGGGTTCCCTCTTGTTTTCCTCTTTTCCCCCATATAATCCTGTGAAGGTACTTGTGTGTTAACTGGGTGAGTGTCTGTAAGCTGTAAGGCTGGATAGATTTGAGACAGTCCATGGGTGTGGAAGACTTCAGAACTAATCTGTACAGAAGCACTGCCTACTGTAGCACTGTCACTGAACATCGGTGTGGCTGCAAAGCTTAGCTCGGTATGGATGATAAATTAGATTTTTACACGGGGAAAGGTTAATAGCTTCATCTCTTTCATTACAGTAGGGACGAAAACCAGAATGCAATCATCATGCAAGCCCAGCACGTCTCTCCGAGCTGAACGGTGCACGGAGGGCAACCACACTGCGGCCTTTTACCTTGTAGCCCACCTGGACGTCGCTCCGTCTTTGCCTGGCCCTGCCGTACCCACACAGCTTTCCAGTCCTTCCTGTGTGGGATGGCCTGGCCGTGGGGCGGCCCGGCTCAGTTGAAGCATGTCTCTGTGGCCAAATGTGCCCAGCCGGGGAAGTTTTGGGTGTTTTCCACCTGGGAGCTGAGGGAAGCTCCCTGGCCCTCCCGGCCAGCAGCAGGCAGGACCCAGCAGCATCTGTGACCCCAGTGCCGTGCCTCGTTGTTTCTGTGGTTCTGTCCCGAAACAAAACTGGTTTTGTATGCCCGCAGCGGTGCGCCGTGATTAAACTGTTTGCCTGCCGTTCCCCCGAGGCTGAAAGATTTGCTGTCTGAGGCAGGGCTGCGGGACGAGACGTGTCCCTGCGGCTTCTGCTCCTGCTGGCAATGCGCACTGCGGAGCCGCCCTGCAGCTCGCCTCTCCGCCTGCCCAAAGCCCAGGGCACCCCACGGGTTCCCAGTGGCCGTCAGCAGACCCCCGGCTGGGTTTTGGTCAGGATGCTAAATATGTGGATAAGAGCCAGTTTCTGAGTGCCTGTGACACCCCCAGCAGGCTCTGCGCAGCCTCTGTAGAGGCCTTGTCCCGGCGCTGAAGTCTCTCTTCGTTTTCTGAAATTCCAGGTCAGCAGCCCAGCTGTTTTTGAAAGGAGGGTGCTTTTGCCGAATTAAACGTGTAAACATATATTTTTAGAAACGTTCTACTAAGTAAGTCCATTATACTGTTGTTCAATTTATTATAGTCTTTTAATACCTTGTTTCTAAATAAGTTTTAAATTTTAAATTGGAAAAATAATATAGATTTCCTTTTGGGGTCATCAGGAGGAAAGCAGTAAGACTTGAAGGTAAAATCTGTTAGGGCACCTTTAAAACGGTGCCAAAAAAAAAAACAGCAAGAGTTGTTCTTTAATTTTTATTTAATAAGTTGGTGTTCTCAGTGAAGCTGCCTCTACAAAGTACTGTTATTTCATCTCAGCATCATGCTAAGAAAGACTAGCAGAATTTCAGGGCTGGTGTCTCAGGCTTTATATAGGCTCAAGGTTTATGTTCCGCTCCTGTTTTGATAAATCTTCCTTCCAGGCATAAGGTGTAGAAACGTTTAATTAAAGCTCACATTCTAGAGCAAGGGGTAAGCGCTGTGGTGAGGCGCAGACACCGGTAGTGAGGTAACTGCAGGCAGCAAGAAGAGATCGTGGTAAAGATGCTCCAGACCTGAGGTGGCCAGGGAGACTTCTCCAGCATTCATGGGAACTCCAGGGGAAAACTTTCCAGATAAATGTCTGTCCCTGAGCAGTGCCCCTGAGACTGCCTTGCTCCCCAAACCCGTGTTACTTTCCTTACAAACATTTCCAGAACGTGCCATCTTGAGGGAGGGCAACTATCTTCCCCAGGGGCCCATAGAAAATAAATACTTGATCATTGGAAGGCATGGGATTTGTCGCTTCAGGGGCCTGGCAGCGTTACCTGCTGCCCAGGTCAGCGGGGCCGTGCTTCTCCCCTGCTTTGGCATCGGTTTGGGAAGCTGGGTTTCCAGTTCCTAGCACTGGCGGACAGTGCTGTTCCCAGTGGAAGCAGGAGTATTTAGATAGGTTTATAATGCCTTTATTTTGAGTAAATTAAAGCTGTGCTGACTCGGATGCCTTGATTTACAGCTCTGCCTTAGGAGCGGACCACAAGCGAGAGCCCAGCTCCAGTGGCCGCCAGCAGCACCAGCAGGCTGGTGCAGCACAGGGCAGAGCGTCCTACGCAGCTGCTTGGATAGCAGGCGGCTGTGGTTTCAGCCCTTAGCACCAAACCCTTCCGAAACAAACCAGCTCTGTAGGTCTGAGGCAGAGGAGCAGTGATTTGGCATCAGTTATCTGCCCCGTAGGGTCTGACTTCTGCGCTTGGCTTCGGGAGAATTAGCTTGAGTCAGGGCTACAGGAGGAGCTGGATTCCGAGCTCTTCTCCTTCTTGAAGACTGCTGGCAGTATTTTAATAACTGTACAGATAGCCCCAATATGTAGGCTGATTTTCAGCGTGTACATGAAGTTATCATTCTAGGTAAAAAACTCCAATGGCTGCATACATGTATTTTAAATAATTGTTGTGGCTAGGGGGAAAATATTGGAGCAATGAGGACATTCTCACTGACTTGAGATTAGAGAGGCCTTTTTGGCAGGATAAAAATGTAGTTTGCTTATAACACCTGCATATACTTGCATGTCTATGATCTTCTGGTTTTTACAGCCTTTGGTGTCTATTCTCTCCTTGATATATTTGCAGAATTCATATGATCTTCTGCTGGAAGTGCTGTTGGGTGGAGGGGAAATACAGTGCCTAGTACAAACAGTTCCTTGTGAATGCTGCATTCCTACAGTTATCTGTCATTTAGAAAAAATGCAGCTCAATAACCTATTTTTAGCACAGCTTCTGACAGTAGTAATTAAATATATTTTTAAAAATTATAGCATATAATATTAAACCAACTCCAGCCACGATATTTACCATTTCTGCTTTGTATGTACATAGTGCCCAGGAAGACACAGTGGCATTTATTGACACTGTCTTGTCACTGAATCTCTCTAAGGAAAGGAGGAGAGGAGAAGAAAGCAGCTTGCTTGTGTTCAGTTTACCTATATTTTAATAGCATTGGTTCAGCCTTGTCCATGTTGTAAAGAATTTCTGTTTTGTAATGTATCTGGGTATACTAATAAAATATTTCTCAATCTGTTCTGAATACGACAGCCAGGATTCTGAGGTTGTTGGAAATTTTCAGGTATGCTAGGTAGCAGCTGGAAACCACAGCGAGTGAAGAGTCCTAGTGGATCAAGCAAAGCTGCTGAGAATTAATTCAGAGGTTTCCTAGTGCGCTGCAGGTGGAGAAAAACTCATGAACTGTACAGCTAATTAGGAAGAAGTGTCATCTTATTATTTGCCTAGAGTTGCCTGGTTTTAAAATAGTAAGTAATCACAGCAAACTTTTCATGAACAGGACAAAGTTCAAGAATTGCCATGAGCATTTCAAGCATTCATAAACTGACTTTTTAAGGGGGGAGTGGTGACCCTGGTCCTGACGGGTAAATAAGCTATAATTAAGTTATTCATTTGCAATGTTTTATAAATACTGCATTTTCATGGGTATCATTTTCTGTAAAAGCTTTTGAGATTTATAAGTCTTAAAAATAGAAACCTAGTTTTAGGGCTTTGTCTACACAGAAAAGTTACTGCAAAATTAGCAGTGAATCACACTACAAAACAGCTATTCCACACTGATTCTCTGTGCAGATGTTTCTAATGCTTGCCATGTGGTAAGATTGCACACAGTGACAACTGCTCTGTCCCATCCTATTTTGCAGCAAAACTTCCATGGAGGCTTCCCCAAAGATTATCTAGCTCAATAATATTACTCTAATTTGAAGCCTTATGAAGATATAATGTTGCTTCTGCAATGGGAAAGGGAAGTCTTTTGTAGTAGGTGTAGTTTGAATATAGCAGAATACCTGAGTTTCCTATAGAATGACTATCATTACTGACGTTGATATTGGTTTAGATAATTACAGTTAGATTAAATCATGAAAGCACACATCAGCGTGGCTGTTCTGGCTGAAATCCTGATATTTTGAAATCATTTGAGTGGCAGAAAGTCGTAGGTATTAATTGGGCCTCATTATGGAAACAAAAAGAGATCTTGATATGTCCTAAGGCTGCATAACAGTAATTTCCATCTGTTTAAAGACATGTGCCAAACTTAGAGCACTGGAGAAATTATTCACGTCCAGGCTTCTGGGATGTTTGGAAGGAAAGCTCTGAAAGGAAATTGTCAATATTATGGGCAGTGAATGAAATGTTTGGGGCCTTATTTAAAATTCTTAGACGTTGTCCATAAACCTGTGGTATAGTATGAGCAATACCAACCAGTAATGCTAACTTGTGCAGCGTGAGACACACTTCTGCATTCTGGGGGCTGCTGTATCCGTCTTGTTGGAGGGGTAAGGAAGCAGCAACAGGGCAGGGGAGATGCCCGAGAAGCTGTCCCATGTGTCTGTGATGACCGACCCCTTGGTCAGCACACAAGACTTGATCCAAGTAGTTTGGTAATGCAGCCTAGAACCCAAATTAGAGCTAGAATCGCTGAGTTAAAACTGTAAAGGGCTTGTATTTTTAGGATGTGCCAAATGCACTAAGCAAGTGGTTCTGGCTGGTGATAGCCCATTTCATTAATCATGTATCCATGGGTATATGAAGTCTGTGTGTGGAGAACCGTGACCGCAGCGATGCTGAGAAGTACTCCTTTCCTTCTGCTCCGTGCAGGGAGCTGATGTGGCGGGGCTGCTTCCCATAACCTAGGTAGCTTGTTGAAAGACACTTCAAGCCCCTCTGCAGGTCACTGCATTGCACTGTGTGAATATCACCTAGTACTGCTTTTCTGCACTATTGTGTACTTTCCCATCACATACACTGGCACAAAGTCAATGTAAAATGCAGCTATGCTGAGTCGCTAGCGTGTTACACAACTTGATCATCGGTTTGGTTCCAGATGAATAAAAATTTATCACAGATCTACTGCTGTCTGTTAGTCACGTTTGTGTTTATAATAATGTCACTGAGAAAAATGTGGATCATGAGATTAAAGCAAGCAAAGAGTAACGTATCTGCAGCGACCTGCTGCAGGAATTGAGGAAGGTTCGGTGTAAAATATGAGACCAAAAGCTGGACAGTTATTTCATTTAGATCTAATCTGTATAGAAGTCAACAGCAGCTGATTGCATTTCTCTGTTGTGGTTGTTTCTTTTAACCGTGGGTTCACATTAAAACAGCGTTTTGACATCAAAATTATTCATTTTATTTTAATGTGTGGCGTTAAGTAAGCTGGGTGGCAAATTGTCTTCTCAAGCAGATTGACTTGTTTTACCTGTGGGGAAGGAACAGCTGAACAGCTAGGAGGGAAATCTGCCAGTTCAGAAAATTTATTGTAACTTAGGTAGCTGAGACTGAATTGTTTGTTTTTGAACGCTAGCTTGCTTTTGATGCTTTTAATCTAACTGAAGTCTTTATCATACCATTTGAAATTATCCTCAGGGGCTGAGGCTATCACTGAAACTTGAAAAGTAATTGATACTTATTCTGTGTTGTTCACTGTGTTTATATGATTACAAGATGAGTTTTTCCTCTCTTTATAGCGTGCCATAAAATCTTCAGTACTGTAGTAGAGGAGGCAGCGTGATAAACCAGCACAGCCTTCATTTGATATACCTGCCCCTTTCGAGCCAGACACACAGAACGGAGGGCTTTATTTTGCAGGAGGCCTGAGAAACTTTTCTTCTCACAAAAATAATTTCAGGCTGTTTCATCGTCCCTTTTGCAAAGCCACACTTGGTCCCCTTCCCTGAAAACTGTTTAGCTGGCTGTTACGAACTGTTATATTTCACAGATTTAAGGTAATCATAGCAGATTGTTGAAATCCTGCGTGTTGAAAGTGGGTGTGCAATTTATCACCGTCTTCTACAAGGATTTTTCAAGAGGGCAGTGGAGGGAGGCCAGAGGCCTTGAATTGAGGTACTTTTTGGTAAGAATTAGTGATGCTGTTCAGGGGGCTGTTGGCAGTACAGAGAACAGTAACTCCCAGACTTTAATTTGTTGGTGGCTCCATTTTGGCTTTAAGCAGGCAACTGACCCCCGAGGGTTTTACCTGTGCTGCTGGATCAGCTTTCTGTGGGTCTCAGGGGTCCTGTGGGAGCAGTGTACTTGCAGGGTGTTTCAGGCAGACTGTTGTTTATCACAGTCAGGAAAACGGGATGCTTTTATCAGCCCTGCGGTGTGTCACACTATGGAACTGTGTGGTATTAAAACACGGCGTGTTGTTGCGCCTCTTATTTGACAAGTCATATGCTGGTAGTGGCTCCTCCCCGTCCTGCTCTGAAGACAGAATTTGAAAGACCCAAAGAGATCTTTAAATTATATGAATGTTTCTCTAACAGTTCCAGGATTGCTGTTTTTTTGCAGCCTTTGGGCGAGAGTGGAGCTGAGGGCCCCATTTTGGTCGCCATGCTGGGCCTCACAGGCCCTGGTGTGGCTGGGCCCTGTGGGGACGCCGCTGCCTTGCTCTCACGGCGGCGCTTTGGCCAGTGACCACAGCTGCTCGTGGGTACTGATTAACTACATGTGTGCCCTTTGGCAAATAGAGTGGGTGATAGGACCCATCAGATGGTTACTATGTCCTCATCAAGGGATCGATGAAACACATGCAGGTAGATAGCGGGCAGCTTTGTTCCCGCCTCAGACTCACCCCGCAGCAGGAGCAAGAAGCGGCCCCTTTGTGACAGAAAGGCAGAAGCAGGAGCGGTGGCACCCCACAGAAAGAGCTTCCTGTGGCAAGTACAAGAAGAACTTGGAGTAAAAGCCTGGTAAGAGAGAAAGTATGCTAACCCAGCCAGTTCATTACTTGGTTTTCCTCCACAAGCAGCAATACACAGGGGGAAAAGAGGGCATCTGCTACAGAGAGGCACGGGTTATCGCTGGGAGTGAGAGGGCAGAGAGGGGCTCACAAATGGCCGGGAGCTGGCTGCCAGCTCCCAGCGTTCAGGAAGTCTCTGAGAGCTTTCAAAAGATGTGGTGTTATCCCTAACACCACCCCAGCTGTTACAGTGCAACGTGCTTGTTCATTCAAGGGAACTATTTGGAACTGTTTGCTATATTATGGACTTGCGTTATGTGTTTAAAAGCAATTTACATAAAATTTAGTTCTGATTTATGTAATCTTTGAGGAATTTTTGCTCTTAGTACGTTGATGTGCTGCTACCTCTGTGCCGCACAGCGTAAGGGTACAGCTTCCAGCCAGATCCGTATCTCCATCTGGTGCGTGCACATGGGAGGATGGTTTATAAAGCCATCTGAAATATATAAATTGTTTTCCTCATTTCCTCTGTTCAGTCTGATTACCCGGTCCTGTAATAGAACAGGAGCGAGGCAATTCCATGTCTGAGGGCTGGAGGGCGATATGCTAGCACTTGCCCTCGCTTTGGGAAGACGACCAACCCTTCCTTTGGTGGGTGAGGGTGTCAGGGTGCAGCCAGAGGAGCGCAACCATCCAGTCGAGAGCTCAGGGCTGTGAGGCTGGCATTCCCCGGGCAAGAATCTCTGCTCTGACATGTACAAAAATGTAACTGATTGCTCCAATCCAACGGCCAGTTCATTGATTAAAAGGGCAAATGGGCTTTCATCCAGGAGTGCAGCAGAAAACAAACACCAAGGCTAGAAAACAAGGCTGTTTAACCATCTGAAAGAGCATGGAGCCATCACAGCTGCTGCAGAACCTGTCACGACTTGGCTGCCAAGAGGCCAGATGCTCGCATCAGAGGAATGTGTGTTTCACAAGCTGATACCTCTGCTTCCTGACACACAGGGACACGTCCGAAAAGGCAGAAGGAGAGTGCAAATTAGTCAGCGTTCCCATTAGCTGCCAGCCTTGCTGGAACACCAACACCTGCAGAAATAAGTATTTTCACCAGAAAGAAATTATGGCAATAACCTTCTCCTCTTAGTAGAGACCACATTTGATAACCAGAGAGGGACCACTGTCCATATGTGAAATCAAACACTGCATAACTGATCTAATGATTGGACCCATTGGAATCTAAATTTGCAGAGACTTACCCGTGTGATTAAGGATACACAAAAGCCCTTGAACGCAGGTTGATTTTGGGCCTGCTCCAGAATGCACTAATGCCATTGATTTCAATTAACTCTGGCTAAGGTCACTGGTGGCTGAATCAATCTCACGACTCCAGAAACAACAGGAAAGGCAAAGAAAGAATAATGGCTTAAATTGGGAAATTAATGAAAGCCAGTCAAAGGTACTTGTATTTAGTAATCACATTTAAAATGTTTCTGAGTTCCTTTGCAAGCTAAAAATCCAGCTTCTGCATCCCCTTTCCTGGCTCAAGTGGCAACACTCGAAAGAGACTTTGTATGATTTGCTTAAAAATGTATTTTACATTGAGGCAATTTATAGTGAAAGTCAATGTCCTTTGAAGGCATCACATCAATTTTCACCTGTGAATGCTTTTTTGGAATTCTATTGAAGCATAAACTATGGAACTGAAAAAGATTTAGGAATTGATTTCACATCACTGTTACAGCTGGAAAAATGGTAGGTGCTCATTTTAGTTCTCAGCTCATCTAAAAAGGTTAGATAAAACATTTCATTTTAGCCATTCTCTTTCTTACGTGTAAGTATGTGGTGTCAAGTTTATCCTGACACTTAAGAACAGGATTCCCCTAGTGTAGGATGTGAGGTAAAGGAAATATTTCTGTGTGACTGTCCTCTTCTAGGAGATGGAATATCATCTTTTTAGGTGCCGGAGTGCCAGGTACAGGGGAGCAGGCAGCCCATTGCACAGAGCTGTCTGTGAGGTGGTGGGGAGCGTGCGGCAGTACATGCGCACAGCAGGGCTGGGAAGGACAAACCAGATGGATAATGTCCCGTGACCCCAGATGGGGCAGAATGGCCAACTGGGCACACTTATTGTTGTTACATCTTACTTGCTGTTTTCTCTGAAGCTTAAATTCGTAAATGTGACAAAGGAGAGATCTATCGTTTGTTCCAGCAATAAAACCTTCCTTTGCTGAGGACCTTTCCCCTATTCCTGACATGCAGGGGAGGTAAAAAGCTTTGAAAAATCACCTAGTAAGGTTAAAACCCAAACTGTTTCTGTGATCAAAAGCTTACCAGCCTGATCAAACTGCTTCAGCTGAAGACCCTTTTTTGACAGTGAGTATTTGAGGAGATTCATACACCGCCTCCACACATTTCCTTTTATTCTCTCCACATATTTTTACTTGGTTCTGTTGTTTATCCTCTCTGCCAGCTACCCCAGGCTTAGAAAAGTGTTTACTGTGCTAACATGTGATGATCCCACATGCTTTTAGGTATTTGTTTTATGAAACTGATACTTAATTGTGATGGTAAAAGAGAGAATAATTTTAATTTCCAAAGAGCGTTTTGCTTTCCAGTTCCCTGGTGCCATTCTGGGGAAATTTCTGTGATATTTTAAGGATCAGCCCGAGACTTCCAACCATGTGCAACTCCAAGGAGGGCAAGTTCTGCAGCCTGTGATTTGTTTTACTATTTTTCAAATTTGCCCTCCAGTGATCTGAGTATTTATTGTGGAATAATACTATAACATATTGGGGTTATTCTATTCCATGTAGTATGAGTTATTGTATTGCATTATGCTACATAACCTCATATTATATTGTGTTGCAATCTGTTGGGATGTGAACGTCCTGCAGTTTAATCCTTCTAGGCCATGCTGTTCTGCAGTCTGCCAGCTTGCCTGCCCTTGCCCCAGGCATTGGGTACAAAAAGGCTTTTGCACGGCCCGCGGGCTCACCGCGTGAAGCTGTGCTGGAGCACGCACAACTCCCTGCGCTGTTAGGTGGCCCTGGCTAGAAATCCTCTCAGCAATTGCCACCTCCTGTTCAACTGATGGGAGCCGAGCAGCTCACACCACGGCTTTATGGCTCTGTTGCGGAGAGGGGACTGCAAGCATCCGGGATCCCAGCTGTTTTCTGATCTCGTGCTGCTGAGCAGCAAACAGCAGTATTGGAGATGGTATAGATTTGTATTAGCATGAGACACTGGGTCTTTAACAGATCCTGCCTACGCTGCGATAGGTGAATTGACAAGCTTTACTAATGGCTGTGTGTACTTGGGTCACTTCATTATGTCTCATCTGAGCTGTCTGCCCATTGGAAATGTGGCAGCATGAAGCAGAGTCAGTCCCTTGATGCAGTCCTCAGATGTTAAGCCCGGGAGTGACTGCTGTAGCTCACGACTTCCACTCATTTATCTTTGCAGTCAACCTGTAGCTCGTCAAGGACGGGCTTCTGTTGTGAGTTTTGTTCTAACAAAAGCCATGGCATTCCTGCCAAAAATAAGCTGTATCTGCACAGCCAGTAACTGTATCTTACGATGACCTAGAATAGAAGTTAGATGGATAAATGCACTCGGAGGGTGAGCTAATGGCCACTCCCGTAATAAGGGCTGCAATGTGAAGAATGCAGAATCTGTTTGTCCCCCCACATGGGAATTCTCATCTTGGGAAGAATAACCTACTGCTTAACCCCACCAGCCTCAATACTGGTTTCTTTGCGCGTTTATTTTTGCAAGATCCACCAGTTCTGAAAAGGATTAAGAGAGAACTTGTTTTGGTGGAAGTCTCCAAAAAACTGGTTTCAGGGAATTGACGCCACTGCCCTGCAGAGCTGCCTGACCAGAGAGGTCTGCCTGGTGTCTGCTCTCCTGATCCTCTGCAGCTGGGTGTAGTTAGCCTGGAAACACATCACAGTTCTTTAGGAAGTTGAGTAAATGATGAATTTTGCTAAATGCTACAAATACTTCCTGGTAACAGGCTGCATTTTCTCTTAAGCCTTGTCTTTTTTCATTTCATGAAGTATCTGGCTTTTTCTATTAAATCAGGGGTTTCCTTGCTTTATGAATCTTGCTTTCTTCTACACATGTGTGCCTGCATGAGCATCATGCTACAAGCCAGTTTTGTTGTCAAGAGAGCTGGAGTGTAGTCTGTGTTTTGTAGTTATTTAACGTTCATCAGTACTTGTAATGGCAGGTGAAAAAATAAATCTTATCCTTGGCCTGAGATGGTGCACTGCAAGCTGGCATTGAATTTAAACAGAATGTGACCCTTCTACTGATCTTATGGATGGGCCTGTTCCTCTGATGTCTTGTGGACCTGTACATGTGAGCATGCAGCCTCTCTTTTTTTTTAATTATTTTTATTTTTAAAGGAGTAGCTGCAGCACAGCCCTTGCATAGCTAGGCCTAAAGCTGCTTTTTTTGAAGTGCATGTTATTGCATGTTATGTGTTAGTACTCACTACTCCCATGGCCCACTTCATCTTCAAAGTCTTTTGAAGGCTTCCTGGACCAGGGCTTAAGGAGCAAGACACAAACCCGACACAAACCCATCACAAACCCATGCTGACTGCGACAGAAGATGAAGCACAGCCCCATGAGGCAGGGCGGTGAATGCAGCTCCTGGTGGCACTGCCTGCTGCTGTTCTGGTGTGCTCGGGCTGGTGAGCCACAGGGGTGAAGGTAGGGGAATTACAGCACAGCTCCTTCAAGGCACAAACTTAGGTTTAGAGGCAGCGTGTGCTGGTGTGAGCGGTTCCAGTGAGCTCCATGGCACTGTGGCAGCAGGGCATCGCTGCCCCTTTGGGCAAGCACCAGGGAAATCAGGCACTTTGCCATCAAGGCCACACGATTTTTTTTAATGATGCTGTTGCAGGAAAGAGCAAGATCTTCAGCCAATGTCAACTGCTGTCGTTCAGCTGTGTCATTGCAACTAGCATGAGTTGCATCAGCTGAGAACCTGGCCCCAGGTTGATTTGCTCACTGTAAATCCTGGCAGAAATGTGGGTTGCTACTCTTACATGTAGCAGTGGAGAACATCGTAAAAACTTGGCTTCAGCTCATCTCTGAGCTCAGGTTTCTGTTTTGTTGTGTGTGGAACGTGCAATCTGGGGTGTTTGGATGCGAGTGGCGAGGCGTTTCCCAATATCGAAGCTCTTTGTGTGGAAGAGCGTGCAGATAAGAGAGAGCTCTGTCTGTCACAGCCCTTGGTGGTGCCCTTCCAGCGTTTGAAGTTCTGACTTGAAAGCACAGACTTCTGAGAAACCAAGGCACAGGCTCCCAGCCCCTCTCTTTCAGCAGGAGCTCTCAGTGACAGGGGATAGATTGAGATGAGTGCCTGTGCCAGTGCTCAGGTGAGTACCCCCTGCCCCCCAGGTGCTGAGCGGGTGTTTCAGCTCCAAAACACCTCCTAGTCATGGACCTCCGACTCAGGGGAGGAAAGGTCAGTATTTACACCCTCATCACCGAGTGAAAAACTCCGTTTGAGGCTGTTTCTTGCTTTCTTATATTTTCACCCTGGGAAAGTGAGGAGAGTTTCTTCAGAACATGTCGTAACTGACATTGAACTGCCTTAAATCTTGTAAGGATAGAAGTCTGTAATTGTGTAACTTTTAAAATTAGGACTTAGTTGAAATGCTCATTTCAACTTAATAAAACTCTGTGCTCTGTGCTTTTAAATCCATGCAGATTTGCACCCCTGGTTGCATATCGTTAAAATAAACAAAAGAATTAGGAGAATGCAGGGGTGAATTCTGAAAAAGGCGCTGCTGACACTTCTAATTTTTCTTTTTCTCCCTGCACTCATTGCATTTTGAAGCTCTGGTGAGGTTGTTCTTAATTTTGTGCTTTCCCTGCAAACACTGTTTATTCATTCTAAGAAAACATCAGTTGGGTAAACAGAAGTATTTATGTGTGTAGCACTGCAACTCCTACTAAGATGCAAATTGTGCTGCAGGGAAGATAGTTTGTGCTTTTCTTTCCTCTTCTCTTTTCTTTTTTTGACAGTCAGTTAATAAAGACTCAACAATAAGCAGCTGCCTGTGATGTCATTTGGGACTTTGTCCACAGAGCTTGTATTTACAAGTACTGAGCAACTACATAGCAGCAGAAAACCCAACTATCAGCAAACTTCATGTCTGCTGTTACTGGAGGACTTCTGTAGTGCTGTGGATGGTGCAGAAAGCTAACTCTGTTCTTCTAACCACAGACTTTTAAAGCTTGGTAAATAAACACTGGATAAACTCGAGAGAATTTCTGGACTGCAAAGACTTCTTACGGTTCTGAGTTCTCCAGGGCTGGCATGTTTTGACTGAACTGCTGCAAGTAAGACTTTTGCTGTTTTAGTGTTTTTATCATCTCTGTAAAGCTTATTTTCTCTAGGAATTTGTCAGCATTGCTGTTTGTAGTTTAATTAAAAGAGCAGCAAGTATGTAGTTAGGAATTGCAGCCATGTATCTGTAACAGGATAAAGGGCAAATGAAAACTTGAATCTAGCTTTTGTTTGTATGAGGCTGCACTGAAGTGACTCTCTTAATATAATTGATGAAACTCTAAGGTTCTTGAAATATCATATTGCCATTAAGCAAACAAAAAGCAGTCTGTCTTTTAAAGATTGTTCTTTTATCAGTTTGTGGCATTTATTTGAATACTCAAAATTAGTGTGAATTTTTAATATAATTTCCTTGTAGTTTTTAACACATTTTCTTTTAAAACTGTTTTGCTGCTTATGCAGGCAGAGATTTAAAGTAAAACTTGGCTATTTCTACTCTTTTCCCTTGTTCAAGTTCTGGAGGTAGTTAAGTTTAAAAGAGAGTCGTACCCTGCTTTGAAATCTGACGCCTTTTGGATTAAATGAATTGTCAATTATATGAGAAACAGTAATTTTTACTTTGTTTTGAGTATTAATGTTAGAAATCCAACAAATCCTGACACATCAGGACAAAACCACTACTACTTTGGTAACTGCTGTGAAATAAACTTTTTCTGCACTGCCTGCTGTTTGAGGACAGAGCTGTGTTTATAGCCACCAATTAACTCATTTTCGTGACAACCAGGTGAGATTGTCGTGCTGTTATTCCCACTTTACAGAGGGGGACACTGACCCAGAGCGGTGATTTATTAAAACTTAGTTTACCTTCTTCAAAAGCTGGTAACAGACCACAGCTCTCCTGCTTCTCATTTCAGCCCTTCACAGGAGCCCGTTCTAAATTACTGCAATTTCAATTGCTGTGGCTCTTCCAGAAAGTAACCTGATCACAGGACCGTGTATGAGGATCTCTTTTATTACTGTTTACCTCTGTTTAATGATCTTTGGGGAGACAAAGCACATTTCTAAAGAATGAAATCAGAAATCTATGACTCTGGAGGGCAAGTATTATGAGGCTAAGCCAGCACAAATCAATCAAACAGGAGGATTCCTCCTTAATTCTTAGCACTGATGTTTTTTTATTTTATTTTAATTTTTTTTTTTGCCTCTCCTGCCACTGACTTTGTTTACAAGGCCTCACAGTCACACACAGCAACAGATTACTGGGGCTTCACTCCCAGGCTTGGGTGGCTGCAACTGCGGATGCCTCTCTCAAGTGACCTTGTTTCTATAGCAGATCAAAACCTGTCTGTCTTTTCTTTTGATGTTTTAATGTGGCTTGGCATGTCAAGATGTGCAACTTAGGACCCGTTGTTCTGTCTTTGGAACTGAAGAGTATTCTCTTGGAAGGAGAAAAAAAAAGAGCCCTAAATATAGCTCTGCATTGATGCCATGCCATGAGAATGGCAAAGGTTTGGGGGGCTTTAAATAGGGGCTTAAGTGAGGGCATAGAGTTTTGTTCTGTGCATTCATCCTCTTCCTTCAGAAATAGTATAAATAAAAAAGTTCATATGTTCTTTAAAAGAGTTTTTCCTTTAAAAGACCTTTTTGTAGAAGCTGCCACTGAATTTGGAAGTGGAGAACAGGGCATTGTGATAGAGCCTTTCGCTGGGGAGAGAGAACGGGCTGAAGGCAAGGTGCTTTGAGCCCTACCACGCTGACTCCTGTGGCCAGTCTTTCCTTCCCTCTGTCAGCCTGTGGTCAGTAACGATGATCTACTGCTGTGAGCTGATAAGTGTATTCATGTTTGCAAAGCTCAGGCGTCGTGGTGGCAAATGCCTACAAGACCTTCAGAACAAAAACTGAGATTAAAAAAAGTAATAACAATCAGGGCCCAATTAGCTTTCCCACTTAATTTCATTTTATGTGCAAGTCCTGCTCTTACAAATGTGGATCTCACTCCTGTTTTAAGAAAATTTCATGGACTTTTCTGCTCTCATTCTGGCGCATAGCGTGAGTTGCATACTAGTGTTTTGAGGCTTAGATTTAAACAAGTAGAAATCTTGCCCCATTAAATGCCCTGTGGTAGGGTACAATTCCCCTTCCACTTGAGTCAAGAGCAAATTTTCAGATAATTGCTTTAAGAGCAGGAGCAGACTCTCGAAACCTGATGAGCTTGAGGCCATTTGATTTTCATTTTTCTTTCTTACATTTCCCTTCTCACATTTACATTTTCTTTCCTATATTTCAATGTCGCAAATTAGGCTACAGAGCAAGCTCGGTTTTCAGTCGAGCGATCCCCTGGTTGGATTTTCCCTGGGTAGAGGCTACAGGTCTGAGAAATAAGCCCAAGGACACCACATATTATCTGATAACATTGTGGGATGGCATTAAAGGGGACAATTGCCAGCAGAATGGCAATTCTTCGGGCTTTCTGGCCGTCTGAAAAGAAGTGGAATGAGTGCAGGCTCCAGCCTGTCATCAGCCGACAAGTGGGACTGAGGCTGGGATAAAAGCCACCGAACAAAGGTGCCAAGGGGAGCACAGCTGGCTGCGGGGCTTAGCAGGAGGTGCTCTGCCATATTCAGCTCCTGGCAGGGTGGAGTTATGCTTCCCAAAAATCCCTACCAAAGCTACTAATATACACCTTTGGAAGTTTTAGCATCTAAAGTAGAGCTTTATTACTAAAATAGGATAAATGTACAATGTAAGTAAAACACAAACTGTTAGCACTCCCAGTACTGTTCCGTGCTGCCTGATGATCCCTCTCATACCATGCAGAAACCTGAAGTGCATTAAGTGTTCCCTGATGGCTGCATACATTAGTCACAGTGTTTTGGGGATGGAAAGTTAGATAGCTGAAAAATACTTCGAAATTGTGTATGATTCCCTAGCCTGGCATGCGGAGTTGGATGTGGTGAGTCCCAGGGATGGGGTCAGTGCTGCAGCAGCGGGTTCTGGAAGCTGGCGGTAACGCTGGGCTGTGAATGATGTAGGCCCTGAGCGGTAGCTTGGATTATAAAACGGTGGATAAAAATTATGTTGCTGAAAAATGGACTACTGGTATTGACACAGAGCAAGAACAAATGCTACCGGGAAACCGCGGGGTTGATAAGCTGCCCACAAGACGCCACTATTTGTTTTCCTGAGCCAAACTAGCCTTGGATAGCGTGCACACAATAGGTCTGTGCAGAACCAAATATGCCATAAATTCTGCTCTTTGACAGTGCTAATTGATTATTATAATTCATTGTTATCTAAATTGTTAAATTCAACAGTTTACCATATCCTTTTGTTTCGTTGTTGCTCAGGCATAATGCAAACAGGAAGAGTTAATTACTGCACGCAACAACAGAGGCGAATTGCATTGTCTGCTTCGCTTTGATTGAAGCTGTTTTGAATCACCACTGTGGGTTGTCAGTAGTGGTGGGGGAAAAAAAAAGAAGCAGGACTCCTTGTGCACTGAATTTGCTTTTTGGTGGTGGTTACCATTTGTATTTTGAGAGCTATTCTTCTTGTTGCAGCTGGGTTGTATCATGCTTACTTCCCCAGCACTCAGTATTAGCTAATCGTGCAAACTGAACTCACACGTGTGATTTGATCCACTTTGGAATCAGCAGCGCTCCTTGAGGAATACAGCACAACTTGACACGCGAGTAAGGGGATGGCTTTGGCTTCTGAAATGACTTACCCCACCAGACATGAGCGCTTGGCTTTTCTCTCCAGTGCTCTGGTGGATGGCCAGAGCTGCATCTGCTGGGTAAAAGGAGTAGTGGGGAACTCGAGAGGAGATTAACAATGGCTTAATTTCTACACATTCCTAAAGCTCTGCCCCACGTTGCTGTTTTCTAAAATGTGGGGTAACTCTGCTGTAAAATGTAGGATCTTTTCAGCTGCTTAGCTCCCTGGATCTGACAAAATGGTTCATAGTGATAAGATTTTGGGGGTTATTTTGCCAGTAGAGGGCCACGTTAAACTGGATAAAGTAACTCCCTCTTGGGCTCACATTTTCAGTGAGTAGCAGCTTAAAGCATATGGTTGTTTTCAAGGGCAAAATGAGTAAATAATTAGATTTTTTAGAAGCTACAGAATGATTAATTATTTAAAATAAGAATCACATCACTTTTGCAGCACACCACAGTCCCGAGTCAGTCTAATTAGACTGAATTCTGATCCTTGAAATGCATCGTAGCTACCTGTTTATTCGCAACTGTTCAAGGTTGATAGATACAGCTCTAATAAGTCATTAAGCTGACGTGATATACAGCAGCAGCATGTGCTTTTGCTATAATGACACAAATGAGAAAAGAATTGTTTTTCAGAGGTACAATCACGTTTGTTTTTGATGTGGCCTCTAAACTAGCTGTCATTATTCAGGCTCTTGTGCTGCAGGAGTTGACCTTTGGCAAAATATTTTGTTATCCTCAATCTTTTATACAGGCCTTTTGTGAACTCTGCACAGCTCTCATTTTGCTGATTGCATTTAAAGTCATTTATTGCACAGTGTTTGCCCTTCTAGCAGATGTTAAAGGATTCCCTGCCTCCCCCCTTAAAGGCTACTCCTCCGCAGCATCTAATTATAACCTACACAAAAGATTAACAGATGTTATAATTGTCTTTACTCATTGATTAAATAGTTTCTGCATGATTTGCTCTCTCTTCTCCCTCACTGCTGATTTGTGAGGTCTTTCTGGATAGGTCTCATGCATCTGCAATTTGTTAACAGTGGCCATCTTCACAGTTTGTAACTTTGGGGTTTTGTGTTTCAGGCTGAGCAGGCTATGTATGTTCTTCTGGAACAAAAATACATGACGGAAATGTGTTAAAATGGGTGTGTGATGCTTGCTTTGGTTACGCATTTCTGTTTTCCTCCTGCTCTTAACCATTCTTTCAGAAATACATATAAAAAGCAGGCTGGCTTTAATGAATATAAATTGGGGAATGAGGGGTGAATGCTGAGATCTGTTTGGCAGTGTGTTTGCCTCTCTATTCCAGTTGCCAAGTGCAAAGGAAATGAGTGGCTAAGAAAAACAATCTGAGGAGAAACTTCCTAGTAGGAGAAAGTTTCTAGAGAATTTTTCAAATACAACCCTATAGATGTCCCTAGCAGGACCTCTGTAACGCCTTGGCTTTGCTTTTTGGGGACAGTGGGGGTGTGGGGGTGGGTGTATGCTTTCGTTTTGCTTTCCTACAAAATGGATGCTACTCAGTTCTTGAGCTAAATAATCTCTTCTGTTTTGTTCCCACCCTGAGATGGGAGCTCATGCCATCCATGCGTAACGGTGTTCTTACACATCTTTTGACATCTCAAACGAGGTCAGAACAAATGATGTTTCTGTCTAGAGGGGTGAAACGTCATGCACGTGTGTTGTGCTTAACTATCCTTCCTTGGTGGTTGGATTCCATATAACGTTCTCCTTATTTCTTTGATTGGCACAGATGTGAGTCGCTGGTGAATCCACAAAGATCCCCACGACAGCCACTGAGCATCCCCCAGTTCCGTGCAGCTGCATCTGTCCCACGGCCTCAGCCCGAAGTGCTCTGCCTTGCTTAGCTCTCCGTTACTGCACGAGGAGATCAGTGTGTCGTGTTTTCCGACAAAACCTCTGCTTAAAGAGGTTAGAGAAGAGGAACAGGGTAAAGGCTTGAGGCTTGGATTGTGGCTTGCTTAGTCAAAAGTCAAAAAATGCTGTGCTGTTCCCCTGCCTGCCCTCCAAATCCTGCTAAAATATAAAACTGTTGCCTTGATTCCTAGTCAACGAAACTGCCTCATGTTGAGCTTGGGCATATCTTCTCCTGTTAAGACCCTCATTGTATTTTTTGCTACAAAAAGTACTCTGAGTCAGTGTGGATATCTGGGCATGCTACCTCAATTAATGCAGGTTCACAGATACATGGGATACGCTGTGTTATTCCGCTGTGTTGCCAGTGTGGAAACAGCATCTTTGCAGTGAGTGCTGGGCATAACACCAGCTGGGAGATCTTGTCATGCACCTATAGGGCTCTGGGTTTTTATCAGTTTTTAAAGCTGATCTTTTACTTACAATTCCTGAGTTTTGCTAGACTGATTAATAATCTTTGCAGTGCACAAAAGCATTTGTCTAGGGATTTAAAACTGCTCTAGAGACAGAGGTACTTTGTTTGCGGGATTTATGAAGAACACTGTATCCTCCTTGTTTTCAAATGACATATCAGTGCTCCTGAATGCTTCCCATTTATGAGCTGGGGGGAGCAAATTATAGAGTCATAATAAGAAAATTCCAGGGTGCCAACTGTGCTAGCAAAGTGTATTTTAATTATATAGACACCTGTCCACTACCAACTTGCAATATTTCACAGAGGTCACTGAGCAGCCTGCTGATGGAAATGACTTTTATTCGATACCAGCCCGGTGTGAGTTTGAAACACTGATCCAGGGGTGAAAAGCTGAAGTCCTAATTACCAGAAACCAGCCCAGTATGGGGATCGGATAAACCTGGTGCTAAGTTGTAGGTGCTCTTTGCAGTCACACATGAGAAACATTTAGAAATTAATGACTTACTAAAAGTTCAGCTAAATCATTAAGGGTTTTTAACATCCACTGTTGGCTGCTACTGAAGGACAATTTAGGTGAAACCTGGCCTAACATTTTAATAAACAGTTCTCTGTTATGTCACTGGCTGTTTGCCCTAACATGTGAGACTAAGATCTTCACCTTTCTCTTAAAATTGCACAATTAAATGAAAGCACCAAATCAACTGAAAAGAAGAGAAAAAAAGTAGAACAATCTGAAAAGTCTTGCCTGGCCATTCTCCTTGCCTCTCTGCTTGGGAATCTGTAGACTTGTATCTAATTATATGAGCCTTTACTAAAACTAATAATTTCCTTCCCTTAAGCTCCAGTTCTGTCATGGGGTTATCGATTGGGGACACATCACGATGTTCATAGGAAACCATTTCTGTCACTTGTATTTACCAATCTTTAATCAAGTGAATTGCTTTTCTTCTCGATTACCACAAAAATCTTCCGTCCCAAGAAAAAGCTTTAAACAGACATCGATGAGAATTTAGCAAAGAGATTATAATTTTTGACACAACTCTGAGAGGAGGACGGCTCATGAGATGACCATGGGCAGCATGAGGATGCGGAGGCAGGTACCACCACTCCTAGCCACTATTCCTTGCTCGTGGCAGGGAGGTCATGTTACCGATGGGCTCTGTCTCGCTAGTAAAGCACACACAGTCTGGTTTTCCCCCACTGGCTATTGTCAGTTGTGGAAGCAAGTTTTTCTTTCCTCGTTTTACTTATTCCTCTCTACCTGAGCTCCAGGTTTGGGTCCTGTGCGTTACAGGGCGATGCTGAGCTCGGCTCCGTAGATACCCGACCTGGTAGCCGAGGAGGCTGGGTCTCCTTAGCGCCCACTGCACTCATCTGAGACGGTGTGGCTCACCCAGGGATGAGGAGGGGCAGAGCTGAAGCTCTAACTCGGAGGGTCCTCACCTGGGAAAGGAGGGAGGATGTGACACTTTCATGCGGCTTTAGGGCGCAGCCTTGGGGCAAGAAGTCCCGTGGTACCAACCTAAACCACCCACTCGAGCTGGGATCCGACTCCAAACATGGGTCAGTGCTTAGCACTTTCTTGAAATGAGCCAGGTGTGCTTTCTTTCCTCAGTGCCTGTGTCCTAGGCTGTTCCCCCCCCCCCAAGAAAACAATTAAAAAACTTCATGCTGAGCACAGTACTTTAAAAGGTTATATTTGGGCTCAAAATACACTTTAAAATTCCAAGTGCTTCCTTTAAAATGTGTGAGTGTATTAACTCTTTCCTCTTCTCCACTAAAAGTACTGTTGTTTTTTTCAGTTGTTATTTTCCCCAGCCAGAATAGAGGCAAAGCAATAACTTTGAATAACTTCAGTTATTCCAATACTGCAGGTCCATAAACTATAATCTTAAAAAAAAATAATAATTATCTGAACCTACATGGCATTGCTTATAAGGAAACAACCTGAGGAAGAACAATCCTGTTTGAGTAATTAACGTGAATTCTACAAGTAAAAAATAAACCTAACAAACTGTTGCTACCACAAGCAAAAATATAATTCAGATTTTAATGAATTATGAACTTCTGAAACATCAGCGGAGTGCTTTTTTCTTTTGTGACACTTTTTGACTTTTACTTTGCATTCTAAACAGGCAGGCACTTGATAGAGAGAAATACTATAGGGTTTTAATAGTATGCTTCCTCTCTTTCTAATATTTTCTGGATATTACTGTATCCATAACCCGAATGTGTTGGATTATTATCTGTGATGGCAGACTATACGTTCTTTTCCATTTCGCTCGGTAGAACTGAGTGCAGATGAGTTAAAGATCGGTAGGATGACATAAAACATAGGAGAGTTATGAACCTTTTAAGTAGGAAATTTGTGAATGTTTTTAATTTACATTTTTATTAAGTTTCTGACAGATGGAAAAATTTGAAGCCAGTGTGTGACAGCCAGTCTTCACAGTGAGAAACTGAAGTAAGCACTGCAGGCAGCTGACTGCGTGGGGGAAGGATGGAGTGGCTCTTTTTTATTTTCTCCCCAAAGGAAAAGCCTTCCACTCTAATAGTCTCTAATGTGGAGCAACCATGGCAATGTATAGGCTCTGAGAAGAAAGGGAGAACTCTTTTTTTGCCCATCAGGATCTTCACACAACTCATTCCTGGCAGCATCCTCACTGTCAGTGCATTTCCTCGTACTTTATCCCACCTTATTTTTTTATATGACAAGTGTTGCTCTGATTCTCTGGGAATCACTGTATTGGATTTCACTTTAGGTAATTTCTTCAGATACTCAGCATTATTTCCCTGTCTTTATTTCTTTTCAGCCTATTGTCAATAACCTAATCAATTCCTCCTTGTCTCTACTGTTAGTACATGTCCCTCAAACCCATGTAGATGTGGTCACTCCTTCCTCTCTTAGCCTTCCCTTGCCATTGTTTGAAGCTACTATGAGACTTGTTAATCGTTTTTCCACCAAATCAATATCTTAATCGTCTTTACAGCTATTGTCTGAATTCCATCAAGTTTGTCTATATCCTTTTGGCCCAGAACTGAAGCCAGTGTTTGAGATGAGATCTCTCCACAGTTGCAGAGAAAAAAGTTGCAGGGCTGTTCAGTATGCCGGTGCTGTTCAGTGCTCTGTCACTGTCGGAGGATATATGGATGAGGACATCACATCTTTCATTTTTAACGTTTTCACAATAGTTTTCTTGGCTATAAGCTGAAGATGGAGCTTAATCAATGTGTATCTGTTCCTTTTAATTTTACAGCCTTGATGTCCCACAGTCCTACATGCTCTGTTGTGTAACAAGAATAAAGTGAATTTGAATTGGCTGGGCAAATCTCTCTGCGCTTTTTCTTAATGTGTGTCCATTGATTTATAGAGAATACATCCCACTACAAAACTGGAGGAGGTAGAGCTGAGTTGTACCCTGTTATCTTTCTGTTGTGAGCATGAAGGAGAAAAGAGATGTCCCCAAAGTGTGTTTGGGAACAATGGAGATGAATTTCTTTGGTCTGATCCTTGGATGAAGTTATGTCGGATGACATTAGAGTAGGTTTGGTCCAACATCCACAGGCTGAACAGCTGGGGAACCAGCTGAAGGATTTTAGTGCCCACACTTAGATGAGCAAAGGACTAGAGCTAGCAGGTTTACTGTTAGTGCAGGCACCTCCGAATTCAGCTCGGGTACTGCCTGGCTTTTGGTTCGTGTCTGTACCTGTGGGCAGAGGTGACTGCAAGGGGCTGCTGCTGGAGGTATGGCTGGCCCAACTACGCATTTACAGGACTCAGTGTGGAGGTCTTTGCACAGCAAAATAAGGAAAGAAATAGAGAATTCTTCTGATAAAAATGTGGATGGTGGCCTGTGCGGGAAGCAGCTGGAGCTGCACAGTGTAATAAGGCTGCGTGTTCCTGCTTCAGGCCCGTGCCGCAGTCCTTTCTTTCAAGCCATAGGCTTGGGTTTTGTTGTTCCTGGCACTGGAAGAGATTGTCACCATCTTCCCTCTCTTGTTCCTCCCCAGGGCTGCCTTTTCTCATGGTGCTGTGAAGGAGCTATTCTCAGGTCCTGCAGATAGCCAAGCTGAGCCTCTTCTTAGTGACTCTGTGCCTGGATGATGCAGGGATCCCATGTGTTTCATTGTACCTTATCCTCCCTTATTTTTCATAGGACAAAAAGGGATTATGAGTTTGATTCCGCTTCTTTTCTGGGCTGTTCCTGAGTGAGTATCTTCATTATAAAGATATTACCTTTAATGTAAGGTTAGGCCCTGGCCCTCCGGGAGTGTCTGAACAGCAAGGTGGGATGTGAGACAGCACATTGCAACCCACAGGGCCCCACATTCATCAGAAAGTAATTCTGTGCTCTAGATGTTGAAATATTCCTTCTGCTGCAAATACCTTTGGTTATCTAAGGAGGACATGCACAGCCGGATGCTGAAGATGTTACTAGTAGCCCCAGAAATATTTTTACAGTGCTTGTTTAATATTGAGAGTTTTACATTGAGCCAAGTGAATGTTTTAAAGCGTTACCCAGTGCTCTGTGGAGTGAAGCCAGTGGTCTGGGCATTATCACTAAGATAATTTTAATAATTCCTCATTTTAATGGGTTGGAGTGCCTCAGTAAGGAAATGGTCTTTGATGCCTTTCACCTCCATGGCTGGGAAGGACCAAATCAGGTAGCATTTATTTGCGACACTTAATTTCGTAAAACTGCGTTCGTTCGCCAAAAATGGACTATTAGAAAATGTTTTGTAGCAAAATCTTTTATTCAGGGTGTGGAAAATGAGCGAATGAGAGGTAATTGTGACAAAGGGCTCCTGGCCACATTGGCTCGCTGGTGTCTGTCGGGCTGGTGCTCAGGTCGCTCGGCCATCCCGTGGCCACTGCAGCCATCATCCTTCTCCGCACTGCAGGTGGAAGGGCTGGGACGTGCACAAAGGACTGCGATTTTTAGTGGTCCCTCTGGAATACAATTAGGGCAGATGGGCAGGCAGAAGAGATGCCGGCTGAAATGCATCTGTTCCGGGGAAGAAGCCGTATTTAAGCACGTTTCACAAGCTCCTAGGTCTAGTTTCAAGAATTGAGCTTTTAATCCAGCAGTTTGCTTCCAGCTGAAGTCTTATGGGTGGGTTTGTAACTCTTGGACTTTCTTGAGTAGTGTCTTGATTTATATTAATGAAAGAAAAATGCAGAGGAAACAAAAAAAGTGAACAAACTCTAGGAATCTTGACTGTATGTTTTAAATTCTTCCTTCTGCTTTGTTGTCTGTTGGAAAAATTCAGGTTTTGGATTTAATTGCTTGCAGTTTTTTGAACCTTGCAACATATTATATGAACACGTGTGAATTTGGTATGTGATCTTCACTGGCCTCCTCAACCAGATGCTACTCCCTCTGTTGAAGGTGTCCTATGCAGAAGCCTACGCCTGACAGATTCTTCTTCTGAAGTAAAAATGTAGTGAAAAGATTCTTTCTGATTTCTTTCCTGGCATACAGAGTCAAAAATGACTGTGACTTCTTCATGAATTTCCCATACCTGGCCATTATATACGATATGCCAGGTTTGGGATATTTGCTCTATCAGTTTGAAACTTGCTCTTGAACTTCTTAAGCAAATGTTATTTAAATGCTGAGTTTCAATGTGATTTCCCCACCTTACCGCCTGATGTACCCGCATTCGAATGTTGTGTGCTAAGACCTTCCTGTTAGTTTACAGCATGTAAATTTTGATAAAATATTTTGCCATGAGAAACAGCAAGCCCTAAGAATGGTTTAGTAAGTTAGAGAAGTTGTTTCCAGCATTTCATACTTACCAGCCTGAAACCACAAAGTGCCAGAGGCATCTTTATTGGCATATAAAAGGGACATTTGTTTTTGAACCTCATAATCTCCACATATTTATTCCTTTAGGTGGGTGCCCTACAACAGTTCCCCAAGGTTGGCAGTACCTCACAAAGGAGACAAATCTGCGCTGAAGCCTGCAGAGGTGCCCATGGCTGTAGCTGTCTGCAGAGCGAGCCTTCTGCAGATGAACAGCCCATATTGCAAGACATTGCTGGTGGAGCTCCAGTGGCTGAGGGAATCCATTTTTACCATATAATAAGCTATGTTATGTAATTTAGAGTAGTATATGGTAATAAATAATGTATGGTAATGAGTGGTTAGAAACGCTCCCAAGAAATGGAAGCTCTGGGCCTGGTGTTTCCTTCAGCCTGAGTAGCTTCTTGGATCTTACTTGAGTATCCCGTTCTTGGCTACAGGTCTTAGGGCACGGAGAAGGATTTGATTTCAGTGCAGGAGCCAGGGGTACATAACCATCATTGTCAGAGCCTATTTCTTATTGATGATAACGCTGTAATAAATCCTTTTTTCCATCCTTACCGGTTGCTGTCCTGACAACAGATTCATGCTTTCTGTCTGCTTATCTTTCATCGTTTTTGTCTCAGTAATTTTATTGCATGATATGAATGCTTCATATGTTCCATAAAAGCAAACAGGGGAGGGTAATCCTTTGACCTTTCCAGCATTCTTTGGTGTAATTTACTGGCGATTCTTCTCCTCCCTGCAGCATGGCCTGTGGAGCTCTGTGATAAAAATGGACAGCCAATGCAAACACAAAACGCTGAAAAGGTTAAGGCTTTGATTATGTTAGTCTATAAATGTTCATGGTCTTTTTTTGTTGCCAGAAAGAAAATGAGAGCTGAAAATGGCAGTGGATGAATCACGCTTATTACAGAATACGGAAATGATATCGGTTCAACCCATTCTTGTTAATGCTGAAAGAACGTAATCTCATGCCCTCTCATTTTATGTCACTGCAACCCACCTTATCCTCTTAAATGAATGCATGCATCCATTTAATTAACCTGGTGAGATTCGAAGATATAAATCTTTTAAATGCTTCTCATGCAATTCATCTTGACAGCTGTCAGAGTAATAACATCTTTAATGCCATATTCTTTATTTTCTGATTTATTGAAATTCCTGGTATTATTTTGAGCACACTGATAGGTCTGCTAGATTTAAGCCCCTAATCTTAATGTGTTTAAATCCTAGAGGCAATGCTATAGAAAGCTTTACTGGCTGTTTAGTTTGCCAAATAAATGGAAGATTATCTTGCATGGAGGTAGCATAAATGTATATTGAAAACGGTGGTTCGGACAGATTCAAATGTGGAATTTAGCAGCTGAGATGCTTTGTTTTAAATGCTGTATTTCTAGGACACCGTGCTCTGAGTCTGTTCAGTGCTGGCAAGTGATCACCATTAAAAATTTGCTTTAGACAATCCTATGTGCTCTGCTGATTCCCTTTCAAGAGCTGGGATCTGAGCAAAAGTGATCCACGTAATTTGGCTCTAAAATAAGTCAGTTCTCAGTTTCTTTGTAGACTGCCATGCATCAGTGTGATGGGAAGAAGACTGGGAAGGAGTTTTTTTTTCAATCTGGATATTTTCTGACTGTCTTGACATACTTTGGTTTAACTCAGCTTTCCGAAGCCAATCAGAATACCTGGGTCTGCAGGCAGAATGGTACAGCAGTGTTTGCTGCTTTGCAATTCCCATAGTATTCCACTTACCTAAGCATTTTAGGGTCTTGCATTGGAATTTTTCTAATTTAATCAACTCATTAATGCTGGCACATGGCACATTCTCCTTCCCTCTCTGCAAAAATGCAGCTTGCTTATCTAAATAGCAGCCTAATCCAGTGGGTGTGCGTGCACAATGCATACATTAGCGCCAACAAACTGCTGACCAGCCTCAGCAAATACCTGAGTGTATTGAGCATTAGGCAGGCCATACTCATGGCATTGCTCTGAAATGCACTGCGGGCAAAATAAAAAACATTTAGCTAAGTTTCAGGTTGCATAAGTGCAGATGTCGCTGTAGCTTGCTAGTTCCCAAGTGTTGAAGTTAGAAACATCAGCTCAGAAGAGAATTTGGGGATTATTTTTTCCACTTCACCACTTAAAGTCAGGACCAGGCTGAACACCATGACAGGGAGAGGTAGGGGTGTGGTAATGAAACTGGTTTCATGGCTCACTTTTAGTCACTAGGCAGAATTTTCTCATCTCTCGCGAAGGTGAAGTTCTCTGCTGTTAACTGCTCTGGTGATTTTAACACCCTGCCATTTAAAAAAGAACAGGAAACACTCAAAAACTTAGTACAGACCTAGTGTTTTAGGCCTAGGAAGAATAAATGTAGTGAACTTGTAGGACTGAACAATTTCTGATCTATCGAATGAATGTACATCAAGTTCATCATCCTGGAGCCTTTTGTTATTCCAGCTCTGAGAAGGCCTGGACAAACTGTACTGTACTTACTTCTGCTCCTTTTCCTACAAAGACCACAACAAAAGCAAGCATTCAGACATCGGTGTTAGCACCAGAGTTGGCAAAAGAACCCAGCTGTACAGTGAAAGACTCAATTCAATTCAATTAGGTTCTCAGGAAACGGAATCATCCAGAGGCTGGTAATGAGCTATAAAATCTTTCACCTTTAGGTCACCTGTTCATTCTCACTAACATTTGCATTGATGAAAATTTGTACTTTCTCATAGCTGCCTCCTGACCTGTGCTAGTGACATTATTTTCATTTTCCTTTCCTTGCTGAAGGATAATACCAGTTCTGGTTATTCCCTTTCGGCTTTAAAGTATGACTGGTGAACAATTACAACTGGCCAAGTAGAAAAAAGGGCTCAAAGGTGATCACTGCGAAACTTTGGCCTCGTTCCATTACCTGAGAGTTTGACGTCCACATCACAAAAGCTGTCCTCTCATTAATGCTCAGACAGACAAACAGATTGCAGGGGGAGAATGTGCTGGTGCCCGCCAGGTATCGTGCTTTCTGGCAGCGGTAAGGTACAGTAAGCAGGGGCTGGGGAGGCTGAATTAGCATCTACGTTGAATTTAAACAAAAGGACACTGGTTTCCGGAGCTGTCGTTTGTGTCACCTGTCATAACTGCTAGATTTATACTAATTTGTGAGACGGAAAAATAAATACAGTCCATTTCCAGTTAGCAAAAAGATTTCCTACGTGTTAGTTCCCAGCTGGTATGTGTTGGCATAGCTCTGCTGAAATGTAACTGCACAGCTTCAAACTGTCTGAAAATATCTTGGCTGCTTATCTGAGGGATGTAATACATGTATTACCCGTTTTCATCAGCTAAAGCAATAGGCATCAATCATGCTTTGTTACTACTAGAAATGGAGAAGGTATTATAATCCAAGAAATTTCTTGCATAGACTATGGAGAGTGCTTTTCTATGTTAATCACACCATTTCTCCAGGGCATAGTTTTAGAGCCATCTCCCGAAGTACTGAACGTGCTTGTGTTGAGTACTGAAATTGCTGCACTTTAAGATATGTAATCAAGCTGGTGCTGCTGGCTTGCTGGCTTTATGAACGGTGAGGGTACACCGTATTGACGCAAGATGCCACTTAGGGCATCCCCTGGGACTTTTTTTTTTCTGCATCCTCACAAAACCTACTTCTCTGAGCTCAGTGCTAAAGTGAGCAGGCAGCAGGCAAACATCTGGGATCTGCATTCTCACTGACTGATCCCCACCTACCTCTTCAGGATACGGGCGTAATCGCTGAGTGCCTCTGACTTCAGTGCCTCCCCCGGTATGCTCAGCATAGATGAGCTCTGTAGTCCCACAGGGAAGAGTCCTACAGTGGGCAAGCTTCCTTCAGCACAAAGGTATGGCCCCAAAACTCAGCTCCCGATGTGAGCGTGGTATCAGTGAAGCCACCAGAAATCAGGAGTGAGTTTGCAATGTAGGTCCCACTTCAGCCAAGCCAAATGGGATCGTCAGGGTCTGAATGCTGATCACTGGGGGCTCTGCTGTGAAGACATCATCTGAGAGATATCGACAAAGAAACGGTCAGGGAAGGCTGTTAAATTTCTACAGCCTGTTCTCTTGATAACACAAAAATGGTATTTTTGATGGTTGGGCAAACTGATTCTCAGTGTTTTTACATTTCAAGAGTGCTCCATCTGGATGGCTGTTCTCCAGTGCTGAGCTTCCCGGGAGATGCATTACTTGCAGCTTGAATTCATTTTAGTCTCTGGGTTGGTCTCAGAGGAAGACAGATTTACCTAGGAAGGTCATTTTTCTCTGTAACAAGAAGCATACCGCACAGAAATGACCATTCCACGTGAAAACTTGTTCTGGTTTTGTTAAGTACTTCACTCTGATGATCAGGGTGTTTTTAAGACCTCCCGAGTTGGGTGCCCTGAGCCACCAGCATATGTTGATACAGGCGCTGTGTTATCTCGTAAGGTAATTACCTCTGATTCAGAAGTTTGGGTGGGTTCAGCCTTAGGTTGTTAACTTTTCAGGAGAGATCCCTGGCAGCCTGCTAATCGTGATGTGCCTTGAGATTTGAGCTCCCGTGGTGTACATGGGGAAGGAGTCTGCAGGTGGGAGGCAGCCTCATCATTGCTCACGTAGGTGGGTGTGCTGCACCTGCCAGGGCTACAGAGGGACAGTAAATCCAGCCTCTGAAGTGCCCAAGGCAGCTCAGTGTATAAGCTGTTGGAATAACGAATAATCCTTTCTCCTTCTGAACTAGGATTTGGGGTTGTTCTGCCAAATACCTGCAGACAGGCACTTCAGGCACTGAAGTTAAATACTTGACCTTCTGCCGGGATAATTGGCTCCAACTGTAGCTGTCACCAGCTCGCTCATCTGTAGTGCTGTGCTTACTGATCAACAAAGACTGCCTTGGTGGAAATCATGCTCTCCAGGCATGACAAACGCACGGAAAAATGACACAAAGATTACATTAAGTTTTTTCTTCCGCTGATTTCTGTCATGATCGCAAGAACAGTGTAATACATTGCCTCTGTGTTTGTAAGGATTGCGGTATGTCTTCTGAGACACGATAGCTAATCAGGAAGCAATGGCAATTGTGTGATAGCATGCCATTGTTCTTCCTTATTAGCTCAATTAAGTAGTGGGTGTAGCTTTAGGATTGGTGCTACAGATGGGAAGCAAGAGCTTGCAGGTAAAACTGGAACAAAATACACCTAAAGAATGATCGCTGTGATATAACAGATATTCCTACCATCATGGGTGCTATTTAGATTCATGTTATAGAAGCTGATTTTTGTCCATTTTGGAGAAAAAGGGGTGAATACTGGCCTCGTGGAAGTGCAAACCAAAAGTACAAAGTGTAAGAGAGACCAGGTGCTGTTTCTCAGAGTGCTGAATTACCATTGGATCGCTTGCTAACTGGACCAATTACTGATTCCCCATGGGAAATGCTTTACAAGAGCAGTCCCACTTGTGATGTCCGCATTGTACCTGATTGATTATCACACTTTGCATGCCTCTGGGAGCCCTCTGAATTCCAGCTGGCTTCTGAGGCTTCACCCAGAGCATCCTGATCTCCTTGCAAGGCAGCCTGTGCTCGGCCCACGTGCTGAGTCCCCTGTGCCCTTGTGGCAGAGCATTCGGGTGCAATTTGGGGGAAGAGTTGGGGTGGATTTATCTGCTTGATATCACCGCAGTGACAGATGGTCTAGTTCACAGGTGCATGAGAAGTCAAGGCTATCCACAGGCATGTAAGCACATCTGGAGGCCAAATGTAAGGCTTCTTTTGGGAACGCCAGCTGCATTACCCTGCAGCCAAGCCCAGTGATATTCGTGCCTGTTGTCGTCACCTGGCTCTTGGCAACTGAAGTTGCTGTTCACAAAGAGTACAAGGGATCAGAAACAGATAGATTTGATAGATTTGTATTTTTTATCTTTTTTTTTTTTTTTTTTCCAGTTAAATGCAATGAACTACTCTAGGTTTAGAATTAAGTAGCGCTGTATGAATATCACAACCTTGCTAGAATTATGATTTTAAATAGGCTTCCATATCAAGCCTTGACTATAAAAAGTGGACAAAATCTTATGGTGAAAGTCCTCAGTCTTTAATGAGAGTTATCCCAGAGGAAGAGAGAGGATATTCCCCCTGATACAGCAAATGCAGTCACTACAAGGTACAGGAGAAAATTCCTCTGGTTCAGCATTCATGGGCTATCTGCCCACTTCAATTTAAACTCTGATTTCTGTTACTATTTTCTGTAAATCCTGAACAACTTCTTTAGCTTTGCCCATGCTGCCAAATCACGCACAACAAATACTACCTCGATGTAGAAGCCAAAACTTTCAAATACAAGTTTCACCAGAAACATGTAGTAAAGCAGAGACTCAGAAGTAGCTATGTGTAAATTATGCCTTGATTTTAGTAGAAATCATCAGTGGAATAAACGAATCCTACCAAATCAGTAAGACTATTGCCCTCCGTGCTTTAGGTGAAGTTCCCCGGCCATTCTGCACAGTCAGTGGGACTCTTTGATTATCACAGCCAAATATTTGACCTTAAAAATATACGAAAAGCGCTGAGGGCATTAGTGTCTCATTAAGGATAATAGGAGTTGAAAGCTTTTAGAACTTGTCAGGATTAGTTCCAAAATTTGTACATCACAGTAGCAGCACAGATGTGCCAACAAGCAGGGCTTACTGAGGAGTGCAATTAATATGAAACGAACTGTTTCCCTCCTGCAAACCCCAGGTAGTTCGCTGGCTCTGCAAATCCATTTCCCAGCCTGGTTAAACAGAGACTATTAAAACACGGGGTGTATTGATAAAGACAATAGTAGTAGTAGATTTTCTTTTTTTCCTTTTTTTTTTAAAGTTTTATTTATTTATTTATTTTTGTTTGTTTGTTTTTGTTTTGTTGGAGACGTGACCCAAACATTTTGGTGATATTTCTGTCTGGAGAGTTTAGCTTTTCTGGCACAGAAAATTTGTTCCTGGAGCACAGCCTACTATGGACACAAAGTCATTAGCTGCTGGGTTATTACAAAGTTAATGATGAAAGACAGAAACTGTTAAGTAGAATATTGAAATGTGCATTTTTTATTTTTTTTTTCAGTGATGCTGGAAAGAGTCTGACATTGCTAGTAGATGAAAAGGAAAACAAATAACCTCAGCTATGGAGAGAAAAAGACAGCTCCAGAAAAGGGAGTTTGGGAAAAGACTTTCTCTGGACAGCAGTCTTGTGGTAAGAATTAATATTTACTGAATTTATTGAATATATCTTGTGTCATAAAGATACAGTTGTTAAGAAGCAATACTCATAATGATGTACATTTTGAAGATGTTTATCTATTCATCACAGTATCACAACCTTTCCTCATTTTTAAGATTCTTTAGAACAAAAGTGGTGGAGGAATTTTAAAGTACCCTAAATAGAAACATGTCATCATATAGAAGAACCTCACTGAATTCACTGCATTCTAGGAAAGAATCCAGACAAGTTACCAAACTTGTAATTAAAATCTTACCTCTGTAAGCCTCTGTTTCTTTATACTGAGTGTATGAGAGCTGTAGGTAGGTCATCTCATCAGAAATGCTTGTTGAGGATACCAGGAAAAAATTGTTCACCATAGTGAATGTATAAACTACTCTAATATCAACTGAAAGCGAAATATAAATGCCATATGCTATAAAGTGATTGTTTTTGCTGTATGTAGGATGTGAATTTATTGGTGTTATATTCTAGATGTATATTTAGGTAATGTTTTCAAATGATGATTGAGATTAACAAGGAGTTTTTATAGCTCTACTATGGATACAGGACTGGAAAATGCTCAAAGATGTTGAACAGTTGTGTGAGAGGATAAACATACCAAAGTCGAGTACTTAGCGTGCTAGTGGAACTATTAATGGAACAAACACTGAAACAAGCAAAGCTAAGAGCTCTGAGGAAGCCCATGCCATCTCTTTGACTTCCATAGACAGCGTCTTCTGCAGAAGAAGTGTGTCCTTAGCTTTTGTTAACAGAGCTGCCTCTTTTTTCAAGTGTTCATACTGCTGGGCTGATGCTTGGAAGTGCTGGGAGCTGGGAGGTTTGGCACTGGGAGCAGCAAGAGTTGCGTTTGGTTTCTGGGGGTCAGCAATATGGAAACTGGGTAGAGAACGCTAACAGAAATGCCAGCAGTTGTGAATTTTGCACAAAGATGATGCTTAGTATGGCAAATCAGCACTGTTTTTGCTGGGGTGATAGGCTAGATTCAGCCTTTCCTTCATGTATTAAGACAGGAATTATCTTTTCCCTGAGGTGACAGCATGGTCTGCTGTCTGGATGGGAACAAGGAACTAGGTATTTCTGGCTTCCAAACCCATCTAGTGCTAATTTGGGCTTATTTACAGCCAGGTTAGTGCTCTGTGCTTAATTCTTACCCTTTCGCATCAGTAAGGGGGGAGTAGAGAAAGACATTTATTGTTGTCGTTGGGAATACTGTGGGTGTAACACCATGAAAAGTGCTTTGTGTAGTAATTAATGCTGTCTGCATATTAAAATGCTCCTTGTGGAGGAAAAAAAATGAACCTGTGACTCCAAGAAAAGGTGATGTTTCCTCCCTACTCTTTGGCAAGTGGTAAGTAGGGTGGGAGACTGCTCACAGATTAAAACGAGCATTCAGGCGCTGGCTTGAGGTCAATGCATTTATGCCAGCCCGTGCCAGATTTGTCTTCGACTAACCCATGTCGTGATAAGGTGTTGAAGAAAATGTGTGAGGGAAAGATGAAAGAGGTGTTATTTTGTGGTATGTTTTGAACATATAAACCTATCATACCATCAGGCCAACACACATTTTTTTACAATGGCTTCTTCTGCCCATGACAGCTAAAGGTTATGCTTGCCTCCATAGTTTGTCACTGCAAACTTGCACTTTCAGTACTTGTATATTACAGGTCAGTGTCCATTGAAAGTTTGTATTGAATAGAGTACATATAACTAGATTAAAGAGTGTCATCCATAAATTTAATTAGAAACACGTGACCACTGTTCATAGTTAACTGCCAGCTATTACTTCTTAACAAACTGACAGAGACATTTTGAGATTTGCGTGCCTTCAGCAGCATGTTAGTAATTTGCACTGCATGTCCCATCCCATGGAATTCAACCAGGCAAAACGAAGCACTCCTCTCATTTTCCCCAATTTCCTGTTCTATCCTACCTTTGTCTCTAACTTCTTAATTGTTGCCTTCATATCATATGTCTGTCTTTGTTACTCCTGTTGCCAAATTCCATCCAAGTGCTATGTTTTACTCCTGCTCCTGCCCCCTCAAGTCTTCGCATCTCTTTCTTCCTGTGTCTTTTCCCAAAGGTGTTGTGTTTAACCTCTCAAGTATTCAGGGCTGGACACTTTACTTGAAATCTTGGCTCGGATTTCCTTGTAAACTATGGCTTGCCCTTGTTTGGTGGAGTCTTCCAGCATTCTCATATCTTTGAAAGAATTCTGATTTCTGCGTGTTTAAATGAAACACATTTCTGCTTTTGTATTCTGGACCATGAGTTACAAATAGGCATTTCTGATAACATTCCCCACCCTGCTTGGCTCTGCTGCTTTTCCCATCTGTATCAGACTGTACTCTTCTTCTAGAATGTTTTTGCCATGATATAATCTACAAGAATTGTTCAGAGATACTTAAAGCCGAAAAATTCCCTCTGCCTCCCTTATCTCTTAGATTCTGAGTATATGGGCTATGATGCTATTTGAAAGAAGTGGGAGGAGAGGAAAGAGATGTTTCTAAACAATAGAGATGGCCTCAACCTGCTTAGAATATGTATCTGGGCCTTCGAAATATGAATATGAATTTCATCAGAGTGTTCTGTATTCAGGGCTATCCCATCAAACAGCAAGTGTCAGGCTTCAAATGATGTGGATCAGTTTCAGAAACCAGATCCTTCAAATGACATGCCAGTGAGAAATTTTGTAGACATTAAAACACTCTTCCTTACAACACAGGCATAGTAACTGCTTTTTGATCACCTCAGATAAAGGAGAAGAGTTCACAGTTGTTCCGTGTACTACTGTTCCTGTTTCCAGCTTGTGTCTGGGGGAAATAAGCTTTAAAATGAGTGCAGATAAACCTTTTAAAAAGCAAAAAATATAAATGCACACATATGCTCATAGTATGAGCGTCATAGGACATATTCTTTCAGTGATTGGTTACGGGCCCAATGGGTATTTTCATTAATGCTTCGCAGGAAGCAAGTAGTTTGAAGCCGTGTGTTTTAACAAGATTCAGAATCCTACCTTTGATCTGACTTTTCATGTCATCCAGCAGAGGAATCAATTCAACGACCGTTCAGGTCAAAGGGGAGACTTTCTGTTCGCTCCAATGGAATTAGATTCCTATGAGCATTTAGTCATAATATCACACCTATTACTCCTGAAATCCCTACTATAGCTAATGACTGTTATCGCTCTGTAGGATTCCAGTATTGGAGAACCTTTATACACAAAGATGCTCATTTACATTCACAGACAAAGAAGTCTGCAGTATGATGTTTTATAGCTCTATGTTTAGATGAAGCAATAACAAATTTTAACTTTTTAACAATTCATACAGGTAATCCTATAAGATCAGTTATAGAAAATTATATATTTGCAATTTATCTTCATATTCTGCCTGACATTTTAAAATGGAAACACACCATACAAGAAGGATATACTTTTTACAGTTTTAAAATAACTTTATAATAACTTCTTGTTTTCATCTGTTGTAAAAGTGATGCTACTACGTTTTAGTTTTAGAAATTGTCTTATGCAAATTGCTTATAAACAGAACACCACAAATTAGGAGGACTAAAGAAGATCTTTGATTCTTTTTGAGTTCCACGTAATGGAACTCTGTCCCATAATGTATTATGGCATTAGTAAATAATATATTTTACCCTACGTGAAGCAGTTATAAGATGATAAGATAGATAACAATCAAAGAAAAAGGTGGAAGCTTATGCTCTTCTGGATTGCTGTGTATAGAAATTGAGGCCAAAGCCTTTACAATGATTGCTGAAGTACATCCAATTGGAATTAAAATAAGTCACAAAAATTGTTATGGTGGTAAAATATATTTATTTGCAACATATTGCTTAGCTGTCACCTACCACAGTGTCAGACTGGTTTTATTTAGAATGGAAATATAACTAGTAAAAGAGAAACAGATCTTTCTGAAGAGCATTGTACCTTATCATGCGGCTTAAATCCCTAAATTCTTTCGGTTTTGTTAAAAAGAACAGCTTTACAAAGTTAAGTAGTGTGAATATTTCATGATTGTAAAATTTTTCATAAATAATTTTTTCATGTTAAATCTTTCATTTCAGCTTATACAGTTGAACACCCCTAATGAATGAAACTAGGTAAAAACAAGATGCAAAAGGATATGCATTGTTTTTTCACTTTAGACTAAAGTACATAAAGAAAACAGATATGGGAACACAGAAAAGTACATTTAATGCTATTTTAAATTTTGATTTTAATAAAATCACAGCACATAGTTCCTTTGTACTGGTATAATGAAGACACTTTTTGGGTGACAATGCTTCTTTGGTAATATTTGCAATTTATTACTTGGTATGTAAGGGTGAAGCAGCTTAGACAGGGAATGCTATTAAAGAAGCTAATGAAAGGGTTGATTGTACATCACATTTCCCTTACAGAATTTCTTCAACAAAAATAAATAATAAAGGCAAAAAAATTACCAACAAACAGATCCAAAGCCAAGCTTTCAACAACTTGTGTGGGAGGAGGAGAGTGTTACAGCGTATCGCTGCCACCAGGGCCACATTGGCTACTCTGTTCACTGGGGCACTCTTTGAAAAAAATAAAAGCCCTATCCTTTGCCTGATCCAAACTGTCCAGTTGTCTCCAAGACCCTTTTGATCAGGAAAAAGTCGATGTTTCAAGCTGTGCTCTTTATTTGTGTGGATAATTCCCAGCCTGACTGCACACGTGGTTGGCCCTTACAACTGTGGTGGCATTTTGCCGGGGAGATTTGAGAACAGAATATCTTTTAGAAGCAGCCAGCATTTATCAAAGTAAAAGTTTTTGTTTTATTTAAAATGAGGGTTTTACTTCTGAAAGCAAGCTGCAGGAAAGTGCCTCTCTGGTGGCTCATGAACTGTGCCCTGCTTCTTTCATTCTGGTCACACGCTCCCGTGGGTCTCTGTAGCATTAGCTTTAATGACAGCACTTGGTTGTAATAAGGGTAGCAGTGTAATGTAACGAATCGTACATGGGGATGGGAGTAGTACCTACATCCAGCCTGCCCACAGTTGCATTAGCATCATGCACAAGATCCCTTAGTTGTATTGGAGACCTTTGCTGAGAAGTGTGCATGTTATCTGTGAGCAATGCCTGGGGCCGGGTGCCACCAATTTGGGGTGTAAATCCCAAATCCGTCATCACCAACAAATCGCTAACCCAGTTTGCTAATCAATAAACTGGAGATTATATATATATTTTTTTACCTTGTAAGTATTCTGAGAGTGGTCTGTTATTACCATGTGTCTGCAGCTTGCTTCAGTTTCTTCAGATGAAAGGTGCCACAGAGAGAACAAAGTTATACCAAAGCTGTGAAGAATGCTGCACCATTCTTCATGTGTAGGAATTAAATCCGCTGAAGAGAATAGCCCTGACCTTTTTACTAGTTGACTGTGACACTCCCAATTTGTCTAGCGTTACTATGTAGCATAACATATTCCAGCATTTTGAAATGAAAGGTGTCACTAAAAATATTTACTGGTCAGATGCTCGCTAATGTTTTAACATTTGCACCCTGATTACATTTTTTTCCACCTAAAACTGCTGTCAAATTCCATATGAATCTGCAAATACTTTCAGTGCTCTCAAAACTTGGATTTTTTTGTATGTGTGAATTAAAGTTTTATTCAGTTCTGCTTGCATTCAGCATCAGAAGAAAAGGATCAACCAAGGGCAGTCAGGCACTGCAAAAGCGTGGTGCAGCACTGGAAAAACCATGCAGAATGTGAGCCTCAAGCATGCAGTTTTCACTACGTGTTGGAGAAGCAAGTTAAACATCCATAACATTCAGTGCATACAGCAAGAGCATATGTCAAAGAGAACAGTTTAATGAAGTCAGCAAGAGTGTTGTTTGGGGGTAGAAGGCAGAAGAGAACAGCAATGAAGTCCGTGAAGTGGTACTAACTTAATAGATTAATGTTTGCACATTCATAGGGAAAACCTTAAAATTTAGAACTGACATAAGGACTCAGTAAACTGAATTACCAAGGCAATATTGGGAAAGTCTTTTCCTTATGGCGACGTTAGTGATGCCTGCACTGTTCTGCGAATCTGCCAGTAAGGACATCACTCCGCAGACTGGGCAAATGCAGCCTTAAAGGCATAAACTAAAGTGCTATTAGCTGTCTATATAATATACAGCCCTGTAATTTGCTTGAAACATCATATAAAAAGAAAATCCTAGGGTCTATAGAATGTGTAAAGACAGAAGAAGAGAGTAGGAACAGATTGTTGTGCTTAATGGCACTGGGCATGCACCAGGATTTTGCAAAAACTGAGCTGTCTAAATGTATTGCCAGTAGCATATATTTATCTGCATTTGCATTTTTAATTAATTTTAATCAGAAAAAGAATTCTGGAATGTCAGGGACTAGAAAACACAAACAAAAAGAACCATCTGAATGGAGCAGTTCACAGCAGCAGCTGGCAAGAAAGGAGAAACCACTGGTGGGGCAGAAATGCCTTTACTGACAGCAGCGTACCACTAGCACTGCTGTGAGAAACGCTGTGGTCTGCATGGGTAATTTAAGGGCATCATTTACGAGCACGGCAGTGTGTCCAAGGTACTAGAAGAAAATCTACATCAGCTTGGATTAAGACAGCATAAAGTGACCAGTATCACCAAGTGAGATGGAAGGTGGTGTAGCAGTCGTGGAGATGTCAGTTTGGGATTTCATTGAGGAAGAGGTTCAAAACCCAAGTGTGCAAAGCAGTGGGTGTCCCAGTGGCAGGCAGTTACAGTAAGTGCCTGTCTTGGAGTCTGGAGCAGCCTAATGAGGTAAGTCAGAAAATACGGGGGCTGCAAGTTCATAGGGACTCAGCGCACTTGGAATTTTCTGAGGAAAAAGAAGCGTCAGGCCTAATGGGAAGAAACAGCTCTGTTGTCTGCCAGCACCCCAGGAAGAGCTGGAATCCCTGCTTGGAGTGAAACAGGTAGTGACCTCTTACTTCAGTTAAAACTAACTTGCACCAACAGAAACCAGCGAGCCTTTTCAGGAGCTGGAGATGTGGATAAACAGTGAGCAGTCCTTGCATAGCAAGCCAGATAGGATGTTTCCTGAAGAGAGAGAAAAAGTAAAAGCCTCATATATTGCATTCAAACCAAGGAAATAGTGCATGGAGCATGTTGTTCCTGAACAACAGCTGGAACAATATTCCTGCTGGAAGATGCCTCAGTGGTTTATTGATCAAAAGCACTGACATCAACACAGCCAGAAGTGCACTTGGAGAAGGGAATTATTTACCATTTGTTGCTGCACATCAGAAGTTGCATCAATACATATATATGGCGACACGGTGACAGCTGAAACAGAACACAAATCCCAAGAGAGCGTGCTTTGACAAACTGCTGGCTTGTGCTTTCTCCTGTCTTTGGCACATAAACTTCAAGCGACAAACATGAGACTCGAAGGTTACAATGAAAGCTTGAAGAGAAATTTCTGTAGCTGATCTGCCCTTGTTCATTGTCACAGAACTCGATGCAAAAGTAGAGGAAAACTGAGAAAGAAGTATGGAGAAGAGGTGATTTAACTAGTTCCTGCAAATTAGCTGACAGATGGGCTGAGAAAAACAGAGGGCAATGAAATTCTGTGGCCTTTAAGAGAAGCAGGAGAAATCAGCCTGTGTTACGACAGGGTCTGTGCAAATTCCCTGTCAGACTTTCAACGTGAAAACATTAAATCCTAGATAACTTTTAAAAAACCTTTTAAAGAAATTCATTTGATTGCAAAGGAGGAGCTGAAGAGTAAAATAAAGGAGAAGACAAGACAAATGTCTGCATGGATTTTGAGGGGAGGGAGGAAGGGAGCTCACAGCAATGCTTAGAAGAAAACGGTCGTGGATTCACCTCAGCGTGGGAGAGACACTGTGTGTGTGCCTTGAGCTGACTTCTGCAGGATTTCTCAGCATCCTTCAGCCAAGGACGTGTTCAGGTTTGGATTAAGGGCCAAGATTTGGAGGCTCTGGGGCGATTTGCAGCCTGCAGCTCAGGTGTTTGGGCCCTGGGGGTTGCTGCCACCCGGCCCCCAGCTCAGCTGCCCCTCAGGGCGAGGAGGGAAGAGCCCGTGTGGTGTGGGCCTGTCCCGGCCGTGCTGCTGGGCCTCTCTCTCCTTGCCCCCTGCCCCTTCTCCATAAATTACAGCGTGTCTGTGGCAGATGCGGGCCCAGCCACAGAACAGGAAAGGTCGCGGGGCATAAAGGTTGCGTATCGTTGGGCTGGCTGCAGATAAGCTGTTACCAAGGGAAATGGATACACCGGGGGCCCTTATCTGGGTCTATTAAGCTACCAAATCCAGCAGTGTAATTGGAGGCTTTGCCTGCCCAGATGTTGAGAGCAGAAGGCTGTCTGTAACAAGAGATCTGAGGAGATTGAGGTTAACTAAATAGGGATTTTATTGACAAACCTTTAAAAATGCTTCTTGCCTTCAGCAATTAAACATAACACCCTGAGCAGGACAGGTCTCCTCTGTCTCTCACAGTTGCCTGATTTATCTTCAATACAATCCCGGGGAGAAGAGAGCGAGGAATTACGTCCTGTGTTGTTTTATGGTGTTGATATAATTCCCTGCCCTGTGAGACTGAGTACAAGCAGCGAATCTACCTCCTGCGGGCTCAGTCATGGCCTGGCATCCTCTCAAATGTCCTATTTTCAATATTGTTACATCCCTGAGAGGATCTGCATTTCTCTCATGGAGTTGTGTCCATGCAACCGTAAAAAGGGCAAAAGGGATAGAAATCCTTGGTCCAGGTAGATTTATTTTACAAATACTACGGTTAATGAAAAAAAGGTTTCCTTGGTGTTCTCAAGTTTTGTGTATTTTGTCCAGCTACTCGCAGTGATTGTGGGATAGCCTTGAATCAAAACTATCATTTTGAACTGTCTGCATTTCCAGCCTATGTGGGAAATTCTGAGATTTTGATACTTGGTTTGGTCCCAGCTGGAATATCCTGGGTTTTGTTCTAAAAGATATATATATATTCGCTTGTCTTTCTGGCTCATTTGATTCTCTAGCTATAATGTTAGTTAGTTTCAAATTGAAAATACTCTGCTTTATATTGTGAACAGAGCTACATAGAACTGTGCAGTATGACTCGGATATGGCTTTTGCTCAGCACCCCTGGAGGCAGGGACATTCAGGAACATTCAGGTGCTCTGAAACCAGACATTTTGCTTTTCTAGGTACTCTGTGAGTGCTCCTCGAGCTCTAATTGCTGTGATTGGCTTTGCTGCTGGTTTCTAGTTACTTCTGCTCTTGTGTCTTGGAGCTTACCTCTCTGCTTTTTGTTTTTAGGGCCTCATTTGACCCAGATAGGAAGTGATCTAGGATCATCGTAAAGCTTTTAGAGTGACTCTGGGTATCAACATCTGGCATTATGAGGAGGTGACAGTGTAAATCCAAAGAGTTTGTGTGATGTCAATGCGTATTTTTTTCTAGTGTACAAAGCAGACCCAAGTAATTTGGGCTGGGAAACACTTTCTCAGTTCATTTCTAGAAAACGTATTTCTGTAATTATGCCTCAGAGGTTTTCATTATAGTGAAAATCTCTGCTAGGTCCAAGGGGAAAAATTACCTCCACTGTTTCCAGACACCCAATATGTTTTCCCTTTGCTTGAATTTATGAGTTTTGGCAAAGATAACTCACAATGTGATTGTGTTTCAGGGTAGTGGTTTCTCTCACTGAATCCAAAACCAAAGTATGACTGCTCAGAAAGCTCCTATGCATCTTTGGTGATGTATGCATGTGGTACATGGCCCTCCAAAATCCCACCAGTCTGTTTTTGCCTCCTGCATATTATTCACTGGTGTAATGGAACAGTTTTTTTGAAGTAGGAATTACTTCTTGTTTGCCTTTAAAGCATGAATTGCAGTCCTAATGAAAAAAAAAAAAAAAAAAGCAAGATCTGACTCTTAATGAAAATACTTTTGTTTCCATTAATTTGTAAGAAGGTTCAAATATACCCATTTATTAAAGATCTTTACTGGAAAACGAGCCTTAATCAAGAGACTCCACTAGGTGCAATGCAAAATTCCTCTGAGAGTTACGCATCGAACCTGGACAGCATTTGAAATTGGAAATTAGAAGCTGGAAAGTAGAAAGTAGAAATTAGAAATAATTAGAATGGGTATTTCCATCCTGGGAAATTTGATTAATTATTTTGATATTTGTCTTTTCAGCTAGAACTGTTTTTTGTTTTTGTTTTTGTTTTTTTACTTAGAAATTTTTAATATGTCTCCTCTTAAAATGAATTTTGAAGTGTTTTTACTTTCTTCCCAGTCTAGCTGCAATGCCTTCAGAGAGTTGCCATTTCCCCACCTTGTGTTCCCTGCTGCACAGCCACCCCATGGCACACACGCAGCCACAGGTTACGCAGCTGTCATCTGCTGAGGTGCTCTGTCTGGAGGGAAACCAACCCCAAACCTTATGACTCATTTTAAGAAAGGGTTTGTGTAGATGTGTGTGGGTTAATTCATGCAGATTGCCCCCAGAAATTAAACATTTTCTGTTATCTTAAAGGAAATCTGATTTTTAAGAATGATGTTGGCATTTTCTTTCAAAAATTCTGCTTTTTCTTGTAGAAACGGTAGTCTCCCGGAGAGTATTCAGATAGAAAAAACCTGACCAGCTTTACTAAAGATATACAAGATGATGCTTTTAGCTTCAGCCAGTCTATATATTGCATTATTCCACAAAGCAGAAACCTCAGTGGCACTGATTAGACAGATATCTCAGACAGAAAAATGCGTACTCCATAAGGTGACAGAATCTGACGTTGCAGGTGTCTGCTTCTTTATTTCACTTGTGTGGCTTTTACATTGTTTAAACTCCAGGAACGTCAGTGGACTTGTTCCTGATGTACATGTGTCTAAATTAGCCAATAACCAAGCTAGCATCCTGTATTTGTTCTGTAACTATTTTGACTCAAACGCTTCCAGTTCTCAACTCATACCTCGTATCTGTTTCTCCTGCTGTTACCGAGGATTGGATTGGACTTTTCTTTCATTTTTTGTCTTTGTAAATTGGGTTGTCTTGTGATACTGAATCACACGGGCTGTCACTGGCTAAGCAGCAGGTTCCTCCTAACCCCCTTCCGTGTGTGGTTCTGTTTGATGGGATTGTTATTTACTTTCCAACCACCTTATAATCTTGGTTTCATCTGCGACTTCAAGCTCTCCTTTGAGTACCACATCAACTACATTGTCAGGGCTTTTTTTTCTTTTCCTTTTTTTTTTTTTTTTTTTTTTTTTATCAGTGTAGGGATTCAGCAAAGCTTGGGTCTTGCTGTCTCAGCAGGATACAGAGGGTTTGATTTATGTCTGGATAACGGCACAAGCTGAATTATTGCAGTAGCTGCCTCACAGCCTCCCAGATTGGCTGCTACACGGTATTGGTAAGTTCGTGCAAAATTCAGCAGCTAAAGGACACATGATTAAACATGCCGAGGTATCGGCACACCAGGCCTATGCAAGGCATGGAATTATTTCTGAATGGAGCTTTGTTTAAACTTTGGTTAAACTTTGGGGCATTCAACTTTGGGTACCCAGATTGCAGAAATGTTGGAAATCTGAAACACAGATCCCATCAAGTGGGACACTGGAAACTTTCAGACTCCATAAGTTCCTTTGAAGGTCTGAGCCATTAAACCTCCACCTACCTAGACGTTACATTTACAAAGACACATTTGGCAGGGAAATGCTAGCTGCAGAAGTGCCAACCATGCCAACGTAAAGGTTTGTAATTACACACAGATCAAAGTATTCTTCATGGCCAAAAACTTTCCTAATCCAGATTTGACAATTAAAATAGGGATTCAGCTACTTTAATATCTGTAAAGAATAGTTTATGTGGCACCAATATTATAGCATCTACTCTTTTGAGTACAGAATTACCTTTCTGAAATGAGCAATTATATTATATTAGTTAATTCATTTATACATTAAGATTAATTAAAAAATAAATCCTTTAAGTATTTCAGGACTGTGAGATAATTTTAAACATTTTATGAATAGAGGAATAGCACTAACTCTGAACTTTCAAAAAAAGTCAAAACTAATTAAAAGCTTACAGTAAGTGCAGTTAAAACTTTTTCATACTTCTTTGTATCTGAAAGATCCTTCTTCAGAAGAGAAACATGCAGTGTTCTTCCTTCCAGATGGTAAATGCATTTTCAGTGTTTTTCCACTTGCCTAAAGTGAAAGGCATGGGAAGGCAGCGTGTTGGGATGGGACAGGACTGAAAAGATGCTCGCTGCTGGTCCATATGTGCTCTGCCCTAGCTTCTTGAGGAAGATGGACAAGACAGAAGGTCAGTTACAGCACTCCTAGAGCTGTTAAGGTGTATTGTATATCTTATTGTCTCATCTGTAACAACATCAGCTCTTTGTAAGAAGGACGCTGACTCATCTGCCCCTCATTGGTGATGTGATGCTGCTATCTGGGCCAACTCCATACAGCTGGGCAGGACCAGTTTCAGGTGATGGAAAGGGAAATCCAACACAGGCTGTGGTTTTCTTACCCAGCATGTCCCCAGTGTCACTCACAGATGTGAGCTGCTGTTGAAGGGAGTTATACCAACTGGAGCCTGGATTCAGGGTAGTCTCGGTGCATTTGCAACCCTTGTGCTTTAATAACATGATGCAGCCAGAAAAAGGTGAGGTATTAAAAAAGTAAAATAGGCAAGTACCAAAAAGTAATTTCCTGCTGATAATGTTGGCTCTACTTTAATCCTTTTTGCACTGTATTTTGTTGGCATGGCTGCGTGGCTCTGTGCAGCCGTGCTGTCAACTCAGCTCCCACGTGCAAAGCTCATTTGGCACAGCAGTGGCAGGAGGGGTGGTGCTGGGGCGCCCCATCGGCCGGCACTGACTCAGCATCCGGGTTTCAACGTGCCCATTGCACCCAACTCCGTGATGGGTTTGGAGGTCTCAACCTACCTTACAGAGCTACAATATCATTAATGATTGTAAATGTGCCCGCTCTGTTTGTAGAACTGGCTGCTGGTATTTATTGCAGTGGCAGCCCACAGTCCAAAGGCAGGAGGTGTAATCAGCATCAAGGTTAATGATGCTGTTCCCCGGGCTTTTAGCAAAGTGCGCTCCCCGTGCTTTGCGTGCTCCCAGATGCCTGGGAGAAGGAAATAAGACACCTTCTGAAATGAAAGAACTGCTGCGAATTAAAACTGTGTCGACCCAAATCCTTGGATCCGAATACTTCTTAATAAGTTTAGCTTGGGGCCCGTCTCAAATAAGAGGCAATAAGTAAGCCAATATGTTGTCACCCAGTGGAATTCAAGATTGCTGGAGGTCACAGAGGTATAAGTACTTTGGATGAACTTTTAATAGTATTCAATAATTTTCTGACCTCGGATAATAGTGGTGACCATAATTGCACCTCTTGCTGCAGGGAATAGCGTGGTCTCCTGTAAAGCTGGGAGAGAGTTTCTACTTTTCTGGTTCCTACCTTTCACTAAGGTAGTTCGCTAAACAGGCAGCTGCTTTGATCTGTATTTTGTCATTCCTATAGGATTAAAATATGAACAAATATTCAGGAGCGAGTGTTCAGTGTTTTAATGTGCATGATTTAGAAGTAAATTTAATACTAAAATGATTATTAAGTTGATTTTTCTCATATTAACGTTAAAACCTAACACACGTTTTGGGAGCTGTGTTAATATCTAGAAGTTTGGGGTTAGTGGTTTCCAATTTCAAAACAAGGGTTTGAAATATTGAAATATTTGAAAGTAGAAAAAGTATCAAAATTCATTGAAAGTAAACAAGGGGAAGCCTCCTAACTCTTGTTTACCTTGTTTTGACTGTTTGAGTTTGCAATTTCCATCCTTTTCTTCCTTTAGGACTGGAGACTGATAGGTATTTTTATCATTGCCTGTTATGCTTATTAAAATACAAAGTCGTAAGCACACTAGTTGGGCTTTGAACTTACTCTTATTTTCATTCATATATAATCATATGTAAAATTTTAAGAAAGTATCAGTCCCTACAGGCAAGATAGAGAACACATAAACATATGCAATATATATGTTTAAAATCACTTTTAATGTGCTTTTGGAGCACCAAATGCAATTGTGAGATAAAATATGCAACCTGAACTGCTTCTTGTTTATTTAAAGGGTAAGCTGAATGTTCTGGTGGATTAGACAGGCAGAGGGAGGGGAGGACAGTAAAGTTTAATGCCAACTGGCACACTTTCTGCCCCTCTAATCTATATATTAGAGAAGAACTTTTCTGTCAAGCCCCTTTTCAAAATTAGGCTTGCAGTTTGAAACTCCAGTGTAAAGATTTCGCCCCCATAAGCTTTGGAGTAAATTGAGAAGCCTTTTAAGTAAACCAGCAGACCGAGCCCTTATGTGGTATAAATCGGCATCGATGCTAATCAAACTATTTCAGTTTATACTAACCTGGTATCAGCCGGAATTAAGAGCTTAGCAATCAAGCAAGCATGACTAAAATCAGGTCAAGAGACCAGAAACCTGAAATATTTCCTTTGGCTAAGGCTGCTTAAGGCTCGATGCTGTTTGGTGAAGGGCAGTCTGGTGAAGTTTCTGCAGATTTCTGCTGGTCTGAGTGAAAGCAGGAGCCTGGCCCCGGAGCTTGGTGAGATTGCTTTTACCCTCAGTGGAAATCTCGTCAGCATACTCTTGTCTCTGTTTTTCATGTGCCTCTGTCAGAGAAAGAAGTGCTGATAGCTTAAGCACTTTAAGCCTTTTTCAGTGTTTGAACTGATTGCTTAGGTTGTGTAGCAGCTGTGGAAATCAAGTGTTCACTTTAAGTATCCTTCCTGCCATCGGAGGGATTCAGCCTGGGTTCAGATGTCTTATAACCTGCAGGTATTACAAGTCCTCTCCTGTCAGCTGAGAGCAGGAATATTGGCAACACAGTCCCTGTAACCACTTACGGTGTCTTATCTAAACACCCCTTGCTCAGTCTCCGATGTGTGAGCCGGGAGGATGAGAGTCGCATGAGATGGAAGATAATGTTTGGTTGGATTTCCCTTCCCTTCGGGGAAAGCCTGTAAGAGTGCAGAGCACTGATTGCCCATTTCCAGTTCCCTTAACAATGATAGCAGTGAGAGAGCTTTATTTAAACAAAACTGAAGACATACCCTGTATTTTCTGGGAAGAAAACTTCTCTCATGGAGGACATAGGGCTTTCAAACACCAAAATGTTTGGCAGTCTGTTGGAAATGAATTTCAAGACCAGAAGATGCAGCCACTGGGTCTGTCCAGCCCCTCTGGTGTCCATGCTAACAGATGTGAGGCTTTTATAAAGTCCTGCATGTTCCATGCTCAGCATCGATGGCAGAAACCTGTTCCATGCTCCTCAGAGGAACCATGCCAGGTCTTTTTAGTTCTCAAAATGTATTTCAGTGAGGCTGAAAAGTTCGGAGCTAACGCAAAAGCAATAGGGTTAACTTGGGTGAGCTGTGTTGAATTTCCCACGTGAAGGAACTGGTGTTGTTTTGTTACTCGGTTGGTGTTAAATGCACCCAGGGTGCATGCAAGATGTGTCAGAAGCATGGGTAAGGAAGGCAATTAGCTGTGCAGGGAGGTAAGCAGTGAGCTGCTGCTCATTTCGTGTACTTAGGGAGCAGCGAGGTAATACAATGTGTGCTGTTTCCACCTACAGAGCTTCTCAGATCCACTAATTTCTGTGTGTTTAGTCTGAAGGTTTCCTCAAGAAACAGATCCACTTAGAGGCAGCCAGGATTTTATTCATGGCACCGAGGCAGGGTTTTGCACAGACTCCAACAACAAAGCACGAGGCAACGCCGAATGCACCCAGCACAAACATGCCTCAGTGACTAGAGCTCCCTAAGCTTATTTAGCGCTGTGCGCTGCAAAATATGCTAAACAAAGAACAAATTGCTGCTCTAAGGAGCTCGCAGACATAAGAACCCGGATCCATATGATGCAGTGAATAATCTGTGCCAGATAAGCCTCCTAGCTGAAATGTTCTGAAGAAGTTCTTAATTGGAAGGAGCAGGGGGATGGAAGTGGGAGTTGTGTGTGTATCATTAGCAAGAGAACAAATGTCTCCAGCTTTAACTAATGTTGACTACAATAAATTAAAATAAAAAGGAGCAAACTGACACTTGATTTGAAGCTTGCGATGAGCGTTAATTTGAATTTTTGTGCTGCACCTGGCTTGTTTCATAATCTCGGCATTACTTAATTGGGCTCTTTGTACTTCAATTTCGGTATTTTAAGAAATGTCAGGTTATTACAAGTTCCAGAACAAAATAATGGGGGGAAAAAATCCTTTCAAGTCAGATACTGTTACGATTCCTTATTTTGTGGTTTTGAATGGAGTTTGACTTGCCTTCCCTGAACATCCCCGGCTCAGCCTGGTCTTTGTGCCTCGGCATTTCCTTCAGCTCTTCTCGGCAGCCGGGCTGCTGCTGGGCACCCTGTGCTGCCTTGGGGCCTGGGGCTCTCCCCTGGGGGTGAGGGGATGGGGGAGAGGATTTGCTCATCTGTAACTTGTAAATGCAGGTGATTGTCTGAGGAATTTACATAACACGTTTGTTTACTGAGGCTCATCCTTGATGAGCGGTAAGGAAGGATCCAGAGGAGGGAAAGCATATTTAAATTTGAACCAGGAGCTTTGACATTACGCTGGTTAGTGTAGCATTAAATTAACATGCTCTGTTGATACTTCTCAAGAGCTTATGTAGCAGTGCTGCTTAGGTGCCCATTAAAATCAGTTTTAAGGAATGCTGTAGAAATGATAAGGTAAATTATACTGAATTATAGGACAGGGACGGAGCGTTCAGAGTTTTTCTTTTTCATACTCCAGAGTCAGGTAAGAAATTTCATGTTCTAAACAATTAACTTCTCTCACATGTCTTGAAACCTCTTGTTGGTTTAAAGTTTGTATTCTCTCTTCCCTGACTTAGCTCTCCGACAGGCTGCAGTTCGTCTCCTGCTTTGGGGAGGAGAACACAGTACTTAGGGAGAGACCTTAGGCTGACTCTGAACTCTCTGTTTGGGGAGTTTGCAGGTTGAAATGCTGCCACATGCAGTACCCAGCATTTCTCATCTCAGTTCATTCCCCCCAGCGGAGCTGGTCTTATCTTTTCACCATAACATATATCTGAGTGATGGGTGGTTGTGGGTATAATAAGTCTCATGGCTGCTTTTTCCATAAGTAATCTGAGCAACTTGACTATAAATAATGTCAAAAACATGACCTTTGTCCCTAATCCTGCCATTTTGAAAAAGCATTTTGAGGGATATGTTTAAATGCGACATTTCTATATCCTACAGGAATGTCAAATTTACAGTGCGCTCCCTGCTTCTGTAAACTTTTAAAGTAATAACATTGGCAGCTCAAGCAAGCAGAGTTATTCAGTTCTGTGCCGATCCTGGGATACAATGAAATTATGATGTCAAGAAGATTCAAGCCTTTCTTTAGTCAAGCAAAAATATTGGCAGAAAACAAATAAGATCCAGCTTTTGTTAGTGACCCAAGCATCCTTCTTGGGCGCGGTGATTTGAGTCGAGAATATTGTTTTATCAAATACCATTTGAGCTGTAGAATTCCATATAATGCAATTCAAACTACATTCAATATTTCAGTTTCTTGCAATTTTCTATGATGTCCATTGTAGCAAATATTTCTGAGACAAACAAGCAATAAACCTGTCACTGAATGAACTCCGTTTGTTCAAAAATGTAATGACTGTCCTTGCTACAAAAGCTGTCCCTTCAGCTTCGCGGAAGATGAAAATGCAGAAAGAGAAATTGCAGCCATAGCTCGATTCTGTAAGCACTTGTATTTTAAACCTAATGGCAAAGTGTATGCAACAAGTACAGCACTTTAGAAGATTTTTTTTTACTAATGATAAAATAAATAAGTATATGAGTTGGGTTCAGAATTGGAAAGTTTTTAAAATTAATTGCATGTATATTAATGCGTTATAGGTGGCATAATGAAATGCTAGCTTGGAGCCTTTCAATTCAGAGCACCTACAGTGGAACCCAAACTGGTAAGGTCAATGGAGACTTTTGTCATGCTGTCAGTAGAGGAACCTGTTGTGGACCAAATGAGGACAAAATGGTTACAGTAGAGGAGAGAGGAGACAGAGTGGTGCTTATTTACCCTGCTTCCACTGTTGGTTCATGCGAGGAAACTTCTTGTGCTGCAAATTCTGTCTGTCATCCTGAAACTTTTCAAAACAGAAGTTGAGGGGCAGCCTGGAGGGGGAGCTTTATTTTGGGGTGCAGAGATGGGGTGGGATTGGAGCCTTTAAGCACTGAAGCTGCTTTCCAGCAGATGACAGGTTGCCAGCAGCTGTACCGACCCAAGCAGCCGATTACACGGACTCCTCACCTGGCACGCTCGCTGTGAGTTTAAGTGTGCAGTAGCTTCATCTGATCAATTGACACGTCCTTGCAGCTTCACGTGTGAAAGCAGTCAGGAAAAGAAAACAAAACATCCAGTGTCTGTGTGTGGGCTTTCAGATGGCAAACAAATGGCTAATAAACCACTGACCCAAGGTGGTTTCTGCCAAATGGGCGTCCCCAGGATACATCCAGCACGTCACAGCAGGGGTGGAGGAAGGGCACCGTTCTGAACCTTCCTAAAGTTGCAGAGTTTCCGTATGTATAAAGAAGGAAGTGATGGCAGTGTTTATATATGATGGACTTGTCTTCTTCTGGATGTGCAGTGCAGCTTTGGGACACACAGGGTGTCTGGGCAGTGACCTCTCCTGCTGTTCCTGGAGCAAATGTCCCCATGGAGAAGTGATTCGGAAGAAACTCCTCAGGTGGGAACTGGGGAAGCTCCACAGGACGGGGCTGAAACTGGGGGTACTCCCTGTTGCAATGGGCTACTGGTCACTTACTTAAAAGCTTCTCTACAGCTTGTGCTGAATCTCATCATTTGATGGGTTGGCCATGTTCTGGGCTGCATTGCGTAGCAACTTCTGTCTCTGAATTTGCATGAAGGGAGAAGATCCTGCTGTGATTTTTACTGGGATTTCCCTCCTGTAAATTTAATGCTATTAGCGTGTTCTAGTTTTTCACTCTCGTTCACCATAGTTTTATCCCTGTAAAATAAGGACAAAAGAAATCCCAGAAGCACAGTTTGTACAATGTTTTCCTAGTATTTTCCTGGTATTTGAGATAGAAATGCCTTGCTAAACTTTTCAAAGACTGTTTTCTTCCGTTTTCTTTCCCTTTCTTACTGAGATTTCTGGCCACTACAGACCTGGAAAAAAGCAGTAAGAAAAGGCAGTATGTGGTGCATCCCCAGCCATTTTCTGAACTTTTCCACTCTCCGTGACTGTGAGTAACACAGAGTTTGCTGCAGAGTGGCAACATTTCAGCAAGGTCCGCCGCATGGCTGGCCAGTAGCTTTGGGGTGATGGGTCTGTCCTGGTAGACACAGCTTGGAAAAGTTGTTAAATTAGTTTATAAATGAGGATAAAGGCTTATCTATATTTTCATACTTGGAAGTTTTACATTTGGAGAGTACAGAATTAATGGAGCTTTCACTGCCTGGGAGGAGCACGGAAGGGATGACCTTACCCTCCTGGTAACCTCCTACTGCCTCAGCTGCCTCAAGAGCTCCTGCAGCAGGCAGAATCAAACTCCCCTTATTAATTCCCTCCACCGCCCCAGTTACCGAATGAAATTCAGTGTCCTTCATTACGCAGGAGGTCAGCCTGGGGATAATGATGGCCCTGCTGCCTATGCAATCCAGTACTTCTGCAGTTCGAGAGGGGTAAGGATCAAGAACCAGGTTTAGGTGTCATGCTCTCATTGTTTCACTCCTTGTTATTCAGCTCAGTAATGTTATGAAGCAACTATATCACTGGGTTGGTTCTCAGAGGGAAAAGGGATTTGCAGCAGTTTATTCTTCTGTGTAAGCAAACAGCTGGGGAAGGCACGATCTGGCATAACTAACTTTTCAGTGATGATGGACAAAATGGTGGTGGAAAAGAGAAACCAGTAATCAGTGGCTGCTTCCACTTCATGGCTCCGTTTTCACAGTGGCTAATGCTGTGTCTCAGTTCCTTCACCAGTAACTTGAGGCTAAGAGCTGCTACCTTTCCTCAAGCGCTTTGCAGTCTTGCCTGAGTGCTCTGGAGGACAGGGTGTCGTTACGGTACGTCACTGACTTTATGGGCAGAAGCACTGCCAATAACTTGACACATGGGCAAACTTTCCTCATCCCCCGTGGCAGCAATGCATGAAGAGCCGCTGGAAGCAGCGTGGAAAAGTCGCAAGGAAAGATGTGTGAAGGGAGGCACGAGTAGGTAAGAGAGCAGCCCTGTAAGAAGTGGTTCATCCTCTCCTAATGCAGCAGCCCATTGCCGTGAGCTCCTCTCCTTCCCCTGACTTTGGGGCAGAGGGAAGAGTGGTTGTTGTAACAGAAATGTGCCACCTGTAGAATCCCTTTGACCTTTAGGCTGGAGGAAAATAACATTCAAAATGTTAATTTCAAAACAAGAATTACTGAAGATATTTGAATAGTGATATTTTTTTTCACCAGTAAGAGGGCTGTATCAAAGAACAAAAATGCTTTTGTATTTATTTTGTGTTCAACTGGTTTGTACAAAATCTGTCTCTTCCTGTTCTTTCTCGACTAACACATCAGATAGTGACTTATCTTGTCTGCTTGCATTAATAGCATTGATTTATGATAAATGCTGTAACACAGTGTGACTCATCTGAGTTGTCTCGTGCCTTCAGTGCAGGACTGTCAGCATGAAGCCTTAAAGGATGTGTGCCTTTTGATTCACTACTCTATCAGCACTGTGCTGATCCTCCAGCAATTTTTAGAGCTATTTGTTTTATCTTTGCCACACGTTGGGTATGCTTTTGCTCTTGCTTTTAGATTCCAGTGGAAATCTGAAATTGATCTGTCAAAGACCAAGGCGATCTTGGTCCTCAGTTTAATTTTTAGCTGTGGATTTTCCAAGACAGAGAAGCATTCCGAGTAAGTCCTGGGGAACTGGGCAAGAAATTGTTTTCCAGGACTGTCCCAACCAATGCAGATCACGGGATGGGTCAAAGCTGGGTGCCTTTATCACTTTGTATTGCAGTCAGGAAAAATAAAAGGGATAGTCATTTGTTTTTCCTTAACTTTTCATAGTAACATGCCCGTTTTAAGATTATGACATTTCTTGCTGAAATGTATCAGATCTTTATTTTTTAAACTGATAAATCTTTCATATTGCAGTTTATAATTAAATAAGACAGAGATAAAGAGCCTGGACTGAAATAAGACAGACTACACCAGCACCTGTTTAGTCATGCTTTTTTATGTTTCAGATGAATGCCCAAACCATCTACCTCCTTCATCTACTATGAAAACTGTTGAAAGGTCTCTGTCATTTCCCACTTCAGCATGGAAAAGTTACAAAATGTGCACTTAGACATTTCTTGCCCAGCTCTCTTTGCAATATTTGTATCCACTATGGGACGTCTTAGGTTGTGCCACTGACACATAACATGAAAATTGCTTTTTCCTAGAAGAGCTGGCATAAATATTGTGAATATTGTGAAATTCCTTTAAAGAAGAGCTATAGGACATGAGGGGGGTGGGCACAGAAGCACAGTCTAGGAGCTTATTCTGCCACAGACTTTCTAGCAATTCTTTCCATATAACAGGAATTGTAATACTTAACCCACAAGGATATCTGTGAATCATATTTGAATGAAATTGCAATGTATGAATATTGTGCTAGATTTCTATTAACTATTTTGAAGTTATACATATTTTATCATAAGAAGTATGATAAAAATGGTCCAGATCTCCTGCTTGCCTGTTTTATTTTAATCAGCGTTGACAGCTAGAGCTGGTAGAAGCAATCTGAATTGAAATTAAAAGGCAACGCACCCCCCACCAACTTTTTCTGTAAAATAATTAGTTCATTTTGTTGATGAACTCCATTTGCAAAACGCACAAAGTCTTGTTGAACAAAGATAACAGTATAATGGATATCCACGACACTCATACACCTGAGGCATATGTTGCTTTATAAAATTCGGGGGCTAGGCTGTCCTCTCATTCTGCCTGTCCCCGTCACTTTCTGTGTGCGTACACGCATAATTGTAAGTGACACGTCATTTTTTGGGGGCAGAATTTGGTTCTGAGCTAGGTGCAGTGTGTTTGTGGAACTAATGGCTATGATAGTTCTTCTGAAATGCTCTATTCTGTCTTCTGTTTCTTTCTTTTTTTTTTTTTCCCTCTAGGTAAGCAGAAACATTTAGAGTCAACTGCTGGCAAGTGAGACATGACTGTAGTGATTGTATAAGGTTAGGAAAGCCGAAAACTGAAGTTAAAATTTTTGGATTCTCCTCCACTCAGCAGTCAGTGCATGTACTGTTGACAAAGGAAGAAATTACTCTGCAGAAGAGAAGCATATGTTTTGGTTAAAGGTCTCATATACATAAAAGGCATGCATGAAAGTGTAAAGGACTTAATTTTACTGGAGAAAATAGTCGTTTTGGCACAAAATCTTTGACACTGTCTCATTTGAAGAGAACCCATCCATAAAGTTTATGCGTTAGACTGTTAATGATTAAATATTGAGTGTCTAAGAGCGAAGTGAAAATCAAATGAAGGTGTGGTACGTGGTGCCACCCCACTGATCTCTTCCCGTGTGTGTTACAAGTGTGATTCTCCACACACTGCATAGTGAGGAAAATACACAGCGGTGTCATTGCTGGTATCCTTCATGCACCGTGTGTGACAGTCTGGAGTAAAAGAGGGCTGGGAAATGACAGACGGGAAAGTTCTCTTTTACAGTCTTTGCTCATGTAGGTTTGGTATCCTGAGCCTGTGGGATGTATCTGTGTGGCTGCTGGGTTCCTCACAGCCCTGGGGGTTTCCCACTTTCAGTTGCAATAAGGGAAGGGATACAGAGGGGGGAAATGGAAGCAAACCAAAGGAAATCTTGGTCCCTATGGGACTGGATAGCTTCAGCTATCTAGTGCCCTGTGCTAGTTATAGTCCCTATATAGTGTACACCACCCCCTCTGAGTTTGGGCATCCCACCTTTCATATCTGTGCAGGCTGGAACGGTGAGTCAGGAGCCGCTGGGACTCAGAAAAGCTTTTCTTTTTGAATCAAACTTAAATCCATCTAATTTATTTTCTATCATTTCTTATGACTCCTCCCCACCCCTCTCCCGAAGTTCCTTTGCAAGGTTCCTGACGTGCATCCAGCAATTCAGAACTCCCGCAGGGATCCGGCGTCCATTGCTTAGAAACAGAAGGCCCCGAGTTAGCAGGAGAACGAAGGCTGCCATCCCAGGCTATACGGCTGACAGCCTGATGCCAAGCCAATAGCCTGGGAGTTGAAATCTGGACCAGACATTTTGGGCCAAAAGAAGTCTTATTCATGTGTGTATGCAGTCGGGCGTGCTGTTGCAATGGCACGCTGCCTTTCTCTGTGCTAAGAAGTTGTCCCAGTGACTCCCAGGCTGATGGCTGGAGTCATAATGTTGACCCGTTCCATGAAGGTTGTTCCCCCAAAACCCCCACATCAGCCCTTAAATACTGTTGAAGACTCTGCAGTGGGATGTATGAGAGCTCTGCATGTTCTCTGCAGATAAGAAAACCCCTATCCCATGGAGAGGTACTTTCCTGATGAAAAGGAAAGGAACGGAGCAAGGATGCTGTATGTTAGGGTAAAGCTGTCCCCTGAACCCTCAGCCCTGAGGGCATTTATGCTGTGTGTAAATAAACATGGTGTCAGCACAGCACACATCGCATGGACTTCCACCAGACACAGCTCACCTTCACCACACAAATGATCAAAACCCATTCCTCTCCTTTTGACTCAATTGGTTTTAGATCTTTTTTCTTCATGAAGCTTTTTACTCCCATCCCGTTAAAGGATTCTGCACCTCAGAGGCAATTTGGGTGAATTCTGTGGCAGGGATGCCAATCCTAGCTTCGGCCCAGGCTCTGCACTGAAGATCCTTCCCATGTGCCTGAAGAAGGCTGCTGTGCTGTGCTCTTTTCTAAGTTTTATCATTTTTTTTTACTATTTGTGTTACAGAATTGAAAGTTAAATGTGGTAAACCTACCTCTTACTGCTACGCTAGAAAACTTGTGGCAGAAAAAGCTCATTATTGCCCAGGGGAGATGAACAAAGATTTGCTTAGAAGACTCTTTTAACTTGCAGACAACCTTAAGTTGACAAACCTGTGTTTTTTTCTATTTTGTTCTCAACTCTGGGGACAGATCCTGAGGTCATTGCTCGATTACAACACCACCTTTGCTTGGGAGATGTTAAGCAGTTAAAGATTTAAACTCTGTGCTGTATCGCTGTCTTGTTGGTATTGATAAACAGCTATATGAAGGCAACATTTGTTCTCCAAACAGATTTTTTTTTTTCTCTTAGATTTCTTTTCAGTCAAGCTTGCAATTTCATAAATTTATTAAATGAACATAAAACATCTGGTAGTTAGTCTCTTCCCTGTGGAGTCTGCTTCATGTGAAATGTTATTTCTGTTCAAATAGTAGCTTCTGGAGTATCATTTTTGCAAAAGAATAAATTGTCTGTTGAATTAATGAGCCTTGGACTGTGAGCACATACAGTTAAAGCACAACGGCTCTATAGAAACCTTCCGCTTTAAGAGAGAATTCTCACAAAGCCTTCCCTGAAATAATGGCTGATACGCAGCTTTCAGGGCATTATCACAGTTCTAGAAATATGCAATAGCAAATGACAGCAAAATTATTAGGTGTTAATCCTACCGTGGCATTGTGTTATCCACATTGCTGGCTTTGCAGAGCTGCTAATCCAGGCCTGCACAGATGACCTGTCCCAGGGCTGGGGGATGCTACCTGGGTGTCTGCTCTGGAAAGCCTCTGCTTCTCCCTCTGCTCCTGCAGCCCAGCGCTGTGCCGAGCAGAGCTTTGGCAGTGATGGATTCTGGCAGCTCTGGAAGAGGCAACGAAGAGGCTTTGCCTCCAAGGGACTGCAGAAGTGGCAAACACCGTGACCTCCGGCAAAGGGGAAGTTTCTTCGGGGGTAGGACCTGGCATTCCTTATCCTAGCATATGATCACACAGGACAAGGGACACAAACCAAGTGTATCTTCCCGTACATACATTCCCCTAAAGCCCCACTGCTCCCTTCCCCAAAATACCTAGCGGAATTTCAATATTCAACGGTATTTTGATACTTTTTGCTATTCTTGCTTTCTTCCTTGGGAGCCACAGTTGTTTCTGTTCCCTTGAATTGCTGTTTAAGTCTTCCCTGCTCATCCTCCTAAGCACTGATTTGGCCAGCAGCCTAGATTTTTATGGTTTGTGAGGATGTAGAAGTGTCTGTGCTCAAAATTAGCAGTCTTGGGCATAAATTCTTCCCCTCTATCCAGGAGGACAGGTTCTGCGCAGAATTACTTGAGGCCTCTGCGGAGCCCATCGCAGCTGCCAATGTTACATGTAGATGGATGGCAACTGATGGGCTAACTTTAGAAGAAGCTGTCAGAAACATTTTAAGGCTGTGTTGCTCTCAGAGGCAGAGAATCAGAATCCAGCAAGGTCTGTAGCTGGGCTGAGATGGAGACTTCAGCCTCCTCTGGGGGAACTGCCACAGAGTTTTCCTTCACCTTCTCATATTTTTGCTGCCTGGGTGAGAAGAAAAATGTTGTTATAGAATAATGTGCTGTAATTCTTAAAGGACAAATTTTGCTTTAGGGCAGGGTAGGAGTTGTTCAAGAAGATTAATATACAGTATTCCCAGATGATACGTGGAGTTTCTGGGCTTGTCTTTGTGAATGAGCAATGATCTCGTGTGAGGAAGTCCATTGGCTTACCAGCTGTGTGTTTCCGAGGGTAAAGTGCAGAAAAGCTAGAAAGTCCCCTCTTTTTTTCCATTGGCTATGGGATTCAGGATGGGCAAGTTTTACTCACATGAGTTATTTAAAAGAAAGGCAATGGTAATTTTATTTATAGCCCACATGAATGATGGGTGTAAATGAGGCAAGATTTGAGGCATGAAGTGAAATGCTTCATCCAATTGATATTATGAAAAACAAGTAGCTTATTAGAAAGGAGTCGTTACAGGAGACTACCTTTAAAAAGCAAACAAAATCACAAAAGCTTATAATGTCTTTTCAGCTTAAGTGACTGCTGGTAAGAATGAATCAAATAAAGGCTGGGAATTCACAGACCCATGGCAGAAGCAATTTCAGAGCCCAGTCACAGAAATAAATAAATAAATAAACAAACGGAAAAGTATATAAGTTTTATCCGTTTTATACATGGGGAAAAAAAAAGGATCATTGAGAATAGAGGCCTATGTACATCATCTGTTACAGTGACCTACTGATACACTGGTTGTAAATGATGCGATTTGTTTCTGGTGAGCTGTTTGCTCGGCGCAGGGACAGCAACTGCAATATTGCCGTGGTTTATGGCCTCCAAATGCTCTTCTGCTAACGTTATTGGGATCTATTTTTCACAGGAGCTTAGCAGTTCTTATTTCACGTGAATTGAGTTGCTCTTAGATTTTTAATCTACCCCTCTGCTTTTGATTTTGACCACCATATGGAGTAATTTTGTTGTAAATGATTCAAAGCAGGAAAGCAGATCATTTCTGAGCAACTTGAAGTATTGATTAAAAAAAAAAATCATGGCACAGCTACAGCTTGAGCCTGTAGTTCTGCTAGTGGCCACTGCTGGAAGGCAAGAAATGCTGCCACCACTTCAGAAAAGAGTTTGTTTGTTGTTCTGCCTGCTGTCCTTTAAGTCATGGCAGTCATTTATTTCAGAAGTATTGCCCAGAACCTGACAAACCCCGTAGCCTAGTGTTAAAAGTGACCTTTTCTGTGCAATTCTACAGGAATGAAATGAGTTTAATGCTTTAATGGACTTGTCGTGGGTACAGACGGGTTGTGGGCTTACTTGCTGTGAAGAACATCACACGAATCTTTGTCCAACTGAATAAATTACCAACACTTAGCACACCAGAATTATTTAAAGAAAAATAGTTGGCAAGTAAAATTTGTATGCTTCTGTGGACTCTTCAAAATTTCTGAGTGTTTCTAACACCATTAATTATCTCTGTGAACTCTTGGGACCTCAACTGCTAACATGTCTGCAGGATTAGACTCCTAAATCTGACTGCTGCAAAACCAGAAAAACAGTATTTTTCAGCCTTTCACCCCAATTTCAGATCAATGTCTCTTAAAATGTTTGTGTTCTATGGTTTAAAAAAATAATAAATAAGATTGATAATATAATTCTTGGACTTACTGCAGACTCTTCCTCCCTTTAGTCATTAGGAAAATATTTTGTCTGACTGATCGTGTTGTAAAATGTGTTATTTCAAACCACAGATATTGACAATTAGTATAAATCAAACTGAACAGGGATAATTAAAATTTAATTCTAAGTTTGTCAAGGTCTTTGGAAGCATATCCTGAGGGCCAACTGTGTCTAGGTTGTGGCTTGTTTCCAGCTGACTTTGGGCCAACAATTGACATTGTTGTTCAGCGCTTTTCGGAAAAAAACTCCCAGGCAGGCACTTCAGAGGGTGAACGCATGTTTGGATGAATAAGGATCAAATGGAGTTTCCAGAATTTGACTTCAAATATGGGTTGTGGGAAGAAACGGTTGTGAGAATTGAGATTACTTTAACTAGTATTGCTCTCTAATTGCTCCTAATTTTCTTACCACTGTTGGCAAATTCCATGCATAGCATTGCTACCGAGCACGTTTTGACAGCCCAGCTACAAATGAGGGAAATTCAAGGAAACAGGATGACTCCCAAGTGTTTTCCACTGTGTTTGAAATGTGCATCCACTTGGTGGTCTTGTGGAAAGAACGTGAGGCTGTATTTTGAGATCAGACTTCCATTCTTGACTTTGCTATGGGCTTCTTCGCGTAGCTCGCTGAATATCTTAGTCACTTCTGGGAGACATCACTGTGTTTTACGGGCACCTCTTCTCCTAGTGTTCAGGCTGAATAGAGACAGCTCTTTCATATACCCTTTGTGGGAGTGTGTGGCTTGAAACTATGCATGGTGTAATGAGGATGGTTGCTCCAGTGTATCACAGAGAATCATAGAATATCCCAAGTTGGAAAGGACCCACAAGGATCACTGAGTCCAACTGCTGTGGGGCATATAGTTACTAATGTGATGCAGTTGTACAATAAACTTTAAAGGGTAGCTTTTGCACTTTCTTTTTGACAAATGTGGTTTACAAAGTGTCAGATACTCTTGAAAAGCTTGTGGGAATGTGCTTTTGTAGCAAACACCAAAAATCTACAAGTTGAATGACGTTTTTGTAGGTTCTCCTCCTACGAACTCTTGTATGTGTTTCACTTCTTATCCATTGTGCCTTTTCTCATTGACATCAGCCAGCCTGTTTGCAGTACATAAAAAAATATGGGCGTAAGTCTGCGAGTTCAAGGCTTTACTGACTCCAGCATAGTTGTACAGATATTATTCTGAACAAAATTGGCTCCCTGTCAAAGAACACACAAAGTAATTCATTGTAAGCTAAACCCTAAACTGACGCAGCCCCAAGCTAGTGTAGGTAGATGTCTTTGTAGTAAATGAAGTAATTTATTTGAGAAAAAAAGAATACAAAAAACAACAAAACCAAATGCTTGCTTTCAGCTTTCTGTTTGCTCTTGGCTAGATCAAGTACTGATGCAAATTTTCAGTATAAGTTTGACCACTCAGCAACAATTCTAAGATATTAGCAAATTAGTAGTAGTATCATTGCTTTTAATATGGGCACAGTCCTGCCATTTTGCCAGAAGAAATTCTGGAAGCACAGGAGTGAGGCAGTGACCTACAACTTTCATTGAGTCATGAGCAACAATATATAGCAGGTGATTTTTTTTTTTTATTTTTCTTTTTTTACTTTTCTTTCAGTTGTCTCATGACTGCTTATGGTATACGGTCAGAAAGCCAGAGGTTGCTTGAATGAGCACATCAGGACATACTTGTGAATTAATAATAATTCTAATACCCTCTGTGTGATTTTGGTGGAAAAAGCCACCCAAGAGACCAAAACCAAACCCTCAAAGTGCTTAGAACATCTCTTTGTTTCTGCTTCTGAATGGTTGAAAACAGCTAAGAAGCTATTGGATGTATTTATTGTTCAGGCATAGTCCACAAATGTATCTTCATTTTTAAAAATTATGATTGCTCTAGGGACTGGTGATGAAATGAAAATATTCAGTATATTCAGGATGTGAACTAAGTGCTACGGTTCATGAATGAGGTACGGTAATACTATAGGTAGCTCAATGAAAATGTCATCTCAATATTCAGTAGCAGTCAAGGAAGAAAATTGAATTTAGGCATTATTAGAGAAACAATTCAGACCAGAGCTGTCTGAAAGTATCCCATTGATGTAAGATTTTATGCTTGCCATCCTCTTATGTTCTTCCCTTGACGTCTTCTGCTGGCCTCTCAGAACCCTTGCTCTCACCAGTTTGGCTGTTCTTTCCTTACCTAATGCTTGAAAGTCACGCTATGTTTTGTCATATTACTGCTATAAGTTGTGTTTATCATATGCTCTAAGACTTCCTCTGATTCTTTTCTTTGTGATCTATACAGAAAAGACAAATCAAACAATGGTGAATGTAAGCAAGAAAGATGATGCATCTTCTTGGAAATGCAATCCTAAACATCCTGTAATAATTCTGGAAGAGGAAAAATACAAAGAGAACAAAATGTCTCCCACAGCTGTGTTTTTCCTTCCACCAAGTCATATGCGTGCTCCTTCCATCACAAAGTGTATTGCTTGGGCAGAGTTTTAGGAGCAAGAACCTCAGGGTCTGGTTCTATGGTCTGCAATATGTGAACTGGAATTAATTTTACTCATGTGGTCAGCCCAATGAAAGTCAATGAAACCATTCCTGCATGTTATGTCTGGCAGTTGCTTCAGTGTCTGCAGCTGCATAGTTGCTCGTCTAATGCTTGTTGATTCTTCTGATTGATAGTATTACGTGCTGTTTAAGTTAATTTATGCATATTTTTCTGGCAGCGATTTAACTGGAAAGTCATACAGTAGCCATGAGAAATCTTTCTATTTGTCATGTGGATATTCTTAGAATATGAAAGACCTTCGAAAGCAGCTGTTGGGCTGTTTTCTTGCACTTTGACTCGCCTCCTGCCCGCAGTCACAATCCATACGGCAGAATGGGTTGAGAATGTATTTGGTAGGATGAGGTCAAACAAATTACCCTTAGAAGATTAAAGCCTTAATTATTTTGCTTAAACATGATTATTAATCCTACTAGGACTCGAATTGTGTTTATTAACTGTGATAAAATATCACATGGGATTATGGACTCGTGACTACTTCTGGTTCTGAACAGAAAGTGAAGAATGAGGACATATTTGAAGATGAATTCCATTAATAAATTCTGTCACCAGTTAAGACATTAATGGGGTAGGACAGTATCTGTGAAGTCAGCGTGGTACAGGATTGCTTATCGTACACTGATAACTGTGCGTGTAACCTAAGAACTTTGTTAGCAGTGCTGGCAACTTTAATTGCAGCAGCATGGCCGTTGGAGTATTTGAGTGCCAGATGATTAGAATTGATGAACCTTGGTTAATGAAAAGCCCTAAAGGTTAGTCAGCTGTGTTTATATAATGGAAGACAATCCCAATTAACTACTAAGTTTTTTTTTAGATTTCATATTTTATTTTATTACCTGGTTAAAGACAAAAGTAAGGTTTCATTTTGTGTTCCATCCAGTTGAGAGGTTTAGTTAGACGGGATTACTGAATTTGAAAGCGTTTTTCACTCCTTCAGTCATCCACTGTAATAAGTCTGATTATGCCCTTGTTTATGCCCTGCATCACCCCATTGACTTCTCTGCCTTAATGCAATTGTAAATGAGGGAAGAGTGTGGCTCCATAATAGGAACGACAAATGCCATATTAGTGCAGCGGCTGAAGGGGTTGCCAAGGCATGCAGGTATCTCAGTCATTTCATTGAGCCAACGCTGTTACAGAAAAGGCAGGCATGGAGACAGTAATTTTAGCAATTAAGATGGTCTGGTTGTGAAGTGATTCATAATATGCTTGTTTCTATCTCATCAAAGCAGATACTAGGTGTTATTATCTATGAATGCTAAATACAGTGATTAATTACACTGATGTACAAGAAAACAAGATTACGCAGAGTTTTATGATAAGAAAATGCTGATTTCCTTTGTCACTATAATAAATGATTGTGTCTTCCCTTTCTTGTCTGTGTTTAGATGTATTGAGATAATACTAATTACTTTGTAATTAGTTACATGTACAAATGAATATGGCCCAACAAATGCATAGATTTCAAAGCATCTCTTTTCAGTCCACTGGGAGTAGGAATTTAGGGCTATTAATCTAGATTCAGAGCAAAAGAATAGAAAATCTAATACCCTTCCTTTGGGGCCAGGACTCCTGGCATATAATCTAAGCCCATGAATACTGCAAAAATGCTGTCAAATTAGAGACGGTTCAGAAAAAAATAAATGTGAGCTACCCACTGTTTTTCAGCAAGCTGCTTTAACCAGAGAGAGCTGATTCGGAGATGGGATCCAAAAATCTTGGGTCCCTGTGCCAGGCTGGCAGGAGGCCAGTCTGAGGAGCATTTGGGAAATCAGGGCCCATCAGGCTGCTCTGGACCTGCACTTCCAACGCTCAAATCACATTTATTTTAGGTAATTCGTGCTGCAAACGCACAAGAGTGTGCAAGTTCGGCAGCGCTTACTGGAACACGCGTGTAGCTAAATTATCTAGGCAGGGAAAATGACTAGCTTCTCTCTGCTGCTGAGAATATGGGCCTGGTTAAATGTTAACCCTGGTAGTGTGCAGCCCCCAGAAAGGGCTGGTTTGTACCCCGAGTCCCTCCAGGTACCTCTCAGGCGGTTCCAACGCAGGCAGCAGCAGAGAAGCCGCCTGGGCTGGACCCACCACGGCGGCACACACGCAGGCAGCGCCTCGCAGAGAGAGGCCTCTCACAGCTGCAATTTTACATACTCATTAACCATGTAATCTTTAATTTTATCTACTGTCTGCTTTCTTGAACAGCACTATGAACTTGAGCTGGTCTTCGGAAAGAATGCGGTTAATGCTATTCTTAACGCGTAATTGTGTGTGTCCATGGGAAGCACTTTGGTTTATATTCTTGTGGCCAGATATTATTTGGCTCGCTCTCTAACAACACGTCGCCGACCAAGGCCAGCCCTTCTCTAGAGAGTGGGCACTTCAGAATTTCATTGTCAGTTTAAAGGCATCTGCCTTCAGATCTCAGTCACACCAGTCTGAAATGTGTCTGAATCGATGCCTGTCTTAATAGGCATTAAAACCTTTCCTTCAGTTTTATATCTGTGAAACTGAGGGGGGGAATAAAGCAGCATCTCAAAGAGCCAACGGGCTATTTTGGCATGCATGTGATGTGAGCATGTTCTGCAAGCTATGTCATAACTCTACCGAGGACCATCTTTTTACAAAATATTTGTTTTAAAAGACGTAAAATACACAAATGAAGTCTATTAGCTAGGCGAATAGCTACCAAATGCATGCTATGCATTTATATAATATATATATATGTATAAATTTACCATAGTATACTTGCATTTGCAATAACAAATAAAGTGGCCTGGAAGATGACTGAAAATAGAACAATATGATTAGGGGAGTTAAACCCTGATTTGCATCTAAAAAATGTAGTGTATGCTCATTTATGTGCAAATGTAATGGAAAAAGGCTGCAGGTAAAGTGGCGAAAGCCTAAACAAAATAAACACTTAATTTTCTTTTATTGTACTTGGTGACTATTAATAATATTACGGTACTAAGGCAGAAACATTAAACTAAGCAGGGGAGCAATAAATGTTCCTAGACTGTGCAATGCTGTTGATATTAGTGGCTAATAGCTCCAGAGTTCACATAAAATGCAGATTGAAGTACAAAGAAGATGTTTAGTGGAGTCAGCAGTGGCAATGAACTGTTTACAGGTGAAACTAATAACCAGAGGGCAGACACAGCAGGGGCATTTTCTGCAAAAGATATCAAAAAGGAACTTTTTGAAGCACTTAATCAGGCCGTCTCTGTCCTCAGGGAAGAGATTTGGTAATCCCAGTTTATTTCCTTCAAAACTGGCTTTTGAAATGATTAATTATAATGTGCTGTGTTTCCATTGATAAATATTATGAAAATGCAAGGGCTATAGGATATGTTGATATTAAAAAAAAAAAAAAAAAAGAAGCTCACATTGATTTAAGAACATCATGCTGAAGTTATGAGAGATGGTTTGATACCACACTGTTGGGTACATGAATGAGAAACTGGATTTGGGGTTAATGAACCGTGATTAAGTTCACTCACTGTGACATACAGAAGAATGCAATACTTGGCAGTAGTCAGATTGTGTTTTGTTTTGCCTTGCAAATTTGGATGTTAACCATTTCCCACATCTTTATCTGAGAGACCATAAAGAAAATACTGACTGAAGAACAATAAATAGCCCTATATTTAACTGCAGGGAGAAGATCTCCTCTTCTCCTGTGCCCTTCATGCTGAATGGGTGTGGGCAGCAAAAGTATAAAACTTACATAGGAGTAAACAATATTCATCTTTAGAGTGATGCAATTTACCACTGCCAGTAGAAGAACTGGAATTAAAGTAAGTGTAAAATTATATTAGTATGGAAAGTGCTCGCTTAAATCATAAAGTCAAAACCAGGGGAAATATTTTTTCTGGAGCGTTTTCATTGTAAAAATGATATATCATCTTATTTTTGGATGTTTTACTGAAAGATAAAATCTGTGTTTATTGGCCAAAATGAGAGAAAAAATATCATTCTCTTGCCTGGCTAATCACTGACTCTGATCAGCGTATGCATTTCTTTGTGTGTGTTTTTTTTTTCCCCCTTGATTTAATTTATGATTGGAATAGTATGGCTGGTAACCTGAGTCATTAAAATATTTTGTCTGTGGGCACAGTCACACAGTGGAAGAGGACTGATTAGTGCATCTCTCAAAATGGATGGCTCTCGAAGACAAAGAATACAGTTTAGGGACTGGGCTACTAGCAATAATTGAAAACACAGTGAGGCAAACAAATTCAATTGTATACATTATTTATGCTCCTAGCCAGCTCTGCAGCGAGCTGCTCTGTTGTGTTTCTCGATGCAAGAGGAAGCACAAGCTCAATTGGGATTTCTTCTGTGAACATTCCCAGACTTGGGGTGAAATTATCCTCTTAAGCATCTCTGGCTCCATACATGTGTATCTAGGAAGAACAGGGAAAAGACAGCTGGTAGCGTTAGACATATCGTTTAACTCAAGAACTAATTAATGTGGCTTAATGTAGAATTAGAAGTGAATACAAGCCAGTTACAAATAAGTTGGTTAAAGTTTAAGTTATTAAGATTTCAGACCACTTTTACTTGCTGCTGTGATGTTTGACCTTCTGCAGAAGCACCGCACGGTTTGTCTCCAGGAGGTAATCCAGCATTCACTTGTCAGCAGTCTGCGGGTCTCCCTTCCAACAGGAGCAGTGCCACTGGAGGGCTGGGGGCCTTCAGCAGTCCTCAGGGCTGAGTGATGACAGCAGGCTGTCACCAGAGCTCTGCCAACCCCACCAGGAGCAAGTGCAAGGTGTGAACTTGACTGAACTTGACAGCTTTCTCTGGGCTGGTCGGAGGGCAGGTTGGTTTTCCTTCAGTAATTTGTTAGCCAGGTTTGAGATGAAAAAATCTAGTTTAAGTTGTCAAAGGGAGGGACTCGCTTTCTTATCTGCTCACTCACTCAGATCATCTCTCTCTTTGTGGTCCTTCATTAGCTCTCCTTTCCCTAAGCACACTTGGCGCTAACTTACCTCTTGAGGCCTCTTGTGGAGGGTCGGCTGGGCTCCCTGACCAGCCGCTGGTGTCAGGCTCGACTCCCCGCTTTGCTTGAAGAGGCACTGAAAGGCATTCAGACTGCTTCCCGGGCTCTTCTGCACGCTTTGGGAAAGTGCTCCATAAAAAGCCAAAAAATGCCTCACTGCCCTTCAAAAAAAGCCTTTTTTTGCCCTTCAAAAGCCTTTAAAACACTTTCCTGCCCCATATACTGGAAAAAATGGGTAGGTTAGGGTGGCTTCTGTTCCTTTCTTGTTCTGCTGCCCCAAATCCACAGCTTCTACAGCATTGAACCAGTAGGGTTTCTGGATAACAACTGGGCCTCTTAGATCCTAATATAGCTTCAGGTATTAATAGCAATTGCACACAGCAGAACTGGAAACAAGATTCTTGGTGGTGCGGGAGGAAGGATTCCTATCACTTTCAAGATCTGGATCATTATCCTATGGAGCTGAAAATACATCCTGGTGATAAGTATTTAACGTTTCCTCAGTGACAGAAAATTCTCCTCCCTGCTTCTCAGAAGTAGGTGGCTGTCCTTAGTTTACCTCGTGGTCCCTTGTTTCCATTCTGTTTTACAGCAGGATGGCAAAGAGCATTTCAGGGAGGACCAGAGCTTTGTTATGCACTCTGGCAAAGTTCAGTTGCCTGGAAACTGCTTGTGAATTTGGGTCAAATTTTCCTTCTTGTTTCAGGAAAAAAAAAAAAAAAAAGAAAAAAAAAAAAGAGGTAAAGAGCTATATTATCCAGGGAGAGGGAGATGATTTTGTCCTGCTTTTATAAGGTTCAGTTCTCTCCTCTGCCTCAGGAGCATCACAGCCTCTGAGCGATAGGTCATTATGTTGTATAGGGCATTCACAGTCCCTCCTGTTGACTTTCTTCTCCTTTGTATAAATAATTGATGATCCACTAGTGCAGCAACAGGAATCCAAATCTCCCACTACAGGACAAGAAAATCTTTCTGGCTAATTAAGTATTCTGTGCAAAGTGGGGAAGCTTTAACACAAATAGAGGGTGAGATCCACTCCAGAATCATTTATCTCCACCTCACTTAAATGATAGTTGCATCCCCTCCGTTCATCATTTTTGTCCAGACCGCGCTTTGGTCCCAAGCGCGGGAGGTATCCAGCATTCCAAGTCTTAGGCTTTCAATTATTTTTGCTCAGGTCATTGAAATGAATTTCTGTCTTCTGACTATTAGAGGAATGAGATGGCTACTGCGGTGGGCAACTGCAGTGCATTATCACACTAGTACAAGAAAAGCCTGAATAAAAGTTGTTAAAGGTATAAAAAGGTATATAAAAATTATGTGCATATTCAACTATAAAAACCAAACAAGTTAGGCATGGTCAACACTACTAAAAAAATGAACACACCTGTTCAGATCCTAGAACTTGGGATATGTGAATAAACAGAACCCTCTTTGGCATGGAATAGCCCAGGACTTCCAACACAAAGGAGCTTGTGTGCTTTTAAGATGGTAGCATCTTTAGTACCATGTACAAGCCATCTCTTTGTGGAGTCCATTCCCTCCAAACAGTGAAATGGTACTTTGTGAGCCATGGCATGACTCCCTGTATATTTGTGTGCTTAAACCACAGCCATTCTGGTATGCTGCATTTCACACCTTTGTTTTCATATGTCTTCTTACGCTCCTTACGTGATAGCACTTGCCTTGCAGGTTCTATTTATAAGAACAGGAAGTATTTCAAGAGCATTGGCACTTAATACACGGCAGTTTACAGGTCTTGACTTTAAGCCAAACTGTTGTTTTTGGCAAATATATATTGCTCTGAACCTGCTGCATTTGAAATATTAATGCAGTAGAATTAACTAGGTGGTTCCAGCTCAACAAATTTACTCTGCTGGATCAGCTGTCCTCCAGAGGTCCAAATGTGGTCCTTCCATTTAGGGTTTTTTCATCTCATTAGTGATGTAGGATTTCAATGCACAGGTCAAGAGGTTACTTGACCCTCTTTTGCTCTTAGCAGTGCACACTGAATTTACACAGAGTTAAATGAGAACTTCACGTTGGAATGTAGATGCTAACAATATTTCAAAAAATGACCCCAAATGACCTGCTTGTTATCATGCATCTGGGTGAGAAAATAAAACAGTGGTGTTTCTAGAGCCCACCATGCCCTGATTCAGCTAAAGGATTTGTATCTATTTCATCACCATTCTTCACCATCATTTTGATTCTTTTGACTACCAGCGGAATTTATCTAATTTTGGAGCTTAAAAATATGTGTGTGCTTGCAGCACGGGTGAATGCTATGGTTAACCATTTTCTGGCCCTTGTTTTGTTAACGTTCAGAAGAGCACATAGTGAAGCTCTTCTTGTAGGATTGTTGGCTCAAAGAACTAAAAATAATAAAATATGTTTTTCTCAATAACATAGGCAAATGGGACCTCAGCTTAAATAACTGGATATACAGTTACCCTTACAGTATCCTAATTCTGATTATGGACCTGCAGGTCAAAACTTCTGTCCTAAGCAACAGGCTGGTGCTGCAGGTCAAAACTTCTGTCCTAAGCAATAGGCTGGTGAATTCATTTCAAAAGCCCTCTTGAGGGCACAGAATTTTGGACATCTTTGACCAACTAAAGCAAGAGAAAATTTGGTTATCCATTTTATATAATATATGAAGCCCAGCCATGTAGAAAATTTGTATTGGCAATGAATGATCTTGTTTCTTCTTTTACTGATGTATTCATCTTGAGTCTTGTGGCATCTCTGATTCCATGTGCCTGGTGCAGCACTTACAGGTATAAAACTGCATTTGAAAGTTAGCACAAGTATGCTTTAGTATTTATTTTTAGATGTAGTTTCAGTTGGATACATTGCAGAACTGAAAATAGGTAGGAACGGAGACCAAAACTGTGAGATATGACAGCGGTGTTTAAGTGAAATTCATCCCATGGTGAAGATGAGAGGTACAATGTCCGTGAACCACTTACACCCTGCTGTTACTCACGTCTGAGGACAGAAGGGGAAATTTAAACACTTTCCTGCTGGCTTTTGTTAACATTGAATTTCTCACAGCTGTGGACTCTACACTGAACATGTTCATCATTTGGTTCACAGCTTCCCTTTCTGCAGAGGTTTCTTGTAATACCATGCTGCATAGAAAAGAACTGAGGAGTTAAGTATCAAAGGAATGGAGTAGAGGAGGAGGAGGAGGAGGAAAGAAATCATGTTAGAAATTATAGATGACTGGACTCTGGAATAATGAAATCTAACAGATTGTTTATCATTGTACAAAACTGGAAGTCGAGTACAGCCAGAAATGTGCTGTCATTGGCAGTGGAAACTGTATGTGAGCTTGTACAAGGATCCTATCACCAGCTGGTTTAATTTGAGTTGCTCGAATGTGGGCTGGCTGCTGAGGCTTTTTTAATTTTGCTCTTGGCTCTTCTGATATCTTATGAGTCACAGGTCTTTTACTGGCTTTGTTTTATAGATCTGAGAGCAAGGGAGTGACGGTGTTTACCTACCTCATATGGAAAATGTGAGGCTTAATTAATGTTTGTAAAGACCTGGTGGATCATCCACCAAGCAAGATTATAATTACATCTGTGCTATGTTATTCTTATCCGCCACATAAAGATCTCCCTCAACCTTTGCTCACCTTATAATGGCCTTTTAAAACTGAGCAAATGTTATTGAAAATGGTTTGAGTCTTATTTAATATGTTACATGATTTTCAGGGCAGATGTTGTGAGGACACGTGCTAATTAGGGGCGCAATAAACTTGCGTTATGGTACTTTCATATCAAGTTCCATAAGTTGTCCGGCCCTGCGTGGATTGCAGGACAGCGCTTTGAAGTGAGGATATGGACTTCAGCAAGCACGAACCTGAATCTGGGCTCACTGAGTACACGATGAACCCTGATGGCAGTGAACGAGAAACAAAGGACATCTTTTCAATTGCTTTTGCATCAAGGCTAAGAGTGTTTTTCCCAAAATGCTGGATAAAACAGGAAGTTTTCACTGATGGGAAGAAATATGTCTAATTGGCATTGCTGGTATCTTATGGAAAGACTTGAATTATTTATGATGATAAAATCATTGTTTATACTGTGCTCACAAAATGGAGGTGAGGAAGGAAATATGGAGGACAGCGCTTTGTATTGGACACAATTATCATCTATTTTTAGGGTTATTTTTGGAAGTCAGAAATGCAAGGTCTTTATATCTAATCTATATTTATATATCCATGTGTATGGTTCAATGCACTAATTAGCAAAGCTCAGGAAGTGGTGCCAGCAGAGATAGGGATAGAGGGAAATGAGAAATGACTGATAAACCTCAAAATAGGGTGAGTTACTCTTTATACACTTGTTGGTACCATACAGAGCGTAGAATGGTGCTTTTCTGTGTGACCTCACCTTGGGGCGTACGTTGTGTTTATTTGTGGCATCCAATAGTGTACCACAGGAGCTTCAAAAAATCATACCGTACAATTTTCTAACCCCAAATATCCCCTTCACCAGTGTGAAGCGAGTCCATTTTGGACATCAGCGTGCTGCTGGCTGAAGATGAATCGATCAGTGGACTGGAAGCTGGTGCTTGCCCACAGACCAGTGGCCACCACCCCATGATGTTGGGTACACGCAGCGCCAAGCCCGTGTCCCATCAGTGCCTCTGGAAATTGTACGGCTCGTGTACGCTGGAGTGTGAACGGCCTTTGGTACTGAGAAAAGCTGCCTAAACAAGCGGAGGGCAAGGCTGGTTGAACTCAGCAGAGAAACCTTCAGACAATGAAATTAAGCTCTTCCCAAGTGTTGTTTTTTTGTTTTGGCCTTCCCAAGCCATTCTCCTTGACTGATCAGCTGAGACTACTGCATTTATGATCTGGCTGGGTAAATGAATTTCAAAAGTCAGGCCTGCTCTTTTTTTTTTTTTTTTTCCCTAAGTGAATGAGCCCTGTGGGCCTCCTCTAAACTCCCTGTGCAATTGTTAGACTGTGTTTTTTAGAGCTGGTTCACGAGTGTGTGAGCTGCACCTCTGCACGCCTGCATGGGAGGCATCTCCTGTCCCCTGATGGAGAGGGAAAGGTGGCACCTTGCTCCTAGAGCTTCTTTCCCTGCCTGTCACAGGGCACAGGTCTGCAAGCAGGACGAGCTGCAGGGAGGCAGGGAATCAGTCGCGGGCTGCAGATTTCTCTGTTTATTTTAAGTATTTGCTTGTCTGATCCCTGCTACTAACTAGGCTTCAGCCTTTGCTTGTGATGTGGGTCGTCCCCAGAGGGTCTGCTGCCATTGCGTGTTTCTGTAGAAGGTGACACGTCCTAAGACTAAGTGGCTTAAAAGGGCACAGATATTATGAATTAAAGACCTTTAGCTGAATCCCTCATAAATACTTATTGCTGTTTTGTATCATTTAACTGGAAACACAGAAAGCGTGTCTCGTATTTAGAGACCTGGGATGCTCACACGCTTGTGAGGCTGAACTAGAGAGTCTGCCTGTTGATGAGATTGCCTGGTTTAGGGGGGTTTTGGGTAGGAATGGGCTTGTTTTTCCAATCTCTGAAAATAATGAGCATTAATACACATTAATAAATTATTTAAGGATATTCTGCCTTGATTTACAAACCACTCAGAAAGTCCTGTTAATTCTTCAAAAAGGAAATTTTTCCAATGAGAAAAAAAATATCTGTACTTGTTTTCATTATTCTAGTACTTCTTCAAATATGTAATAATGACTCGTTTTCAGTTCAGAGCCATCAGAGATAAATTCCATCCATCTCTATGAGGAGCAGAGTGTGTTAAGCAGAGCTTTATTTCTCCGTAATGGCAGTACGGGGCTTTATTAGTTAATCAGAGGCAATGCATCTATTGCCTTTTATTGAAATCCTTGATAGCCTTGCAAAACAAATAAAATGGTCTTCTCCTCTTCACGGCGTGCATTTTGCCCTCTTTGTATTTAGGCAATATCCACAGATGGAAGTCACCCGAGTCTGTCCCCACCAGCGATGCCCCTTACGCTGTGCCAAGGAATTGGGCAGTAGGTGGGGGCTGGACGCACACTGCTCTCGCTGTTGTCATCGTTAGGTGAACAGAACGGATCCTAAACCGAGAATGTTAGTAGCAAAAAGGATTTATATTTTCTTTTGGAAAATATTCCTGGTGTGGCTGACTGCTCTCAAAGCTGAGGGCAATGTGGCTTTTGTCCCTTTGCTCTGGTGACTGCTTGCTGAGTGCAGGCTGGAGTGTGATGTACAAGAGCACTTAAGGCCAGAGTCAGGCAGTCAAGGAAAGCAGCCACACCAAATGGTTACAGGTAGGAAAAGGTGGTTTCCTTCTGTGAGCCCCAAAGACTTGTGATCCCAGTCTGCTGTCCCTGCTTGTTACATAAATTCTCAATAAGGAATTTTGATATGAAAGAGGTTTTGATGGCCTTTGACTGAGGCGGTGTATTACAGCTAATGATAACATACCTGTATTCTTTCCATAATCTTCCAATAAACCTATACGGAAGAAAATAGTTAACCCAGCCCATCTACCTTGATTATGTCAGTTATACCAAAATGTGATGAGAACAGAGGATGGTACAATTAGATTTACTTCGGTGTATGTGGCAGCGTGTCACTGACAGAGCCTTTAAAAGAGTGAACCTGGAAAAACAGTTAATAGAAATTCAGAGCCAATTAACTCAGCATCAAAGCCAATTGCTCAGGATAAGGATTCATTCTTTTTTTTTCCCCTCGTAATTTGCGGTACAGTCAGTATGCTGAGAGTACAGAATCGGGCTCAAGAGAGAACAGGTATCAAACAAAAAATCAGATTTCCAGTGGCCATAGAGATGTAAATGACTTGAAGAAATGAGATTTTTGAGCAAAGGTATGTACACGACTGTGCTGGTTGTCCTGGGGTGACAATGAACTTACGTGTCTTATGCAGAAGATGAAATGTGCTGTCTTTTCCTTGGTCACAGAAAAAAATCCTTTAACTGTTTCAAGGTTTGAACAATGCAAATCTTGCAAGCAGTGCTGTCTTCTTTAAAGAATTTGATAAATGTTGAAATGCTTGTAATTTGCCTTTTTTCCTACATTACCACAGAACATACTTAGTTGGCCAAATAAAACACAAAGCTCTCAGTAGGTAGAAGATAATTTTCTCTACAGGCATAGCAGTAAATATTGATTTCCTTCTGAAATAGATAAATCACTTATTCTGGAAGGGAAAAATTGTTCTTAAATATTTTGTCCAACCTTAACTATAACTACAGGATCAGGAAATATTTTTTTTTCTTGAATCTGTGGCACATAATTTGTATATTCTATGTGCTGCAGCTAGTGTATATAGATATATAAATCTTTAAGCAGCTGAAAATCTTTTGACTGCATTCAGGAGCAAAGTAAAATAGAGCTCTTAACTTTGATCACACAAAAGCTGAAGTGGAGGCTTTCAGGCATACTCAACTGGGTTGGGAAACGCTTTCCAAAACTTCTTGTTTAGTCCACAAGACCAAACAGTGAGTCAATATTTAGACTGAGGGCTGGGTCCTCAGCTGGCAGAAAATCACAGAGTTCCACTGAGGGGAGCTGGAACTGGACAGATTTTGCAGCCACAAGCTCTCATGGTTTTGTTGCTCGTCTTATGGTATTTGGTTCCAGGTCTGTCTTTCACTCCCTGACACCCAGATTTGGGGCACTACCCACAGTCTCCATTTGCATGAAGACAACGTGTGGCCAAGTGCCTTGCTTGTCTGATTTTTAGAAAGTGTCTTGAAAACAATAGGCCTAGAGGCCCTCAAACTATTAGGCAAAGAAAGCAGACCCCAGACTGATCATCTCAAATAATACGGTTTATACAATGATGTCAAGATTTTTGCAAACATATGGCTAAAGATGCTCTAATTTATCCCAGTGCAGAATGTGATCCTAAATATTAGTCAGGAGACAAAAATGAACTGTTTATCCAATATACATAGTCTCCCCCTTTCTGTCTCTGAGTCGACTGTTCCTATGGAGATTGCTTGTTTCTTCTGCAAGTTCATCTCATATTGTGGTAGGTGGCTCCTCACAGCTGAGACCTGCAGGACATTGACTCTTCCCCATTTACTTCGGAGACAGCAAATTTTGGCAGTAGAACAGCTTCAAGTGCCGCTTGGCATAAGCTTTGACACAGCTGTAGTAGAGGGAGAAGAATGTACTTACAAAGCAGTCGGCCTATTTAAACCCCACGTTACCATCCTGACAGCTTGTAAATGTACTGAAATGCTTTTCCCAAACTCAGAGGATGCTCAGGAAGCTAAGATTTCTACAACTCGGAGGCCAAGAGGCAGCCAGTTGACTGAAGCCCTGCTTCCCACTGCTTGTGAAATGTTCTGCTCCGTTCCCATTCCCTCCTCCAAGCCCATCATGTAGGTGTTCTGGGACCTACAGTGAAAGCAGGCATATGCTCCACGCCGTGCTGGGAATTGCCTACCTGAGACCTGGGTGCTGCAAAAATCAACACACTGCTGGCCTCAGGTGCTTTGTCTTATCTCCGATGTTTGCGAGTTACTGGTAGGACCCACTGGGGAATACTGTGTATTTTCCAGCTCTGCCTTGTGTGGCTGTGTTCTGCTGTTTGACTTGGGTGTTGCAAATAACCTTCCTTCTAAAAAGCATTGAGTGGAAAAACCTGTATTTCTGATTAGATTCTTAGACTGGAACACGGAGAGCAAAGGATTCAGGTCTATGCAAGAACGATCAACAAGAAACGAAATTGTATTTCTTTTATTAAATTCAGTAGGTTCATATTAAGCTTGCTAGAAGCATCCCCAAATAAATATACACTTTACCAAGACTGCTATAATGCATATATTTTCATTGCCATGGATTTCTGTCTCTTCTGCTGGATTTTCTTCTAGAGATAAGAGATTAAGAGAACGCTGCCTCATGTGAAACCAGTGCCCTGAGCTCAATCCCTCCCTTCTGCTTTTGTCTCCGGTTGGTAAAAGCCCTTTGTAATCTGGTAAAGCAACCTGAACAAGGAACTGTTTTGTCTAAAACAATGTATTCCATCCTGAAAGCTTCTCTAGCTCTTAGTCTCTAACATTTGCAAATTAGTCCTTTTCTTTGCCTTCCTTTTCTCCTGGATTTACGGTGCATTATCCTAACACACATTTCTTCACCTGGCGGAAGCTGTCCTGCCACAAGTGCTCTCTAGAGACCTGAAAAAATCAGAGCTGAGAGTCTTCCCCAAAGGGAAGAGAATACCAGAAGGTGGACTGACTGAGAAAACAGGGTTCAAATTTAGCAGAACTGAATGGATTCAACAGTTTTCTACCCTGCATCTACCTGGTGAGAATGAGGAAATGCAGTAATCAACATTACCAAGACTGAAAAAAAAATAAAAATGAAAAAGAACAAATTGATGTGCAAAACAGGAGACTGTAAAGGTATATTTGAAATTTGTCCCATTTGCCTTCTTAGCTCAGTCCTTTGGCTTTGGGCATGGATTCCCTGCAGTTTGCCGTGTCCTGGAGCCTCCCAGCAGGGCTGACAGGCAGCGGGGCTTTGGGCAGGCGGCCGCTGTCACTGGGGAGCTCCAGGCTGGCAGCGATGTGTGATCTGCACCGGGTGCTGCCTGTGTTTGTAGAAAATAGTTCGGTTTCAGAGTCTACTAAGAGCTCTGACTGGTCATGATCTACACCGCGGTAGGAACAATAGGCTGTCAGCTAGAGCCGTGTTTATTTTTATGTATAGAATATCCGAAGTTAGAGACCTGTCAAAAGCCTGCCTAATGTAAGGCTGCCGCTTCCTGACACAAGTCCCGGGAAGCCCATTTTAAACCCTGCTTTACAGTTTCTTGATTCTCTCCCTCCCAAGGGCAGCCTAATGTGAATGTGAAGTGTATCATAATGGATGTTTTCCCTCAAATCCTTCAGCCTTAAATCCTTTCTTTTTCTAATTCTAGTGTGAGTTCATCTTACATTTCCCCTTTTGTACTATTATCTGCTGTCTATAGAGACGTAGATTTGATCTAGTAAGAAAGTGCTGTGTGTCACAACAGATACTTTACACTTCCTTAAGGCTTCTATTTGGCAATAAACAAATAAATAAAGTCAACATCTGAACAACTTCCCAGACAAAGACCAGAATTACTTTTTTTTTTTTTTTTTCCTTTTAACTTTACAAAGAAGCCAAGGAAAATAATGCAATAGTAATATGTTCATAAATTGAAACTGCTGTAAACATACTTAAATCAGTGTTTATGTGAATGTACTCGGTTTGACAAGTTTAATGTAGAGGCTCGTTGCTCTCTGCATTGTTTTCTAACACTGCCACTGTATACCTGGCCAGGTCTAATACTGGCTTCCCAGCTGGCCAGATCCTCCTGATCTTTTCTGTTGTTTAGAAGCTGCTAAGGAAAACTAATCCCTTGGTTTTGCATGGATCAAAATATTCCATGTTCAAAAGAGTCACAGGCTCAGAAATCTTCCAAAGACTTGTCCTCCAAGACTCCTGAAGATTTGTCCTCCAGCTATTCAGGGGCACACTGACATTTCCTCATCTGTAGTTGCCCTGGTGATGTGGGAGGCTGACCAAAAGGTTACACTTACCTGAGTTTGTATCAGTAGCTTGTAATTTTTAAATGGATTTATGAGTTAAAATATCCACTTTGTTTTAAACCTTTTATCTTACTGTAGTTACAGAAGTTGTACTTTGGTTGTAGGTAGTTTCATTGGGATTACAAATTCTTTCTTCCCTTTTGTTTAAATCCAGCAAATTTCTGCTCAGTCTGGTAGTGGAGATAAAACAAGTTGCCATTCGTACTGCCAGCGAGCAGTTAGATTCATACAGGAGACAGCGATCCAGTTCTGCAGGTCCTGTTTATTTAGGAGTTATTTCATACTGCAGTGACGTGATGGGATGCTCAGCTGATTGTACCTGCTCTTAGGACTCCGAAGCCTCCTCTGCTGCTTTGAGGAGCTCTGAGTTAACTTCTTGTAGAAACAACGTCCAGATCCCCTCTACCTCTTGTAAAAGGTGACAGTTCACAGGCAGCCATTTGGCAGTAAGTGTTTTCACATTTCTTGAACTCTGCTTGCAAAAGCTGGCAAAGTATCCAGAGCACTCTGGCCTTTTTATAATTTGCGCTGTGAGTGCTCTCTTTTGGTGCTGTGTAAGTGATACTTATTGGCAATAGTCACTCAAATCAACAACTATTTTTTATTTATTTTTTATTGTTCCTTGTAATTTATAGTTTATTGCTGCTTTCCTTGCACTGATTACGCTCACCATAATAGTCAACAAATCCATGTTCTTTTTCTTTTTTTTTTTTTTTTTTTTTTTTTTGAAACAAAACCTTTTAAATCTGTGTGGTTTCGTCTCAGTTTGCTGTAAGTCCCAATGGTATCAGCCTTGCGGAGCAGAGGGAAGGAGAACTAAGGGACTTGCTTCACTTAATGACCTTCAGCTGACCAACATTTGATTTAAATTTTATGGGTATAACATGTTGTTAATCTCACAGCTATTTGCATTTATGGCCTGCAGCCATCCTTCCCTGGGCTGTGATCTCTTTCAATCTCACATTAAGCCAAGTTTGGCTGGCCCATATCTGGATATTAGGTTTTGCAGCCTTTTGGTATATGGATGTCATGGGAAACTGTTTGTCTTTCTTGGGTGCCACGCTCACCTCCCATCGGCTACTGAACTGATTCCTTGGAACCTGCTGATACTCATTGTACTTGCTAAGGTGCTAACATTTAGATGGGATGAAGAAACTGTGGGATGTATAGGGTGAAGCCAAGAGAAGATGATCTTTTACTAGTCTTGTTGTGGCCACAAACTGGAAACAGAGAGAAATGAGTGGCAATGGGAAGAAAGGAAACAAACGGTTTCCTCATCATTCTCCTTTGGCATCCATGAGTACAGGAAAAAAATAATCAAGATGAATGAGGTCAAAGGAAGGTCTTTTCTGTCTTAGGAAAGATAAGATTTTTTTTTCAGGGAAAGGCAACGAAGGACAAAATAGACAAATAAAGGAATAAAAAAGAAAAAGTATCCTTTGCTCAGGTGTAGTATGGGGGCAGAAGGCAGCAGAAATTTGGCAGAAATGTGGTGATGCTCTGCAGAGAAGCCAATGGAGGAGGAAAGCAGTCTCCTTATTTTCCCTGGTGGTTTAAAAAAAAACCATAATGACCTCACTGTAGACAAATGTCCACATACAAAAGAATGACCCTCAGGTCACTGGAAGCTGCCCGGGCAATGTTCTCACTCCTGCAGGGGAATGCTGGACTGCAGGACTAATCACCTTTTGTGCAAGCCATCGGGGTTATCATCATGGCTGCATTTGGAAATATTTAGTGTTTCAGAGATTTCTTATCAATTGACTTGTTCTAAAAAGATCAAGATAGAGTGTGGTGAAAGTACAGTTTTATTTCCAGAAATGCTGAACTGCCTACTGCATTCTGTGGATGGCAGGTATTTATTTTTTAGCCCAAGGCCATAGTTATATATAGGATAGCAGTGAGGGTCCTGAATGCCTTTGTGTTTAAAATGGTGAAATTCAGATGCCAGGCAATGCCCTAAACAAGGTATTAGGGTGGCTGGGCCTGATATCAGAAATCCAAAGTATTTAGTGTGTGCATAACTGACATGTGGAAAGAGATATTTTATTTTCATTTTAATGTTTTTTTTTTTTTTTCTTCAACCATAAGTGCTGAAAAGAAAACTTTAATAATTGATGAACATTTTTTATTGTTTCTCATGAAAAAGTCATGTTCAGTTTGTTGTGTGATGGGGCTGACATGGCAGTGTTAGGACCACAGTTATGTTGGATGCTGTGTGATGTACACTATTCAAAGTTTAATGAGCACATTCTAAGACAAACATTATGAGCTTACCAGGAATTGGCTCTTCTTATTTAGCCTGTGGCATTATAAGCAATTTATTTAAGTGACATTGAAAAACAATTGCACTTATTCAGCCTCGTCCAACATCTACTGCAAAAGATTCATTGCCAATAGATTTGATGGAGAAAAAGGTTTAATAAAATAGTGCTTGGAAAGGTATGTTGTCTAGTACGTAAAACTTGCACACTTGAATTTTAAAATGCTTAATGTTAGTTTAAATCTGTTCCCACTGAGGTCAATGGAAGTTTAATCACTGACTGATTTCACTGGGAACAGAGGCCAAAAGTAAGCACCTTTTAAAATCCCACACAACAATTTCTGGCACACAAATGTGGCAGCTACCAAGACAGTTCATTTTTCTCCCAAACACAAAGCATGATCCAGTTTTTTTGTTGTTGGTAGATTTTATTTATTTATTTATTTATTTATTTATTCATTCAATTTTGGATGAATTTCCACTGGGGGCCGTGGGAGTTTGACAGAATGCATTCAGCACTCGTTGGAAGACAGTACGACCTCAATGGGTATGTCTAAGATGCTTAAGTGAATCTGTGAGTTAAGATCGTTGCAGTGTGTACCAGGAAAATGTTGCCTTTATGCAAGTGCAAAACCAATACACAAGCGTAAATGGCTTTCAAGAAAAGGATCTGGAGTGAGATCAGAAGGTCAGAATTTGCTTCTGAGGTCAGAATTTAGTCTTGTTCTGCAAACAACACAGAACATCTCACAACATAATAATATGCTTCGAGGTGCCCATTTCATTTAAAGTATTTTTTAAGAATGCAAAACCAGGGATTTGTGATGAAAGAAACACGTAACTCTTCGATGTGGGTGCTGTGGTAAAGGCAGATTTTGGAGACAATTGCCAAAAGCCACATAACCACTGAAATAGCTGCTTTATACTAGGCTGAGCTGGTCCACAGACTCACTTATTAAAGAGCTAATTCTGCTCTATGTGAAATTTTGGTCTTCAGCTCTGAATACTGTCAGGGGAGACATCAGCTGGCAGCAGATGTGGAAAGCTATTCATGCTGGCATCCCAAACAGCTTGGCTGGGGAAGCTCGCGCAATGCTTCGATAAATAAATAAATAAGCAGTCAGAATTGCATTCAGTAAACAAAGATTGCGCTTTACCTAATTTGTAGTGAATTCTTCTGAGATGCTTTGTATTGCTTACAATATTCAGTGTAGTTTGACTGTTTTCAGTTTTTCTGGATTCCCTTTTGGTTTGCAAGCTTTGAATCCAATTATTTATTTGAAAAAAAAAAAAAAAAAAAAAAGGCAGAAAGCACCTGAAAACATTAGCAGTGTTTCAGTTTCATAGTAAAAAAACATTCTAGGCTCAAGAGTGTTGTCTTTTCTAACGGCTTCTGATGTCGAAAATTCTTGGCATTTTCTCAAATTTTATACAAACTGGGATTACTGAAAATTCCTTTTTGGGTCTGCAGATTTTAGGTATTGGAGGTAATTTTCACCAAAATTACATTTAGTGACAATACACTTGGGACAAAACACCCCCAGTGGTGTCTGTCTCCTCCTACCAGTGGCTGCATTTGCTGACAGTGATGAGTCCACAGAGATATGTCCCCAGTGAAAAATAACATTTTAATAAGGCATAACTGGAAAGCCTTCACTTTTCTTTTTTTTTTAAAGCTAATTTCAAGATGTAAAGAACCACATGAAAATCTTCTATTGAGTGATTGCCAATGCAATTCCTCCTGTCGCTGCCGCACACGGTGATGCTGTTCTCCATGGTCTGAGGATTCACAGCCCTCAGCAGCTCAGTGCCTCCAGTGGCAGCGTCACGGAAAATTTCCCCATTTCGTAGCTCCCCCAGTTAGGAAATAGGGGTCAGCTAATTTCCCTGTGACTATTGCACGTCAGCTAATATTTATCAGAGATGATAATGTCTTGCTGCAGAAGAGTAGCATTTGTTCCCCTGGTTTCAGAGACCAGTTGTACGTGGTTTGGATGTAGAACTACAAAATAGCTTTTGACTGTTTGAGGCTCAGCATCTATTTCGGTACAGGCTGTGGATTTCAGAGCAGCAGCAGGGAAGGGGAGGGGAATTAGGTTGCTCAAGAGATCGGGCGCAGATTAAGAATCCCTTTTTATCTCAAGTAACCGACTATTGCATACACGATTTCAATGACTGGCAATGAATATGAAGGCTCGTGGCCATCTGTCTGAACGGCAAATGTGAGCTTCTGTCAGTTTCTGGTGGTCTGAAATCACGTAATGAGGGACAAGACTGTATAGATCAACCTCAAACCATCTTGTGAGATTTTTGGTCTCAGGAGGCAGAGGTAGGGGCACTGAGGCAATCCGCCCCCAGGACCCAGTGCAGGTACTGGCGTGGCCTGGCCCGGCCCTGAGCCCCGAGAAGGGAGCAGGAAAACTTCCAGAACGTTCAGTGGCCTTGGGGTCAGGCCCAGTTGTAGTGATTCTGCTCTGATAACCCACTAAGAGAGCAAAACTGGATTTTATTTATTTATTTTTTTCCAATAAGTGAAATTTGTTGTTGAAAGTCACTATTTTCCCTCAACAAATGACTGAGGCGTTGAAATATTTCTTTAAAAAATTGTACCTCCTGAGAGAAAATATTCCAGCGGGATGGTGATAATTGACTTTTTAGTGTTAACTACCATAGCTTGAAGCACCATATGGGTTTTGCATCATTGTTTTTCCTGCTTGATGCCTTTAAATTTGCAGAGCAAAATTTTGTTCCGTTGAGGCCTGTGTCGGCAAATTGCCTGTGCCTGAGAGACTCACTTAGCCTGCAAATAAATGTACATAAGTAGAGCAAAAAGCAAAGCCACGCAAGCCTGTCCGTAATAGTGTATAGTTGAATCTTCAGTGAGTCAAAAAGAAGAGGCCTGTTTGTAGGCCCAGGAGCCCCTCTGGGTGTTGTGGGGTCTGTACAGGGAGTGGGCAGCTGCCGGCCACGTCCCAGCCTTCAGAGGAAAAGTCTGAAAAGCAGGCCATTTGGTACTAGTCTGCTGAAAAGGATGGGTGGATTGGAATTCTTCCTGTTGTTGTGAATGCTACATTTATATATGCTTCCTTCTGTGGCAAATAATCCTGAGGAAATGCTGCAAATCCAAGTAAGTCCTTCTTTTCTGGGCGTGTTGCTGTCGAGCGCAGAAATCATTACAGCATTTTTACCCCATCAGTTTCTCTTCGGTCCACTGGTTTGGTAACCATATTGCCTATGTATGATAATGCACTCAGGAAGAAATCTGGGTACCTTTCAGGTCAAGCAAATGGCTTTGATAAGGTATCAATATTTGCCTAAGAGGCTGCGTTGGAAGCACACCCGCTGAGTTGGAATGAAAGGAGTATGATTTAGGACAGGCGATATAATCCAGCTTGACAAACTAGTTAAATATTGACAAGAAGCGGAAGAGCAGCCAAGCTCAGGCTGAGGAGAAGACTCTTGCTTTTCTGATTGAGCACGACCAGGACTTGCACATCCAGAATGAGCGGCTGCCAGAGCCCTGGTGACGCGCCCCCATCCAGTGACCTGCATGGCTCACCATCTCTCCTGCTCAAGGTAGGGCTGCTCTCCCAGTAGGGCTGCTCCTGGGGGCGCAGCACCTTGTCAGAAAGCTGTGTGGGTATCTCCGAGCTGGTTTGACTTCAGGAGATATTTTTATCATGGGCTGCTCGGTTGCATACAGGCGTGCACTGTTCAAAATGTAATGAAGAAAACTAATTGTGTTTTTTTAGTACGACATTATGTTGTACATTTTTTACCTTATAAATCAGAGCGATTATGCACATGTGTGTCTGTTCATTTAAAAATGTGTATTTAGTTGGTAGAATTATTATAAGACTGTGTTTAAAACCGGCTATTAGCTAATGGAGAGGCCTCATCGTCAAAGGGTATTATGAGATTACTGCTTCATTTGCCATAATGCACAGAGATAGTCTGAGGGTTCTGCTTTTTGTTTATGTGTTTTTTTAAATTTATTTACATACTTTAACCCATTCCCTAGCATTTTATCTTTCAACAAAATCCTTTTATAATCCAAAAGGTTGGGCAGATATGCTGCTCCACATGATAACTGAAGAGCTATGTAAATAAAACCTGACATATTAACTGCCTTGCATTCCTGTAGTTTCATATTTAGAAATAAGAAAGTGTAGTGGAGATACGGGAAACAGCCATGTTTGCTTTTCCAAAGGGTAATTAGTCAGCAGCTGGAGCTTTTGAGACTAACTAACGGTAGCCAATCACCTTTTCTCTATTCCCACAACAGCAATGAAATTGGGACATAGAAGAAAATAACCAAAAACGCCAACATATTTTTTATTAGCACAAATGATTTTATAAACAAATAATATAGAAGCAAAATGGTAACAAGCACTCAAGAGAGCGAGCAGTAAAATATTTACTGTTTATTTTAACATTTAGTCTCCTTGGGAGACATTTCATAAACTGGCGATGATATAGATGTCAGGTATGGATTGTTATTTACCCCCACAAACAGAGCATTGTACTGTACAATTCCGGTGTGCCATATGGCCTGAACATACCATGCAATTCATTAGTGAACATGTTACAGCTTTATATAGCCTCAGAGAAACGTGGCAACATGTGATGTAATGCTCATGGACAGTAGTTTGTTGGCTCATTTACCAGTGCTTTAAATAGAACGATGCAGTGCACGTTGCATTTGATGTTTGCTTCTTCTGGGAAATTCCCTGAACTGTTTTTCGTTATCAGTCCCTTGGTATGAATTGTTATAGAAGAAGCAGATTACGGAAAGAAGGAAGTGTAACATATATGCAAATGTGCAATCTACATCGCCTGATTCTGCAAACGCAGGGCGCAGAACTGAATGCCTGCCTTGTTCCTAGGCCGAAATCCCAACCTTTCTGCTCGATAAAAACATAAGAGCTTGTCTCACAGTGCTGCAGCTCAGGCACCAACCTGGGAAGAAAGCCGTGTGTGACACTGTTTTACTAAGGCTTAATAAGCTGTGACTTTGTGTCATTAGGACCATTTAATCAATTTTGCTGTCTCATAACATGATAACCTTTGGTATCTCAAATAGCTTCAGGTCACTGATGTGTACAGATCATGAACATCAAAATCAACTCTTAGTTTCTTTAACACGTTTCATAGTGCAATGCAGCCAGCACATGGTAAGAACGAAACGCATTCATTGATTACTCTTCAGACACATCCAGAACCCTTCCACATGTAGAGCTGCCTGGGTGTGACTCACTGCTGTGTTACTCCAGTTTTCTGCTGTTACAGCTTTATGGAGATCAGGGGAGTTACTGCGGCTTAACCCAGAATTGCACAGTGGTGACATCAGCCTTGTTAAGCCAGGAGGGAATTCTGCATATGGAAAGCCTTCCAAGCCGAGCATAGTTTTTCGGAAAGGAAAAATGGGGCTAGGAATCCAAGCAGTACAAGGAACTGGCATTAGTATGTGTATTAATAAAGCACTGTATTTTTTCTACAAACAATTTTGTGATACTGTTCAAACAACCCATTTCCAGGAATGATTACGAATACAAAAGAATATTAAAACAGAAAGATGTAACAATGTAAATGTGTGTGGTGAAGGTCAGACACTGATGAACTCAAAAATATTTTTGAGAACTTGCAAGAGATCTTTAAAACTTATTCTTGAAGCCTTTAATTTCTTGTGATTCAAAGAAAAAATTCCAAGACACTCTCCAAATCTTCATGTAACTTTTGCATTCAAAGTGTTTGTTGCGATTACCGGGGTTGAATTTGGCCCACCTGGAGCAAATGTCTAACTATGGGCTGTATCTGCTCTGTGCCGCTGTTGTTGGCCTCATGTTCCTGCTTTTCCTGGTGCTGATGCAGAAGGGAAAGGAACTATGGATTTCCCATGAGAGTTTCTTAAGCTAGGGAGGCTGCTTTCATGCACCTAAAAGCCTTCAAAAGGACAGCGCTTTTCCTCAAACAAAAGCTTCACACAGAAGAGCAAAGAAAAGAAATATCCTTCACATTTTGGGAATGGGAGATTCTGGAAAAGAAAATGTGTAGGTGGAGTTTTAGGCTGAACTGCATGTTCTTTGGCAGAGCACAAACCAAAATTCAGAAAGGTAAATTACTGGGAGAAGTGTGGACATAGAGCAGTGTCTGCTGAGAGTGATGCACAGAGCTCCCATATACATTCCCATGCATCAGAGCTGTACAAATAATTCGGAAATCTGATACCAACAGAGGTATTTCCCTGCCCATTCTGCAGGGATAAGTATTGAAGGCCTAAGAGGACGCTCAGTAACAAATAGTCTTTTGCAAACAATGCTCAGACATGAATGTAATTCATCCTTTATTCATTAGGTTGGAAGTTTTGCCAACATGTTGCAGTAAGTGTTAATTAGGAGGAAGTACTTATGCAGGTGTGCAAAACACAATTTTTGAAGCTGCTACAAGATGAGATTTGAGCCTTTCTCAGTTTTCACTGCTGCAAGTGGACAGAGCATGCTCGGTTCTACCTCTCATGAAAACAGAGCTCAAGCAGCAGAAAGCTGCTAATTATGAGCCCATACTTTGTGCCTAGCTCCGAGAGAAGCATGGTGATTACTGATGTGCAGGCAGCTTGTAACAGCACCTGTTTTCCCTAACTTTCTATCCAACGAGGGCCTGATCACCTTAGGCGTACAGTGAAAATTCACAGGATTGGGATATCAATTTATGGGCCCAAAGCCAGGTGAGTAAAGGAATAAGGAAATGAAGGAAGTTGCTTTGAGTTGGCTAGAAATGAGGGAAATGTCAGGAGATTTCTGTCACAGTGTCGGAATCTCACAATAACCGCTGCTAAGAGCCTCATTCCATGCATATTTGAATGCTTGCTCTGATTTGGCTTCGAATCTGAATGCTGACTCTGTTCTCATGCTGAATCCAGAGCCCAAATACATTTTCTCTATCCCATTTATTTTCCCAGGCCTCGTTAATTAATAAGATCTGTGTGCATTCCAGTCCAAGCTCCAGAAGTTGACATCCTATGGACTTTGGCTATTTAAAGCATCATTCCCATGAATAAGTCATGGTAAACAAGGATCAGCAGGAAATTATCATTTGTTGCTCAAAAGTAGTCAGTGCTAAATCAAATAAATACCCCGTCTTTTTAATGTTCTGTCACACAGACTAAAATCAGATAGAGCTTTTATTGAATCCGGCCCAGAAGCTATGAAGTAAAATAAATATAATGGAGTTGATTTCATTCTCCTGTTTGTTTCACTGTACTCGGAGAAAATGTTTGCTTATGTAGGCACAGGAAACATTCTGAACAAATCCAGAAATACTTTTACTATGCATCTCCGAAACTTATAAGAAAGTACTGTAGTTCAGAGGAAACTTAACTGTGAATGATCATGCTTAACAGAATTTTTTGTTCAGTTGTCACTTAATATCATGCTCCTATTTATACAGTGGAGCTGTTCTGTGTGATTAAGCCAAGCCAAATGTTTGGCAGAGGACTGGGGACTTTCAAAATTAGAAGATGCTCCTTTTGGTGCCCGGTTTTGTTTAACTATGGAAACAGAAGCTTCAGAGGAGCGAAATTTTACTTTGTAATTAAACGGGTGAAAATAAAATTGTCTGTAAAATTTCCTCTAACGAAGCAAGACTGGTAATCTGAGTTTTCCTGCTGGTTTCTAAAAGAACACAACATCTGTTCAGGCAATGTTTTTCATTGTACTTTTTATCATTTTAAAAACAAAGCCAAGGAGAACAGCAAAGATGTTGTAAGAACAGGATTCCAAGCCAAGTTCATAAATTGGCTTTAAAAGTGATTAATAAGCACTCAACACTAGCAGGCAACAGAATGTAATCACATTTGGGTAAGGCACAAGGGGTTCATCAGGCTCTCCCTACAAATGCTACAGAAAACAGCTATTTGTTAGTTACATTTTATGTTTCTTTAGCACTGAAAGGAATTTTGCCCTGGAAAGAAACAGGGATTTGTCTATTAATGCAGTATGTTATCCTCGTACAGAACTAGCCACCTTCCCAAAAATAAACAGCGATGGTTCTGGTTTGGTGGCAGTAATAAAACATTGGTCCAGTTGCTGCACTTTCTTGATATTCTGGTCCAGAGTAGTTCTCCCTACCCGTAATACCTTTGAGTTGGATGTAGTTTCAGCACAGGCTGAGTTTTGAGGAAAGAATCTTTGCAACTTGTATTTTCTTTGGATTGTGTTCTGATCCTTGGCCCTGCCTCGGACAGAAATCAAATTGCATGGAAACTCTTCCCTGAGATAGGAGCTTTAAAATCCAATTTGGGGATTTTCATTTTGAAATGTGACTCGAATTCTTCTCAAACTTCGCCGTCGACTGTGTTCATTTCTCCTATGTAATCCACTCTTTAGGCTCCAAAATATGACATAAAATGATATTTTAAAAGATGTATTATATGGAATATAGTGAATGTCTTCAAAGCTTAGTAGGAGAATAAACTCTGGAAATAGCTGTGTGTTTTTAGAGGCAAGAAGAGAAATGCAGCGTGTCAGCAGTGTATAGTAAAAGAAATTTACTCCTCAAAATAAAACGAATGGAAGATTTGACAATATTACTCAAATTGTAAGTAAATCTTAGCTCTTACTAGAGAGTCTTTATACTTAATGTGAGGGTAAACAATGACTTTGTGAATTATTGCCTGTTTTATGGAAAACAATCAAGCAGCACCAGGTAAAACTCTGTTGTTACAAATAGCGAGCAGAGCCTCTCTGACCCTGCCATCAGCATATCAGCCTAGATAGTGGTGGTGCTTTCCTTATCCTGCTTTGCTGCAATCCCATATGGTCCCACCGCAGACTGCCAGACATATGGGAAAGGGAAGGTTTGGGCTGCACATACAGTGACAGGCCGGCTAAAACCCGCAGATATTCTGAGTAGGGTCCGGCTGGCTCAAAGGGTTTGCTTCTTTCCATGTCATGCTTGTACGTGGTTTGTCAGGTGAATCACTGGAGACATTTCTAGCCTTGTCAACTGATTGCTGCACATCTCCTGTTTTCAATTCATAGGTATTCAAAAGCTGGGAAGTTATTTGCAGTACATCGTCACAGGCACAGAACTCAATCTATTTCCCGTATAATTTTAATCAAACAAACATCTGTTTGGCAAAATATTTACTAGGCAAGGCCAGCACCTAATAAGGCACGTACAGCAAACACTGACTGAGCGAATTCAAGGTAGAACAGGACTGAAGAAGAAGCGCCTTGAATGCAGCTGCTAAGAGGTGGATATTCCCTGTAATTACTACTGATGGTTGGCAACATGATTTTAAAGATGTTTTGGTAGCTAGCAAGCGTTAACTTAGGAGCTTGGCTGGGTTGATGGACGTGGCTGGTCCTTGAGGACCTTGAAGGCAGCACAGCTCCATGCCCTGTGTATGCTCACCTTTACCTGCAGTGAAGTATCTTACATCTTTTCTCTCAAAACTGAGGTTTCTCTTCACATACTATGTGTGCTTGTATTTGTGGAAGTGGATACCAACATGCCTTGATGGCACGTTTGATGGAGCAGTACTCAAACGCAGACGTAATACAGACAGTGAAATCCCTTCTGAATTAATTTTCATTCCAATCCTGACATACATCTAAAATCCCGGATTTGTCTCTGGTTTTCAAGAACTTTATTATTAATATTTATTTATTTCCCGTCTTCTTGGTCTAACTTGCAGATGTGGGGTCAGTGCTAAGTGCAGTCTGTGCACACAGCTTGGCTCCTGAGTGCGGCTCCCAGCGTTTGCAGCTCGTGCTGGAGAGGCTCCGTGCAAGGACCTCTCTCCCTTGCATGCTTGCCCTCTGCTACTGGCAATCAATCATGCTTTTCTGCAGTCTTTCCTCTCTTATTCCAATCCTTGCTTGTGTTTCTTATGGGAGTTATTTATTTATTTATTCAAATTTAACATCCTGAAATCACTTTCCTGACATCACCCAAACCTTTTGACATGATACAACGTTTAAGTAGAAGCCACCAGACTGGCCCTGGACACCTTTCCTATGAAATCCTGTGATGTAGTAATTGCAGCTTTTTTCTCTTTCTGGGGAGGCATTGGGAAACCTGCAGATTACCTGGATGTGGTGCTGTTCGAGAGATGGCTTAATGCAACAGCATTTTAGATATAATGACCTAAATACTCTCTCAGCTGGCTGTAAAGCAAATGGACAAATGAAGCACATTGTTTATGCTTCGTTGTGTAATGTTTTAATACTCCGTCATGTTTGGTGACAGTGGCTTCAGCTTAAGCCATGATTTTTACATTTGAAAATCTTAATTAGAAGTTTGTAATCCCGAGGAAAATCTATCAGGGAGCTGTTCCATTTTTTATTTTTCCAAGTTCTCTGAACTCACCAGCCTGGGACAGTGTTGAGATAAGAAGGGCGTTGGATGATGCACGATGCTCTGCCTGCTCCTGCGTGAGGGTCCAAACGTCACCCTCAGGAAGGCTCAGCAAAGGCTCAAGTCCTAGCTGGGGAAATGCCTAGGCCCCAGGCATTTTTGGATATTTGGAGCCCTCGGGGAATGAGGCAGGGGGTGCCTCAGATGGGGCCGCACAGCGGCAGTGCCTCACTCTGCTCACTGCCTGTCGGGTGCCGACTGGGAGGCAAGCACCATGCAGACACACATCATCAGGAGTCCAGAGCTCTCTGGAGGGCTGTTTCCCCTACAACGATAATCAAACAAACATCTGTTTGGCTAAATACCTACCAGGCGCTGCCAGTACAGAAATAGATAGGTACATCGTGGTTCTGCTTTAGCATTACTTTTTAAAAATTCACTGGTTACCTAAGCAAAAGCTCCAGCTCATCCCTTGTAGCAGAGCGTGCGTGGCTCTGGCTTATCCTCTGCAGCAGAGCTTCCTCTGGCGAGGGGCCTGCCAAGAAGACCGCATCTCATACCTCATTTTCTGCCTCTTGCCTGAGTGAAGCTCCCACAGAGACTGATAGTTTGTGGTTTTACCTCCAAGTTTTAATCCTGACGAATGCTTCATGGATTGCAGTGAGGGAACAATTAGTGTAAGACCTGTGGCGTGGGGCTCCCTTAATAAAAAATGTGCGAAAGCAGACCTTCGAGGATTGACATGTTAAGGGCATATACAGCTATAGCTAATACCCAGCATTTATTGGAGACTCCCAATAAATCTTTTTATAGGGTATATGACTACAAGGAGAATGGAAAGTGGGAAAATTATAAGTGGAAAGTCTTGTATTTGCCAAATCTCTGTGTTTTAGACATTTTACATAGTCAGCTATGTATTTGTGCAAAGATTGACTTGGAGTAGAAAATCTGGCTTGTGTCACCAGGATTTTTCTCTTCTCACCTGACATTAATCTGTGCTTTCTTTACACTCTCATTATAAGTTTCCAGTTAGTTTTTGTGCTGCCAACTTGGAATTAGATGAGGCAAACCAAGTATATTTAAAATCAGATCTCCTTGTGGCAGACAGATGCAGCAGTTACTGTCTCAGCGCGGGAGGCCACGGGATCTGCTCAGAGATGAGCAAAACTAAGGCCACGAATGGATCTAGGGAGATGAAGATGTGAAGTTAAAGATACTGCATGTTTGACACCCTAATGACATGGGGTATTAATAGCACAGCTCTTCCATATTACTAATAGCTTCCTTGTTTCCCTCTTAATTACACAAGACGGTCACACATCTTCTGGTTCCCCCAGTAGGCAAAGTAACTTACAAGCATCTGCTCCTTCAGACTCTGCTGCACAAGTAAATAAATGGTGACAGCCTTGTAAAACCCTTGACACTGTTCCAGCATTTAAAACCTCTGTTTATCCAGGATTCAGCAAGTACAGAAATGACTTTCATGACAGAACTCAAGCAAGGCAGCCCGCTAAAGCTCGGCTCCTTGAGATACCATTCATTAGCTCTGAAATTTATGGCTACCATACACTGGCTTCAGGCAGAATAGGACAAACGCTTTTAATGAAGGAGAGCTGGATTTTTCTCCTTGATCCATGTAAGTCAGCATCCGATGTTATCTTGGAGATAACTAACAAACATCAAGTTTAAAATAGCACGGCAATGAGCTGCTCCCCTGGCAGGAAGCCCTGCAGAGCTCCCCAGTGTGTGCTGTGCGCCCAGGGGGTTAGCCTGCAATGGGAACGTAAATATGGCCAGGGAATTGTAAAGGAGAGGAAGTTTCAATGTAAACAAGATAGTAAAAACAGCACAAATAGCACGGGGAGTAGCCAGGAAATGATGGTATTTATAAAGAATGATGAAAGGGGAAAGGGATGGAGAGGGGGCAGAGGAGTGCAGGGTGTCATGGGATGAGTTCCCATGCTGAGAAGGGTGAGGATGGGTTGGGCGCCCTGCGTCCTGCTCGTCCTTCATCCCAGCCATCCAGTGAGAAGCTCTGAGCCCTTAGAGCTCTGATCCCTGCATGCTACAGAGAAACTTGTGGTTTGGTTGTGTTTTTTTCCAAGAGAACCCTTGCATTTTAATAGTCTATGGAATGAAACTCTAGGTGGTCTCAAACTCATAAAGAACACCAGAGTATTTAGGTAATGATGAAGGAACTCTTTTGTACCAGACTCTTTGGGATGTTCATTTACATGATTACTATATTAATTCATTATAGCATCTCATTATAGCTGGGAACACATCAAACTTTGAAAGCCTGCACCTTTAAATACAACCAAAGGCCCTAAAACACGAGCAGTAACTTCTCTACATCCGCTGAGCTTGTCTTCATTCAAGAAGTGGCTTAACAGCACAGCTGAGGGTGCACAGCAAGCAGGCTTTGTGCTGGTGGAGAAAGGCACATCTGGATTCCCTGCCATTTATCAGTTCATCGCTGTTCTAACCTGGGCAGCGAGAGGTTACAGAATTAGGCTGGTTTTTAGAAATAACCATCTGCTCCCTTATGAGCAGATCCTACTCAGTATCAGGCGAGTCTCAGTGCTGAGTGTCACTATCAGTAAGCACTTACTGATTACATGCTATAGAGAGGCTCAGGGAGCTCTCTCCTTACCTTTTTAAGCAGTATTTCAAACATGTGGGAATGGCTGTAATCTGTATTGTCGGGTCAGACGTGGTAGATTATTTGCCAGAGTAAATAAATTAGACTAAACCGCTCTGCAGCTGAATTGTCATAGCGGGGTCAGTCCTAAGCAAATGCTACAACAAATTTCTTCTGAAGTGTGTCGCAGCCTACACAGAATAGGAAATCTCCAGAGGAGCAGAGCAGCTTTACTTATGTTATGCTTTTCTTATTTAGTCTGAATGACTGTGACCAAGTATGCAGTGTTGCTGAAGACCCATTTCATGCTATTTAAGGTGCTGTGGGTGCCTTCTGTGCACCTCCTTTCGGTGTAGGATGGGGAAGGTACATTACTTCTGCCACTTTTTGTACCCTGAAAGGTGCTCCCAGAAAGCAGGTAGTCAAGTCTGAGCTGTAACAGGGGTTTTGAGAGCCATTTTCCAACTGCTGTTTGGCTTTTAATAGGAACAAAAGTTTGCTTGGCTTGGGGCTTTACTTACTTGTAACAACCAAAACTCAGATGCTGTGTTATCCTGCACTTGCTTGGCTGCCTTCAGAGGAGTATTTGTGAGCTTGGCACACCGTTCATTTGAAATGAAGTGGAAAATCTCCAGCGTTGAGTCTGGTTTTGGGTTTCATCACATAACTTTCAAGCTACCATAATCTGCAGTGAATTTTTTGCTAAAATAAGCTACATATTTCCTCGGAGTTAGTAAAGAGAGCAATAAAATGTGGATTAGCTGATAAAAAAAATCTTATGAAAAGTTATTTTCAGTACAGGAAAGGGAAAGAAAATGATTTCTTTGTCTCCATGATGAAACTGAGAGAAATAAGTATGTAATTTTAAAATAGCTCAGTCCTTTTTGCCCTATCACTGACATCCACAGTACTCTGGACTCCCTGTACCTTTGTGCTAGCGCCACGTACAGAAACCTCATGAATGATGTCCCTTTGTAGACACAGTTGCAATGGCTTCAGCCCTGCGTGTCTTCCTGTGAAGGTTAAATAAATAAAACAAGTGGCCAGTAGCGGCTTCTGGAATTCCTGCCGAAAACCAAGATTTAACACCCTTTCAGCAGTGTAAGGTTGAGTTTATTACAAGAGGCTTCAGTGATAAAAAACCAAACCAAACTTCCCTCTGAACTGCAGAAAATGGGGATTGTACAGTTCCTCAGCTTCCTGCGGAGTTCTTGTCTACCCTCAGGAGGCATGGGGCACAATTTTGGCTCCTTGCAGTGCTTTAAAAGCTGCTCGCTCTGTGTATTGCACCCCTCAGTTGTGGCGATGGTTGCCACATGGCATTAACATAAAGTAACATCCCAGGTAAGGCCTGTTCCCCCTTCGAGCTGAGGTACTCTGTTGCAGTTGTGCTGCAGCCTCCCTCAGACCCCATCTTTGTGTAATACCTCACAGTTTCCTAGGTGCCCTTTTACCCTAATTTTCCCTCTCCTCATTCACTCTAAATCATGCAATAATTGCAAGTCGCAGTGTGTCCTGATATTATAGGTCACTTTACAGTTTTGTTCTCCTCTCCAGCGTGTTTGCTAGCCCTTCAGCTTTGTTTGCCAGCACATTTGATCATGGTTGAACTTATATCAAAGGAGCATTCAACAAAGCACTGCTCATTAGCCCGTAAATTCACTGTTTGTTAGCCGACTTACAGTCCTGCCCGGCAATCCAAACAGACAGAGGGGCACAGGGGGAGCCTTGGCAGGGGCAAAGGGGGCTCCACTGGAGGATTGATGAGTGCACAATCAACGCTTTCTGCAGCAGCACGATGGCCTCTTCTTTTAATTGCACTTTACTGAGCGGAGCTGATTTGTGCACTTGTGGGAAGTGCTCTCAGGCAGCTGATTTTTAAGCTTCACGTGCAGCCGGCCAGTAGGTTGCAACCCAGGCTATGGGGCATGCACCTGACCAACATGATGACCACATCCATGATTCATAATATTGGTTATGACAGAGCATTATAAGCAAGGCTGTGTAGCCTGACAACTCCACAAGCAGAGTGCCAGTCCGTGGAGCAACACGTCCTGGTTTGCCATTCCCTGTGCTGACTCTCAGCTTCCCCATGCTTTGACAGAGAGTTCACTCTATCAAAGTGAATGTTCCTCGTGTAGAATGAGAAGGGAAAGGTGAAGTGGATGGTTTGTTATTTCTCCTTCCACATGTCCTGAATTTCTTGGGTAAGCTGGTGAAGGGGACCATGTAAATAGATTGCAGTTTAGGGAAGACTTATAAGCTAGAAAGAGCTGCAATTGGGTGTTTCTTCCTTGAGTCCCCCTGTAAGTGAGCATGTGAAGGGAGAAATGTCACAGAAGATTCTCAGCAGTTCGTTCTTTCTTTTGCTCTTTCATGCTTGTTTCATTTAAAGCTATCTGGGCTGCATCACTGAGCCGAAGGCAGAAATATTAAGCCTTGCGAGAGAATAATAGATGTAATCACCAATTTTTATTAACTAACACAGAAGACTGAAATGTGGAAATACTTTCTCTCCTAGTGACACGGAACTATGAATGCGTCTACCGTTCTGACTGGCAAAAAATCTCATGTTTAGTTAGAAAATATTTGACACGCTCTCCTCAATGAGATGAGTCCCCTCAGATTTCCACGTCTGGGAAGCACCAGGCAGGCAGCAGCGAGGCTGTCACTGCCAGGATCCCAGCACTGCCTGCTGCCAGGTGCTTAGTGCCACACTGCAAGCATTTCAACATGAACCCTGCTTCAGAAATGTCAGTCTTGCAGCTCGTCTGCTTTGGGATAAGGTCTGGTTGAAGACTGTCAGGGTAGCTGCTCACAGAGATCTTTCCATATAGGATGTATATATCTGTGTCAGATGGAAACACAAACAGATGGTCTCAGAAAACAATGCTGGAGACAATATATGAAGTATGTGATGGGTTCACTGATGTTCTTGTTTGCTTTGTTAGAGCTTTACGTAATTCCTGTCCAAATGGAGGGAGTGAATGCCCATACACTCCGAAAGCAGGGTACCTGTGTAGCTGAGGGTACACGTGCAGTTTTCTTTGCTGTCACTTTGATCTTGTGATTGCAGTTTGGAAGGCAGATACTGAGGAAAAATGATGCGTCCCAGAGTGTTTATTCCATTGCAAGCAACCTAAAAGGTGCATGATGTTATTAAAGGCAGTGCTCTTTACCAGGTTGACATTAATGCATATGCAAAATGATAGCCAAAGCCTTTACCTTCCTCTTACTGTGCTCAAAGCACTGAGCAGTGAAATAATGCTTTGAGTTGATCATAGATGCATGACACAGCCCACCTAATGTGATAAAATTCCTTTTGGTATCAGGCACAATTACACAGAACTCAAATGCAAGCACAAGATGTGAGTACTTTGTAAAATTCATAATGAAATAAATGTTCATTGTTACTTTAGAACTTGAGTGTTATTCTCAGCCGTCTATAGATCTTAATGGAATAAATGCAGTATCTGAAAGTGAAGAATATAACAGCTTACTTTGGCATAAATTGCTTGATTATTGGAACTCGCTATTAGAATTTCCTGTAAAGCTCATTTATGGAAATAATTAGAAACAAACTCTTCAGATCCACTTTGCCAGACTAATCTTCTTTACAAATTGCCACTCTAAAGTAATTTCTAGCTCTCTGTTCTGAGAAACTTTATCACAAGGAAGAAATGCAATATTAGGTTTTAAAATTAATACATGATAATCTTCTGATGAGTGTTGGACAGCGCATAATGAGCTTACACTTTCGCAAGCAACTGAGTGAGAAAAATGTTGTTGAAATGAAGGAGATTTGGGATGAGTCGGAATCCTTTTGAAATAACGTTTCTTACTTGAGAGGATGAGTGTAACTCTAGTATCTGGCTTGCAGTTGAACAAGGTAACTAGTGTTGTGACCCTTTGGGAAGGTATATTCAGTTTTTAGGGGGCTGAGGCTGACTAGGGGGGATGAGGCTGAAGAGAGTATATAATGCTATACTTCTGGAGCCTGCCAAGACATGCCAAGTGTTTCTGAGGCCATCAACTTTCCCGTGAGTTGGAAGAAGCATAGAGACCAACATCTCTAAGCAACTTTCTTTTTTTTTTTTTTTTAATTTGTTCTTCCAGAACAAATACGTGCATGACACCCTAATGACAATGGCAGTGTCTCACCCAGTTATTGTTTGGAGTCCAGGACTCTAAGCAAGAGAGCCACTGCTTCATTAAGGGTGTAAATCTAGCTCACGGTGCAGACTGGACAACACCACGACTCACTTTTGTTCTTACAAGATCCTCCTTGAGGTCTAGCCCTTCTCCAGTGGAAACCCACACCACTGTTTGAAATTTCAGCCTCCTGATTCTGTGGGACTGGCACTTTTCTTCGCTTCATTGGCAGTGAAGACAGGCACATCTCAGACTATCTAGACTCTCATGCTGAGCCCACTATGCACATAAGGATGGGTTTTGCATACCCTTATTGCTTTCCAACACCCAGCCTCATTTATTTTAGAGATTGCTTTCAACCTCATTACTTCCTTCCTATTTACCCTTCCCTAATCACCATTCGAGGGCCCAGGATTTGGGGAAACAAATCTTCTCCATCGCCTGTTCTGGCCCTGCCATGACAGAGAGCTGGCCTATGACCTTCCCAAGTTTATAATTTCATTTTTATTTCTTTTATTTTCCTTTGGCAGTTAAACTATTTGTCACGTTGGAGGTGCTGGGAGGCTGGCACAGATGATGTGGAGGCACAGCTGATGTGCATTGCTGTGCATGGTTAATACCCTCGGAAGATACCCAGCTGCAGAGCCAGCTTCTTATGGCACCTGCTGCTCCATGCTCTCATACAGCAGCTTTTGTGCTACAACCTTTCTCTCCATTGGCCTCACAGGACAGAAAATTACAAATACGTTTCATTGAAATATTCCTCAGAAAAAAAAAAAAAAAAAAAAAAAAAAAAAAAGCTGTAGTATTTATAATCTTTGATGAAAATCACTTAAACCTAATATGTTTACTGTTTGTGTGTGATTGGACTGAACATGATGTACAGCTTCCTAGGTAAATTTCAGCTTTGTTGTTCAATTGCTTATTTCTATTAGTTTAGTTTTAGCTTGAAGTGAAAATATAGATGTAAATTTACCTTCTCATAAAATCTTTATTTTTTAAATACATTCTCATAACAGATAAATAAAAAATCAGTATTTGCTGCTTAGCAAGACAGAAGGGATCTGATATGCTTACCAAACGGAAGATAAGGATAAATTAGGAGAAGGGGAAAATAGTAGAAAACAGTATCACTGCTGTTAAGAGAATACGTATCTGTGAACTCCTTCCTTGTTAAAAAGTAGTTATATGACTGATGTCAGCTGGTAACATCGCTTTCTGTTGCACTGCAACTTGAAACAGACATCACCAGGAGCTTTAAAATGTCATTTTACTTCTGCAGAGTCATCTCATGAAGCCCAGTGCCTTACAGATAACATGGTGCTGGTTTTTTTGTTTTTTTTTGTTTTTTTTTTTTGGCCATGGTTTACTTAAGAAATGGTAAATAAAACACGTATATGTTGTATACAAGAATTTTCTCAGGTAGCAGTGCCTGAAACAATTTTGGGCAACCCAAAAGTGACCCCTTGCAAATGTATGGCCTGGTAAGCAGTACCAAGAGGATGGCCAAAAAAAAATCTGAATTCCCCTATTCAAAGATGAGGTGAAGAACTGAGGTTATAAATACACTAAGCACCAGGATGATTAAAGGTGATGTGCAGGAACATCTCCCAGGCTGACTCCCAGTGAGGATCCTTAACAAAAAGCTGACTTGCTCCTGGAGCTGGAGCCAGCCCTCTAGTTTGTGCCAAGCTGGGTGGCAGCTGTAAGCAGCCAGCTTTGAAGAACTGTTTACAGACAGCAGGTGAACACTTCTCCTAGCAAAGGTGTCAGCAAGATCCTCACGCTAGCTAACTGCACATTACCTAACTAACCGCAGGTTTCTGTTTGAGCCTGTCCTCGCTGGATGTGGAACAAAGTCAGGCGCCTGGATCTCAGCACAGCTGGGGAAAGCACAGGGTGAGGCTGTGCCTTTCAGTGGAGTTGGGAAACTGCTTCACTCCTGGGTGTTACAGGGAGACCTATGACCGGTCCAATAAACCCTGTTAGTGGGAAGCGAGGACAGGGCACAGCCTTGTGGCCCTGCCGAGGCCAATGGCAGCTTTAGACTTTGATCCCTGCAGAGATCGAGATTCAGTCCCAGGCCCTGCTGTGATCAATGCTAAACTCCCGGTAATTCCCAGTCGCTGAGCACAGAAGTCATTTCTGGAGCTGGGGCAAAAGTGGATTTGCCACAGCCAGTACTTGAAAATCACAAAAACATTTTCTGCAAGCAGTTGTTGATGCCAAACAACACTTTTTTTTTTTTTTTTTTCTAATTTCTCTAATGTAGAACTAGCCAAAACAGGTTTCATTACACCTGATGGTTTGTGGATGCTTCTTGTTCACGGCTTTGATTTTCTGACCAAAATTCAATCTTACATTTTTTTTAACCATCAAATGACCAAGAATTATTTCTTGGAAATTCACAAATAGTATCTGCTCCTTCAGATCAATGGGGTTTAACTCAGAACCTCATTTCTTCATTGCAGGTCAAGACAGGTCTGTTTTCCTATGTGCAGGTGCTGAGGTGTAAAAATCTTCTTCTGACAATGTGTATGTACATAATGGTTCCCCTTTGAAACATTTCCTTAACACTTATTTATTTATTTAATTTTAACAAGATGACAGTAATAGGATCTGAAAACTGAGAACAATAGTCTTCTACCAAGGGTTGTATGGACTCTCAATTGTTACAGTTGTAAATGATGGCTCTGTGTCTTGTAGCTTTGTTTATTCAAGCCACTGGGTATTCTAAAGCAAAGAGAGATTGACAATGCAGTTCTAAAATCCTGCAGAAAATACAATTTTCCATTAAATTTCATGCTTTTTTCTAGAAAAGCTCATTTCTTAAATGGGTGGTGGTGGTGAGGGATGAATAGGGAAAAGGAGTATTAAGATCTGTGTAGAAAATTAGACTTCAGAGCACCAAATACATTAGTAAAAATTGGCTTCATTAACTTCTCTAAATTATGTAGGCATTAATAGGATTCTTATTATTAATTCATGTAATTGTTTATATGAGTTTTTTGATTGGACTTTACTTATTTATTTATTTATCTGTGCTATTCCAGCACTGCATTGATGGGACTCATTAAATGTAATGGCATTTGGCAATTTATCACACAGATTAAAAGCCCTTTCCAGATCACCTCTACTCACCCTTTCTTTGGGAGAACATCTTTGGTGTGTATCAGGGACAGAATGAATAGCACAATTTTCTTGTACACAGCGTTCAAGACCAGTATGCCTCAGAGTATAAGAAACGCACACAATTGATTATCAGACCACCATCCATTCCTTTCTCTCATTTATTCTGATTAAAACAAACAAACAAGACAAAACAAAAAAACTGACTTCTTTATGTTAGTTCTAACTGTCAAAAATTAAAGGGGCTTAAAAATGCATAGAGTCGTGCTTTGTTAAAGTCAATAATTGGCTTTACCTGGCCATATTTTATCAACTACCTTCGAAAGTGCTGTAGAGGAGCTTTTTAAATACTAAAAAGTTCTATTATTCAACCCAATTGTAACATTAGCAGTATATAGAATAATGTATTCCCATTTGTGCATAATGAGGTTGTAAATTCATTTAAGGGTTCTGCCAACATTGTGAACCACCAGAGCAAACTCTATTTTTTTTTTTTAATGTCACCAAAGTCAGGCCAATCAATTTGCGCAGCTTTTGAAGCAGATTGCCCCTCCTGAGCATGGTAGGGCAGCAATCAAAGTGCTGCCAGCATCAGCCAGGCTGCATGGTAAGTGCACAGTATAGGGCATGGAAGACACAAAAGAATTGTTCAAAGTCCTGTTGCTTCTGAAGTCTAAATCACTGAATCAAAGAATTGGCCATAGTAGTTATATTTTTTATCAAAAGTCGGATTTTAATTAAGGAGCCTCTCCATTTCAGATGTATTCCTGTGCTCGTAGTCAGCAGTACCGAACAGTAGGTTAATGCAAGATTATGCGGCAATACAGCGCTCTGCATAAAAATACATACACCTCAGGGTGTGTTTGTCCTTCTGTTACAAGCTCAGTCTGAATGTTTCTGTTATTGCTCATTTGAGGATGGCTTAGGCCAGCAAACGCCCATAACTAATTGAATAAAAACAAAAATTGCAAGGTGATCTGTAGGAGGGCAGTGAAAATGAGAAGGGTCACTTACAGGGAGTGAACGAATGGTAGATGATGATGAATGTTTTGAAGTTTTTAAAGGTTTTGCTATTTTTTTGTTGTGTGTACGGTTTGCCCCTTCCCTTCCACCCAGCATTTTTGGGTGGTAGAGCATATCACACCTGCACTAACCTCGTGGCGATGACCCGCACTGAATGATGCCTGTGATTGCTGGAGGATTTAGTTTAGACTTCGGAGTTGTCACATGAAAAGGTTTTTAAAAAAGCTCCTTGAATTGCACTTTCCTTATGAAATGTGTGTTTCTGTGAGAACATTTCCTCACCCCCAGGAGTTTGGTGTCTTTGTGCTGCACCTCCCCTGCCTGACGTGGGGGCATTTTCCTACCAAGTCCCTGTGAATTCTTCTGGCGACTCTTCCATGGTGGAAATGTTTGGTGTGTTCCTGTGCCTCTCTGTCCACTTGCTATGCAAATAGGTACACTCTCCTAGATAGTCCCGGCCTGAGGAAGGAGGGAAGTTGTTAAATGGGGTGAGGAAGAACTAACCCGTGGCCTTGCTTGAAAGCAGCATGAGAGGCTTCAGCTATTGTTCAGCCCAAACTGGATGGCCTGAATTGCTCGTGACTGATGTGCTGTAATCAATCACACCGTAAACTTTCCCGGCTCTAAATAAGATGCAGAACTAGGAACAGAGGACTTAAAGTTTCAAGGTACTGCTAGCAAGATCCTTTACAAAGTTCCTAAACTGCATCTAGTTTGGGACCTTATCTGTGCCTTATCTTCTTCGTGTGAAGTTGTACACATTGACTAAGGGATTTTCACCAAAGGAAAAAATTAACTTCATAACCACTGACACCTACCTTTTGTGAAAACCCCAGCCCGTACAAGTTCATATCCATCTGTCTAAAAAGAGAAAGTTTTTGTGCTCTGCGCAGAGCACACACTGTCCTGCTCATGAAGTCTGCTTGGCTTGCAGCTGGTGACACCCATGCAGGTAGCTTCTCCTAATCCCTGGCAGGGGAAGAAGAAAGATTTGGCGGTCATTAGTGAGCAGAATTATCTCTAACACAATAGATTTTCCTCATGACAAATCACACATAATCTCCATAGCAACCTCCCATAATTATGCATAAGATTTCAATGTAGCAACAAAAATAAGCATGGCAGGAATTGTAAAGAACAGCTATGTAGGGTGAGACAGATGTGGGAGTAGATGGGGTATAGAAGACTGAAAAGCAACTGTTCTAAGATGTAAAAAATGAACAAAAGACAGAAAGATTGCCTGCTTTGTATTGTGGAGAGTGGTGATTAAGTCAGTACATTATCTGGAAATTGGAGACGAGGGGCTCAAATATCTCCTAATAATGTAGAGTTTCCTGATAGTGCCACACAGTTTAAAGAACATCAGCAGCAGTTTTACCCCAATTTCACAGGATTATTATAGTTGTAAAAAAGATTTCTGAGTAGGAACTTGGCATTCAAGACCTAAATGCAGCAGTTTTTTTTTTCTTTCTTTTTTTTTCTTTTTTCTCCAAATTTTGTTTCGATCTGTTTGAACAGTTTTGACTAATGGGATCTTAAAAGTAATATGTGGATTTTTGCTGTCATCCTTATTATCTATCTATCTATCTGTTCTTTGGAATTCAAAGGTTGTTTTTAACTTCCATATGAGCAGATTTCTACATGTGAAAAAGGATAGTTTTTCTTTTCAAAAGTGCACATGGATTTGGGAGGGAATGAGAAAATAAGAGAAATTAATTTTTTATACATGAGAAATACTTTAGTTTTTGTTTGTTTGTTGTTGTTTTTTTTTGTCTTACTGTGCTCATAGCACTTTGTATGGCATCCTAGATTAACAGCCGGTGCAATCATTCTGTATCATTATCAAACACATTAGCAGTGTAAATGCAGCAGGTAGATTGTATATCCTGCTTATATATCGCTGTGCTGATGAACTCAATGATCCCATCGTTGGTGCTGATCCATCACAGAGGTGGGGGCATCTCAGAGGCCCCTAGGTACCTTCAGCTTCAGTAGTATCTGAGGATTCCCAGCAGCTGGTTCAATAATTAAGTTCACACTTCAAAGGCAATAATCCTATGTCAAGACATCTGTGATTACATCATTATGATTATGATTTTCTTTTAATTGCCATGGCCTGATCCAGAGCTCTACAATTAACCTGGCTTCTCTGAACTCAGTCAGGTAGTTTGATGCTGACTTTTGGCTATCATAATATTAAAAAAAAGTATAATCACTTTAATTAACATTTTAGCTAAAAATATGGGAGAATATATACTATATTTATCCATAAAATTACATTCAGCTATTACCATTCAACGAATGAAATAGTGCTTTATTTAAATTCAAAGATTTATTTTGGTCTAGAACAGATTTAGACTGCAATAGGAATGGATAACCTTACATTTTAATGCTGTATGTGACTGTACCACTTCATTCCAAACTTGTATTCCTCTTACAGCAGATCTTAGGGATAGCAGAGGTGGTTTTAGTATGCTGCCCTATTACCACATTCACATTGCTAATGTGTTTTATAGAAGACTCTCAGTTTAGTTCTCAGGAGATGAGAGAAGTTAAACCTCATGACTCCTATTCCATGTTTTTCCTGGTTATGACCAATTAATAATTCTTAATTTAAATAACCTTGCATCCCTGGTGAAACTCCCAAGTGAGAATCAAGCCAAGACATTTTTTTGCCCTTACGCCTTTCAGTTTTCTAGAGACAGCACCCTTTCCTCTTCAGGTCTCCTGGATGTTTCCTTTATTTAAAAAACAAAGGTCATGTCTTCAGGAGCTGGCGAACATCTTCACTTTCCTTATTTATGGCTGATGGCAGGCAGTGGACTGTTGCTTTGGGCACCTCAGGAATAAATGTCCTGGTATGCCAAACTCCAGAGCATCTTTTTTCTATAAAAACAAGTAATAATCCAACCACGTATTACAGGTAGGTAGTGACAGAAGAGTTCCTTATCATGAATGCAGGTGCAAGCAACTTCCTAATTTGTTTAAAATATCTGAAAATTAACTACCAAAGCTCAGTTACAGTGTAGCCTGATGGTGTTCGATACTCAAACAAGCAACTGCAACTAAGGATGAAAATTAAAGTCTGTTCTTGAGATTCCTTCTTCTCTTGAATATCTACTTTTTTGCGTGACCAAAGAGTGCAGTGCTAAATTGGTTGCTGGTTTGAATCATCTCTTGTAGAATGTTCAAGTTCATATTAGCTCCTATTTTTAATTTACATCACTTCTGTTAAATAGGTTTACTAATATTGGGTATTAATGAACTTCAGATATTTTTCTTGTATTCAGTGTGTAACTTTTTCTTACCGTTCAGTTAAAATTAAACCAACGTGACTAACATAAAATAAGTGAAAGTTTGACTAAGATTTTTTAGAAACCAGGAAGCAAGTACTGCATCCTGTTGAACTCTATTAACATTTCATACCACAAGATGTTCCACTTGCTAATATAAAACATAATAAGATGATTTGTCAGTAGATATATGCCGAACTTTTTATTCCACTCTCAGTCTATTTTATTTGCATATAAAGTGGCACATTTACACTCAACAATAACTAGTCCTGGAGGAATGATATTTAAGAGGAGAATATAATTAATCTATTCAGGTCATAAACATTTTCTTCAGGGCAATGGGCAACCATCTATGACAACCTTCATAATCATTCATGCCCATTACTAAAATACTTTAGAATGAGCTCGCAAAGCTGAAGATAGACAAAACATTGTCGTTTTATTCCAAGGAATCATTTATGTTTGTCTTATGTAGCATTTCGAGAGTTATCTGAAGAAAAAATTGCTCTGTGTTTTTTATGTTTGACTGTGTCGATGCTGCATTCTCTTCTGTAGTGTGCTTAAACGATGCATGTATTGTGTTTCCCAGTGCTTTATGCCGTAGCTCAAAAAGCATACAGGAATTTCGCTGTTTCTCAAATATTATGACTGCCTTTTATGGAAACGAATTATAAAGCTACTTAGTAGTTCTAATTATGATAAAAGGTTTCCAGCAGGTCTGCCAAAAGAGAAAGCATTTTCCAAATACATTTTCATGCTTCTTTGTCTTGGTGGTCTGGACACACTGTTTTATAAATTTTAACTATTTCAGTATTTTTCAAAAGTTACCTAGATTGAAGATTAAGGTGTGGGGAGGGTACATATTGATTGCAAATTCTGTCTGTAGGAAGCAGTACATAGAAACAGATTTGTATGGGCACAAATGAGATCCAAATCTATGTAATTTTTCCCATACCTCAGTTACCACATTGGCTCTGGAGAGCGTTGTTATGCACTGGGATCTCATTTAAACTTTCTAGCCCATTCCCCTAACTCTGGCCCCATATCTTATAGTCATAAACTCATTTATATTCCGGGAGGAAGGGTCAGAATATCCATAGTTCACCCTGTGCACTCACTCTCGGAGCTGGAAGACTTATCTCTGCCTTTGCAGGCTGAGCACATCCTCTCTCTATGGCTTTTAGCTCCCAGCAGCCTTGAGAACAAGGGCTCAAGCCATGTCCTTTTGCATGGAGGTCTCCCAAAGTTCAGTACAGGCTGCTGCCACTCGCTGTGCGTGATCTTTCAGAATTTCACAGAAATCACCTCAGCTCAGTTTTGCTGTTGTTGAAACTTCCAAAATGTTGGCTGTTTGCTTTCCAAGAGGCAATGCCCCAGCGCCAAGGAGTACACAGCTCGGTACCCAAGGATGATGAATGGGTAGGTTGGCAGAGGGGGGGGGGTGAGAAAACACAGGGGCTTCAATTTATATGTGTAGGTATTTTGACATAATACAAATTTAAAAAATAAAAAGGAAAAACCACTTACTGACAAAAGCCCCTAGTCAAGCATTTGCTTAAACCTCTGTATTGATTTGGGATGGACTCCAGGTTGTGGAGACCCTTCCTTTTAATGCCAATGCAAGTTGTCTGTGGAGCCCTATGAAACAAAATGTTTTATGTGACAATATTTTTTAAGTATTCTCTATATTTTCTTAGGCATGGAAGGAGCAGCAGGTAATATTTAAGCCCAGGTAGGCTCAGCCTCTTCTGAAGCATCGCTATTGCCTTGTGACAGTGACTTACCACACGTAGATAAGTCACAGACAAGTAACTCACAAGAGTGAATCTGAAATAACTGGCAATTACTGGATCACGGCACAATTCGCACCTTTCATATGTTGATTAACTATAGCTCATTATGTGATTTTATCATCTTTGTAATCTATTTTAAATATTTTGTGGAAGTAGCTGGAGAAAACAACGGCCCACGTTTCCCCACCAGACACCGCTCAGGTATCGCAGATGCAGTAAGCGATTGAATCCCATCCTTAAACTTCAGCCTTGTTTGAGCTCGTGTTCCCCACAAATTCAAGCAGCCATTAGAGCAGCGTCAAAGGACTCGCCAGAGAAGCAGATCAATTTGTCATGCTCTTATTATCAGCGTGCTTCGACTCGGAGGGAAGCAGCGTTTGGCCGGAGCTTGGCAGCCAGAGGAGCTGGTGGCTGCGTGCCCGTGGCGCCAGGCGGACGGACAGACTGCTGCTGGTGCTGTGCGCGAGGGAGACAATGTCTGTAGCTGCCCAATGTGAATTATTCCCTTTTCCTTCTGACTGGATTGTTAATATCTAATTGGCCAAACAAGGGGCTGCTAAGAGAAAAATTAGAAGGCTTTAGGGACAGAGCTGCCTTTCTGAAAGCCACGCACCTATCTGTGACTTGGTCTCTGTGACTTGGTCTCTGAAAATGTGTTTCTAATTTTGGCGTATCAGCGGGGGAAAATTCTGAGCCTAAGCTGGATGGAGAGAAATGGTTACTTCATACATACATATATCTATATATGTATATAGATAGGTTCAGGGTCTTGAGTTTTAGCGGCTTTAAAAAATGTAATCCCATTTATCCTGTCAGCTCTTGAGGTTCTCTCACTCTTAATTTTCTCCTGAGACCCGTGCACCTATCTCCCAAGACCCAGAGGGATCCCTGCTCAGCGTGTCTCATCGAGCAGGTGTGCAGATATGATACGGCCCTTCCCCTGCCGCTGGTAGGGCCGACACTGTTTCATCCTCTCCTGCTCTCTGTCCTCTGCCATGGGCTTTCACCTTCCTGATGAAAAACCGAGCCCTGGATACGCAGGAAGCAAACGGCAGGGCCAGCGAGGACAAGGTAAGGGGATTTTCCATTAGCTCCGTCTCCACAAATTTTCCCTGGCATAAAGTGAGTTTTGGCGGTGGTAAAATTCATTGCATCTTGACGAACCTCACAGAAGGGGGCTTTCTGTCTGTGGCATGACAGCAGAGGCATGGCCTGGAGAAAATCAATGATGAGGCAGTTGAGAGCAGTGAGCTGTTTCTGTAAAGTGCAAACTTATCACTATCGCGGGCAGATAATAAGAATCATTTCATTTACACTGCAGAAACTTGTTCAAGGCAGCAGTAGAAGTGTAATAATGGACTTTGCTTCTGGAACTGACAGCAGGTTATTGAGGTAATCCTCGGGCAAACACTGTTCCCTGGATTTCCCCCCCTGTTTTATGAAAGGTCATATTTCTTCCCTGAAACCTGAGGCCTTTTTGCGTTTCTTGAAATCTTGTGCCTGCAGTGGAAGGGCTGCCAGACCCAGGGCCTGGGAGTGCTGCCACCTCCTTTCTACAGCCCATACCCACCCCACCCCACTGCTAGCAACAGCACTGGCACAAAGGGGGGCTTGCTGAAACCCCCACTGCCCTCCCTCGGTGAGAGCACCACAGGCAGACCCAGTGTCTGGGGCCCCTGGACTGGGACACGCTTGCTCACGGGCTGCTTGCTGTCATTCCTTCTAATTAACCAAGAAACCTTTCGTTCCATGGGATGATGCCCGCATTATGAAGGGCAATTTGGAAATTCCTGTGAGGATGGCATATAGCATTTGAATCTTTCAGGGTAGTAATATTTTTTTTAATTTTTTGTTTTGAACTAATTTCATGTGGTAATCACTATGAAACGATGGCACTGCTGGCCTCAGAGAGTCCGTGGGATTGCAGGGGTCTTGGGAGAGGACGTTCTTGTCTTCTCCTTCACTACTGCATCACTTGCCACCCAAACTGAGCTTTTTGTCCCCATCCTGGGGCAGACATGCAGGGCTGGGATCCTTCCCCTGTCTGAGGAGATTCTCTTGAGGTTCCTCCTGAGATCTGAACGACCTGCCTCCAGTGTTTCTCTCTGAATGCCTGTGCTTTCTTACCTCCTACGAAGCTCCCAGCGCTCTCAGTGAAATTTGTGCAAATGTTTGCAATCAAACCAACCAGCCGCCCATCCCCATGAAGGCATGCACAACATCTCCAGGATGCCAAATGTCGTAGGCACTTTCTCTTTGCCTGTGAAGTCCAGGATCCCTGTACGAGCCCTGGCCCAAGCCCAGGCTTACGTGAGGATAACAGAGCGATGCATTTGCTTTTTATTAAGTAGAAGCCCCTGAGACTGGTTTTAAAATGAAAACAAACAAAAAAAAATGCACAGGAGCTTAAATATCCATCAGTTTTGTAATGTGCAAGACTCTCCAGAAAGTCATAATGCAATTGATACATTGCACAATTGATGTTACAAGCTAATCATGTCAAGATGGCTAAAATGGCCTGTTAATTCATTTATATCCTTTCTTGTGTTGTTAAGGATCTAATACATTCACTTTAACACTAATAAGGATGAATTGCATAGTTAATAAAAAGAGGAAAGCACTTTTCATTAATCAAAATGTTTTTGGTGAAGTAGATTTTTGAAGTGTTTATGGTCCAGATGGATTGCATGACTATTGCTACTGTTCTTGCTGTTTCAACCATTTTACTGTAAGTGGAGTCAACGACCAAATTTTACATTAAGCAAAGCAGAAATTAGACACTTGAATTATTTCTTGTCTATTAAACCATTATAATTTGTTTTAAACATGGGGGTTTATTGCATGTTAATAGTTAACACAACCACCAGGATGAAATGAGACATTCACAATACTCAGCTTTTGGCTAATGTGCTTTAGAAATTCACAAAATGACTTATATCTCGAACTATGGTGGCAATAAGACCTGTTTAAAACAAATAGGATCAGAAATGTATCTGAAACGTCGGAGTTTTAGGAAATCAAGTACTCCTTTAGAAAACTGTGCTGAGCCTGGATCTTACAAATGACTGCACACACGTGGGTTTCTGCCAACACGGGGCAAGAATCTGCCTGCATAGAGTAAAAATGGCCCCAAAACCATGGGCTAAAGTGCTGTGATGATGCTGTGGCATCTGCATTTAATTCAAACTCTAACCAGATGCATTGGTTGGAAGGCTGTATAAAATCAGGCAGCTGCAGCCTGGGCTAGGAAAGATAGCTAACTCCTCTTACAGGTATGAGGCCGCATTTTGCCTTTCCTCAGTGGAGACTCCTTGACTTCTGGACAGTAAATGACAAAAATTACACTGTGGTGACATTGTCATTTACAAGCTAGCAAAAATCCTCTAAACGATATTCAACATCTTGTGATGAGCGGAGGTTGAGCATCCACTTATTTTAAAAGGTGCATTTATTTTGTTCAACCCCTAGCAGCTATCGTTGACACTGGACCATTGGTTTTAATCGTCTCACTTAAATAGCACATTTTGAAGCCTGCAATTGTTTTTATGATTGTTAAAGAATTGGTAGCACAACTAATATCAAAAAACAATTTCTTTTTTTGCGCTTGAATTTTCAGCCCAGCAAATGCTTGAACTTTAAGTGACACTCAAGTAAGCTGTCCCATGGAAGACCAACTTTAATAATCATTTTTTTATGCAGTGCAGAGGTACTGAACAGCTGCAGAGTCACCTCATATTTAATGCGAGCTGGCAAAGAGCACAGCTGGTCCTTGCATTTGTAAAAACAGCACAGAGCTACCAACATACACCTAAAGGCAGCCCTAGCGACTGTGGTGCACCAGCAACCAAAAAAGGCCTTGACCCCTTTCTGCATCTGTTCTGGATGCATCTGTTCTTGGCAAGAAGACGTGTTTAGATCCCACAAAAAGGACTACAATTATTTTATTATTTTATGAACTCATTTCCATGAAGTGCTCTGTGAGATAGTGGCCACTTGTGGGATAGTCCTCTTTTTTCTTCAGCAAAATCTATTCTCATACAAATCTGTATGTAAACTGCCTTCCAATTGTACGGACAGACACACAATATGTATTTATTTTGCTCTGTCTAGAGGAGAATGGGCTGTTTTAGATAGAAAGTTGTTTTGTAGCATGCAAGCATCTTGGATAAACTCCATGTTTCCTATAGAATGTACTGAATATATATAAATGTCATGTCAGTCCCTTCCCTTCTCTTCTCTGTTTAATTGAAATAATGCAAAGAGAAAGTTCCGGACACCCAGTGCCAGGCACAACAGGCACCCAGGCTCAGCTGCAGGCCTGCACCCAGCTGGTGACACTGCGTTGGACTGCATGGCCACCCAGTTACGTTACCTCACTGCTCTGCTTTGCTTCTTCCTGATCAAAACTTACGTTGCTGTGCCTCTTATTACAAGGACATTCTGTTGACTTCTCTGCTTTCGTGAGTGTATTCATTTGAGTCACTGCTCTCATTACTTCTGGCCGTTATGCTGGGTAGTTTGACAGCCATGTACAAGGAAATCTTGTGCAAGAAGCAGCTTTGTAAGCTTGGGCAGTGAAGGGATGGAGGGATATTGATTTGTAAGATTACCACCCTGAATCTGCTAACAAAGTCCTGCCAAAAAGCAGTGACAAGTTCTCAGCAAGCAGTATGGAGAGCCACAGGCACGGGGATGCAATTTATCCATGACTAGTGTTCAGCTGCCTGGTACAGACCTCAAAAGTGGATGAAGTTAGTGGGGTAAGTTCTGATTTTTTGACCCATACTGGGCAGTCAGATAGCAGTAGCTGTGGTATAAAATCCTTCAATTAGTTCATTTTCAGTGGCATAATGCTTCCCTACTCACTCTTGTTTCTCATCCCTTTCTAGCCTGCTTGCTTCCATGTAAACAAGTGAGAAGAATTTTGACATGTCTGAAATGCAACCTCTTTTCAATGCTCATGCATTGAAACCACTAAGTATTTAACAAATTGCGCTATGATACCTTTTTTTTTTTTTTTAAATATATTATTATTATTTTACCTTTTGGTTAGTCATTATTTCCAGAAGGTAAGTTCTGGTAAGAAATCTGAGACTTTTTGATGAACTAAGAATTATAAATTTATAATTGAGAGATGTAAAGAACGCTATAAATGCTAAGTGTTACTCATGCGGAACCAACGGAACAATTACCATAAAGAATGGCATTCCTCTTACTTGCACTTTTGATGTTAAATGAAGAGAGACCAATAATACATAATGAATGCAGATAAAGCCAGATGAATTTCTGAATTTCATTTGTAAATGAGTACATACAACAAATGGCCATCTGCCCATATAGAAGGGATTAGTGGCCGTGTACCACTTTCATCCGCTGCTAAGAAGAGAAATACAGTATTTCTCCTCTGTAGTCTCCAGTGCGAATCTGTTGTAGACATTACTCTGATATTGGTTGTGACTTGACATGAGAAGACCATATGAAGTTAGAAAGCAAAGGATACAAAGCAGTATTAAAGCAGCAATTGTGAAACTCGTGAACCTTTCACACTGCATAGTGAGATGGCAGTTCCCTGATCAAAGGTGAACTAACAATGAATCTGGAATTAAAAGTTAGTGTAGCCAGAGTATTTTAAGAGAAATGGAAGAGAAATGAAATGAAATAAAATAAAATAAAATATGTCCATATGCTATAGCTTTTGGCAACTCTTATATACAAAATGATCTGGAAAGGAAGTACCCGGTCTTGTTGTGTTTATGTTATCACTGAATCTTTTGGTATGTCTCAGCAAAGACCATATGCTCTATTTATTTTCATAGTCACAATTTAGGAAAGATTTTATAGGTCAAGCTGTTAAATACTGTTTTATTTCATGGACTATAATTTTGAACAGTTACCTATGAATATGCCAGAGTGGTTGAATTTGGCCAAATGCTAAAAGCCCTTGTTTCTAGCAGATCATGTGAAGGAAAACGTGCTCTGTGATGTGTAGCCCTCTGATTTTTGCTGGTCTGTTTCTGGACTTCTGGTCAGAAATTCTGTAACAAAACGGATAAGGATCATTGAAGCGAAATGAACAGAAGGTTGCTCTTCAGCATGGCAATTTTCCACTGCCTTTCCTAGTAACAAATTACATTAAAGCACAATATTTAATTTCGTAATAGAAGAATTCTCTTAGAAAAATGTTTGGTGGTACAGAGAGGGGAAAGCTGGGGCAGTATTTTATATACTCTATAATACAGCGTTCCTTCTTCACGTGAAATTAGTTCTTTGCCAACAAGAATTGGGTTCTTTAGAAGGCTTTTGAGAACGTATAACTTGTATGTAAAATCATAATTTTCTTGTTCTGAGTCAGTTTTCAAAGATGGAGCACCCTGCATATTGGTAGTAAAACAAGCACAGAGAAAAGGTTGTCAATTGATCAAAACACTGCAAATAGAATTGGGGTATCTTTTAAATCAAACAACAAAAATCTGGTGTTTCTACTAGTTTGTCCAGGGGTAAAATCTCCCACATGTGTATTTGTCAAAAAAAAAAAAAAAAAAAAAGTGTTTAATTTATGTTAGGGAAAATAGATCTTCCTGACAATTATTGTAATTGGTTGGGATCATATGGTAGTAAAAATTGGCAACCCTTTTATTACCTAAAATGATGCCTGATACTGACCCTGCTGATCATTCCCCTAGAAGCATCCTAGATCTACTTCCCTAGATCCCAGGGAAGTGATCAGCAGCATTAGAAACTTCCTTTCATACTTGGTCCAATATTACTTTTTCTTAAATTTAGTCATGCTCTTTCCCTTTGCAGTATCTATATGCATTTTCTTTAATGAATATACATGAGAAATAAAAAATATATAAATAACAATAGACTCACCAGAAACAAATTTTGTATATTAAAATCTACCATCTCTTAGCATACAACTGTATATCCTTTCTTATGTTTATATACACACACACACATCTTGTGAGTTTGTTTTCTGTTGCTTTTTGCCAACTGCAAATGTAAAATTCCAGTTGCTTTACTTCCCCTTTTGATTATAAGACTTCTTTAGTTTGATAGCAGGGATTGCACAAAAAAGAGCATCTTAGAGTGTGCAAATAAAATACCTGTGCCTTTGTCAGACAGGTTTACAGTCACATAAAAACACACAGAAGGAGTGAAAACAACCACACAGCTGCAAGGCAGACAGAAATGTTGTTTGTGAAGCTGAGAAGTATAATCTGGCTTCTGGAATAAGGGGGGAGAGGGAGAGCCTAATTTTTAGCACTTGAGGTGTCCTGTGCAGGAACTCCGAGCCCATCATTCACGTTTACCTTCCATTGATTGGACACAGTTACAGGAAAGGCACTCGGGTTTGGCATCTCTCCCCGTGCTTAACAGGCGCCGAAGGTGACATGCAGGGGATCCCAGCTGGGTCCCAAAGTGCCTCCCCGCTGCCACTGGCACAGGGAGGCATGTTTATATTTTTAAGCTCTAAAGCCTACACAAATAGGCCCAAGATTTAGCTAGGACACAATAATTGCTTTCCTTTCACCAGCAGGTGACACATTTCCCACTGAGAAAAATATAATCCTGCTGCTTTTAGTCATAACAGGAGCAACAGGAGAAAAATAGACAAGGAAGTGGGAAATGTCACCAGCCGTGCCTTGGAAATGCCGTTTGCAGCCATGACTGAGCCCTGAAAGTACACAAATGCAAAACATTGTCAGGTCTAAGTTATAGTTTATAATCCAGATGATGTTATTTAATCCTTAGTTTAAATGATTAACCTTAAAACCTTGAGGTGGCCAAGGCAGGAGCAGCACCTTTGTAAGCCAGTAGAGCTGGGCTCCATGTCTGACTGGTTCTGCAAAATATATTAATGAATATACTTCATATTAATGAATATTAATGCTGGTGAAAATAATAATATTAATTGGTAGTGGAAATAGTGAAATCTAGCCTAATATTGTGCTACCGTGTTGCTGGAATTGCAGTGCTCTCCATGGGAAAGCAGCCTGTTTTACAAATTTTCCCAAAGCTTTTAGAGGATGCAAATAATTGGAGGTGGTCATGCAACTAATCAGTGTTCCCATAGACTGTAAGTTAGTAACTGCTTTGCAATCATGCTCATGAATTTCTTGTGGTGGGTATTAGTATGTGTCTCATATCTTTGGTGGGCTTAACCACAGGTTTATTTTTCAGATAAAAGTTATAGCATAACAACGCTGTAAATTAAAATTAGATGAGGAGCAAATCCTCAGACCTCCCGGCAGAACTGTACACCTCTACACTATCCCAGCTTCCAAGCTGAGGTTTTGATGCACTGTGTCTGTTAGAGGTTGAATGCTGCCTGTTCTAAAACTAAGGTTTCACAGTGTAGCACATAGCTAAATGGATAATTACCAGTCTGTGGAAAGCAGAAAACTCTGCCTTGATTAATAACTTAATATCAGATTTGAAAGAACAAGCACTAATCAGGAGCGTTTTAGGAGACAAATAATCCAAAGGTCTTTTTCATCAAAATTTAGAAGATAAAACAATGCAATATGGCTTGAGATCTATTAGCTGATGCATTTTAGCATCGGCAGTGCAATCTGTCAAAGCAGAAAAATCAATTGTTCCTGAGCCATCCCTAGAGCCGACTGCATAACTCTCTTTTGCAAAGGACCTCTCCAATTTTCAAGACCATAAGATGAAGTCATTGCATCCTAACTACGTAGATGTTTCAAAGAAGCTTATTTTTGTATATGTATGTGGCCACACATATAAAGCACGTACATGCTTGCTGTGTTTCTGGTAACAGGCTATGGAGATGGATGGGAGGACTGAGGACGTCTAGATTTCAGCCACATCTAGATTTCATTGCCAGGACTCAGTGAATGTGACTGGTTCAGTGACTCAGTTTCCCCTGGCTTGGAGATAAATCCAATCATCTCTGTGAAATGCATTGCTCTTATGGCATTGCAGGAGAGCCTGCAAAGTCTGTCTGAAATGACAGACTCATTTGCCTCACTCTAATCCTCCCCTTGCCCCATATTTACTTTGTGGCTAGACAGACACTCTCACATTCAGCTGCCCTTCTAGCCCCAGGCATGCGGTGCGTGAGTGCAAACTAGTAGAAGGGGAAATTCAGCCATCCACAAAAGTGATTGTGTTTTTCAAATATGTACAGAGGAGGCTGTATTTCACCTTATGCAGTATGAATGTGAGTATCAAAGGAAAGGAATTTATACGCTGTGCTTCCCTGCCCTCCCCACTCAAAGCAAAGCAAAGCTGTCGGATTCGTGGGAAGGATCTGGGAGACAGATCAGAAAATTCACCACAGGTCCAGAGGGATTTCAGAAATCTCTGAGGGGGCAGAATGTGCACATTCTCCTGAAAATCTCATTAGGCACCTATTTGCATCTTCAGATGTTGAAATGCCTCGTCTAACCCTGTGCTGGTTTGATTCCTGTGCCATTTGTGCTTCTCCCTTCGGCCAGAGAAGTGGCGCAGGCCGCAGCATGGCCCCAGGGCACTCGGAGCTCTGAGGTGCACTTGTGTGAGGGCTGCGGGGCCTGGCGTGACCTGGAGGCCTCTGTGAGCATCCTCAGGGGAGGCCTCGACAAGAGACCTCGTCAGGATGCCGGGCCCAGGGCCTTTTCTACAGGGGGGCTGTTGTAGCCACGTCCCCAGGGCAAGAAGGAGGATTAAGGTCTGAGCTATGCGGTCTCTTTCAGGCCCTGTTCCTTCCCTGCTCCTGCAAAAAGCTTCTGGCTGAGCAATTTTGTTTTATGAGTTGCAGGGTTTTTAAGGGTATGTGGAAGTGAGGCAAGAGAAACGGCTCTGCTCAGCAGCAAAACTTCTGAGCGCTTCCCTCCAAGCCTCAGCCCATAAAGCGCTATGAGGCATTTCCCTGCGGGGAAGGCACGCCGTGCTCTCACAGCGTGTCACCGCTTCCACATCCTGAGTTTGTGACAAAATCTCCTCTGAGTCCCGTCAGAGCGGGGGATAGTCCTGTCATGCAGAGGGGATGTCTGATACCCAGGCAGAAACAGTTGGGAAGGAGAAGAAGAGGTAGGTCATTACTCAGCACAAGGGCTTTTTCTTTGAGAGGGGAATTTCTGAAATATGCACGATATGCATTTATATGGAAGTAATCTGAAAGCTTTACACTGAATAGCATGCATTTGTTCTTAAAGCTTTTGTGGATGATTTATGAAAAGTGTTATTTCTATTACTCAGGCGTATGAAAGGAAGCAAATTATCTTATTACATTATGTGGACAGTCAAAAGAAGAGTTAAATGGACCATATGAGTTTCTCTTAAAACATTAATTTTCTTGTGTTGTCTTTAATTCCTTGATAATGAAATGTTCACAATAGCCACTGGGTATTACTGTATGAAAGATAAATTAGATCGTTCCCGTTAGATGTAAATCCTCTCCTAGACTTGTCATCAGGATATGATTACTGTAAATTTCTCTATACATGTGAAATGCCAGTCCCTGAAAACATTTCCTGTTGGAAAACAAGAGGTTTTCAGAGTCTTTTCATTTAAACACTGTCAAGTTGATGGCTATGGAAATTCTTTTTAAATGAATGATTAAGGACTGTATCTAAAGTTTGAAAATTGCTTTTCCTCCCCTGAATAAGTTTAATTCTGTGATATCAATGAGACTTGCAGATGCTCAGCGCTTTTCACAATGAAGCTGTGCAAGATTATAGGAGTATGGCTGAGCGGGTAAAATGGCTCAGTTTTATGGCTGCCTTGATGTCTGCAACACCTTAAAACCATAGGTATGTGGTAGGCTTCTCTGTAAGGCAGAGGTGAGAGCATTTCTGCAGACTTTTAGTGGGAGCTGGGCACCAGAGCCCTGTCCCATTTCCAGCTGGAGGCTCTGCAACTGCATAAGCCATGAGACAGGGCAGCACTTTTAAAGACTTATCAACCTTTTCCATAATAATATGTATGAAATGAATCTCTCTTTTAAAGTTTCTTTTTTTTTTTTTTTTTTTTTTTTTTTTCCTCCTGTGATTTAATATTTCTGATTTAGAGCATGCATGCAAACGTCTGAAGTCTTACATAAGTTAATTCCATCATCAGCCCTTGCGACAATCATGCAGAATATAGTCTGTGAGTCATGCATGGAGCACATACTCAGTTGAGATACAGCATTCCAACTCTCCTTTTTTATATAAACTATTGCCACTATTTTAAGTACTTAAAAACATGAGATGCTTAATAACTGTGAGATCTGACTTTTTTTTTTAAGAAATGTATTTGAAACTCTTTTTGTCCAATTACTTCAAAAATCACCCATTAATAGTAGAGAGGAAAAGCTGATCACCTTGTGACTCGCTTGTCTGTCTTCATTTTGAACTGCCATGCCCTAAGTTAATTCCATCTCAAGGTCGGCATGATTCCAGCTGAAGTTGATCCATATCACCCTTAACCACAGGAAATGTGATGTCACCTTTGTGTGAAACTAATTCTTTTAGGTCCAGGGTTAGTGTATTTTGCTTTAATTTGTCCTTTGTGTCTTAGATACTGGGAACCAAGGCATCTGCAGGAAATTGTGTATGTCTGTCTCCCAAGAGAGAGACGCGGTATCTAAATATCACCAAGTCTGCAGTAGAGCAGAAGGTACACTAACGTGACTCATCACTTGTTGCCATAGATTTTCCAGCCGATGATGAGAAAGATCTTTAAAATGTAATTCAGTTAAATGTTGTGAAGAACTTTTCCAGTAAGCCACAGATAATGGCAAGAATTAGATTTGCAGAAATATAAAGGGCTATGCTTCTGTCCTCACTGTTAATTCACATTAAGTTTGATGTGGATTGAAAGATTCATGTTTAAGAAATATGGAAAGCTAAGTATTTCTCTTGCTATTTCACACATTAAATTAAGGACATTTTTAAAGATACACTTTTGAATGCTAACTAGCAAGATAGGGTATAAAACAGAAAGCCATCATGTAATCTGGATTTTCACTATATATCCTGCAGAGAAGCTGACAATGAATATTTATCTAAACGAGTGTTTTCAAGCCTTTCGTTTTACAGTTTATATTTGTTTTGGTCTTATTTGAATAAATATAATGTTTTGCAATAGCTGTAACTAGTATCTCTAGGCGCATAACATTTGAGGCAGATCTGCAATTCAGTGCAGCAATACTCAATGGCAGAAAAATTATTAGTGTTACTGGGAGCTAAATTACCGCTTTGATTTCACCAATACCGCATCGTACCTGTGAATTCTAAAATGTGGAACAAAATTAAAGGTTCACTTTAATTTTTGTGAAAAGGACATAGATTATCTTTAAATTGAGAAATGTCATTATATTTGTTTAGCATCTACTGTATATATGGCAACACTGAAGTTACAAGTGTTCAGAAGACAAAACATGAACAATGCATTAGACCACTTATAGAAGCACGAGATAATAATGATTATTAATACAGTTGTTACATGCAAGAATTGAAGGGGGAGTTCTTTGCTTTGTCTGGAACACAAGTGAGGAGGAAAAACTACTAATTTCTGCTTTATGACAACCTTTATGTTATATTCTGGTACTCCTACACATTACATCTAGCAGGGTGCATCCCTGTTCTCTCCAGTACAGCATCTCCCCGCTCCACATCTGGCTCCAGGCAGTCTCCCAAGCTGCCCCCTCCATGCATTGCCGCTGCTCTGTTTGTGAGCATGGGTCTGGCTCGCAGCTTTCCATCAGAGCAACCTTTAACGCTTGCCTTAGGTGCACAGCTTTCTCCTGGCTGTGTGAAGGACACGGAGACGTCCTGCATGGCTGCTTGCAAAATGTCCCCATCACTGAGGCCAGCTGAGGAGCAGGAGCAGTGTGCCCATGTAAAAATCCATGTGTGTGCCAGAACAGTCCTCAGTTATATCATTTTGCATCTCATCTAGTCTGCGTAGGCTCTAATCTTGTCATGAACCCCAGTTATGAAGGGAGGCTGCTGGAGATGTGCGGTGGCTGGGATTGGAGCTCGGCATGGGACATGGGGCTGCAGAGGTCTCGGGGAAGGTTAGCTTCCTCACACACACACCTCATGTAATTGTTATCTGCAAGAAAATACAGTGAGGGTCTCAATTCTGATGCATGCCTTGGGCTCAGTGGTGCCCAATGCTCAGTCAATACCCAACCTGAACGGCGCAGAGCCAAGCCTGGCAATGACAGCAGGCAATGGATGTGCCCCAGGACGTACCTGAGCTCACGCAGCTCCCTGCAGTGAGGCTGCTGGCTCTGGTTGTAGTAAGCGTGCAGACATGCAGAGGTCTGTTTGTGTGGTAGCTTTTGATTCATGCCTCTATACACAGAGTGAAAAAGCAAAGCAGTAAGAGCTGTTCAGGAGCTTATTTATGTGCATGTTCTGTCATTTATCTGCATGTCCGTGTCTGCACCGTACTGGTTATGGATGGATGGGTGTCAGCCAGGGGCGTGCTGCTGAATGCAGCTGGCCAGGAGGAGGCAGAGTGCCAGAAACAGCTTCTGAGGAAAGGGGCTTTGCTACCTTTCTAACTCCCAGATTAATTTTTCTTTATTATAATTATGCGCAAGGCATTGCAAGCAGAGCCATTGACACAAATATTAATTTCCAAAATGTGGAGCATGGCAAAAGAGCATGGCAAAAGAGGGGCAGCAGGAAAAGGCATGGCCGCAATGTCTGGGAGGCAGGTCTCAGATTATTGCCCTCTCTCTGCTCATCTCCATTTTTTTTCCTAATTTTTCCTACCATACAACCCCTAACAGGTTGATAATTGGGCTTTTGCTAAACAGCAGGTCACCCTGGTGCTCAGAGCAGGGGGTGGAGCTGGGTGTCCCCACTCTGTTTTGCCCAGTGCTGCTTGGAAGCATTTTGGGACGACCAGATCGACACCCCTGTGACACCGCGTTGGATTGTTTTGTTAAGTATTGAAATAAATTTTACTATGGACTCTTAATAAGTGACTGATTGAACTCAGCATAGCTTTGTTTCATATATAGTTGTTTTTAAGAAGAGATACAAAGGTGAGGATACACTTGATTTTTGAGTATGTGCCTTGATCCTTGTCAGAAGTTGCCAGAATATATGCGAAGACAGCGATAATGAAGCAGTGAGAGGAACTGGTAGGAAGCTTCAGGTCCCGATGTATTTGCTAGGATAGATGATAGCGGTTATTCCAGATGAGTTAACACATCTGACACATGCAGAGAATGAAGAAGGTCTTTATTTGTGACTGCCGAGTGTCTGTAATAACATTAGAATGAGATTTCCCCACCTCTGCAATAGAGCCCAGGAATGTTTTTCTCTCCTTGCTATAACTCCTTGTCTTCAGTCACCGTGAGTCCCACGTGAGCCCCACGTGTCCACGTATGTCAGATGCCTGCAACCAGCGCTTCTGCTGTGTGTTCTGCTTGGTTTGCGTTCCTAAAAAACATCAAGAAGTGATTCAGAAATTATAATAACCTGGTAATGTCAGAAATTGATTAATTAAATGCTCCAGTGTTTACCCTGCATCGTTATGACTGCTAACATTTCTGGGCAATTTCTTACAGCATCAGTGTCTTTGCTGTGAGAAGTTTATTAATGTAAATTGGATTTGACATAAACAAGACTACAGCTAATTACTTCACGTACATATACACATTCTGAGCCCATAAAATCTGCACATCTTCTTACAGTCAGGTTTTTTTTTACTCTGAATGTCTGTTTTTAAGTTCCTACTGCCCTAAATAACATCGAGGCCTTTCCATAGGTGGAATTTCTGAGACACAAGCTTTTCTGTCACTCCGACACCTTCTTTACTTGCACACAGCCATTAATAACCTCAAACAACAGGGAGCTGTCAGGTGTACCACTCCACTAAGCCTCTTCATCTCTTGGCTTTGCATTTCTCTGTACAGAGGGGTTCCACACTGCCTGAGGACAAGAGCTCCCGTACTCGAGGAACTGGGGAGAGCAGCCTCCGAGCCTGCCCAGGAGATGTGGGCAGGGCACAGTGGTGCAACCTGCTCACCCCCATCTCTTCCTTCCCTGAAAAAGGCCTCCTTGTCCCACCTCCCCCTAAAATCCTTGCCTGCTGCAATGGCCATGTTGATTTTTTTTTTTTTTTTAAGCTTTCAAGGCTCAAAGAGCTCTCAGCTCTTGGCAAGGGTGAGCCCAGCCCACAGGGCTGCCTTGTGCACCTTCATCACTCACCTCTGCTGCGTCTCATGCTCTCTGCCTGCTGGCCAGGATCAGGCCCTGTGCAGTCCTCTTGAACACAGTCACAAGGAACTACACTCCAGAAGAGATGTGTATCAAAGGAGGTTGAGGGATTACCCCAAACACAAATCAAGGGCGTCCACTTCTTTTTTGGAAGCACCTCTGGTGATGCTGTAGGACACAAAGCTGTACAACCTTGGGGTTTGTTCCTGCAGTAGTGGAGTGTACCTCTGATGTATTGCTCACTGGAGCTGTTAACTGGTGTTAAAAGCTCTGTGACTTGGAGGGTGTCTAATAAATTCACATTTTTCTGGTATGATATTATCCTTTCCTATTTCACGATAATTACAGTAAATTCCAGTTAATGCTTTGTATTTGCTTTGGCTGATTTGTTTTCTTTCAAGGAAAGAAAAACAACCAAAAATAGTGTGGATTTGTCTGTTGGACAAAATGTCTGGTTTCTTATACAGCCAAACAGAAGAATTAGCTCAATATTGAGTAGAAATGACAACACTTCTCATCTCTATTATTTGCATATGCGCATAGAGCCTTTGGGGACAAAGGAATGATAAATTTTTTGGAGTAAAAGATATTGGTAGAAAAAAAATCTGTCAGGTTCTAGACACATTCTCTGTACTTACTCATTCCCATACTCCTTTTTTCTGTTTTTAGTTAGCCCTCCCTCTTGTATTTCATCCATCTTCTTGGTTTCTGACTTCACTTCCCGCTATCTTATTTTATATCATATCTCATTTTGCAAAATATTCCATTCTGTCAAATAAGCACTTTTTTGTTAATGGATCCCGGTTTGAAATTGTCTGTCCAAGTGCCTATTTTCTGTAAAATATTATTTTCATCTATCTGTTTGATCTCAGGAATTTTTCCTACCACTCACCTACTTCATTTTGGCCTGTGTTTCATTGCCATGAGAGAAGGAAGCTGTCATACTGCTTTATAAATTGGCATTTGCCCTTTAACACAGCTGTTTCTAAAACCATTAAATGCTTTGAAAATGAGGGGCCAGAGGATTACACTGACACGGGATGCAGCACAGTGGTGTTACCACTGCCAGGGATCTTCCAGGCCATGGGAAACTCGGGCATCAGCTGGACCTTCTGCATTATTTTTATCTTGATCTTAATGGCTTGGGTTGCAAGCACTGCGATGTCCAGGTGGTGCTGCAATGATTTCTGTGGCCCCTGCTTAGCCATCTGGGTTTGGTGAGGGAAGTTTGGTGTTTCCTCCGGACCCTGAGAACAGTCCTGTCCTTACAGAAGGCAGCAGGTATTGCTGAGAAGCAAGGGGAGATACGTGCATCTCCTACAGGGGAGATGCAGTGTTGTACTGCAATGAATTATGGCAGGGTAGTGCTCACTTGTAACAAAAAGGGCTGAATTCAGCAGAGCCGTACTGATTCTGTCCATCTGAAAACTGCTGTCCTATTTTTCTGTCTGAGTCTTTCATCAGGCTTCCCTTTGGAAAGCTGAAACTATTTTTTTGTCTTTCCAGCTTTATTCCTTAGTGTCACAGGAGCTGGGCCGCTGGGACTCTTCCGTTCGTTCTTCTTCCCTTTTCCCTTCATACACTGACTTAATGTAGATCTGCTTTAATGCAACTAACCTCAGTTAGGTCAGCATTTGAGCTTTTTCTCTCCCAGTACCATTGCTATCCACCTACCTGTTAGGATCTATTACCCCTGTCCAAGCCCACATATGTTGTATAAGTGACATGAGAAGTCACTGTAACTCCCCGAGGGTGAGCAAACCAAACCAGGCAGCATCTGGAAGTCCAGGTGGTGCTGGTGGCTCCTGCCAAACCCATTGTTCACTTCCCAGCTGTGGTCTGCTAAGCTGGGGGAGAGCTCACTCGGAATACTGGTCCCAACATCTCTCGTGTATGTAACTGCCTGGGAATTGCATGTAGAAAGTGTCTTGTTGGAAAACAGAAGGTTTTGTATGAAAACGTAAAAATTACAGCATTTTCAGGTCTCACTGATCAGCAGAGCACCCACATTGATGTTCCAGAGCCTGTGCTTCTTTGGGAACAAACTGGCAAAAACCCAAATGCAGTGGGGCTCTGTGAGTCTGGGCATTGCTCCTGGGGGACGTATCATCCCTGCCTGCACAGGGTGCAGGATCTGTCCATTAGCTAACAAGCTTGAGCTATTTCAAGCTTTATTAAGCTCTGCTGTCCTCTGTGGTTGGTGACATTTAATAGGGTGCTGAGCGGAAACCAGGCAGCAGCAGGAGGAAAACCCAGCTGATTCCCATGAAAACAACTGGCTTCAGATGAGTCGGTAAATCAGTTTTAATCACTGCAGCTGAGATGTAATATGAACTGTTCACTGAGGCTTGAGTGATTTTAAACAATTAAGAAATTTGCTCAACACATTTATTAAAATAATCATTACTGTTTTTACCATAATGGTGTAATTCCACAGTATGTGCACAAGGGCTCTTGCCAGCCTTCTGCTCCATTGCAGACACTCTGAATGTACACATTTTGTTTGATCATTAATAAAACTGACAATTAAAATAACATGTTGAAATCAGGTAGGCAAATAATAAATTAGCAATAATGGCAGCTTAAAAAGATCTGATTTGCTTAAGCTGCACAGTTCAGCTTTTGTTGCTGTTGAGCACTGACAGCGAGCAGTCTGGCCAGGTGTGGTATTGAAGGAAGTGACAGAAAAATATCTAATGCAAAGAGGTTTTTATCTTTTTTAATATGTGATTTATTTTTAGTGCATAGCTGAGTAATGTTGTATAACAGACAGCTCACTCAAATCCTCAATTATAACGCTTTCAGACATGCGAAAAACACAGTCCAGACAAGAATATGTATATATATCCTCTTGGGCTGCTGGAAAAAAAGCCTCTTTTCCATCAAAGGTCTATGCGGCAGGATGATAACAAAAATAAATATTTTACAAAATGTACAATATTCTCTGAAGGCACCCTCCCTAGATCTAAAGCCTTACCCCAGGGCACCCTTCCAAGATCCTTCAAAGCTGACTTGTGTCTCCGCATTGGTGCAACAGCTCCCGTCTCCCCCTCGCAGGTCAGTCGCATCCACTCTGTGCTTTGCTAACATCATTTCCTAATTGCAACAGTCTGCTTTGGGCTGCAGACAGCTTTGTTGTTGTTTGATTGCTAATAACCTTTCCCTGTGAAAACATGACTTCCCCCGTTGGGGCAGGTGACTGGGGCTCCCCAAGGCAGTTCCGTGTCCCCAGGGCCGGCCAGCTCCAGACGCTCGCAGCAACTTGTCTGTGCTTTTACTGCCGTGTTCACTCCCTGTTTTTCTCAACCTCCTGGATGACAAACGCCTTCCCTTGTGAAGCCTGAACCCACACTGGTGTTTTCCTGTCTGGTTTCAGATGCAAATATCCGAGGAAGAACTGGGTGCTGTGGCATGAGGGCTGCGAGCTCAGTGTCCCAACCCCATCGGGAGCAGTGTTAGATGAGCCAAAAGGAGAACGGGACATTTGGGGCTCTGTGACATTTACCTTCCAGCCCTGCAGGAGGATGAGTACTGGCCAAAACTATCCAAATTTCCCCATTTTCTGCAACTCGGGCACCTCAGCCATGTGCCCAGGGTGTACGCTGGGAGCTGCTTCAGAGCAGGAGAGAGGTGGCAGATGGGGCAGCTGCCTTGTCCCCACACACGTGTGGGTTTAGGGGTAAGCATCGAGGGGCCAGATCCAGACTTGGGTGCCCCAGCCCCACAGCAGCACTTCCCACCACCCGCTGCCCACTGCTCGTGGGCACACACTGAACTTTGAGCACAAGTGGCCCTATTGAATTAAGTATGTAATCAAGTGATTTGCTGGATCAGCGACTGTATCCTTAATCCTTTTCACATATTGCTAAGCTCATTAAACTCTCTTTGATACCAAGCTGTGCAAGTTCCTTACGAGAGGCAGAGAATACACGTTATTTCCTTAGCCTGAATTTGTAACCTTCCAGCGAGGGAACCCGGTGTTAGGAGCCTGAGGTTGCCCCTGGGTTTGCTCTGTAGCAGTGGATGGGAAAATGCTCCGGGTGCTGCATAATTGTTGATCCCCTGCCCAGCACAACAACGCGCGGATGCCAGAACAAATACCCACGGAACCAACCCAAATACCGAGCGGCGCATCCCAGGCCTCTGTGGAGGCGCTTCATTTCCTTTCTCTTCCCTTTCTTCCTGACCAGCAGACTTTCCTGCCTTTTGTCCAGCTAACAAAGAAGGGAAAAAAAAAAAAAAAAAGTAATTAAAGCATCACAAAGCTTGATATTTAGTCCTGTCAAAAAGCCTACGTAGGTAGGCTCGTGCCTCAGCTCAGTGCAGTGACAATTTCGGTAAAGCGATTCTCTGATTCTCTCTAAATTTTTCTAAATTAGATGAGCCGTTAAGTGACATTTGCATCCCAGCTCCTCCTGGAAGCCTGAATCTACACAGCTGCTAGGAAGATTTCCTACCCTAGTTAAGCACATTACAGAAGGTTTTTTCCTTAAAACAGCGCAGTTATATGCCATCACAGGAGGAGAGATGGAGCGGTGAAATCCTGGCTGGAAAGCTACCAACTTTGTTTTGCCACTGGGAAGAAAGGGGGCGGGTTTCCCCCCTTTTGATTTGAGGGATATAAGAGCAAAGACTTTAGGCCAGGCCTCCTGCTGGTCCTGCAGGCTGGGGCAGCCGCCGGAGGTGAGAGTGGGCGCAGCGTGGGGCCTTGCTCTGCTCCAGTGTGGCAGGGATCACAGAATCACAGAATCATTAGGGCTGGAAAAGGCCTCCAAGATCATCCGATCCGACCACCCCCCTACCACCAATGTCACCCACTAACCATGTCCCCAAGCACCACGTCCAACCTCTCTTTGAACACCCCCAGGCACGGTGACTCCACTACCTCCCTGGGCAACCCATCCCAATGTCTGACCGCTCTTTCTGAGCAGAAATGTCTCCTCATTTCCAACCTGAACCTCCCCTGGCACAACTTGAGGCCATTCCCTCTGGTCCTGTCACTAGTTACCCATGAGAAGAGGCTGACTGGTTCTGCGGCCTGCAGAGTATCACATGGTGGTGTGATACCATTAGATTCATAACAGGCCTGTGTGTGGACTCTCCAGCTTCAGACAGCTTTGGAAACGTTGTCTTGGCCTTACACAGACCTGCCTGTTCCCAGGTGCTGAGCACTCAGCCCTCCCACCCCTCAGGCTTTGTTAGGAACGTGCACACTTCTTGTGCAAACCTGGTGCCACTGTGCTCCCCAGGCCTTCTCCACCATTTGGTGGGGCTGTTTTATCAGCAGCTAGTGAAAGTACAGGTTTTGTCTCCCTCGGTGGTTCTTATCCCTGCTCCGTTATGGGATCTTGTTTCTGTTTTCATATGGAAGAGGTATTTTTCTTAACTACGTGTGGGTCTCTAGGATCCTCCTTTCAATAATGCAAACTCCTAAAGTCAGGTGCTTGTACCAGAAAATGACGCTTTGTGTAATTTTGCGTATTTGAGTCAACCGTGCTGCCCAAACCCTACACGGTGCAACCATGCACACAACATTGCTCCGAGGAAGCCTCAAAACATTTGTAATTCCTCTCTCGATGTGATCTGTTGGGAACTGAAAAGTGTTGGTACTTTACTAAACTGCAGACTTTGTGAAAAAGTGTGGGTACTGTGGCTTCTTTTTCCAGATTTTTGTTTTAATTGAACGTGCCAAGTTATTTTAAATCACCAAGTTGCTCTAAATCTCAAAGCACTGCATGCTTCGTGTAGACAAAATGATAATACTGGCTTCTGGTCTAGAATTTGCAGAATTTGGCTTATTGGGATGGCTGATAACAGAAAAGCACAGAAACCTGGCCTTGGGAACAGAGACCTGGCCTTAAGCAGATGGCTCGCTTTGGACACGGCTGGCACATTAAGGTGCTAGAGAGGCGCAGAAGAACGAAGGTGCTTCCAATCGTGGTATTTATATCAAATCACGACTGATTTTTTTACACTTTTGCAGATTGACAGCGTACATACTTCTGAGCTGCAGGTCTTCAAAGAGAAATAGAATATTCCTGATTTGCCACAGGAAAAACCTGACATGAAGGCAGGAATCATACAGTATAAACACATGGCTTTCTTTTTCCCCATTGTCTTCATTTTCTTCACCATATTTTTCAGAAAATTGCTTCAGAATGAGTTTTTTATATTATCATGATAGAATTATGCAGAAGAAAACTGCTGATCCTATCCTTGCCTGTGGGGCAAAGTGCACTGATGAATAAATCAGGAATATTGTTTAATATTACATTAAAAATATAAAGGTATTAATAATAATTTACAATAGGTACAATGTAGTAAAAAATAATAAGAAAAAAAAAAAAAAGCCTATTCTAAAGAACTTGGTTCTGCAACTAACCATCATTATACATATGTATGGCATAATTTTTCTAAACTGTGATGTGTGTGTGTTACAGAATGACTTGTCTTGTTTTGGCTTAGAAGAAGCTTGCTGCCTACTTCACGTGGTGTACTCCGTGTGAAATGCAGCTCAGCTGATTAACAGGGAGAGCCACAGCCCGTGCTCGAGCCAGTGTCTGGTCTAACAGCACTGGTATAAAAGCTGTGTTATGAAGTTCATGGCTTTTCCCAGTATTTACATTTTGAGTGTTTTCTGAGAACAACGTTACAAAATATGTCTACCTACAGCGGTTAGATTAAAATTCAAGCTTAGGGCAAGTACGGAGTTTAATGCAAAGTTTCACGATATGCGGAGGTTTTCAAGCAAGGCAGCCTTGTAGCAAATGACAGCAGATGCATTGCACAACTCCCTAGGAGCAAGGTCCTGCTCTTGCTTTCTTCAGAAAACTGCTCATGCCAGGAAACATTGCTGGGTACCTTTGGAGAGGATCCTTCTCAGTCAGACCAGCCTGTGGGCAGAAACATGGTGTGGAGGATCCTCCACCACTGGTAGCACCCGCTGGCACCCAAAGGTGCAGGCACAGCTCCTGTAAGGGATGGCACAAGCCCCACACTACCTTGGCCCGGCTATCTTCTGCCTCGGGGCAGAGCTGTACCGCTCAGCAACGATGGACACCCATTGAGCGTGCTTGTGTATATGCACAGGAAAATATTTGCCATTGATTGTACGTATCTTACGTCTTTCACTACTTTATACAGAGTATTAAAAGTTTAATGAGATTTCAAGAAATATTGTATGACTGCCTCGTACTATTACCCAATCACTTAGAGCAGTTTCAGTCCTGAGAAATGAAAATGTACATTTCTATATAAATTATGATCATTAGAATCAGCTAACATTTATCTCCAGCCTGAGAAGACATGATGATGTACTGTCCCTGCGGTGGCTGTCTCATATTCCTGATTATAAAGATAAATGGCTAAGAAGAACCAGCTGCTTTGTAATGAAAAAACATATTTGTACACAGAATAAATAATAATGCGAGTGAAACAACCCCTAATACAAACAGGAACCCCACAAAGTGGTTTTGTGATAAGTCCAAAGCTATAAAATCGGAGCTATAAAACTGGACCTTTTGTTTCCAGGAACTGTAGATGGATTCTTTCCCGGATAGCACTCCGGTACTTGTTATTTTCTGAAGTATGAGGTTGGAAACATATATATTTTTGTGAGCTATTTCAAGAGAGTTACGTTATTACTGATAGGTTTTCAGAATAATAGTAATGTTGCTGTATTGTTACCAATGTCATATGAATATATCATGCTGTATCACACGTTATTCTGTGGGCTCATTCTGAAATATTTTTTATATATATAGCACTCAAGTTGCCTTCTTCCTGGAAATTAAATGGTGTATTTCTATTATTGAAATATTTCTCTGATGATCATCTCTTTACATTGAGTTTAAAAAATAGGCTTCAATTTAAAAAGTACAAATTGTTCATCTGATCATGATTATTTATCAGAAGTTTGGTCTAGACACAAATACAGTATCTTTCATATAGCTGATATTGCGAGTTATAGCATCTGCAAAAGTTGAACTGGGAAATTATATAGGAGTTGAATTATAGCTCCATTTTCAAATAGGGTACATAGTATAATATTTTTCACACCGGGCACAAAATAAATATTTGAGTCAAATATTCAGCTCGCTTTGATATATACCTCAAGTAAACAAAATGTACACCAAAATAATGACAGCACCAAAACACTGATGAAAAGTTATTTTTCAGTCCAAATCCAAGGTATATAATTCTGGGCTTAGAATATGGATACGTATTTATATGTACTCTAATTCATTTGAGCTGCTTGCAGATCCTCATTGCCTTTTATCTTCCCCTCACATAATCACTGAGGAGTGTGTTGGGCTACTACCTTACTCATTTGGAATGAATAGAAATTTGATTTTAATCTAGATTTTTCATCACTGGGACTTGTATGTATGTGGGATAACCTTGGGTGCAAAATGAAGGTGGACTCCACAAACTATCACTGCGTCTTTCACTCAAACATTTACAAATGCTTTGAACATTGAAGAAATAACTTTTGCTCCTTTTTCTTTTAGGAATATATGGACTCAAACAAATACATAGAGCATCTAGTGACTCAGCTGGAGGAACAACGCTGGAATTTATGGAGGCAAGTACAATAGATATACATCTTTATTTATGTTGTTCTGTTGGAAGAAATACTCCGCTCCATAGTTCTTGATTTCAAATAAATGGTTGGGTATTGAGTTTCTGCACTTTTAGTGCTTTGCGGACTGTCTCTTTACCGAGTCTTACCTAAATGAAATAACTCAGTAAGGCATCACACACCAGTTGAACTTTGATACTTAGGGCAGTTAAATACATGCACAGTTTTCCCGTCCTATTTTCGAAGCAGTGGATGCTAACTCTATTTCAAATTCTTTTAATTGGATTGAATTTAATAAATGCTTTGATATTCTTGAGTGTAAGCGTTTTGGCACAAAACCCAGCATAACAGCATTTTAGATAGCGTAACAGAATTTGAGAGTTTCAAAACTGAATAAGCAAGATTTTAAAATTTTGCGGTATTTTTGATAGTCCAGAATTTTCTCTTTCTCCTATGTTCATATTGCTCAGTGCAGGTTGCCCAGATTTAACTCTGATTTAAGCAAAGCAGCAATTTCCATATGCTAATGTAAAACTAGTGGTCATTTTTACTCTGCCACACAGCAACTGTGATAATTGCACCAGCTCTTCTGAAGATCTCCTCAAAATTTGTGTTCCTCTGGTACGATGGCTGTAGGGCCTTGCAAATCTCTGGGCATTCGTCCGATCTAGTAAATGTCATTTACTCACAGGGGTAGGTCGTCCGCTCTCTGGCAAAAAGGTGCTTCTCTCATTACAGACACAGTTTCCTCTTTACAACAACCACTTTATTACATAATTTACTTCAGTAGTTTTGCTGCTGTTTTACTGTTGATGTCTTCGCTGGGTAGGACAAACTCGGGCATTGTTTGCATCTTCACAAAATTTATCAAGTGTCATCTCTAACTGTGACACATTGGCACAAATACTGAAGATTTTTTAGGTATTTCTGCAGTACTGTTCTCCAGCTGTATTTCAGGGCTGTTCTGATGTAAAATGATAAAGATAGCTGAGAAACTACCTAATCTCAAGAAGCCTCAGAAGTCTCATGCTCTTAATGAGTTAATTATCTCTTGATCACTTTTAAATTAATTCTTCCAGAATTTTATTTTATATAGAGTTGTTATCAAGCTGGTATAAAGAGATCTGTATGACAGCACTTCGCAGTATTTCCTTGTACTTATATTTACTTAAGTATGCAGTATCTCAGTATTAACTGCTCAGTATCTCATATTTTTATAGTTAATAGCTAGATTCATATCTAGAATAACTTTTAATACAGAGGAAATGGAATAATACCAGTGATGAAACTAATTCAACGTTCTCAAGTCATATATTTTTAAATGCAATATTTGATTTAACTTTTTTTTTCTAAAGGCATAGAAGAGATGACAATCTCTATTAATACATATTCAACTGTAAATTAATCTTTATAGATTAATTTAGTCTTTGTAGACTAAAACCTGATTCTCCTTAGTTCTGATCAAGGGGAGACGTAATGATCTGTCTGATTTTTCAGTTGAATGCCTCTCATGCACAGAAGAAGTAGCTTTGCACATGACAGTACTAGTTAGCATGCATCTCACAAACTTCCTGTCCTGGAGGATATGAAAGTAGTGTTACAGCATTTAAAGTGTACGGCATTTGAGATATGGGCTTCATCTTTTTATAGGGAAAACTCTGAAAGTTTGTGTGTAATTCCTGCTTAAAAAAAATACAGAAATAGTCAAAATAATTGATATAAAACCCATAACTTTACCTTTAAGATCACAGTATCTGGGAAATTGTGTTTGTCCGAATGAAGGTAGTAAGTGTGGAAGACAATGCAGTGGTTAAATATAAATGAAAAGGAAAAAAATTAAGAGATGAAAAAGTCTGAAAAGTGTCAGAGAGCGACTTTATTTTATTATGAACAGACATTCAGATGTGGTCTGAAAATTCAGTGTTTTTGGAAAACTCAAGACTAATTTTTGTTTTTAATGTTAATTTACGTTTAACGTTATTTTTATGGTGTGTTGGCACAAAAGGTTAAGACTTAAAATGAGCCCTAGAAGGTAAACCCTTCTGGTTTGCCAGCCGTCTTTGAACACTTCATTTCTCTCTTTTAAATCTGTAATATGTTTCATCTGAGGATTATGCTAATAGCTCACACGACGCAAGGGCAGGACTAGACTGTCTACAGGCAGACAGATGTCCTAATAAATCAGCATGGACCTCTTCTCAGACTTCATTATGCTCTTGATTTGTGACTACCACAGTTTTAACCTGGTGGGTCACTGGGCACTGAACCTGACACTGACCGATAACCCCGACTTTACTCTAGGCGAGCTAATAAAAAGGGCAGACACAAATCCTCAGCGCTTAGCTCCTTCAGTGTTGCTTACAGCCGGACAGATTTATAGCAGCCGGGCTAAGACCGAGGAGACTAAAGCCGATGTCATGGTGCGCATATCAATTTTACATTTCCTTTACATTTCCACATGTACAATGGGACCCTAAAAGACATGTGGGGGCAAAAATTTCTTTTCATTTTAGAGGACTACTGTTTATACATAGCTTAAGCATCTGCTGTCGAACATTTATTGCTGTAATTGCAGTCCCCGGAGATCTGGCTGTGGTTAGCTCACGTTTTATAGCTTTCTGCTAAAGCAGGCCTTTAGCCCAGCTTTGGAGTTCCTGTTCTTAAAGACCTTCGCAACGAGCAGAGTTACCCCACTAGCACATGGGCACGTGGGCTTTCTTAAGTTTTTCTGGCGCTGAGGATCTTCCAATAATTATTTTCAGCTGAAGAACGATGAATATGGCAGCATGCTTGAGTGGTCAGTGGCTCCCCCCATTTCTCTGGCTTGTTAGAACAAAATAAACTTATTTGATGTGAGGCAAATTCAACTCCCGTTGCCAACATTTATCAGTGGAGTTACATGAATAACATGTATCAGTGTATGAGCTTGAGCTAGAGCACTGCTTTACTTTAGATTTCTCTGCCCTATCGTGCCTGGAAATAACTTTAAATAGGACAGAAAGGGGTCATGGGCAAGGGGAGCTCCTGCAGTGGCATTTCTCACATACTCATTTAATGCTTGTTCTAATTCGGCTGACCTGTATTACTCTGTAGCATCCTTTATGGCAAAATCACATGAAGAAACAATGTGAGAGGCAGAAATTTGCTCCTACAGTCTTTGCTAATTGACCTTGACAATAGATCATAATTTTTTATTCTTGACACTTAGGTCAATGACAGCAATTAGTACTTCCCTTAACAGAAGGGAGAATTTCAGCACATCGAAATATGCAAGGGTCAGGTCCTGTTCTTAAGGACGTTCATGGGAATTTTATTATTAGTGCTCCTGGAACCGGGACCAAACCTTCAGTCTGTCTTGGTGAAAGTGTTAGGATATACTGCATATAAAGCATGGCTGCTTTTCAGACATGACAATCATAAAACAAACCACGGAGCAGCAACACCTTATTACCTTGTAAAAGGAAGGAAAAACACAGAGGGGGAGCACCACAAAATTTGCGAGGACCAGATGGCATCTCACCGACTTCGTGTTTTAAAAACAGAGTTTACTAAATAGATTTGCTCTACTTTCATCTCCAGCATTAGCATGCTTCTATGCTCCTGGGTTTAATGCCTGTATACTAAAGAGGTGCCAAGCATTAAACAGGTTGCTTTTGCTGTAATCACAAACTTCCATTGGGAGACCATAATTGCTAACAAGCAAAATAGCTCTGCAAGAATTCTTAATGGTAAGCACAGATTAAAATAACAACTGTGATTAGCTTTAAACTGCTTGACTAGAAAAGGACTAATCTTGGGGGAATAAGTTGCATGGCAAACAAATGAAAACCCAATGTATGATATTACAGTAATGAAGGCTATGAAAAAACCCAAATGCTACCCCAGCTCCATAAGGTCATGCTCTGCGCAAATATCTTTTTCTCGTCAGGGGCTTAGTAACTTGGTCTGAGTGGAACTAAGGTCAAAGCAGCCAGATACTGGGGCTGCAACCCTGGTTTAACCCTTTCTGGAAGATTCTTAATAACAAATGTTGCCTCTGGTCTATGATGCTAGCCTGAGTTACAGACTGCATGCAGAATCTTGCCAAAATGCTGTTTGTAGCCCATGACCAGCTGGGATTGGTTTGGTTGGTTTGATTTGTAAGAGCGGGAGGTTTCCTTCCCCTTTGCTTCTTGGTATTCAGTCCCCTGCCTTATCCCACCATCTTGCCAGTGGATAAAGCCAGGAAAAGGTGTTCTGTGCTATTACCCATTAGCACCTAACTATCATCTCTTTGTATCAGGCAGAGCACGATTTAGTTTGGCACTTTGAAGTCATTCAGTCATCACAATTACTCAGCTGTTTCCAACTAAAATTACAGTATCATGTATTTGTCTCTCTGAAGCTGGGGCTTCTGATTTGTGCCTTTAATGTTTAAAAATAAAATAAATCACACATTATATGGCTATGAAATACATAAGGCTGCATTTCTACCACAGATTAGTGTTTGAATATGCACATTAGGAGACTAACAATTAATAATGTATCTGATTTTTGGCCAAATGTGCTTTTCTTTAGACGAGTGTAAATTTGGATGGTTCAGTGAGCAGTGCGTGTGTAACTACCAGGTCACAGAAAGCACTGCCATTGTATGAGCAGTGAATGAAAAAGACTCGCTTCCTTTGAATCCCTGCTACAATGCCTGTGTCACCCCATGGCTGTTAAAGATACTTTTCCATGACTGAGCTGGATGAGAGTAATGTGAATAACGGGGACATAGAAAAGCAGCCATTTTACTGTGATTGCCATTTAGCCATGCAAATCATATTTCTAATAGGGTCCTAGAAAAGTAAGAGGTGGTAGGTTAAAGATCACACGTGAACCTTACGTAGCGCCTCAGTCCCCTCTAAATACTAACCTAACAAAGGGAAAAGGTTGGCTGGAAGCTAGAGCACTTGTTGCAAGTTGCAAGGAAAACTGTATGTGTAAGGGAGCATAATTCAACTCCCTGTTCAGATCAAGACTGATCACTGCCTTTTGAACAAATATCAAGTCAAATAGATAGATGCCTTGCTAAAGTTTACACCTGTTCAAAAGATTTTATCAGGTGCAGCAATCAGTCAAATAACACAATTGTCCACAACTGATTAAAGTTAATAGTCACTTTATGGGCAATCTGCCTGATCAATAAGTAAATCTGCTCTGACAGCAAGTCATTGTAACACCAACTGGGCCTGCTTTCGTGGACTATTTACTAAGATGGCTTAAAATAAGGACAAATTGATGTGCTGAGCTATATGAGAAACAGGACTTGGGATGGTTTCGGTATAATAAATTCATTAAATGTATTAATTCTGAAGAATGCATCTCAGCCCATTTTCTTTAATCGGAGAAAACTGCCATTAACACTGCCCATCAGTGCCGCGGGAGTCGGGGGTGAAGCGTCAAGCCTCAGTTCCTGAGGTCATTACAGAAAGGATCTGGAACCATCCAAATATAAAATCATCATGGTGCGAGCAAATATCTCCGTACCTATGATAAACTACCCGAATTGTAAGGCTGCAGACAAAAGGATGGAAAAATGTTCTTTAAAAAGTAACTCGGTGTGATCATGTTTATGAAATTAAATAAATTAACCAGAGTTAAAATGTTAATAACATTCTGTAATTAATTAGGGACTGGGCTATTTTTGCACAGATGTATGCTCGTCTTAATAGCAAGACTGCCTGAACCAGGAATTGATTTGTTTCTCTTAAATTAAAAAAAAATAGAAGGCCTTGAGCAAAATATATTCTTTAGATATATTTGGTAGAATAAGGATCACAAATGTTCCCTACCAAGTTGAAAGGAGAAAGGAAAAAAAAAAAACCTCCAGCAGGGAAGTATGCAGAAGGTCTATTTGACATATGGATGTTTGTTAAAAGCAAAATGCATGAACAGCCCAGAGTAAATTAGATCCTCATTTGTATGCTGGGAAATGAAATGTATAATCTTGGCACGGCTCTCTGTTTGTTTTACATTTCTATAAAAATGAACTCTTTTGTGTATGCAGATACACATAGTACCTTGGTGGCTCTGTAGGTCAGGAAGAAACGGGATGCTCGGGGCTGCTGCTGTGTGACCCTGCCCAGCACCCTGCTCTGGCACGGGCACGTGGCCGTGCTTCAGTCCGAAAGTGCCGCCCTGCTCTGTGCTGTGAATCCAAGCAACAGATCAAAACACCCGACTGCAAGAAATGAATAGCAATTAGCTGTTTATCTCCAGTTTATCTCAGCCGTGTTTAAAAATCACACAGCTCAACGTGTAAAATTATGTGTGGGCTGCTTTTATTATTTTGTGCTGAATACAGCCTTCTGATCCCACTGGTGGCTAGACACAGCCACGCTTACCGTGTTGAATCATATTTAATTCCTCAGATAATTCCAATGATTTCACTGGAATTATTCACAGAGCAAGGGATAATTTGGACGCGTGACAGTGACATTGCCCTGAAGTCTTCTCTGTGACCCAACAGCAGCAGCATCTGCAGCGCTGTTTCCTATTTGGTAGAGGAAAACCCGTGGATTTACATCGAGGTAACAAAATGACAAGTTGTGCTGTTACAAAACCAGAATTTGAAAAGGTATTTTAGGAAGGAGTGGTGCACAGACACAGGCTGTGATAGAGGAACCTTGTCAAGAGGGTTTTCCAAGGGGTTTTGAGGGGTAGGCGGGCAGGCTTGAGCACAGAGAAATGGGCAATTTCTGAATCCATAATTTTTGAAGGAATGCCACGTCACTGATGTATTTCACTAATGAAGTGTTTGGATAGCAGCGCTGATGGCAGCGTTAGCCGAGGCCCAGGAGGAGCTGCTCATGAAGTCATGCGAGTCACGTTAGCAGCTCTCCCCGTAAATCAGTCCCACTTGTGGAAGCAAAGTTAAATAATCACGTTTAGCATTTCTACTTCATTCTGTAACACTCTACAGTTTTTATTTCTCCTAAATTACGTTAAAGCAAGGCTTTAAGACCCCACGTAAGAACAAGGCCTCATTGTTCCAGTCCCTACACAAAGTGAGAAATGCTTTTCATCCCCCCAGCCCCAAGGATGAAACCAGAAATAACATAATTCCCTTCTTACAGAGGAAAGTAAAGTTGTGAACACACTAACTGATGGAGCTTATAGAAGAGATCTGTGTCTAAGCCAGGAGCTGAGCCGAGTTGTTCAGTGCTCCAGTTTGGTGTATGAATAATAAGATTGTATTTCCCATGTCACGGTACCGCGTGTCAGCCTGCTGCTGCTGTCCAGGGAATGAAGTTCCTACAGCACTGCCTGAATCTTTAAAAGATTTTGCTGCTTAAAGCAGTCTCGGTGACAACCTTATCCTGTGCTCTGCAAGAGAAGAGCATTTTCCTCTGCCTGCAGCTTGCAGCATGGTGAGGTGTGGAAGAGGAGCCCTGCCTGAGGAAGCGTCCCCTCCAGCTCCTGTCTGTGGCCCCGCTCCACAGTACAGAAGTCCACTGCAAATGATCTTCGTCAGGAGATGGGCATTCACGAGGGCAGAAGGAGAAAAGAGCCCTACCCTCTTCTCTTAAGAAAGTTTAGTTGAATGTACATTGATGTTGCTGTGCTGCTGCAAAGGATTTTTACTGCAGACAAAACCATGGATGTAGATGTATGTCACATCCAGCTGGGCTCTTAAAGGACAAATACCGCAGGACACCTGGGCAACACCAATATTCCTGTGCCATCATCTCTTACTCTTCTCCAGCAGCCAAAGTGAGCCCTGGCCTGTCACTGCTACCTTTCTGCTGTCCCCCTGACACTCAGCGCCCTCCCTGAAGGGTGTTACCACAGACGTGAAATTTAGATCACGTCACTACCTTCTGAAAGTCTCCTTTAATGCTGCAGGATTTGGCTGCCCTCCTGTTCGCACACATTGCACGGGACCCAGAGTGCACTTCTGTGAATGCTGCCCGCCTTCTCATATTAACAAATTAAATTTTTATTGCTTTATTTGTTAATAAGAGGGCATCGCTGTGACAGCAGCAGCCCATGTTCTGGGATACGGCCCATTTGCAATTTTTTTTTTCTTTAATCAGGAATAAATTCCAACATATTCTGCTGTAGGGAAAATATCGTGCATTACAGCATACGCCTGTATAAACATTATTGTAATGGGTTCCACTAGGGACAAGGTTTCAAATATAAGGCAGTATTCATTAGATATTAAATACCCGAGCATATTTTTTCTTATTTAAATCAGCACGGCTCAGAATTTGCAAACTCTTGCTTATGTAGACATTCCCCGGAGATTTTGGAAAATGAATAAAACCTTGCAAAATACAGTCCTCATGGTTTCATTACCACCTGATTAGCTAAGCCGAGTCTAGAAAGTGTAACGTAAATATGCAAAAAAAAACCAGAAACCCCAGCTTAATTTCCAGCACAGCTTAGCAGCCAGGAGATACCAGCTTTGGCAGGATATTGCTGCAGTTTATGGAGCACCTCTGAGGATGGCAGAGGAATGACTGACCCTGTCTGCTTCCCCGTGCTGCCCGGCGAGGCTCACACCCAGTCCCGGAGGAGGCTCGATGCTAGCTTGATGCTACTCTCAAATTCTTCCCAGTTCAGGCACTCTCATGGTAATGTCATAATAAAACAAATACTGGTTTTCATTCACTCCAGTGGAAGCAGATTCTCAGTCCTCCACCAGGCGATTTGGGAGCCTTTTAAGCCCTTTTGAGCAGTAAGCACGTACAGCGTGGCTCCTGTTGGGCCGCCTGTATTTGTATGATCTTCCTCTTCCTGGCTGAGGAAGGGAGATCAAATGCAAAGGAAGGACCTATCTTCCTGCAAAGCCCGGAGAGAGATTGATCCAGAAACACAGATCAAAGCTGTAAGCACGCTGAATCTGTCTGCTCCTTTTCTCTACCAACGCTGGTATAAACGCTTGCAGAACTGGCTAAGTGCTGCTCGGCTGCCAGCACTAGCAGCGGCAAGAGTTCCTTGCACTTCTCTGCTGCAGCGTGGAAATGTGCAAATGGCAGCACTCGTGCCTTTCTTCAGACGTTTCAAAATATGCACAGAATTCCCACGTGGGGTCTGAATTCTGAATTGCCATCGACAGAAAACTCACGTGGGGTCAGACTGAGGCTGAACCCAACAGCCCGCAGCAGGAGCTGACAGCCAAGGAAGCCAACCCAAGGCAGCAGCGGGACCACGGCTCTTCCCACAGCCCTTCTCACCACCTTGGAAACCTGCTTCTTAAGGACTGGAGTGCTTGGGTGCTGCTCTGTGCAGTGATGCTTTATTTCAGCACGGGGAGCTCAGTGAGTGCCAGCTCTGTGGTTGCAGAGCTCAGTGTGTAGTAGCTTCGCCTGGTGGGCTTCCCAGATCCACAGGTAATTGTCTCCGTAGCTGAATTGAAGCCCCCAAAAGTGCAGGGCTGCCTCAGGTCTCGATTAATAGTGTTTGGTGGTGGGTTGAAAGTGACACCAGCCATGCGATTTCTGCCCTACTCGTGTTTTATGGAGTTTTGGGACAGCGTGCATTAAGTGCCGGTAACCTTTGGGTATAACGCCTGGAAATCTAGTAGTACAGTGCTTGTGTATAGCTTCAGTCCAACATAAATCACCATCCAATACGGAGAAGTGAGTTAAACTTAGTAACTGTACCTTTCTGAAGGCTTTTTTCCCCCAAATTTCCAAATACCAGTTTTCTCCCGGAAGCGCAGACCCTCTTGAAGATGACGCGGTCATTGTGTATCACTGATGCCAAGGCACACACATTAACTTCCAACCTGTCAATGCGTCTGCTCTTTCCCAAGTATCTCCTGTTTGGAAGATCTGCAGAAAGCAGCAGTAGGCAGAGGTAAATCACCTCTACATTTTCGCTACCCCAGTCGAGAAACAGAAGCCAGCTGAAAGAACTGTCTGTCCTGTCTTTCACAGTTGCTAGGTATCTCTGAGAAAATGATAAAATTCCTATACTGGGCAATTTCGGAATGTGCCAGCTGCCAGGTTTCTATATTTAAACGATGGCTATCCTTAATGTATCTACTTCATTCTGGTGTTCTGAAATACGAGCCTTGCATTTCTAGTATCACCCCGAAGTACTGGTAAGCAAAGTCATGAGTTTGGTTTGAGGACCAGCGTATTGTCTTAAAAATGCTAGATAAAACTGCACAAACCCAGGGTCAAGAAATAATTAACGATCTGGGTCATGTACGTACTGCTGTGTATGAAACTGAGATACAATTAATCTTAAAGAGACACAAAGAACAGTATCTCAGCTGTCAGGACCAGAAGCTCAATATGCATGAAAATATTTAAAAAATGTAATTATAGCTTTAAGTTGTAGATGAATACTGGTTCTTTTTAATTCTAAAACACTTCTAGTTACAAGAGAGCAATTCCATTGTTACTGATTTCAGTGGATGTAAGCTCATGCCTGAAAATAATTAAAGAACTGACAATATTATTTTTTTTCATTCTAGTAGTCCAGCTTATCTAGCATACCTGGTAAGATCACTCAGTGACCTAACACCTGCAGATTTCACTAGGAATTTGAAGAAACCAGAATTGCAGAAAGATAGCTGTGGTCTTTAAATAAATGCTTTCTATTCAATAATTTACAGCTGACTGAGGGATTTGTTGACAAGACTAGAACTGTATTTTAAAATCTGCCGCATCAGGCTTAGGAAAGGCTCATCATTATGCCAGTGATTTTCTTGCACGTTGGATATTGGCTGCAGTTCAAGTTCCCCACCTTGGAGAAGGTGCAAAAGAACTGGAAAGGTTCAGAGGAGGGCAGAGAAGGGCAGAAGCACGAGATGATGGCTTTCATTTATGGCACTACCTGGACTCCTTGGTCTGAAGAAGCAGGAACTTAGGCAGGGGAGCGACAGATCCGAGAACGTGAGCTGCATGGAGAGGAGCAGGTTGTCTGCTGCTTCTTGCAATACACGAAATACACGGTATCAGATGAAACTAACAGGTGGCATGCCAAAAAACAAATGAAGAGATTTTTCATGCAGTAAGTAATCAGGCTTCAGAGCCCCTGCAACAGGATATTGAGGACTTTGAAGCTGTGCGTGGGTTCAGCTGGAGACTGGACTAAGTCACGGCAGAAAGCCAGTGAGAGGTACCACAGGCAGAGAGGGCAAGCTTGGCTCTGGAAGTCCCCGAGCTCCTGGATGGTGGGGGAGCAGAAAAGTACTTTGTCCTTCTCTGGACATTCAGTTTTTGCCACTGTCAGAGAGGTGATGCTGAGCTACACAGACGCTTCAGTCAGATCTGCTGCTGCTGCTGCGATGTTACCCAAGCCTCGGAAACATTTAGTGCTTGCAGTTTGAATCACTAATTATAAAGGAATCTGAACAGGTGATTTAGATTGATTGTGCAAGCAACAAGCATTACAATGTGATTACATTTTATTGGAATGTTGTTATTTCTACTTAAACACAACATTAACATATTTTAAACCCAGTAATTAAAACCTAGCTCTTAGGAGAGTTGCTCAAGGTGTTTCCCTGCACAACAAAGCAATTAAACACATCAATTGACATTACTCCAGTACTGTGTGACTGCTGCAGGATCCTGGTTTAAGGCGTGAGAATGAACGAGAAGTCACAATCCATTTGGAGAACCCCAAACTGACTGGATTTAAGGACTTTTTAGCTACCATTCTCTCTAGCTCCCTTCTCATATTTCTTTGCAGTTCACTTTTGTAGTTTTGTAGTATTTCGAGCAGGAGTCACGACTAAATCATCTGCTCTGATTCTCAGGGGAGCACAGGCTTTATACTTCACCCAGTCATACTGAACGAAACCTGGAGACTTTGGCTAGCCCGGGACTCGCCATCAGCCCTCAGAAAACAGCGGCTGCATCTCTCTGAGAGAGACAGAGGTGCCAGCACAGGCTGCAGTCCTGGAGAGGATATTTTCATTTTAGCAGATTCAAGCAATGCTGGAGGTTCCCGTTACACACTGCAGACAGGGATGCCCAACCTGGAAGCCTGCACAAAGCTGCCTGCCGGGCTATCCAACCCACAGCAGCCCAGCTGCAGGACCGCTCCAGCCTGCCTCAGCTTTCCTCACCTCCCGAGGCCTCTACCTTGCCCTTTCGCTAATTAAACCCGCAACTCACCAATTAACCCCCCAGTTCTACCCGAGCTCCGTCCGTGTCCCCATGAGGCCCCCACACCCCGACCCGGCACCCCCCTACCCCTCAGCCCTTTCCCCTGCGGGCCGCTCCCCGCGGCTCCCCCCGGCTCCGCGCCCCCCAGCCCGGTGGGGGCTTCACCTCCCGCCCCGGGCCGCCCCCCCCCGCCGCGGGGAGCCCCCTCCGCCGCCGCCGAGCTGCCGGAGCCATTGAGCCGCGGCTGATGGCGGCAGATGGGCTGCAGCTGACAGCCCGCCGCTGCTGCTGCTGCTCCCGGGGACGGCCACGGGGACGGGGCACGGGAGGAGCCGCCCCCGCGCCTTAAACGCACGGGGACCGAGCCGAGGGACGGGGACGCGGCCACGGCCACGGCCACGGCCACGGGCGGAGAGCGCCGTGAGGCAGCGGGGCGCGGGCTGCCCCCGCCAGGTAAGCGCCGGCCCCGCCGCTCCCCTCAGCCGCCCGCTTCCCCCTCGCCTGCCCCCGGCGGGGCGCGGCCGGAGGCGGGCCCCGGCCCCGGCACCTGCTCCCGCCCCGCTCCGCTCCGCTCCCCGCTGCCGGGCCCGCACGGTCGGGGCCCGAGAGCCCCGGAGGGCCCGGCCCGGCCGCCCTCGCTCCCTCCCTCCCCGCTGCCTCCGCCCCGCCGGGCTTCCCCCCCCAGCCCGCCTCAGCGCGGCCCTGTTGCTCCCGGGGCAGCGGGTTTGCTTCTGGCAGCAGCGCCTGGGGTTGTTTTGGGGGTGGTTGTGTTTATTCGTCTTTGGTTTGGGGTTTCTGCTCGGCTCCTCCGCACCCATGGAAAAAGGGGGTGGTGCTGTGGGGAAGGAGGGTGCCCCAAAATGAGCTGGAGCCATGGGGTGGAAGGGAAGGCAGAGTGGGGTCACGCAGCGCTGGTTGTCACTAGGTTGGCTTTACGCGGGTGTTGGATCCCCTGTTTGTCTTCAAAGGTGTGTTTGACCTCAAAATACCCTAAATAAGCCTGAAGAAGCGTGACTGGGCCTCACAGTTTCTCCATAAGAAGAAGAGAACCTCATAAATAACAGCATTGCTAACCTGTGGTATATAAGACCCCTTTTCTCCGCATAACAATAAACAAATTTAAACCATTTCGACCTCAGACCCATAAACGTCCAGCGCAAATTTTCACTTCCCTTAAAAGTGGGTATTTCAGCTAAAACCCCTTGTTTACATGTGGAAAGCTGGCGAAGTTTGTAACAAGTGAAGTAACGTTCAATAGACCAGTGATTTACATCGGCGGGGTCAGCTGTATACATTACGGGATTGCAGATAAGCTGTGTAAGTAAACAGGAGCGCAGCGCTCTGTTACTGTGCGTGGCTATGGAGATATCGTGGGACTTCTTTGCCAGTTAATAGCATGAGGCTTCGTGGGAACTGTTTGATCTGCAGGACTTTTGCTTGGCAGTAGTTTACTTAAGGTTATTACACTCCGTTTGGAGACTCGTGTTTGCTAGCCATTATTGCATTCTTAGCTCCAGGCTTCCCAGAGTTACAGGTTAGTAGGTCAATAAAAATTGCGTTGAAATGCTGGAATTGGCAGGCCGGATTTTTAAACGTGGTTGGGGAATAACTATGCAGCGGGTGGAACTCTAAGGAATTTTTTTTTTCTGTGGGTTTTGATGCTTGTTAGTGGTGATGAACCAAAAATACTTGTTTTGCCTTGAATACTGAGAATGTTTCTCCATTTTTTTTGTTAACAGAAGGATCAAGCTGCATAAGCCAAATGTAGTATGTGCTTTCCGGTTCAAGTGGTCGGTAGCCCTGCCTGACTTTACCAAGACTTGCTTCCTTTTGCCAGTGAGCACTGGGAGTAATGCCGCTGCCATTGGATGAGGCTTGCCAGTAGCAAGAATAACAACGTCATCAGGTCCCTGCTACTGCAGGTTTACGTGTTCCTTTAAAACTTGAAAATTACCGTGCTGTTACAGGCCAACAGTATGAAGAAGTGCACTGTTAGATTGCCATTGCTTTAAAAATACCCTGACAAAATCCTGAGTCTTCTGAGTTAAAGCATCCCAGAACTTGCTTGTGAACCAGCGATGTGTTGCAGAAGCCCAGGTCCGACTCCTTGAGTAGCTGCAGTGCAGGGTACAGTCACAACCACAAGTTTCAAGTATTCTGCCAAATACTTGAGACGTGTGATTGACTGTGTGCGTGGAGCAGCTCCATTCATGTCATGCCGTACAATTTACGCGCTTAAAGAGAAGCATATGGCCCCCCGTGCCCAGCTCAGCAGTGTGCTGACAGTTAAGGATGAGGAGCTCTGACAGGAAAATGGGAAAGAACAAAACTTCAGGATGGTTTTGGCATCTCTTGTACAGTTTCCTCTCTCACTGCACACTGTTAAATAGTTCTGATAGGAGTGTTACATCCTTTAGCTCAAATATAATCAGTTGTATTACTTGGCATTTTCAGTCTGGTCTTTTTGTCTTGGTGTTTTTAGAGAGTTTCCTCAAAGGTATTCCTGCCTCTGCTTTTTCTTGTCTGTGTCTTTGCTATTAATTGCATGCAGCACTCAATTACTGACAGGATTTGTTGCTGGAGTGAAGTCTAAGTGTATGTTTTAATAGATATTTGGTGATGCCTTCTTTCTTAAGCAAAGAACCTCCGTTGCTGTAGTAATTATGTCATGGTGAACTTCTCCACTCCTGGGCCAGGTCAGGTTGGTTCCAGCTCTTGCAGAGCTGTGCCACTCTGGCGTATGAACCCTTATGCAGAGACTGAGTCACCGAAACCAGGTGTTGTGTATAAATACACTTCTCACACTGATTAATTTTCCATTTACGACCCTGATTTTGCAACTGGTTGACCACCTGCTTAACCTCAGAGTTACAGCATTGGAATAGATAGGTGACTGGGTGTAAAGTCAGGTGTGTGTGGAAGTATTTGCAGGATTAAGGCTTGCAAAGATGTGCTGCACAAAAAATGTAGAAGACTTAAAAACAAAAAACAATCCCTTTTGTTTTGCTCTTATTCTCAAGAATCAGTTGGTAGTTGGTAGTTGCTATCAGTTCATTTAGTTAAAACGTATTTATATAGTGGGATGGAGCTGGCTTGGGACTGGTTTCAAGCAGCAGGGGTTGTTTCTACTTGTGGCTTGTGCGTCTGTAGAGGTTGGAACCGCTTCTTCCTACTGGGTCTGCACTGTGATAAAGTTGAGATGTGCAGAGCTGGCACTGCTCAGAAGTCAGACAGTGGAGAGGCAATTGTAATAATACTTGTCTGAGAAAATTGACCAGGAGCCTGGTAGGTTTTAGGTTTATTTCCATTTTGAAGAAGGTCCAGAGGAATTGCTACAGCAAAATTCTGTTTATTGTTTCTAACTCTGTCATATTTAGACCTCATTTAAATTGTGTAATGGAAACTCCTAGGAATGACCAAAGAATTGACAGAATTAGGATATTAGATAGTGCATACAGACCTAAGCTAATGTGGATAGAATTAAAAATAAATAATAAAAAAAGGAAATTCTTCTTCTTTTCTTAATATATTCAAATGATTTAAACATTAAGAGAGAGAGACTGGGTGTTCTGCCAGCAAGAGTCGATATGCAAAATTCTTCTAAAAGGCAGAGACCCTGGAGTTCTCTACTTCTTTGAGAACTGATTTTTCTTCTATACTTTTCCTTGAAATGAAAATAGGATTTTTCCTTTTTCAAAAGGAGAAAAGCTTTAAAATACAGAAACTAATGGCTCATAAAGGAGAGTCAAGTACTTCTTCCTCTCTTGCTGTGGCGTATGCACTGACAGTTCACATCTGAAACATAAATTATTCCTCAGAGTAATCAGAATGAAAGTAAGATCAGGAGGGGAAAAAAACAAGGTATGGAAAAAAGTTTGATATATCACAGAAACAAAATTTTCACTGCTGCTGTATATTGGGAAAAATAAAAGTATTTCTTCTTGTTTTTTCACATCTCCCTTCTTAGGATCTCCCTTAAATCTGAGGCTCTGAGCCAAACATTTACCAGTTGCTTTCCATATACATCTTTGTTCCATTTTCTAATAACTTTCCTTGCATTGTGTATAACCCCCTTTAAATAGACTCCTGGCTCCTTGTGGCCTGTGTTGTTCTAAATAGACAATGCAGCTGTTCTCTCATTACATTCACTTGGATCCTTAAGGCTTTACAGTTCTTCTCTGTGCCAAGATTTTGCCCATGTTGTTGCTCTAATCCACTACAGGAAGCTAAAATCTTTATCCCATTGTATATTTGCTAATAAGAAAACTTCTTGTGACCAACTGCGTGTACCAATTTTTTGAGTGACTCTGTTTCCGAAGGTGCCTGGTGATGTCCTTAGAATGATCAGTCCAGTTTTTGTTGTCACATCATTGCCATATGCACAATTTTTTTTTTCCATGGAAAGAGAAGTGGATCTCTGCTGTTTGTTTTGCTCTTTCTCCTTTACATTAATTGCCTGCATACCTCTTCTCTATATCCACCGTGTATGTCTGCATTCTAGCATATGTTGCTAGACTCAGATACAGAAGCCAAAGTGCACTCTGTAAGATGCTGACCCGACTGACTTGCAACCCGAAGGGCAGCTGTGTCTCTAATAAGTATGCAAGATGCAATAAATAGGGAATGTAGACCAAACCAGTGCAATAAACTCATCTTCCTCTTAATTTGGGATGAAGTCCAGAGCTACTAGTTGAACCATACTCAATATGTGGCATGTCTTGGCCTTCTTTGCATTGGCAATGAAGTGGTTCCTAGGGGCTGCTGAAAATGAGGTGGAGTCATATCATTCTTGCAGAGGAAGACTACTTGGGAGGTGAAATGACAAGCTTCGTCTTCTCAGGTGAGGAGGAAGAAAATGGCCATGTTGGATCTTGGTTTACTTCCTCTTGAAAGAAAATGATGAAATCATGTTCAGAAAGAGAACTGCAGGTTTGGAGAAATGAATCAAAGGTAGAAAATACTCAGCTGAAGTTGTATGTTCTGTGAAGTTTGAAAAGTAGTACTAGGAAATCGTGAGAACTAGGGAATAAAAATGTAGCAGGACAGTCTGTCAGGTCTTGAGATTCGTGATGTAGATGTTACAAAGTGTGAAACCACATTGTAAAACTGAAAGAAAGGAAATGTGCTATTAACAGCTGTTAGAAGTCCTTTGTTTTCACTGGGATTTTTCTGGGATGGAGATACTTATAAAAAGAACGTCCCTTTGTTTGATATAAGTTGTTAAATTATTTTTAATAAAAGCTAATGCTGTCACTCATCACTGTAGTATGAATACACTTAACATAAAAAAGATGATGGCAGTGCTCCCAGATGTGTTTACTTCATAGAGTAATGAACAGGTACTTGGGTACTTAGCATGTATTTTGTTGGCTGATTCTAGGTTTTGTGCTAGGGTGGAAGTAGGGTAGGTTGGGATGTAGCAGTATGTGAGCTTCTCTTTCCCTTGGCATGGAAAGGCTTTTTAAAGAGATATTTATGGCAATACTTAGATAAATATTATTAGAGTCTGGATTAATCTCCTTAACATCTTCACTCAGCAGCGGTGTAGCTGTGATAGGCTTAAGGATGGGTAAGCAACGCAAGGTTTTCAGTTGTGGGTGTCTCTTAAGAGATTAACATGGAAAAGGAAGTCAAGCTTTTGGCATCTAAGCCCTATTGTCTGCCTTTTTAGTTCTGTTAATCTCCTCTTTTTAATGATGGTGGCACAGCCCAACTATTTTTGAGTGAAATCCAAGTGAGTTAAAATGTACCTGCCTTGTTTAGTAGTAGTTGGATCAGCTCAGTGTGAGGCATGTAATAAATAGTTCTGCTTCATTTTACTGCAATCTTACACTGATAAATCTGTTTGAGGATAACAGGTAAATTGATGAGCTCTCATGAACCCCATGATTGTAGTCTGTGAGCTAAATCCAGTGTTAATGTTTGATAGGAGTTCTGTAGTTCGGGCCTACTCCCTGCCTTCAGTTGTCTTCTGCCAACAGGCGTAGGTACTTCTGAATGCAACCATATTTATGGATGCTAGCTGGTTATCTGAATAATCAGCTACCAGCTGTTAGCCTAGTGCCTCTTGGTATATTAACCAAAATCATACACTTGTTTCTTTTATGAGCTGGTGCACTAAAGTACCAGTGTTTCAAGCGTCCTTCAGGTGCTGCGTTTCCTTACCCGAGTAGGCCCGCATCCGGGGAGGGCCGCTTGGCAGCTGGGAGCACTTGGGCCTTGATTAAACCCGAACCAGGTCTGTGTAGTTCTGACCTGCCTGGGTGGTCCCCAAAAGCCACGTAAATGAGAATTGCTGCTGTGGGCAGAAGCTTCAAATGAGACTTTAGTGCTTTCCAGAAGCACTGCTGTAACAGGGTACCACAGGGGGACAAAATGGTGTCGCTCTGTGAAGAGCTGAGCTCTGCATGCGTACTTGAGGTGTATATGTGCTGCTTCCTTTCATACAGGTACGTTTATGTATGAATAAAACCTTTCACTACTTTCTGAATATCATTCTTGAAGAAAACTGTACTTCGGAAAATTTAGGAGCCCTGTTACCAGCCTGTGGCTGCTGCTCTGTGGAATAATTTTGTGGCTGGTGGTGGAAGTTGCCACATGCGTTTGCAGTAGTGCATCTCTGCCTTGTTTGTGTCTTACCGTTTGAGGGAAAGACCTTGCATAAGCTATCAGCATTCATAAAAAATGATTTTGTCAGGCTGTATTAGGAATCGCAGCTTTTGTTCAGGCTCGGTGTATGAGATAAATCCCTTCCAAAAGATAGGTGTTTCAGCTGATACAATGTGACAGAGTTAAATCAGATTACAGGTTTCTTCTTTGGCCGCAATATCTACCTAAAGATAAGACAAAATTATTTATATCATAATAATTAATACAATATATTATATAAGGAACTGAATAATGTGCACATAGATATTTGAGGTATCTGTCTAGTTTTCCACATTTTACAGGTTCTTTGTAACAGGTTATCATTATAATTATCAATATAGGCACAGTTCATAAGGTGTATATTATCTAACTCTGTAATATTACTATAACATCCTACTAGCTGTGCTCCCAATAACATCAATGAACACTTTGCTTTAGCTAACATGCAGCCAAGTTGTAAAGGTTGACAATTAAGACTGGTGCCTCTGGCTATCCCAGTGAAAGTAGCGTTTTGATTTTTTCTTTTAATGTTGTGCTGGGATGAAGGCCAGTTGGCCTCTAAAGATAGTTTCCATAGCTACTGTCCTACACGGAAAGAAACTGCTGTTACAGCATTTTTCCTTTGGACCTTTATAGGTTTTATGCAAGCTGTCAAGACAATTAATTTTCATCAGATGTATGGGTTATTAGCTGTTGAAAGCAAGGGGGCATGGGAAGGTATATATGATGAAAAAAGCACTAAACTATTTAAAATATCAAGAGATTTCTTTATGTACACAATAGGAACATGTTTCAGATTTACAAAATCCCATTACCGCAGCATCTGATATGCCAGAATGCAATCTATGCTCAAAAGACAAGGTCCTGAAATTGCTCAACTTTATTTCTGAGAATAAGCGACCTGTCACTGATTTTCACTGCTGTTTGGTGTTGGATGTTGGGATTTAGATTTATTTTTCATGCCTTTTAAAAATGAAACTTAAAAAAAAGAACACCTAACTGTCAGAAAAGCTTACCAACTTTCAGAAGTTTAAAATAAAAACTGTTTTGTGCTTCATATGTATGGAAGAGGATAAAAAAGGCAGTAAATACTATGGCAGTATGTTGTGTAAAAAATAAGTATTGAGCGTGAGCTTGGTTCCCAAGGCAAATAGGGGTGATGAAGCCTTGGTTTTGCCCCGTGGTGAGGCTGCAGGCATGCCACCTGCTCACCGGGGCTGGTTCTGGGAGCCATCGATGTGCCATGGAGTTAGCAGCATACACCCCATGCTTCCCCTAGAGGCTGAGGCAGAAGTATTTGAGTACTCAGACTGTAATATTAAAGCAATTTCTGTAAATTTGACACCTTTTCTTATTCTCTCCATGTGAAGTTTTGGGCTGGGCTGTGTAACATCCGAAGGGTCAGCGGGGCAGCAAGAGCTTTTTCTTCCCAATTTTGGCATTTGGCAGTTCCTGAACCCTGCTAGCTCCAGCTCTGTGGAGGTCTGCCTCTTGAAGATCCAGCTAGGCGTTCATCTGGGGTAAATCACCTGGTGAAGTACGTGTCATTGGGGGTGGGCTCCTTTCCTGAAGTCTTACATTGCTTCTTGGTATGATGAGTGCAATTTGCTAGGGTATTTTTTATGCTGTTCCTCATTGGTGTTATGAGGTCCTTGTGTGCATTTACTTAAAAACATTTTCCTCCTACAAAGGCTGGTGGCTGATGTTGCTTTGTTAAATGTTTTGCGGTCTTTGATCTGCAAAATACCACTAATTTTAAAGAAAATATGGCTTTGGGAAAGCCACGAGACATGACCTGTGTATAAGGGAAAATAGGAATTATTTAGTACCTATCTAGAAAATAGTTTTCTCTTTGTCATTTGCACTTCTGAGAGGTTGACGGCTTTGTATTTTTAAGTAAAACTGTGGTTTTTATAGACAACTAAAGAAACACTGTTTATAAGGAGGTAAAGTTTTTTCATAACATCTTCACAAGACAGTACCGGGGGAAGATGCTTGCTGAACAGTAACATGACCTCATGTGTCTTGAGCATTTCTTTCTTCCTGCATCTGAGATTTGGAAAAAGCACGAGTAAGCTGAGTGCAGTAACTAAATTTAGCAGGTAGCTGTATAACCATTGTGCACTAGGCCATTGCATTGATGCAGGGTGAGAATTTGTCCAAAAGAGGACATCGTAAGAAGTGCTGATGGAAACCCTGAACATCACAAACTGAGCCAGTGGCTGTAGGGCAACACAAGACCATTGTGTTTTGGCCACATATCCTCAATGACCCAGCTTCTGAAGAGATGAATATGGATGTAGAGTGCAGAACAAAATCCTAACACTTTGCTTCCACGTGAAATTAGATATTAATAGCTTTCACTATGAAACATGTTTTTATGGGAAGTGCAGCAAAGAGCATCTGCTGCTTTTTACAGTAAGGAATAATCTAAAACCATGGGTTTTTCTGCTTCACTAAAAAAAAAAAATCCTTAACTTGCCCTGTAGGTAACCTTTTAATGACAGACAAAACTAATTAAGACAGTAGCTTGTTAAGAAAAATATGTCAGCATGGAAGTAACCTTAGTGTATCAAAATATGATTATTTTTGCAGCACGATTAAACAGGAGAAGCTATTCTGTTCTGCTTTGGGGACTTTAAGAAAGGAAGGTGAATGCAAACATCCTCTAGATATTGATCATCTGAGTTTGGAAAAGCTCTTGATGCCCATTTTACTAACTCAGAACACTAATAGCATGCATTCTGTATTGAAGAGGATGTTCAGTTCTTTTAGCACTCTTGTAAAATACTGTTAAGAGCCACTGATAAAATTTTCCTTGTGAACCCTGGTTCTTGAGAAGATTGCTTCAGCTGCCTTTTGCACAGACGTTTGCCAGTTACTGGTGGGGCTGGATGTGAAAGCAGCTGCTTACTGCAGCCTCACACCGATCCTCTGAACTCCAGGTGAACGCATACCTTTGGTTTAAGCAGCAAATATTCAAGATGTCCATATGTGTGTTGTCTGTCAGCTGTCTTGATCGCATAACCTGAAGGCATGACCATGTAGTGACATGGAGATAACCTGCAAAGTTGATCACCAATTTCATATATGGCTGTTTGTCTTCTTCACTAATGTAAGTACTTTAAGTGTAGTTCAACTTAAGCTCAAGATTAGGCTCACCTAGGTAATAGGCAGATGCCCTTTACTGGATTTATTTGTCAGTCCGGCTTCTGCCTGGGGAATTAAATTTTGAAATAATCAATACCTTGATTTCAGACTGATGTTTTCCTGATTCTGTAAATGAGATAATTCTTGAGGTGATGTTATGTGACCACTTGTCGTGGTTTGGATTTTGCTTCCTAGCAAGGTGAGGTATCTGGCTAGTGGCAGTGCCTGTAATAAGTCATTTCAGACCACAATTTATTACTCAGCCTCATAGATAAAATACCAGATATTTTTTTCTGCTGTGAAATAATGGCAAGGAGCTCTGTTCAAATATCAAATTGGCTTTAAAATGTTATTCTTAAACTGGAGAAATGCAGACTTGTCTAAACATCTGGTTGACAGTTGAACATCTGAAGATCTTTCTATGTTAATATTTCAGACAGTTAATATTTAAATCATTGTTAATATACATTTAATGTTTGTTTGGAAATGCCTGAACGCTAAACATCTGCATCCTGATTCACCCTTATCTTTTAAATTATTTATTTTGTTTGCTGAAATTAAACTTCCATTGAAGTTGACGCTATTTGAGCTCTGAGAAGCTGTCCTCATTCGCAGAGGAGAGCTTGCTGATGTCCTTGGGGAAGATCTTTTATGATGCCCTGAAAGGGTTTAAGTTGTCTGGGTTTCTTGAAGGTGTTTGCTTCCCTGGTTCAGCTTTTAAACAGAAATCTTTTTTTTAAATCTTTCTCCAGGTATCATTTACAAGGAAATGCTAGGAGTACACATTTTCATAGTTTTGTTTCAATTTTGCGATGCATCATGAGTAATTAGAAAAGTTTTAAATTACAATTTTGTCCCAGCCTTGTTGAGCTGTACTAGGTGAAAGGACAGCTCAGGATGTGCCTGTGCTTAGCTGAAAGTTTTTCATTTAACATGAAGAGATCAATTTTTAAAGATTCTGTATTGAAGCAAGTTCTGGTCGCCATGTAACTGCGTGTGCTCAGTAAAACAACTCGAGTGAAGCAGGTGGATCTTGTGCCAGTTGCTGTTCAGCTCTTGCATCATCCCCAGACAATTACCGAGGCTGTGATTTGACTGTGTGAGTTTAAACGGCTTCATAAATACACACAAATACTTCCATTGCTCCAGTAATAATCGTGATGTGCTTTGGATTTAATTTCCACTGTCATTAAGTGTTATGCTGGCAGAACTGTCACTGAGAAGTGAGGTTCTCTATCTTTACTTGACCGTGTTTGAAAGCATTTTGCATACATTGCCAAACGCTGTGCCCATTATTTAAAGTGACACGGGTAATTTCTGCATTAAAATTAGCCTGTGTGCGTGCCAGCCACTGTTTGATCCAATGCAAATACTGCTCTTTGAGAAGCTCTCCTCGGTCTGGGCGAGGGTCCCTGTAGAGCTGTGTCCTTCTCAAAGCCGGTCTTTTCTTCTCTTTTGGGTCTACTGAGATTGCGGAGCTTGAGTTTGAGGTTCCAGTTAATCATCTAATTTGTCAAAACACATAATCAGCCAGAGGCCACTGGCTTTGACTTTATCTAGTTGTCTTTTGTAGACAGAGTGATAGAAGAAACAATTATATCATTAGCATGTAACTGATTTTATTGCTGTGAGGCTGCATAAATATGAATTCATGGATTGGGTTACTGAAGGATACTTCAAAGTGGTTTTCAGCATGCTGTTTTTTTTTTTTTTTATTTCTGGCATAATGAGACATGGTTTAGACCACATTATTTTGTTTAAGGCATGGCAAAGCACATTCCTGAAGCTGGGAGAGTACTGGGGGAAGTCCAACAGTTTGTAACTTCTCCAAGAAAATTGTTATGCTATCACTTTTTTTTCTTTAAATAAACAAGGGATTCTCTGTTACTTCCTTCCCTGCTTCTCTCCTCTTCACAAAACTGGTAGGTATGCTGAAGTTTACAGGGACTCGTGTTTCTGAAATCTAAAATCTAAGTGGTGATTACTGTCTATCAGTAAATCCAAACCATTTTTATGTCGACATTTGAGGATGCGTGTAGGAAAGAATGCGTTTCTTTCATCTCTCTCTTGCTGGGAGTCCGAGCAGAAGGCCCCTGCGGGGCTTGCCTTGATGCTCGGCGTCTGCCAGGAGCGGGCAGCTCTTGCTGCTGGCTGTTTGCAGGTGGCCCGAGAGCCAACTGTTGCACGCCACCAAGCGACCTGTTGCTCTGTAAGTACACATCATCTGCTTTACCTTGTACTGCAGGCACATCTTTTGTACAAAGACGACCTTGGCAGACTATCTAATGTGTCCTTTAACTACGAAATAGGCTTTTTCCTTGCAGAATTATGAAAAATGGATGGTCATCTGAAACTATTTTCATAATTGGTTTATTTTTCACTGCCACAGTGTAAGCTAATGTGATTGAATAGGTGCACAAGAGCTTTTAATAATGGAGATCAAGGATATACACATGTAAAACGGAGTAGCTGATTTCATGGCAGTGTTGCAAGAATTACAGGTATTGCTCATCTTCCAGCATATGTACTCGGTATTGATCAATTACTAAATTCTGTGCTGCAAACTGTATTTCTGTCCTTTTAGTAGCCCTTTTTGTTTCTTTTATCGGTCCTTTCTTCAAAGTGCATTTAGGAAACTGTTACCTGTCTTGTATGGTTAGTTTTGTTTACCTGCTCTCACTTTGCCTTTTACTTGTTGGGCACCCACAGACTTCTGTGTGGGGTTTCTGTGCACGGTATCCCAGAATGGAAATTCGGAGGCACAAATACAGGAAATGTGTGGTTTACACATGTATGTTTTCCCTCATACAGAAAGTATTAATATGTACCTGATGGTTCGGTGTATATTTTGACCTATTCTGACTGCTTCCTGAGTACGAAGCACTCGGCAGTACTGCTCTGCAATTGAAGTGCCCAGTGCTGGGTGTGGATGCACGCAGTTAATACCCGTGGGAGGTGGTGGTGCTACTGTCCTACTGCACCCACAGATCTGCAGAGCATCTCACTATTCAGTTTGTTCTCCTGTAGAATGATGTGAGAAGAAATTCTCTCAGCTGAGTTGGTAGAGGAAAGCGGAGATGGGATGCGGGACAGAACTCTGCTGCAGGGACCTGATCCAAGTGTGAGCTGCCTCTGGCCCTGAAACAGAGCCGTCCCCAGCCTGCATGACTGAGCATTATTCATGAGCCTTAATAAAAGGATATTGGTAGTCTTGAGGGTGCTAAAGGGAATGACAAGAAGCAACAAGAGCAGTTTAAAGAGTAAAGAAAGGGAATTTTTCTGAACAACTCTGATTCTTTTTGAGCAGGGGGTCATTGTAGATTTGCTAGCGTGTGTGGCAGAATACTTGGAAGCATTGAACTACTACAGAAATGGAAAAAGTCAAGAAAAAAATCCAGGGAGTCAAACAGAATGAAATCACTTTTATTTTATTTCTTGTCCATCAAGGGGGAAAAAAAAAGGATGTTTTTTTTCAAGGTATATTCCAGTGCTTAATTGGAACAGGACATGAATGACAGCAGGAAGGTTACAGAGCATGCAATAAATGACACTCAGAGAGAAAAGACATGGTATTTGTAGGTGCAGTCTGGTAAGAAAAACACAAGTCCTGATGCTGTGGGCTTTCTGGATCGTTTAAAAACCTATTGCACTGTACAGCACCCTAAAAAAGTGATTACAAAGAATACCAGGAATGTGTTATGATGATCTGGGAACAAAGGAGAGGAAACGGAGGTAATAGGTCAACCAGTAACGAAGCAAAATCAGATATCTTCTTTGATTTGTAAGCGTGGAACTGAGAAGATTTTGTAGAGAATGAGGAGAAAATCTTTCTAAACATTGTCACAGCCAACCTGAGAGATGAGTGCATCACTGAGACATAGCAGAAGGAAAGCTAGTTAGGAAGAAAGCAGTAGGATCTAAGAGATGTTTGTTGACATACCAGTGTATTTGATTTTTTTTTTTTTTTTTTTTTGAGCTTTACACCCCCATTTTTCTTCAGTCTTGCATTTGGTCCTTTTTTCCCAAAGAAATGTATGTACTCCTTTGATTTGATTTCCATAGAAATACAAGAGAAGGCTCAGCAGTTTGTTTATAGGATCTCTGGTTTGCAGGCCCAGTTGTCTACAGCCTTCATCGCTCTTTTGCACATTCAATGAAATGAAGTTTCAGAAGCTGGTAATTCACTAAAAGCATGTGGAAGGAGCATTTTGTGCGAATGTTAATCGTGGAATTTAAGAGCAATTAGGATTAGGACTAAAAAGATCTGCTAGTGATGAAAGGCTTGCATTGAAGGAACAGACACCAGAAGCAATGGCAGTCTGCTGCTCTTGGCTGCTGTTAGCTGTATGTCTGAGTAATATTGGTTATGAAGAAATGTTTCCCCTATTTTCAGCCTTCTGTGAAACAAGGGTTCTGACTTCATCCTGCGAGGGGACTGTCATATAAATATCAGTTAGCACCCGCGCAGAGAGCCTCAGGGAACGGGATGGAAGGAGTGAGAATGCTTTCATGCTTTGATGCAGTGGTTGGGAAAGTAAAAGTACTGTTAAGCACGATGCATTTTATGTTAATAAACAAAGATCATTAGCTGAAGACAGAAGTGCTGCCAATCCTGAATCTTTCATGAGCAATAAATTCTCATTAAAAATCCTTTAGGGAAATGCAGATCCTTTCAGAAGAATTTCCACAGCACATCATGTCCATGTGACAAATCTCCGGAGGAAAAAAAGTATACGAACCACCAGTGATTGGGGGATTTGTTAGCTTAACTTTCAAGTCTTTTGCAGAAATAATGTATTTCTTGATTGTTTGTTCCTTTCTTTTTCTTTTTTTCAAGGTCTTCTTGGGAGCAGGCTTATTTTAAAAAAAATTTTTTTTTTTTTTTTTTTTTTTTTTTTTTTTTTTTTTTTTTTTTTTTTACTGGGAATGGCTGAACCGGGTCAGGTCTCTCAGCCAATTCTGTCTGGGTAACAATCTGGAGAGTTCTTCATGTGTCGGGAGACAGCTTCTGACTTCAGAATGTTTAATTCTTGAAACAATTAACACCAGTAAAAAGTGTAAAAAGAAGGAACATAGATAGTTCCATATGCTGTAAGGATCTAGTACTTCAAGCCCTACCAAGTCCCCCACCCAGAAACACGAGAGTTGAGAATCCATCTTACCTAGAGAGCAGCTTCGTCCAACTTAAAAAGTCAGCAACATGGGAAGTAAAAAGGTACGTGCTCACAGGATGAAACATGCCATGAGGAGCAGTTAAGCTGGGGGGAAGCAGCTACAGGTCCCCTGCTGGTGCTGGTGTGTTCAGTCTTAAACCTGGAGCAGTGTGAAGGAGAAACAAGATGCAAAAAGTACCTTTATGAATAATGGTGCAAGATACAAGGAGGTAAAAGGCAGTGGCTAAAGCAGCACTCAGCTCTGGCCTGGTGCCTCTTTCAGCGCCTTCTCTGTGCCTGCCTTTGGTATAAAGCTAAAACTGGAGACTTTTAGCAGCCTGTCTTGTCTCATCCTCCCACTTAAAGAAATGGAGCTGCTGGACCACGAACTGCTGCAAAGCAATGAGCTGGGTTAGCGATGCAGAAGGGGTAGCATAAAACATGCTCTTCACACTGCCCTGGACTGGATAAGGTTATAAGAATGACTCAGCCACTCGGAGCATGCTGTCAGGACGATGATGTACACCGTTGTTTTCTTTTTATTATGGAAAAGTGCTAACTGCAGCCCTTCTACTGTGACAGAAGTCTCAGGAAGAATTCTAGTACAATTTTAGAGTGTTTCAGGGCTTGCATTAAACAGATGCTTTCATTTGCATTACAATTTAAGCTATCACCTGGAAAGAAGAACAAGCAGTTATTCTCGAAGTGAAGTGCGGGGATCTATACGCAACTGCGTCCTATATTACACTTTAAAGTTTCTTTGGCTAAATTAATATTCCAAACTGACTTCTATTAGTCCTTTTCATCTCTTTCCCTATCTGCCCGAACACCGAGCTTTTCCATGATAAGTCTTTGAGAAGTTGGCAGCTTGCCTAATCATACACATTTGCTCTGTATGCTTCTTGGATTGCAACTTATGGGCTGAAATAATACAGCATTAAATCTGAGTGTTACTGTTAATGTAACATTAAAATTGATAAATCAATCACTGCTGTCAAGAAATTCCGAAGTTGTAGCCACGCTGTTGAATTTTGTTAAATTGCTTTTGCTATCTATTGTGTGGCGAGGGTTATAGAAGAGAGACGATAAGGTTTATGGTTAGCGTATTGCTTCTTAGAAGAAAAAAGTAACTGTGGGACAGATCCTGTGCTGACTTATTTGTAGTAGTGTGTTTCAGTAGTTTGTGGGATGTACTAAATCAGCAGGTTTAAATGGGGAACAAGTCTGGGCGGACTCTGGCCCTGCTAAAATCCTCACATGCTTTTTGAGAAATGTGAGTTTTTCATAATGCTTGGAATATTTTACTTGTAATGTGAAAAACTGTATGTTAGAAGCATTCCAGGGTTCAGTACTGTAGTGCTGTTTATTTTTTCTTGAAACTTGGGTGTTTGAAGTGTCACACTTGCTGGTGCATTAAAGTGAACATCTGTAATTCCCTTGCCTGCTGCAGTTTACTGGTTTATGTTTGAGCTGACTTCTAAAAACAAATCTTTAAGTATCTCTCACTACTGCCTCTGTACTTCAGAAATTATTAGGATTTTTTTCTCGTTTTTTGTGTTTCATAAATAAATTTTGAACCCCTCCCCATTTTCCTCCTCCTTTTGGGCTGGGATTCCAGGTGGAAGGTGTCAGAGGAATACATCTGAAAAAAACACACAAATGCTTTCTCTCTCACATGATGGTCACAAGCGAGATGCTCCAGGAGATCTGTGGAGTGATCACTTGGTGTAATGTGTAATCACCCTGCTGGTTTGGCATCGCGCCACCCAGACATCAGTCTCTCATCCTATGAGTGTGTGCCATGAGGAAGGAGTCACCTGCTCGCCTCTTCTTCATCCAGAACCTGCTTTGACTGTGCTAGCTGCTGCTGTCTGTGTGTCCGGGCAGTCACCAGGTGCTGCTGGCTCTATTTGCTGTCATTCTCATTAGCAGCAGGTTACTAATGAGCGTTAGGGACTTCTACTTAAAAAGCTTTTACCCTTTGCTTGCTGGCTTTTCTACAATACCAAAGTTAAAAAAAACAGCCCAAAGCTTGAGGGGGAAAGAAAAAAAGGCACTTTAAAGTCCCTGTGTAGGTGTCCCTGGCTGTCTGATGCTGCTGGCCCAGATGTGTAAAGGATTTGGGAGGTGGCCATGCTGTGGGGTCACTGCTCACAGTGGAAGGAGACTTTCCTCAGCATTAAAAAAATAAAATAATAAAAAATAAAATTGTTTGAAATGTTGACTGAGATAACAGTGAATAATTAATGCCTGCAAGCTTGCACCCAGGTTTCCCCTGTTGAAAGCAATAAACAGCAGAGAAGTAATGAGGATTGTCCATGTGAGAGAAGATAGTTCTGCTGCCAGCCCCACATGTGAGCCCCACCAGTGATGTGACCGTACCCAGCTGACTTCTGCTGCTGGACCAGGACTGGGAGAGGAATTTGTCACAAAAACCAGCCCATCATCACCCGACATGGACTGCTGACAACCTTTCCTTTCCCCCTCGCCTAGCAAAGGGGGGCCTTTGGGCTCTTATCACAGTTCTGCCTCCTCCAGGTGTGTCTGCTGCTTGTGCTGCTTCTTGCTTCTAGCCCAGGTGTGTGACTGAGCCCCGTGGCACCCCCCTGGTCTCCCATGGGATTTTGTTGTATGTGGTCTCGTGGATGCTTCTGGAGGTAATTAGATGGTCTTTGAACCTGCTGCTTCAGATTTCACATACTTTCAAATCTACTGGAAATCGGTGAGAGCCCTGGGGGTGGCTGATTGATATTTTAGATCACAGTTGTACATCCTGTGTTCCCCAACGCATGCTGCCTCATCCCCAAGGAAATGCACTTCAAGTAAGTTGCTACCTGTTCGGCTTGTCTGGATTTGGCAGGAACATGTCCCATGGAAGAGAGCTTTAATGTAAATGATGTTTTCAGTATGCTTATCTCTTACTCAGAAATAAATTAGCAATAATTGGGAGCCTGTGCCTTGCTGGTGGCTCTTCCTATCTATTCTGCTTCTCCTTGACAGCATTGCTCCTTCTATTGTAGTAACCACAGTCTGCAATTATTATAAAAATAATTAAATAAAGCTCGTACTCTGCTCAGCGTTAAATTTTCAATTAGTATTTCTTTGCAAGACGACTCTCTTTATTGCCAGATCTAGCTAAACTGTTGTGATTCTAAACTACCGGCTTCAAAAAGAGCACAGTGCAGACACTTCCAGCACACCAAACACACCCCTTGTGCCTGATCTTCAGCTGCAAGGAAGGTGGTGGCATCGCCAAGCACTGAAGGAGGCACGGCAGCTCCCCACAACACCTGTGGCTGTCTCTTGTCAGGTCCCAGCAGGCGAGGGGCTCGAGCACAGCTCGGTGGGCTTGGTGCTGGGGTTTCTGGTGCCTTGGGAAGTCAGGATTATGGCAACTGGGTGCTTGGGGGAGAAAATTACAAAGAACGAATTTTAGGTGATAAATAGGGAGGACATTTCAGCACATAATGAGTAGGGACACTTTGCAAATTCACATTCTGAGCTTTTCTCATTTTGCTGACTTTCACATGGTGAAATATATTTTTTCCTATTGTGAGCTGTTTATTCACTTTCTGAATCTCCATAGCGTAGGGCAGGAACCTCCTGCTAATTTCTCTGCTCCGAAGTGGTCTGCAGAAGGCACCAAAGCGCTCCCTGGAATATAGCACAGTCGCTGTGGTTGGACACAAGCACTAAAAATAAAACCAATTGTAAGAGCAACACTTTCAAGCTTGACTTTTTCCATAGGTCAAGTGATTGTTTTCCATCTTTGCAAATGGTGAAAGCTGTAAGATGAAAGATGAAGCCAGGGTTTATTTTCTGGTGCAGAACTGACCACTTCTAAGGGAAATTGCTGCTGAGTGAAAGTTTCCAAGAAAGGATGAAACATGAAGAAAACACTTTCCTGGTCATGAAATAAATAAATCGGAGAGTAAAGAAGCAATTAAGTTAGTAACTTGGGAACTGCCATACCTCTTAAATCTTGTCCTCATTCACTCCAGGTGTAGGAATGTAATAAGTTATAAGGCATAAGAAAAGGTGAAAATATTTTCATTAATGTTGAAAACGCAAGATAATGATAACTTGCTGGTGTGTAGTGACATTGATGATGTGTAAAGTGTGGATGAACAACGCTGGGGTCTGGTGTAACCGTCCTGTTCTCAGTGGATCATAGCAATTGAGATTCAGTGAAGCATTAACTTGAGTTTCAGGGGATGTCACAAGGAAATTCTGCATTCTTTTAGAGTTTGGGATTTGTTCTTTTTCATTGTTAACACTAAAATTATTTCTCTTCATTAAAACTGTACAATCATTATCTAGCATTGAAAATCTACTCTGAGTCTGCAGGGCTGAGGTCTTGGCAAATAGTTCCAATCCAGCACGTCGTAATGAAGTCTTTACTTCATGCCTTTATTGAGAAACTATTTTAAGAAATACCTTTCCTGTGTGAGATGCAGAAGCAACACTGTATATATATCTACGAGCTGCTGAGTCTGAGGTTGCAAAATACGAATGAAAATCTCGCTCTAACATTTGGGAAGTTGAACTTTGCTGCTAGAGGTTTCTGTTTGTCTCAGCAATGTAAAACACACGTAAAGAAGAACTGAAAGAACAAGGCAGCCTTCCCTGCATCCAGTACCGCTTTCATCGCCTTGGTGGATCTGAGGATATCGGTTAGCAGATGAGGAACTGGATCAGCGTTTGTTCAAATTTAGGTGGTAGGTGGGGGTCTGCAATTGCATCTTTTTGACTTTCTTAATCCCTGTGGACCTACGAGAAGTTCAAGTGACACATCTGCAGGGAAAACCTGAGCTGTTCTGGGTGGCTGCCACTGCTGGTAGGAGACTGCTTTTGTCTGGTGGCTGGCGGAGTCTCGCTGGTGGGGAAGAGAGAAGGAGAAATGTCGGCTTGAGGAGAGTTTAGCATGTGCAGGATGATTTAAAACACTGGTGTTTTTCTTGGACTAAATGGGCTTTCCTCAAACTGTTGTTTTTTAGAACAAGCTACTGCAAAATCTAGTGGTGATATTGAGACTTGAAATGTATCTTTCTTACATCCACACACTGAACACTTGTGTGCCTGCTTCCATCTGGAAAGGATATAATTGCATCCTTGTTTGGCTCCTTTAATTATCTCTTTGCAAAGGCCTCGGCTGGGAGTTTTGCCACTTACAATGCAAATATTCAAACTTAGGAGCATAAACTGTGCTTTCAAAGAACACTTTTGTAAACCTTTTATCATTTGGTAGTTTTTCCAAAGCGAACATGAGAACTTCTCAATGAACATGTTTTAGGTTTTTTAAACCCTCAGAAGCATTTTGTTTTCTTGTAGGTTGGCTGTAGTTGCTAATTAACTTCGTTAATTAATCATGCTATAGGGATGAAACATGCTTGATTAAAAATAAATAAAGCCATATAGCCACAAAGCAACGCTACTGATTTTTTTCCTATTTAGAAGCAAAGATTAAAAAAACAAGATTAACGCTGAAGCTGCATGTCAAATGTTCTTTGCATCTGAAAGGCTAAAGTAGCTGAAAGCTTGTTATTTTTGCAGCTCAGTCATAGTAAAAGTGCTTATCCAATTGTAACACTGGTTAAAAAAAGGAAGAAAAAAAAAAAAGGAAAACTCACTGTGCTGAGGACGAGCTGGGTGATTTGGTTGTGCTTGCACACAAAGGTCCCACTTCTCCCTTGTCCCGTAGCTTACACGAAAACTTCCAGCGCTGCAAATTGGTGCTAAACGCTGTTGGCTCACGGCAGGATTTCGACGGCATTTCTCAGCCATGGTACTGGTGGGTATTTACAGAGGTAATGTGGGCACATTTACACAGAGCAGCTCACTGTGGGCGATGGGCCAGACGCGTCCCAAACCAAACTGGATGGAGTTACCCAAGGGATTACCGTGCTCTGGGGGCACACGGCATGCCCTGCACAGATGAGGATGACCATCTGCTTGGGGCTCGTGCCCCGTGCCCAGATCCTTTGCCCAGAGGAAGGGAGAAAGCGCACTGGGACCCCTCTGAACGGGGAGCACGGAGCTTGCCTTCCTCTATGTTTGCTTATTTTTAGATGCTTCTGCAACAGACGGCTCTTCTGCATCCCCTGGTGCAGGTTTTCCCATACATGATGATCTGGTTTACTTGTTGCTTTCTCCTGTTGAAGTGTCATTGCACTCCCAATAGCAGGAGTGTTGTAGGCACGGTATGGGAACGCCTGGCTCTGCCCTCCTTTGCTGGGAAAATTGTTCAGGAAGCCCCCTCTGACTCTTCCCCTGTAAGAATGGTGAAAATTGGATCTCATTAAGAGCAGCTCTTTGCTGATGGAGCTTGAATAGAATTTAGCTTTATAAAAGCTACAGAATTCCAGAAATGTGTAAATAAATCTCTGTTAGGGGTAAAATGGAGAGGGAAAAGCATTGTCCTCATTCAGGAGGAATAACTGAACCTGTGCAGATTGGAAGTACATGGAAGACTGGTTTGTGGGTTGTTTTTTTGTTTGTTTCCCTACGTCTTTTCTCATAAAACATCTTCAGGCATTTGTTTTGCAATTAAAAAGTCAACTCCCCCTCAAAGGGTATGCAAGCTTTTTCTGCTAAAACACATTAGGGCACTGAACCAGCACAAAAAGGCAACTGGCTATTTCGAGCAGCTGAACTACATCCTTAAAGTAGGTTTAACCAATGTTGTAAGTTGTGATAGTGTGTGATAGTGTGACACTGACCAAGCAGGGCAGAGGGAGGGTTACACGTGTGGTTTAGAAGCAGTTTGTAGGATACTTGCATTAAGGCTCTCTCTTATATTAGTGCTGCTCCTCCATTTTCAGTCATTTTTCACATGTTCACAAAAGCATCCAAATATTCTGCAGTAACACAAATGCAGCTTCCCCAGGGTGGTGGCTGTGTTGTGTTTAGCTTTTGCCAATATTAATTTTTTTTCATCATTGTGTACATTTACAGATCACAATATTACCAATGCCTACGATTACTCTGATGACCATTTGGGACCTCCTGAACAAGGGGGGATTTTGTTCCTGGTGGGTCTCCCACGTCACGGGGCAGAGCTGGGTGCTCCCAGGCCGGCACCCTGCTGGCAGTACAGTTTCCATTTAAATGGAAAATTTACAACTTGGTTATCTTCTATTTTACAAATCCTGTTGCCAGAAGTTTTCAAAGCCATCGTTCATCATTTGTAATGAATTTATTCTTCTCCAAATTTTATGTTTTGTTGTGTTCTGATAAATTCTTCATGTGCTAGTAAATTCCTCTGACATTCCTGCAGGGTGCTTTTCTTTCAAAAATAGGTGTTCTTTAAAAATAGCCTCCTTGGAAAAGTGTCTTTGTTTTTCTTAAATCCATTTTAAATTGTGAGAGGTTGCTTAAGTCCCAGCTGTTCCGTAAGGTGTTTTCTGTTTTGCTGAGCTGCCAGAGTAAGTTCCTCTCCTCCTTTCCCCCCTGCAGCGGCAGGTTCTGCGCCGCTTTGCAGGGTCTGGATTTTGTAGTTCACAGACTTGGTACGTGCTACATTCTCCCAGTCCATACACTGTGAAAACCTCTCCCTTTCTGCACATACTAAAAACATAATTCCATTCCTTTCTTACAACTTTTCAGGAGAACCTGTGTTGTGATTGCCAAATTCTTAATTAAGCAAGTGAATTGCTATATGAGTCAAGTTGAAGATTTGGGTAAGGGCCTTGTACAAAAAAAAGCTTAATAAAAAGAATAAAATTGCAAAATATCTACAGTATGTTTAGAAACGGAGCATATTTATTTTAATTTTATGCATACATTTACTGATAATTTAACAGTCTTCTAGCTTGTGGTAATGCACTGCAGCAGAGGCTGATGTGCAGGGCCGCAGGAAAACAAATCACGCGGCCTGATTTGCACGGTCTGCTTCCGTACCAGCAGCGTGATGAGCTGTTCTGGTGTTTGAACGGAGCAAATGATGTTGAGATTCTGTTGATTTATTGTCAGTTCTGTCAGACTGCCACAAAATGAAACAATAACACAGCCGTTAAATACCTCACAGAAATATGGCAGCGCTCTGCCAGGAGGGTTACCCGAGCGGCGTGCAGGAACGCTGCCGTGACGTGGATGTGGCGCGTCCTCTCCGGCAGTGAGAAATGAAATGCTATTCACACGCTTTTCTTTCCGTAGGGAGAAGCTGTCTGTGGCTCGGCTGCAGCGAGAAGTTGCACAAAGTAAGAGTGAAGGAACCATGGTAAGCTGCGGCACCCGTCTGCTTTGCGGTTCTTACTGTACTTCTGTCCAGGCCTTAGGTCCACTTCGTCTTGCTGAAGATGAACACCCGAGTGTTAAGGCTGTCATGGATGTAACGATGGGTGCCAACCATTCATTCATACCTCTGAGGAAACTCAAGGCTCTGTCTTGGCTTCTGGGGAAAGCTGTGGTAGCGAAAAGCTGTTTCCTTTTCCCTGCTGATGGTGCTCACTGGAATGGGAAGAGAGGCAAGCAAGCTCATGAGCACAGAAGGGCAATTTCAGATCAAAATGTAGTAGATTTAGTTGCCTTTTGTTGGCCTTAAATCTTGGCCAGCTGCAGAAAAATGGAAGAGTGCAAGCATGGAAGCTTTAATTAAAAACAAAAAAGTCAATCCAATCAACTTGTAAATCATGTAATGCTCTTTATATCTTCATTTTTCTCATAGCAGTTTGAGATTAGGCTTGTGAGCAAAAGTTGAAATGAGTGATTTTTGGTTAACCAGAGCTCTCAATTAACAGAGTGCCTTATCTCTTCAAAACAATTTTCTTTCAGAGCCAACATGTGCAGAATGTGCTTAATTACTTAATATCTGAGGAACTCTTCCCATCTGTTAAGAAGTTTGTTTGTCCCTGTCTTTGGATAAAACGTCGTAGGCTTCCATGGGATAACAAAGCAGAAAAGTCCCAAACCCAGATTCACTCCCTCAGACACACTTAGGATGCTGCTGTTGATCTGAGTGGGTCTCACAGTTGGCTGTGAAATAATCTGGGGCAAAACTTGTTTAACCTGGTGGAGAGAAGCTGTGTAGGACCTGTACGCTCAGTTAGCTGTGTGCTTCCAGGTCCTTAAAATCCCAGCTGCCTCCGGTGAGTGCATTTTATAAATCATTATTAGTGATCAATGCAACGCAAGAAGGTTTGGAGGGATGTGGGTGACAGGCAGGAGAAACCTGCCATGAGCCATATGACGATAGCCACGTGCAGCTCCGTAACGGAGGAAGGGTGGCTGACAGGGGGCTCTGCAGGGACAGGAGCCTTGGCAATCCTCATGGCTCATAGTGAGGGGAAGGAGGGCAGTGGGATTTGCACAAAATCCCTGCTGTGTGCCAGGCATTGTGCAAGCATTACCCCAAGATAGCTCCCTTGGGTCTGTGCTGGGGCTGATTTGGCCACCAGAAAGTTTTGAGAGTTCAGCAGTCAGGCAGATGGGGCACTTGGTTATGGGATGCGTGTTGGGGCAGAAGTTCTCTAGGAACTGAGAAGCAAACTTCTGTCACGTTGAGCTGTAATCCAGCAGCCGATAAACAAGATGTAACTCCTGCTGACTTCAGAGGGGATTTTGCCTCAGGAAGGATGGCAAAGATCAGGCATGGGGTTTAGAATTGCATTTTAGTTTCCAGCGTAAACAATTTTCAAAATCTGAAAAGAGCTGTTTACTGTATTTGAAGTGTTTCCTTTAATTTTTTTTTTTAAACCAGTTTTCCCTTGGAGGCATAGAACTAATATAATATATTGCATGTAAAATACACTTAGCGGGATAATTCAAGACTTCATGAAATAAGCAACAGTGATTAACCTTCTAGACCTGGTAATGCTTTTGGTATATGTGATTCCAGAGACCCCCTATTTTCAGTAGAAAACCTATAATTTGTAGGTTGTCACTGTCCTGAAGTAATTTATGGTGGAAGAAGAGTTGTCATAACAAGTGAACTGCTGCAAGACCTCTCTGCCTGATAAATAACACTCGGATTCAAAGACCATTACAATTCCTTTTATTTACTGTTCAGTAACTTTGCTTACATACTTTCTGGACTCAAGGAACAGCACAGAATAATGGGAATCGAGCCTCCTCTGTCCCAGCAGCTCTCAGCAGCTTGGAGATGATAACATGCCTTTGGGAGAGGGCTGCTGCAGGGCAGGGAAGCAGTGGAGCCTCTGAAAAAGCCCCAGGCTTGGGCTTTTGGCCTTGGTGTCGCACCCACCTGGTGGTTTCATCTCCTGGGGGTCAGGCACGCCGGGTGCCTTTTACTGTGGGCTTGTGAGATTCCTCACACGGCACTGCTAAGCAGAGTGTGATTTTGGATAATTGGTTGTGAGGCTGAGTGCTGTAGCCTGTTACAAGCTGACAGGTAGCTCCCCAGGGGTGCAGCCTCTCCCCAAGGTAAATATCAGACTGTTTTCCTGCTCTTTCCCAAGGGGTCATTTCCACAATTATCCTGCAACTACTGCCGAGGCAGAGTGCGCCTGGAGAGACAATTGCTTTGAAGCAGCTGATGTATGGAAACTTGCCTGTGTCTCAGAGCTCAGAACCGGTAATTTTAATACGAAACACAGCAGTCATTAATTAACATTAATGAACTCAGCTGTGAGCAGTGTGGAAGCAGTATGGGTCCGGGAGATGGAGTAACTGAATGCAGGGGAGGCCGTGGGCCAATTAACTCAGGTAGGCTGCATTCCTGGGCCATGGAGCACGGAGCCCACACCGCTGGCCGGTCTCAGGGCACATTCTTAGGAAAGATGCACAGAGAAATTTTGGAGGGGGATTTTGGGCAGAGCAAGCCTTTGGCTTTGGCCTTTCAGTGAGCTAACGACTTCGTTTGGGAAGGGCAGGGGTGACGGCAGTTGCTGCTATTAGCACCGTGCTGTCTCGCAAGGAGCATTATTTGTACGTGGTGTGGGGTGGGTGGAAAGCAGCCTGCAGGAGGAGCCGTGCTGCCTCTCCTGCCTCTGCAAACCACACGAAACATCACCCAGCCTTCTGCAGGCAGGCACCTCATTTAGTACCATGCCAGTGCTCCTTCCTTACTTCAAAAAATTTACATTTTATTGGGGTTTTGCAATACAGATGGGTCATGAGGATAAGAAGCGGTGGCATTACACCAACCCACGGCCACTTCTAGGACAAGCAGAGCCAGAGGGCCAGAGGTGTTTGTCCCTGGCAGCACATGGCTGCAGGACGGGGTTCGGCCTGCCCTGCCTGCTCTCTGTTTGGCACCTGTTTGATTGCAGTGTGAGAAAGTTGTGTGCAGACTTCACTATTGCCTTCCCTGCAGGAATCATGTGCAGAATGTGCTATTTATAATTCACTTCCCTGCGCGGGGGCCCGTCAGTATTTGCGGTCTCTGCATTTCGCATGCGGTCCCTGGAAGCTGAGGCAGGGACCGCTGCGGCGAGGCCTGCTTGGACACAGGAACAACATCAAACAATCAACGCTAAGCATGTGCTGTAGAAACTAGTTAAGCTGTGATATCTTTGCTCAAAAAGGGATTTGTGCATCTGTGTAAATAACACGGTGAGTGATGAGGGAATGTGGTTTTTATGAGGAGACCTTTTTTAAAAGCTAAGGCTAAAAGATCGGGCATGCTGTACTGTGTGCGATACCAGCGTGTCAGCTCCACAACAGTCCCTGTAGAAATGTATTTTTTCCCATGTCCCAGACATGTATTTTTCATGACTGGATTATTGGAAGTAGATATGTACCAGAAGACACTCTAAAGAAGAGAACAAATGAAGGTATTGCACTTCAAGACTAGTGTTCATCACCAAAAATATGAGCTGACTCTAAGATCCCGTTTTTTCCATATAGTTGTATAGAAATCTGATACCTCATACATCAGATTGTGTGAACGTGCATTTATAAATTGTTTGAATTAGGAGAACCAAATAAATTTAGGCTGTGAATACCTGACATTTGCTCAAGTTTCTCATCAGTAAATATTAATGATTACTCATTACCAGAAGGCACATCTGCTCTGCTGCCAGTCAAGCTACTGGAAGCACCAGCAGCAGTGAGCCTAGCTGTGGTGTGGCTCTTTTGCTTGTGGCCTTCAGTTCTTTAATGTGCATTTTAGAAATGTTCTTAGTCATGTTACTTCTGACTCATCAAAGATATTTTACCTTTCTGTAAGGGAAAAGAATACGATCACTTCATGTGTGTACAGTGTGTATGAATTTGATGGAGACTGTGCAGGTGTCTCCTTTATTAAAATTAACAGCTTTCCATACAGATGAAGTGTTTATTTCAAAAGATCATAAAAGCTAGAAACTGTTTTAGTCAGTCCTCTTTTATTTATTTATTTTTGACTCATTAAATCCAAATGTTTTTACCAAACCTTAAGTGCATGACTTTGGATCTTTAGGACACAGAACAATACCAGGAAAAGTGTTCATTTTTGTGAGATTTTATTAACAGTGAACAATGCTGGGTTAGGAAAAATACAAGAAAAACGATTCCATAGTTACATAGCAGAGTCTTTGTGATAGATTAAGTGTTGTGTTAGCAGACATCTAGATTAAATACCTTGAGTGAACCAAACGTACACAGAATTACATCATGTTTTAATAACTTCAGTTAATAATTACCTAGAAAAAGTTCAAGATTTTATTTATTCGATCTATTTATATGCATACATGTTACAGGGTTGCTTCAGTAGTTTGTACTTCTGCATCCAAGTACTTTAAATCTACTCTATTTTCCATTAGTTCAGTGGCCTGTAACCTACACAAAAGAAATTGTGCCACTTTGGCAATTTAGCTGTGAAGGTTAAAGTGGGATGATGGCGCCTTTTATGTGTACATGGCTTTCACTTAGGGTGGGCCCTAGGCTCTGATTTACCATGTGTCCCGCTGCGTATTTAAGTGATGCAAAGTGATTATCGTGGGCTCTTCCCGGTGTCTGTCTATTCCACACCTGCACCCTTTTGTTAAAAACCACCATGTTAACTGAATGTGAGGTCCCCACTGAATAGGTTTCCACCCTCTGGTAATCCTTCTGCATTAGATTGATTTATGAATGTATCAGATTCTTTGTTAGCATGTAAACCACTAATTAATTTAAAGCTCTCTGTGGAAAAATTAAAGCCCTGGTTAAGGCTTTCAACAGGCTCAGATGGTGCTAATAATGGAAAAACAAGTTATATTAATGAGTTCTGATGCGATCAGCACAATTCTTGCTTTACAAACAGTTTTTGCTATAAAATACTAGAGACTGCAAGTTTTAAAATAAAGAGTGGAAAAATTAAAAGGGAAAGGCAGGAAAAGTCTCCGTGCAGTAAGATACCCCGCTATTACTAGGAACGGAGTCACTTTTGCTTGTTACAACTTTTTAAAATGTAATTTCCTAGATATACATAACAGCCTCTTGTAAAACTGCTGGGATTGAAATGCAAACCAGTCTTTCTCCCGGATTGAAGCTGAACTTCTAATGTAATCAGCTGTGATAAGATCTCTCTCTTGCTCCCTCTTCTCATCATGGGCTGCTGAACTGGAGCATTCACAAGGAGTCGGATGTGCTAGAGTGCAGAAAAGGTCTTGATTGAAATCTTATGAAAATCAGTAGAGACTCTGACCATATTCTCTACTTTTCCAAGCTCCAGGTTGTTTTGTGTGTAATTTCAGTTGTTTCCTCTTTCACTTGAATGTAGGTATGAGTTTTTGGTGAGAAGAAAGAGGAGATCAGAGCCCTGCCTGACGATGCTTTGTTGAGCTGAAGCGAAATGAAGTCGGAAATAAAAAGCTAAATCTCCGTCTTTTTTTGCAGGAAGCTGGAAATGCGCATTTATAGGGGCAGGCCATGATTATAGGAAGTTGCCCTTTTTCTGCACCTGTTCCCCCTCTAGAAAGCTGTGTGTACCTCTCCTGGCTCCCAGCACAGTCCAGGCACCCAGTCTCGTGCCACATTCTGGCTGTGCGCTCAGCACCGAAGCTGATGCTCACACTGCCCAGCTAATCATCAAGCAGGGAGCCTTCTTAAAAGGAGCACAGGCAGCATTTTCAGAGGCCCAGCCCCTCACATCTGCACCAGGCACCTTGCCCTTATGCCCGAGAGGGAATCGTGAGGTTGTGCATGAGCTCCAGCCTGACGGATGGCAGCACGATGCGACGAGCGGCCGCGGCCGGGGGGCACTCGCTGTCATCAGCATGATGGGTCCACACCGTGGCCAGGGACAGCAGGGATTGCTGCAGAAGCACCCGGGTCATGCAAAAATAGATGATACTTAGTAATAAATGAAGTGTTAAAGATGAGGTACAAAAGGCTAAATTATCTTTCCCAACTTCTGGGTTCTTACATCTATGAAATCATCTATCTGTGCTCTAATTAGAAAGTAGCAGAGAGAGAGGCAAAGTCGCTGTTGTAAAATGTCTCTTTGAATATTCAACATCCTAAACCAGAAAGGAGCAGTCTGACCCTTGTGCCTTCTCTGTGAAGCTGTGTGTTTTTACAACCAGCCATGCTGTCTAGCTCCTCTTTCTTAGAAACTTTGTCACATGTCTGTCAGAGAAACTAGGTGGCATTAGTAGTAGTTAACATCGGTAACGGCTATTGAAATTCTCTGCAAACCTGCTTTAATGCTCCTGGATCTCATTAATTGTCCATACCTCATTAGGCCAACTGTCCTCATCCACAACTTAGCAGTTTCATTTTTAGTTGTTTTAGAATTTTTAGTCCAGGAGAGGATTTTAGTTCTTTTTAGATCTTTACAACTCCTAAGTGTGTGTTTGCGTGTGCATGCATGTATGTGTGTGTGTGTGTATATATATATATATATATATGTACATACATACTTGGTTTGGTTTCTACAACTTTGCAAGCACATTGACATTTTTTCTTTTATGGATTTTATGAATCTAAGGATTCTTCATGAGCTAAGGTAGTTAGACCTTTCAAGAGTTACTTTAAAGTTAAAAAAATAAATAAATAAATTGCTCACTCTTCTGAAATTGAAGTAATAAAAGCCTGATTATGTCTGCTCAGAATAATTCTGCCTTTCAGGCCTATGTCAGTTCCTGGTTAATTAATTTCAGAGCCTGGTTTGGTCACCAAATTGAACAATAAATTGTAAGGAGCATATTCGTTAAAACCAATTTACTTTCAGTCTCGTTGTTTAAAATGTAGTAGAAACTGTGTGAGCATATACAGGGATAAAAAGATGCTGGACAATTCCCCCTGCCCCAGTTAGTGGCCTTTCTGAATCTGGCTTTCAACCAGGAGAGGGAGCTACGTTCACTTACAATAACACCTATGTCCAAAGCCCTGTTAAAAAGCAAACCATCTGTTCAAGCGCAGAATATGCTGTAAAAGTAGAACACAAACCCAGTCACTTTTGGTTCACTGGAGTTTATGCGTTTTTGTTTGTTTAGTTTCTGAGATGGAAAATATTAGTTACAGTATTTGAAAATAAGCTGAGCTTTGCAGGGACTCTTGGTGCTTGGCACTGTAAAGGCAGCGATACGCTCTCCTCACTTTTGGTATTCTCTTGCTGCGCTTGCCTGGGATGCTGCTGTAGGTGCCAGCACTGAGGAAGACCATAGTTAAATCCAAAGGAGCAGAAATAAATTTTGCCTCTCCTGCTGGAATCTACCAAAGTGGTCTGTCTCTCCAACGAGTCTCTGGAAGTATTTAGTCAACATAAAAAAAGAGAGAAATAGCATTATATAAGAATCATTGAACAAAGAAAAAAATATATATACGAAATGCATTTATATAAGGTCTGAAAGGCAATCTGTAGAAAGTATGTCATAAACTAAATTGCCCTCAAGTGGAAATTGCCATTTATACATTAGATAACAAAGGCAGGGGATGTTGAAGGCAGCACAGAAAAAGCACATGCAGTAGCTATGGATATATTTGCTATCAGAGCGGCAGTTGGCTTCAACGTGAAGCAAATCCCACTTTATGACTCGAAACAGCTGTACCCCGCTCTAGGCAATACCTCACTGCCTAATAGGAGCGATGCGCACATGCACTAATAACAGTGAATTGTAGCCATTTTCATATCAAAGGTTAAGCTCTGCAATCCTGAACTCCTCCAGGCAATGGCATGAGTTGACTCCGGGAAGCTGCACACTCACTGGATTAATATTCTTGCAAGATGACCTGAATAGAGCCGTCGTTCTGCAGCCCGAGCAGGCAGAGCGTTTACGGGCAGCTTTTCCCTAATGCCGGAAAGCAATCTCGGCTAGCGCTGAATTAGTCGCAACGTCTGAGGCTCTGAAGAGGAAAGGTGAGTGGATAAAGTGGGCCAACAGTTGGAATTTCCTGCGAACTGGGAAGGTAAATTTATTCAGATTAATAGGAGCGAAACCCCTGTGATACGCTTGGTGTTGGTTTTCTTTTTTGTTTGTTTGTTTTAAATAAACCTCTTTGTTAGTATTTTTAGGTTTAGTTCTCCAATCTTGTAGGCCCTCTTGTAAGACCAAAGAACTGTTGTCTTTCTGGTTGCAGTCCATTGATGCAGCTCTGGTCACAATATCCCTCTGAAAAATTGCAGCCTTTTCCTCTTACAGCATCTGTATCAACTCTTCCAGTGGTTCTGTGGGTTGTTGCTTTGCAGTTGCCCTCATGGCAATTGGAGCCAGTTACTGATTTGTTGCACAAAGCATGGCTAAAACAGGGCAGAGAGGGTGCGGCCAAGCAGCAATACTGATTCCCTGAATTTGCCTCTGTCTAATCAAGCCAACCAACGCCAGTGAGCACTTTCACTGCTGGAGAGATGGAGAAAGTAAGGTTTTAATTTCTTCATTGTTGTTATCATAGAAATGTGAACTTAAATATATATATATATATATTTTTTTTTGTATGTGGCACTAGGTAATACACAAACCAAGGCGCTTTTTTGTCTGGGTCATGCAGAATTACCTTATTTTCCAAATGCGGAAGAAAAGGTTATCAGGAGAGAGAGAAACAAAATTTCTGCATGAGGAAGGACAAAGTTTATGTACCAAGAGTATTGCTCAGTTGTGATTCCATTAAATGCCCATTTATTTAAATGAATGCAGTGCTCTTGGAGCTTGTACCATTAAGTTGGTGCTGACCCTTAGAATGAGTCAGCTCCAGCAGTGCTTTAGATTGCATCGTATTAGAGGAAAACTTCACTGCACCAGCTCTGTTCAGCATCTTGTGCAATGGAGTCCCGGTCCATGCTTGAGTTCTGCAGCACCAAGGTAACATCAAAATGTGTCAGTGTCTTGACCGATTCCCAAAACATATATATATATATATATATACAGAAAATATTCTATTGGAGATGAGTGAAACAGAGAGAGAAGAAGCTGGAAAAAACTATTTGCCTGTTTCAGAGCACAGGGCACTTTTTGAGTAGAGATGAAAACCAGTCACAGCAACCAGAGCAAGACTTGGACTTGTGACTGTTCTTTATGCCGTAAAGCAGAGCTTTACTTTGTTGTTTTGTTTTGTTTTGTTCTCTTGGCATTTCATAATCACCTTGCTCTCTGCAACTTCGGGTCAAGGTTTAGAAGAAATATTAGAATAGAGCGAGGAAATTGTATGTTAAACTTGCATAGCTTTGCATAGATCCGTATGGCTTGAGCTATCAACTCTGATTCTTCCTCTCTTTTCCGCCCTACTTCAGTCTCATAATCTTTAATTCAGTTTTTGCTTTGTCAGGAATTTGCTTTTACATACTTTATGTTTGTTTTGGCTCTCTGCTCACTGCATTGTGATAAAGCATCTTTTGATATTCTATGGGATCTTTCATAACGAAGATCTCATGACATAGTTTTCCAAGTCTGGAACTGGTGATCAGACTTGCTTAAATGTCCTGCGAGAGGAGACTGTCTAGACTGTGGGAATGACTGTGATGTTTGGACTGTGTTATTTCCATACCACTTGGCATGTTGCACTCTGCAGTTATTCTGGAAACTAATACAAATAAAAGTACCAGGCCTGATACAGGGCCTTACCTGGCTGTGAGGCAGCTTTCACTCATTCTCCAAACTGTGCTGCTAAGTCCTTCCTTCTTTCCAATACCTGCTGTGGCCTTCAGATAACCAGGTGGATAAAATCCCTACTCGCTGTTCTCATTAAAGGCCATATTCTTCTTTAGCGTTAGCATTGTACAAGGCAGGATACTACCTCCGCCACCGAATTCTTTAATAATCTTGGCAAATGCTTGATGTCTGATCCAAACAGCTTATTTGTCAAACAGCCTTTATTCTGACTTTTCTGCTGGCTGTGTGATTGCCAGTGTAGGTAGTGAACTTGTTGGGGAAGAGGCAGGATCTTACTATGCTTGTAAGTAGTGCTGGGAGCCATTTGGAGCCCGGGGGTGCTGATGTGCTGTGGATAATCACAGCCCAGCCACTTGGGATGAATACCGAGAGGGAATTTGGCTCAGTATGCACAAGCCGTGCAGCAGGCGTTTTGTAATTACATCTTTACACTGCAGATTTGTGATTGGCATCCATGGTGACACTGCTTATTTAGAAACGATTTCTGAGTGCCAGAGAAAATTTGTTATCTCTTGGGAACATCCTGTTTCTGGTAGTATCCATTAACAAGCGCCCCGGAGCGCTGGCTGGCAGAGTTTTCCAGTTAAAAAACTTTCCCCGTGGCTGTCGCTGGAGGAGCAGGTCAGGATTCCCAGGCTGTTGCTGGAAACCTTGTGGTACATCCAGTTGCCCAACAGATGTTGCTGAGGTGATGTTACCCCTCCGATGGAAAACTTGTCATGTGGGAGATACCGTACGAGAAGATGTGCCTTAAATCTGAAGCTGAAAAGGATTTTTATGCTAAAACTGGCTCTTTAGAGTTGTTGCATTCAACAGCTGTATGTTACAGCAGCTGGTAAGGGCAGCCTGCTCACAAACTGGGATATGTAGGAGGAGGTGAATGAAAGTTGAGGTGCGAAGAAGGAGTGTACGTGTAAAACACATTACAAAAGGAAGAGCTTTATACGGGACATAAACAGGTTTGCAGAAATATCCTTGTGAGCCCTGACGAAGCAAGAACACCAAGTTTCTGGAAATTTAATGCAAATGGGACGAAGAAACTTCTCTCAGCTTTATTCTTCCCATGTAGCTCCTGACTTGGTTCTGGATGCCAGGGCTGGGGCAGAGCCACCAGTACTAGCTGGGATTCACCCCCCTGTCCCCACAACAGCCGAGTAATTGACCAAAACACTTGCGCACCCCAATTCCAGTCAACCCAGCTCTGTTTGACTTTACCTCTGTGGTCAGTGAAGCTGGGTTATTTCTTTCAGCCCTATTTAGATAAAGATTGTTCATATTTCACCTGTATGGAAATTGATATCAATCCTGATGTCTTGAGTGAGTTACAGGAAGCAGTAATATTTTACAGCGGTCCACAGAAGCATTAGTAAACAGCAAATTTCCTGTTTTGCAGATAAACAGCAAAATTTCTTTCTCACCACAGCTTAAGCACTATATAATTACAAGTAGTTTGCTCTTCATACTTCTTACACCCAGTGGACAGACAAACGTGGCTGTGAACCAGGCAATCTCAAGAGCATTGCTGTGCATTCGTGATTTGGGGAGGTCGCTCTGTTGCTTTTACAGAGCATCTGTAAGGGAACCTTGTGTGGAAGCGATGGGAAGCCTTGATGTGCTGGCCAAAACGTACCAAAAATTTAGCACGATTCCCCTGACTCCTATTCTAGTGCTCTACACAATACAAAAAGCATGTGGAAGGTCTCACTTGGAAAGAACATGGCATGTTAATTATGTGATTAAGTGCTTTATTGTTCAGAGACATATCTTCTCTCAGCCTAATAGCTGCACCTCCTTCTTTATGATATTTTCAACCAGTGTGAAGGTGGAAGAGGCAGCAGAGAGGAGAGTCACACTCTTTGGTTTTAGTAGTTGGCACTTTCTGTAAAGAAAGAAACGCCTTTTCTATTTTTCTTCAAGAAAATCAAGCAGCTGTAATTGTCAACATTTGCTGTTAGGTTGGAAAATAGCAGACTTTTTAGTCATGTCTTAAATGAGAGATGAGTACGTGACTAAGTGCAATTAACAAATTAGAATAAACTATGGTTAGATGCAGTAAAACTGTTATATCCTGTGTAAATAGATAAACATGGCAATGAAAACCAGAGAGCTCGATGTCAGAGGCTGTGTATCTGGTTTTGATCTGCTCCTGTAGAAGTACACCTACCCCAGCTGTCCTAGTAAGGGAAGGAGACTGAAGGGGTAGAGCCTGGCTGCTGCTTAGAGTCGAGCTGAAATTGGTCTGTGGAAACTCGAACAGACGTTGAAGTGAACCTATTACTGAAAAGGGACTCTGCAAAATGCTATCAGGTTGTGATACAGTCTTTCAATTACTCTGGTTGGACCAGTGAACAAATGAAAAACACGATGCAAACTTGTTGGTTTTTTTCTTTTCTCTCTTTTATTTCAAGTTCTTCCATCTACTGGGCTTGCAAACTCAGTCTGGCCTCTGCAAGTGATGTCAGTTCTTCTGGATGAGTGCATCATCATTCCTCATAAAGATTTTGCAGTGGCAGCTCGGTTAAAAATACCAGTTAAGACGTGCCAGCCAACAAAAAATGCACCGTATTTCCCCATTGCTTACAGCAGTGCCTGCAATGCTTAAGGAGTGAAAACGATAGAGGTCCATTCGTCAGAAAACTAAAGCAATAGGCCTCTGGAATACGTGCATGAAACAGCTGAGTAAATAAGGTGCCTTTTTTTGCAGTTACTTACCAGCCATAAATGGACTCTTCAAGTGAACACAGAAAAAATTGTAATAAGATCTGACATGTTCATGAGCAATGCTGTAAAGAGCCTTGGAAATAGAAATGCTAGATGGAAAGGTAGCTAGGAGCAAAACAGTGTTGCCGGAGGTGTTGAGTGTGTCAGCTGAGAAAGGCAAAAAGAAGTGTGTCTGGAAACTAAAATATCAGCATATCCCAGATCCGCGGGGGCTTGGTGGCACTGCAGATGTTTCTGAGCCACTTCTGACAATCATTATGATCAGTTCTGCATCTCCCGTCCTCCCAATTCTTGTTTAGCCTGACATCTACTTCAGTTAACTTCTTGATATCCCATTTATTAGCAGAAAATATGAATACATTCATGAGAAGTTCAGAGAGGGAAGAAATGCTAACTGTCCCTAGCATCAGGGCAGGGAACGCATGCTACTCCCTGCTTCTGCGTAAATACCAGAGGTCCCCAGAGCAGTGAAGCACAGTTCCGCTGGCCTTTCCCATTACAGCAAATAAAACTCTTAGAAGTTATTTATTTATTTTAATGCTTATCCTGTGCTCTGCTGCTTACCTCCTATCTCTCTAACCCAGCTCCAAGTGGGAAATGCTTGGTTCAGCCACGTGCCTGTTTGTTCTGTGAGCACCCAGCTGTAGAAAAGAAGCCATTCGTATCATCTAACGAACACGTTGGTCAGTTACAGGGGGAAAAAAAAAACAACAAAAAACACATTTGCTTTGGGCATAGGCTCGCGTTCATTTCAGATAAGCAGAAGTAATTTACGCTGTGACAGTAACCCCCAGCAGAGGTGGCGAGGTCACGGCACTGCTCCGTCGCCTGCCTCTGCGCACAGGGGACTTCAAAGCTCGTTTGGCGGTGGGCTGGCAGCCACGGAGGTGTCAGTCCGTCACAGTTCACGTGCTGAGCAATACCCTGTTATGCCTCTATTAGCAGTTCCAAGAGTGAATTATAAGTGTAAGGATTTTTGTGTTTGGGCTGCTATCCATAGCTGCTGGGAACGGCAGCCAGCATTACCTGTGGTTTGACCTAGCCCAGAGAGGTGCTGCTCTGGGTGGTGCCTGCAGCCATGAAGCGTAAGCCACACGGTGCTTGTTAAGCGATGAAGACACTCTGCACAGCTATGTGGATTGGACTGTAATTAATCTTGGGGATTAATCAGCTTGGAGAAGTTGATTGGTTTCTGATGGCCGATAAGTCCTGGTGCTAATCACAAGTTAATGAAAATAGCACTGAACAAAGTAGCACAGTACTGTAATAAGGTTCTCCTTTGTTCTTTATGGGACTTTATTTTTTCTTTCTATGAAATCACAACAGTGCTTGGGCTGGAACTTCATCTAAACTGACAGCAATTATCTACTACTTGACTATAAAACACAGCTGTGCCCTATCAAAAATTAAATGTCATCTGAGCATGTGCAACTGTGGAAACAACCCTCTGTCACATGGCCAGACCTGTGTGTTCAGTGCTAGTTCTGCCCCCGTCAGGTCCTGTGAGGACAGGTACCTTCTGACCCGTCCTTCCACCAGCAGAAGGAACATCAGAAGGGCACACTACTCTTGTTTTTGGTTCCTGTCTTGCTCTTTTTACTCTTCTACTTTGTTTGCCCTTTGCCCAGCACAGCAGCAGAAAGCAAGCATAAAGCAGAGACCTGTCTGCTGCTGGCAGCTCCAGCCCCAAGCAATACCAGCCTCACCACGGCTCTTCCTTCAGGTTCTGCTGGCCTTCTCAGGGACGTGGTCAACAAGAACAGTGAAAATGGCTGGTATTCATTCCTCAGTTCCTTCCTCTGCCTCCAGAAGGGATGGGTAACTCTCTGCAGCTGAGTTTTTGAGCAGCAGAGGAAAATGTGGAAGAAGAGTTCATGTTTGTCTCTGTTGGTTGTAGAATGGTAACAGTAAAGAAACATCAACGTTTTAATTAAATGTTTTGCTGGCCTACTGGTTTTCTTGCCAAAAGACTCTTCCCTAAGTGAGAGTTTTCTTTATTTACAAACTTCCATGACTTTTTTTTTTTTCCTAGATAGTTGTTTTGAAAGCATTGCTGTAGGGCACAAAACAACACATAAAGCACTTGAGAGAACTTTAGTCAATGTTCTGCCTGCGCTGCAAGTTAAAATAGCATTAAAAAAAAAAATCCCATGTCTGTACTTAGTTAGACATCTTAATATAATCATGTCACCTTATCAAAAAAATGTGTAGCAAAGAGCTTGGAATTATAATCAGCTATTAAAACTTAACGTGTGTTAGGGGAGAAAAAAATTTCCATTACATCACATATTACTTGCACTGGTTCTCATTTTGGTATTGACAGAAGTTTGTTCTGCACACTTCGCTTCTGAATACTAGGTATTCATATGAGTTATCTCTGTCTCAATACTGTTTCGAAGTTTTTACTTGATCTTGAAAAACATTACATTATGTTTAATTTAGGGAAATGAAATTTCTTTAATTACTGTCTGTTGAAGCTATTAAAAGCTCAATTACATTTGCAAATTCATTTTTGAAAAGCATTATCATTTTAAGATTAATAATTTAAAAAAAAAAAAAACTTGATCTGTGTGGGACTTCCTTGTTCACTAAGAGTATTCTCTTTACACTCGTCCCCTGTGAGGAAATAATATATCCAAAATGGAAAAAGAATTAGGCTGAGAATGGAGGATCAATACCAGTTTTGGAAATTGGGCTATCAGTTGTGAATTTGAGCGAACAGCAGTTGTTGTATGATGGAGACAGGATCAAAAATAAAAAATAAAATAGAAATCCTTGCCTTTGTTCAACTTTGAAAACGTGATCTGGAGATGATCTTTAAGAAGTTCTAGCTAATGGTGGCTGCTAGGGATGCAGGTGATTCACCTCCATAAAGCGTCTGCAAATGGCGCGAGTCGCTGTGGTCAATTGGGTGTAACCCAATAGACATCTACAGGTGTGACTCCAGGAAAGGTGGTAAAAGAAAAGTCAACCATATACTTGCCTTCAGTTGATTCTGGAAGACTAGGAGTGGGTTTTGGTGTTGGTGTTGGTTTTTATTTTACTAGATTTTCAATGGCAATTCCAATTTTCTGTGGCCTTTGTTGCATGTTTCACAGAATTAACGAGCTGTTGGCAGTAAGAGCTTCCTTTCCGAGGGGTGGCCATAGTTGTTGAAGGAGATGGGCAGGCAGTAGTGCTAGCCATCTAGCTCTGCGTTGAAAGGCTTTATGAATTATTCTGTTAAAAAAAATCTGTAAAATAAATGTTACAACTCCAACTATATATACAGCGCTGCTCGTGTAATAGCCTGCCTAATTCAGATTAATTGTAGGCTTGCAATGATAAAGGAGCTTCAGCACAGCAGTTATTCTGTTGTACAGATGCAATTAAATCTATATCAGTGCAGCATAAATAATGCTAAATTAAGTTGCTGTCCTGCCACATGGTGGCAATTTTGAGCTACTGCACAATGAAAGGCAGTGTTACTTTATTCGGAAGTAGTAACCATACCAAGAAAGTGTTTCTAATTTACTTGAATTGCTCTGGAGCAGTGTTATCACCCAAGAATATAAAGTCTGTAAACTACTGTCACTAAAATATCACTAGTAATAATAAATGTTTCCTATCCTGCTATTCATCTCAGAGCCAAGCAAAGCCTGAAGTTTACATCTGGTAGTCACGGAACACACGCGCTACTCTGTTATGGGGCAAAAGGGAGAGATCTATCAGCATATTAAAACTTAATAGTGAAAAATAAATTATTTGCTTGAAATTACTCACTTTAACTGTGTATAAGGCAGTTTTAGGAAATGCTAATACAAATTATTTAGTGCCAATTAGATTTTCCTGGCTTATTCGGGGCAGCTTGTCATTTTGGGAGCAGAATCCTATTCCAGAGAGTCATTTTTTCTTACTGGAATGAAAGAGCTAGAAGATACCAGCCTAAAATTCGGAGATGCTTTTTATGCTGTTTATATCTTGCTGTTGCAGAGCTTTAGTGGGAATAAGGTTAGGAAAAATGATTACATCGTGAAATAATTGGGGAAAAAAATTAGAGATGTAACATAAGTCAAAGAATTGTCTTCTTAAGCCTCTGTGGTACAAGCCTCTATCAGATGAAAGGGTAATTCATTTTGATTACAAAGCAACGACATAATTTTACCCTTAAGTTTATTTTGAAGAGATGGGGAAATAAAGCTACCTCTCCCTCCATGAACCCTCCAAGTGCTTAAGTTATTACTGTTTATATCTTAATGCTTCACAGTGGTTTAAAAACACCTATAACTTCATCACTGGGAAAGCTTTGAGTGTTTAAGAGTATTTGTCAGTTTTCCCAGTATAGCTGGAAACATTAATAAAGGACAAAGGCATATTAACTGCCACTGTTGGAAAGTTCTGGCTTCAATAGCTGGCTGATTTAATAAAGTCTTGTTACAGTAAAATGATTCAGCTGTAAGCAGCCTGTTAAAATTGTAATAAGTACAATAAGCAATGCACTTCTTTTTTTTCTGTTCGTTGGGGTAGTGTTTTTTCATGCTGTCAAAGTCCGCTACAAGGAAAGCTGCAGTGTGCTGCAAAGTTGTTTGTCAGTGCCTTGGTTTATTTTTGCAGAGAAGTATTGATTACAGAATGAGAAACATTTGGTTTAACAGCGATCGATGAGGAGCAAACAAAGGACACTGAAGTTTCACTCATTTTAATTTGAACAAAAGTACAGTACCTGGTACAATTTATGATGGAGTAACAAATGGCATCTACTCTCTCTATTCTTATAATCATGATTATTTCCTGTCATCTGTGAGTGAAGTAAGTTTAGACAGAGGACCTTAGTCTCCTGTGAGCTGGGTTTGGGACCAGGTTGCACAAAGGGAATTTGATGGAAAGGTCCCGCCTCACGTGGGAGCCCTGGGCTTTGGGCTCTGGGTAATGGGGGTTCAGGTGTCTTCTGTGGACAAGAGGCACTTGATCAAATACTGTTTGATTACTATGTTTTATATTGGGGGAATTAAATACTCACTGCATCAGGAAAAGTTACCCTGTTAAAGAAACCAACTAGAGAGATGAAGTCACAAATCCCAGTTTCCATTTCAATTAATATTTCACACTTAATTCTTGGAAAACAGAAGTGTTCCACCAGCGAGGGGATGGGGGCTAGCCCTCCTCATCCCCCTTTCCTTACTCCATGCTGTTCCATGGCTGCTGCCTGAAGCAGGCTTGCAAAAGTGGAGTGTAAGTGTCTAGCTCCTCTCAGGCAGAAGAAAAACTTAAAAGCTTTTTCTTCCTTATCTTTATGAGTATATCTTTACATTTTGAGTATGCTTGTCACCTAGTATGGAGCTACCACTATCTCTTCATGCTTCCCAGGCCATTTGCCTGTGTGTGCATAGGGACTGGAGGCAGTGATGGAAGGAAGGTCTTGGGGCAGAGAGCCCACATCTGGGTTTAGACCGATGTGACCTGTCCCAGGCTTCTTGCACATCATCTTGAACAGGCAATTTATATTTCTGTGCACACCTTCCTGACAGTAATTTTCCAAACCCTCGTATATGTTGCAGCACAGCCTTTATATTGATGAATGTCCTTATGTTTGTATCCTGCCCAGTGAGCTGGAATCCACTAATTTGGTTAAGAGGCTCCAGAGTTACCGAATGCTGATATGACAGTGATTGCAGTATGCAGCACACTCTGAACACCCCCAGCACTACTGCGTTGGTACAGATAGTCCCCAGTATTATAGCAAAATAGTGTTTCTGAGTACTTTGAATATATGTATAACAGTATTGGGCATTGACTTGCTCTAAAAACTGATTTGCAGAATTTTAATGTGCTTCTAGTAGCTATTTGTTTGCTTGTTTGTTTTTTTTGTTGTTGTTGTCTGCTTCCTCCAGTTGATCCTCAGGCTGGTACCATGTTTTTTTTTCCAGACCAGGCTGTGATTCTATTAAATTATTACTCTTAATGCAAGGTATCAGATGCTTTTCATCAGAAATTGTATAAGAACTTACAGAAGGACTCACTTCAGGTTAGCACTGACTTAGTGGTGCTGCAGACTGTATACAACAATAACAAAAAAATGTATTATTTTCTCCACCTCATTTAAATTCAGTGCAAAGTAACTGTTTGAAATCAATATTAATTATACAGAAATTGTAGCCCTCTTTAGCAAATGCTTAAAAATAGTTGTTAAAAAATTAATGTGCAGGTTAATAGCCCGATTTAGAGCAACATTAAGCCTGTGTTAAGTATACTGATGTCGACTTTTTTTGACAAAATTGTTCTCTGATGTTAATGTGATTGGTAGTGCCATAGTAGTACCATCTTATGATACACTGGGAAAGCAATGAACAAATTCAAGAAGAAAGAAGAATCTTGCTTCTGTGTAAACAGCAGCCCATTTTACTACTTAGGAATTAATCTTAAATATGAGGGGAGGTTCCATTTGTGCCTCCTATAAGACATCTTTCGTATTTGAGCTGAGCAGTCCTGTAACACCCGTCTGTTTGTAAGAACAGTAGTTTGTAAGAAGGGCTAAACAGAAGAAGGAGGGGCCACTTTCTGTGGTGCTGTCGGGCTGACTCCCTTTTGAACACCTACAACCTGTCCAGCACGCGTGGCATGTGTAGGCCAAATGCCTTGAGTATTTCACTTGCAGGTGTCTATAGTTTTAAATCTTGATGCACAGCCATGTTTTTAAAATAGAGATAATATTATTGATCAGTGGAGTAGTATGATTTTTATGTGAAAGATAACTAGCAAAGTTAAAAATAAACTATTTTGGTGTGGTGGGGTCCTTCAACAGGACTGGGGAGAAAACAAGATGGAAAAGCTCCTGGGCTGAGGTTAGGACAGGGAGATCACATGCCAATTACCGTCACAGGCAAAACAGACTTGACTCGGGAAAGATCAATTTAATTTATTGCCAATTAAAATAGATCTGGACAGTGAGAAACAAATTTAATCCAACACCTCGCTGCCCTGCAGAGCTTTGTCCTTTCTTAACTACGCTGAGGCACCCCCGGGGTGGCTGAGGGGCTCAGCGGGGCCCTGTGGTAGGGCTGGAACTGGCTGGAACCGGCTGGAACCAGATGGAAGCATCTGGAACCAGCTGGAACCAGCTGGAACTGCCTGGAACCAGCTGGAAGCAGCCGGAGCCAGCTGTGCCCACACAGGGCAGCCCTGGCCTCTCCTCACAGAACCCCCTGCCTGCACCCAGCCATGCAGGCCCAGCACATCTAACCTACAGAAAACCTACTTTAAGAAAAAGCGAGGCTGTTGGCATGGCACAGTAGGGTGGGGAAGGAGAAAATGTGTGTTTTTTTAGTGCTTTATTTATTTATTTATTTTTGAGTGCAAAGATACAAGATCATCAGTACTCGGGAGGGCAGTCAAGTATGTCCAGCAAAAAAAAGTAGGATGAGACTGGAGCATTTTGAAATGAGAAACCTGCTTGAGTTAGGCAAATGCTTGACCCCAGTGAAGAGAGTACTCTGGTAAGTTTTTGTCATGGTAGCCTGCTTTGAGTGACAGGACTGGCATCTGCTTGTTTTATTTGCAATAACGATTAAAGGAGTTTAACTGCAAGTCTCCACATTCAAAGGCATGACTGTTGTCCACATACAAGTGTAGGGTTGATAGTGAAATAGCCATGAGTGGAAAAAAAATGGGTAAGAAGGTAGCCTTCCCATACAAAAAAAAGTCACAGTGGGTGTAAAGCTCTCACCAGAAATGAAACCCTGATCGTACAGCCCCTGCCCTGTACAACATGCCCCTTGCTCTGCCTTTTGTGGCTGCCACTCGTGCTGTGTACTTTTATTTTTTGTCACTTCTCTGTTTTCCACTGGGTGTTGTAGTGTTAGGGGTCATTCAAGAGCTCCAGAGCGGAGATGTTCGCACTTGGGTGTAAGGTGGAGGAACCATGTCCTGACATTTGCGACATGGTCCCGGTGAATTACAGGAGACGTAAAGGCTGCATTGGGTCAGTCCTGGGGCCGAGAGCATGGCTACTAACCAGGGACTCTGACAATAAGCTTTGTCTGTTTGTCTCTTCCTGGAGTGTTGAGGAGCAATTTGGATCTTTCTGTCAAATACATGTCCTAATTTCGGTTGAGCCATAAATAGTTTTCCTGCATTTTGTTTTGATCATGAATCTCGCTCTGATTTCTTGCTTAACTTTGAGAAGATGAATTAATGTGTGGTACATGTCCCTGACTGGATGAGAAAGGAAACATTTTGACATGAACATTTCTACAGCTACACAAAAAGGAACTTGTTGACGTGCAAATGCTTGCTCACGAGCATAATGAGCAGCTAGTGAAACTCAAATTGCTCACACGTTCATGAAAAAGTAATTACAAACAGTACTTGTTCAAGTGTTAAAATATTCTAGTACTTAACACAAAAGTATTGGTTGAGCTTGCTAACCCTGACTTTCAGTCTAGTTTGTTCACTTGAAATTTTTGCATATTTGGAAAGCTACCAGAGATCTGACAGGGAGATGTGATGAAAGTGAGGCTATCTGGAGAGGCTGAAAAAGGGGAAACAAGAGTGAGGTAAGGGTTATACTTCTAAGAGGAGAAGGTTATAGCTGTGCGAGGAGAGGCAGCAGGGAAAAGTTTGAGCAGAGCTCGTGGTGAGAAGAAGCTGCAATTAAAGAAGAATTGACAAGTGGGAATACATATCACTTCATTTGAAGATAGCAACGATGTTTCTGGTATTAAAACATATTGATGTTTCACAACACTTTCTTTTTTATTTAACCTTTTCTTCATGTTGCATGCTAATCGTATCCCTTTCCAGTAAGCATACATTCAGTATAATAACAGGAACCACTTCTGGCTAGTTCATTTCTTTTCACACACCTTTATTTTGCACAGGAATAAAGTGGGTTTAGCACAGATGAGTTTATAAAGGGTGTTATGACAACGCAAAATTTCTGGAGAATTCAGGGTTGTAGTCTACTTCCAGGGACAAAAAAAAAATCTGTTTAATCCTGGCCTTTCAGTGCATGAGGTTCACTTCTCTGTTTTGACTCTTCATTATGGCTTCTCTGTGTTTGAATAAAAATGTAGTCATCTTTCCTTGTAGATAAGATCACTGCTGCTGGGAGCTGCTTACTGTACATAGTATGTGTGAGTGTTTTGTGTCCTGGAGACTGAAAACTCTCTAAGTGTGGGTGGTGTCTTACTTGTTTTTTCTCCCTTTGGACTCTTTAGTCTTCTCATTCATATGGGAAATTTATTGTAGTTGGGAAGAGAACCTACAATTTCAGGGTCATAGGCTAGTACTTTTGTTTCTGGTCTTGTAGAGAGTCTTGTGATTTGCTTGTTATTCATCCCGTACCCTCAAAGAAGCATAAGCTTTGTACAGCAAGTTGCTCATATAACTAATACTGTGTCTTGATGCTGGCCCTTGAGGTGACTGAATAAAGACTGGACATTTAACTCAGTCCAGCAGTTCCTTATGCTAAAACATTTAATTCCTATAATATTATTGTTCTTGATAGGTGCATTTGTTACTGCATTACAGATAGTTTTCTTAAGGTAACTCCCACATCCTTTTCTCTTCTTACTCTTCCAAAAAAAAGAAAAAAATCCTGTGGATGTGCTGATCTTTTTGTGTAGGATGATAATGCAGACTTTCCCACCTGAAAATACGAAGTAAGTGGTAGCAACAGCATTCTCTGAACTATCAGCAAGAGGTAAATGAAACCTTGAGATAGCTTACGCTGCCCTTCGACCTGTAGGGGACAGTTTGAATTTGTGAATCTCTGCTGTATATTCTATGTTCTGCTAGAAATTGGTTTTGTGGTTAGTGGCAACATAGCTGAGATGCACAGAGATGCAGCACAGTCATTCTGCAGGGCAGCATCAGCGAAGCTGTACACAACTTAGAAAAGATCCATGCAGTGATATGGAAGAAAGGACATTCATCTGCTTTTTGAAGTGTCATATTTTGGTAAGAAACGCTGTGAAGTACCCAAAATATTCACAACAACTGTATTTCTCTGTAGTCCTCCCCGTGGAGATGTGGCTTTGTACCTAATATAGAAAGAAGGTTTATCCAAGGACCAAGAGCATGGCCAGTGTAGCAGAGACACGGAGGTTGGTGCTGTATCAGAGGAAGATCATTGTGGCAGTAATGATGCTGGATGAGTGCAGAAGGCATGGCCGAATCTCTGTTCTTCAGCGTGTAACCGCAGTGGAGCTGTTCCTGCATCACGAGGCTCAGGCACAGCCTGGTGCTTTGAATTAGCTTGGGCACTCAGAGCAGTTCCTCCAAGGTGGCTTATCAGTTACTGTAGGGACAGTTATCGGGGTTTAAGTCCAACTTCTGTAGTCTTGTAAACTTGTCTTAAGCACCGATTAGTAACCATGCCTTTCTACTGGGTCATTTTCTATGCTATCCTCTGACTCCCTGCAAGCTCCAAGTATCTCCTTAGCAGCAGCGAAATGCACCTATTAGAAGAGTGTTCAGCAAGTGCCACTGGAACAGCATAATCTTAAAAATTGGTGTTGATGGAATCAAATCTCAAGAAATTCTAACAGTTTTTAATATTATTCTCATATCACTGGCACAAGTTACTGTTCATGGGACAAATTCTCTTTCTCGAAGGTGCTGTGTGTCTTCTTCTTGGTGCTGAGCACTCTGCTCTTTTCATTTTAGCAGGAACAAAGGATTACTCAGCACCTGTCAGAACGTGGTTATGTAACAGTAAGAACAGAAATGAGATAGTTTAGTTAGAACAATATCTTTATTTTCCAATAATTTGTTTCTCATTTTGCGGTTTTACATTTTCCAGATATTGTGTGTGACTTAATAGACAAACCCCCTCTATTCTCTGAGTAATTCCCCATATTTTTGCACAAGTATGTGGATATTTCATTTAATCCTGTGCAGCCTCCCTTTGTGGCATCTGCTTATTTATCACTGTCTTTAAGATCCCTTTTCCACTTGGTAAATGTTCTTATTTTTGGTCCCTTGGTTACCACTATTATAAATTATTATCCAGTAAGATTTATAGCTGTAAGACTTGTACAAATAATATATCTCTCCCGTTTAATGGCTTAACACTAAGATGCCTTTGTTATTTTCTAATGAAAATGTATGTATAATTTCTAGATAGTTTTTTGCAGGTATGTCATGAAAATTTAGGTCAGCAATGGAACTCCATTAGAGTGTCAGACAGGCTACAAATCGCAATTCACCAAGCACACAGAAATTTTTTAAAGCATATAGGTGGTGCATCCAGGATAACTTTACAGTAACTTAACCTTTTCTTAGGCAACTAACGCCTTCGTTGGAGGAGTATAATGCAGTACCATGTTAATTGCTTTTTTTTTTAAATTGACTTTTTATCCCATTTAAACACACAAGGATAAATTTAATTTAATTTAATTTAATTTCTGTGTAACAAGGTCACATGGAAAAGGCTGTGCATATATATTTTTTAAATTGAATTAGCGTTTTTTATAACTTTTCAGTTCATTCTACTCCTCCTAAATCACATGTAGCTACTTTTTAAATAGAGTTTTGAAGTCATTAGGATGCTTTTCTATGATGTTTTTGTATCTGGACCTGAAGTTTAAAAAAACAAAAACAAAACAAACAAACAAATAGATACTCCAAGACATATGTCAATATATCCAGGTAGCACAGTATGCTTGTTCCTGTAGTTCAAGAATTAGCAACAAGCATAATCTATTTGCCTTTGAGAACTAGCAGTAAAATTAATGGCATTTTTATTCCTCTAATTGTTTGTTTAGATTCCCAGTTTTTACAGACATATTCATATGTTTGTCATAGTATTTCTTTATATAGACTCAAATAGACTCTGTCCTATTCATAGGAATCCTGCCCCTTATTTTTTGGTTTTGTTTATTTGTTTTGTTTTGTCTTATTTTTCTGGTTTGCTTACAGCAATACCAGGGCTGTAGAATCTTGTCCTTCTCTGTTCTTGAGACTGAATCATTAAGGGATGGGTGCAAGTTGTCATCGTGACTTGATTCAGGCTTCCTGTATCTATCACCAAGCAAGATAGATCACAGATCTTAAATATTTTTGCGAAATTTATTTTGAGTCGAGGTGAAGAAAAAGCACTTGGAAGGAGAGGATGGTGTTTGGTTTTAAATAGCTTTTAAGCTGACTTCAGTAAGTCTGAGCTATGTAAGTGTAGCTCATTGTGATGGGGATACTCTGAAAGGCTCTCAATCCCTCATTTGTTATTCTGTGTATTATTGCCATTCCAAAAATAAAATAAAATGATCGGACTGCATAGTTGAATATCTGATTATTTTTACCAAATTAAATATAAAATTTATCCTAAAAGTGTTTTACATGTACAATTAATAATAACTTTCTATGGTCTTTCAGCGTGAGAAACTGATACATGAGTTGGAGGAAGAAAGACATTTAAGACTTGAGAGTGAAAAAAGATTACGGGAGGTAACACTGGAGTCAGAGCGTAGCAGAGCTCAGATGCGTGGGCTACAAGAACAGTTTTCCAGGTACGTTGCATAAATAAATTACATTCAAAATAAGGGAAGAACAAACTTTGGTTCAGAAAGATTGATCAAACCTCTTCATAGCTTGAATGGGTGGAATCTAAGGCAAACACTGCTTTCCCTCTGAAGTTCTGTAAACATAGCAGGATTTTGTCAGAATGACTGTTGTGACTGTTCTACATGAGGTAAAATTTAAAAGGCTTATGCCATTTTTCACTATAATGGTGAACATTTTAATTTCCAGGATTTTGTATTGGTTAGAATTCCCGGTAATATTCTAAGATGTACAGGTCTTCACTTCTCAAAATAAGTCCATGTTTGGTTGCTTTTCTGTTAACCAACAGCAGTGGTTTTGATCAATCTCAATAATGACAAAAAAGTGATGCCTTTTACCAGCTGGGTAATCATTCTCCTTGGACAAGCTCAGTGCCTCATCCTGCATTTACTGGAGCAGAGCGTTGTGCTAGGGCAGAGCTCCACGTACAAGGGAGCCAGCCTTGAAAGGGGGATGGAAGACAAACTGTTAATTCAGATGGCCACATTAAGGATTGGAGTTCTTTATTGTTTTTATGAGGCATGATGAGATCTTGTACATCATATAGAATTTTTTATTGTTTTTGTCACGTGAACAGAAACAAAACAATCAAACCAGAATTGAAAGAGACAATGGAATTTTATGTTATATATTTTCCATCAAGATCCAGTATTTTAACTCACTCCCTCAGGTCTCCTTCCCTTAGGCCCCCAAATCATTGAAAAGTTCAAGTTCAGTTTCATATGATGAAAACAAGCTATGGGATGTGTTTTTTCCTTTGGTTGTTGTGTGTGTGTGTGTTTTGTTTTTTTTTAAGGCTTTCTTTTTAAAAAATTTTTTTAGTTCTTGGGGTTTTTTTTGCTCAGTGTCTGCCATGCTGATCCTCTATCTGAGATTGGGTTTCTAGGCAACGACAAAAAAGCAGTTAATAGCAATAATAAAATTTGTTCTGATCTGTTATTTTGTTTTTGGAAAAATTCCATTAATGTTCTTTAGATTTAAAAGTGTTCAGAGATATTTGAAATTCTTTCTCAAAAAATGTTAAAGATGTTCTTTTTCTTTTTTCTTTTTTTTTTTGGTTGCTGTTTTTCTATTATTTTTGTTTTCAATTTTTATTTATTCTGATCAGAGTCCCTGTATAATATACACAAATTAAATACACCTGTACTCTTGTTTAGAAAATGGTGTTATATATTAATCTTTGTTTATGGATAAATTTCTTGAGGTGCTGATTTTAGAACAATAATTACAGTCACAATAATTAGAAACCTTTGAAATAAACTTTTTAAGTTGGTGCAGTCCTGATTAAGAAAAAGGAAGGAACGAGGTGAGAGGAAACCAAACGGTTTCCAGAATAATGTGTCCAGTAACTTGGTAAAATTTTATCTGTTGCATATTCGTATCTTTTCAGGATAAAGCTTCATTATTCCTGTGAAACTATGGTAGCCTGATTCTTTTCTACAGTATTTCTGAAAAGAACTACTGTATTATTAGTTAGGATCCCTGAAGTCCACTATCTTCAAATTAATCCATTCTTTTTCTTCTATTATTTTATTTTCAGTCTAGCTTGCTCTATCTATAAAGAAGCAGAGGGATACAAGCTCTTTGGATTAAAGCTGTTTGTCTCTTTATTTTTGTATCTCTGATTTAGATAAAGGTGAATACAGTCTAAATCAGTGTTACGTTCTGTATAAGACTGTCTGCACGTTAGCTATATTAATTGAAGACAAACTTAAATACCACTTTTCATTAATAGCACCTGAGGTTGGCCCTGTTATTGCCTGTGATGAAAACTGCCATGGGCTTCGTTGTGCTATGATTTTATTTTAGTGTAGACCACGGCTAGGAAGAGAATGCCTCACTTAAACATACTTCAGTTGCTTTTAAAACCTTGTGTTTGTCATTATGAACATTAGTGGTTACTTTTTCTTATATTTAGTAGAATATTAAGGTACAGAACTTCTCCTTAAATGAGAGTGTTTTTCTCACCCTGTTTGAGCAAGTAATGGCAACAGGACAATCTTGTGTTCTTTGGAGATTCTGTGTTGTTTGAAGGAGATGAGGCTTTTTTCTCCAGTTTGAGCGTAGTTAAATGGGACAAGACAGGTGGTGATAGGAAATATTAAAATTAAGCAAATAGGAAGTACTTTAGAAGAAACTGGCCAGAGAATAATACTCTGGGCCCAAATGTTTGGGATTTCAAATGAAGATAGACCAAAGTAAGAACATGTATTAAAGCATAAATCTTTTAAATCTGCATAAGTCCTGAACTGTGTTCATTTACATGTAGTGCAGTTGGTTAAGCTGTGATTTGGAGGTGTTTCTTTGCATCTCAAATATTTCATTTGAAAGAGTAATGGTAATAAATCTATAATGGTTTGTGGATAGTGGCTGCCTGTGGCAGGGGGGGTGGAATTAGGTGATCTTCCAGGTCCCTTCCAACACAAACCATTCTGTGGTTTCCATGATTCCACGACTCTATGAAAGCTGTAAGTTGACCTTTCTCATCAGCCAAGGAAAGCTGCTTGTTCCACGCTGAAATTGTGTGAAGACTTCAGTCTATCAAATAAGCATCTAGTTTGAGATTGAGGAATTCAGAACACAAGGGTTTTTTGTCTGATTTTTTTTTGTTGTTGTTTAATTGATTGACGCTTCTGTTCTTACCAAGTAAGCAGTATTCCAGGCTAAGAGTCTGAAGTAAATCGAAGTTCTCTTTCTTAACATCTATATAAATCTGCCAGAGCCTTAAGATGACACAGTGGTTAGTTTGATAAATATGTGACAGTTACGCAGAAGAAGAAAGAGCATTTAAAACCAAACTTATTTTCCAGAATTCCATTGTGGTGTATCCATGCTGTTTTAAATTTGTCTTCTAATTTTATTGGAGGGGAATGTATTGGAGGTGCGCAAAGGTCCTGAAAAAAATATATTTAATGCTAAAACTAGGATTTTACGCTCTAGTTGAATGCAGTTATTTTTTCATTGCCTTAGTATAATCTCACCTTGAAGTGAAATCTTTGATGTTTTCTCTCTTAAACCACAGAGATCTGTTGCTTTACTACAACTACTCTGTTACTATATAAGGCCCTTTTTGGCATGGCAGTGTATAGATGAACGTTGCTTAAACGCACAATGACTAACCCTATAAATACCTATCACCCAGTTCCTTCCAAGATAGTGTCACGCAGTCCAACTTCTCCGTTTTGACTATTGGCATCTCTCATGCATATACTGACAGGTTAGCATTCGCGATAGGATTATGCCTGCTGTCTCTTTATCCAGCTCTGGAAGAAATTGGGTCAATTCTTCTTGATGTATTTTATTTTATTTTATTTTATTTTATTTTATTTTATTTTATTTTATTTTATTTTATTTTATTTTATTATTATTTTATTATTTTTTTATTTTATTTATCTTTGATGGCTCACAGTTTAACATCAGCTCCTCCTTGGACGTGTTCCTTTTTGGACATTAGAGAAGGAAATGCAACCACTGCGTCTTGTGTATCTCCTTGTTCTTAGATTCAACTGTGCTTTTCCTAATTTCAGCATCTTCCTACAGCAGTGGGAGCAGAAACACAACAACCCTGCCCGAAGCAGTAGTGATTTATAGTTTCACTCTAAAAAGCACACTGATATACGCAATATAAATTGATTACATTTCTCTGCTATATATCAGTAAGTAATACAAATTGGTTTTTGTTGAGTGGATACAGTAGATGTGACTCCAAACTGGGATTAAATGGTAAAGCAGTAAAAGAAGTAGCTTTACTTAAGTTATTTTGATTAGTGTTTTGGTCTAAATGGAACCAGTTTAATAGAGCACACCATTGCAAAGTATATCTTTAAACAATAATTGAGGAAACTGGTATCAAATCTTTAAAATCCCTTTTGGGTAAATTTAAAAAATTCTTTCAGTTAAGACGATGTTGTTTATAGGTATCAATGCCTGTGACTGGAAAGCTGCCTCAGGCTTTTAGGAGGAGATGTTACTGGAATAGTAGGAAATGATCCTTGTTTGGTCTGCCAGAGTCCTGCAAATGGGATGAGTGTAATTCTCATTAGACCATATTTCAGCATTCCCTCACGTCAGTGTTGGCCTGTCGCTTCTGACGAGGGGAAACGTGACTCCTACAAACCTGATAACACTTTGTGTGAAAGGACTGTGTGTCCATTATTTTGAGCATAGCCTACATGCTTTTCTCCAACTATTTTTAATTCCTCTTGCTCTATTCAGGCTTGTCCACAGGTGAGTGGAGATGGTAACTGCTTTCCTAGCAATTGCAACAAAGAGATCTTTCCCATTTCCAGCATCATCACATCACCATTTCTAACCCTGTCACATCTGCTTGATGTGAGAGTGCGAGAGGTCACCACCTGCTTGCGCTTCAGAGAGGCCTTACTGCCATGACTGGTAGTCCATATAGAGCAGAGATCATTTCTGAGAGCATAAACCAGCAGGATGTATCTGTAGCTCCTGTGGTCGGACAGTTTGTCTAATGCCCATTGAATGCCAATTTAAACCATTAATAGCATTTCAGTCTCATTTCTGGGTGATTAAAATGCTCTCCTGGCAGCAATTTATGCTATTCCTCTGATTTTCTCATAGAAGGGATGAATAAAATACTGTGTAGGAATTTGTTCTTTTTCTCAGAGAAGTATCACAGGAGGAGCTGTCTGCAGTCTTCCTCTTGTTTGTGTAGTTCTGCAGAAATCTCTTGTCCTCCCCGAGTGGCCTGAACAGAAGATTGTTGGGGGCCAGGCAGTCACAAAGATAGCATTTGTAGCAAAGGCTGGCCTTGTCATACTGCCTCACAAAACTGAGGCATTTAGGTACCTCTGGATTTCACTAGATGTGCCTGTGAAATGTCATGTAGACATGCAGGGCGCTGGGCAGGGTGCTGGGCAGGGTGCTTTCGCTGGAGGGGTGCTCAGCTCTTGGCTCGCCTTGCTAAGCCTCAGGACGTGGTATGAATAGCATTTTACTGGGGCTTTGACCTAATGCTTAGGATATCGATCTGGACTTTTTATTAGAATTGACAGAGTAAAAGGATGAAGTTTCTTTTAGATTAACACTGATGGGGTGAGCATATTAGTATTTTTATTTATGTGCATGTACAACCCTTAGGTACATATTTCATCCCTAATCGTTGCTCAGAAGTGTCAAGCACTGTTTTAAGTAAGATCAAGGAGCTTTTGTGTGAATAGTTTTTATGTGGCAGAAAATAAAAGAATGGTTTTACCAAACCCCTGAACTTGAGTCTGAAGAGGAGGTCGCCTTGAGTTGTATAGGAGTTTTGGTCCCATTTCACAGGCTAGTCTGGACTAAACATTGTAGTGTCACATTGTTTTACCAACAGGAAGAAAAAAGGGATTTTATAACTTCTCATCAAGCTTCATTTTTTATCTAAATACTGTAGTTTTGAAGGTACATACTCATGAGGAATATCTTCGTAGAGTTTATTACCTCAGTTTCCCTCAAATTCTCATTCTGATGTTCAAAACCATCTGGTTGAGCTACACATATTTTCATAATGAAGTTGAGAAGGAAAACAAGCAATGAGGTCAGAGTGACCGTAGAATACTGAAGAATCTGTAACCTCAAAACACAGAAGTGAGAGGAGCAAAAGTTCTAAGAGACTACATTGTGCGACATACATTGACATACGTAACACTTCTAGAGAGCAATGGATTGCTTTGCTTCAGACATTATTGTAGACACATGGAGAGGTATGTGGAGATCCTGAACTTCTGTGGACTCTTCAGGCACTGAAGCTACATTAAGAGGAAGCTTTATTTTAGTACCCCAACACAGTAGTAAATCAGGTGGTGAAGTTTCATGACAATTCTTAGTTGAAAGACCCCTCTCTCAAGGGTTCCAGGTAAGTACGTAATCTTTGTCTTCACAGAAAAAAAAAAAAAGATGGTTATCTGTGTGCTCAGAAAATCCTGATTTTGGTTTGTATTTGTATTCTGACAGTATGCAATACAAGTATGCATACTTGTATTTATGGACAGTTGCATCTATTGCCTGTTTATTAGATTTATCAGAGCATGAAATGATACTGTTTCCTCCGTTCTCCTATGTAGCACTACACTTTAATAGGACATTGTGTTGTGTTGTTTTTTTCTTTTCCTTTGCATAATGTAGTAGATAAGCACCAAAGTAGTAGTAGACTGTTTACCCTGTCTAGGGTAAAGACAGGTAAAGAAAAACCTATCAAAAATTCAAGACATTAAAATTTGCACTCCAAGCTAACAGTAGGTTACCATACGTAGGTCCACACAAAGCATGTTATCCACTCTACTCCTTGCTTTTATGTGACAGAAAGCTGGTTTGAATGTTCTCCTCATTCCCCATACCATGGTCATCAATAAAGCAGGACCTACGTGTGTTAGGCAGTGAGTGGTTTGTAGCCATAATCTCTCTTGTTATGTTGCTGTTTCATTCCCAAAGTGAGATCCTCACTTATGCTGAAGAAAACTCCTGGAAGCATATTCCAAATAATATTGTAAGTGCAGGGATTCGTGTGCAGATTACGTGATTGGGTTTACAGACCCTTTTATGTCAGAGGACAGAGAAAACCTCTTTTGGGTGAAATTGCAGACTCCCTTGTTACTGCTGTTTAAAGAGATTAAGGTTCATGTTTGCTGTTTATGTACTGTAAAATCCTCTACCTGTTGAAGTTCACAGCTCTGTGCATTTTATTTTGCACGATAATAGGTATATTTCTTGCAGATATTCCTAGCTACAGATAATTCTCGGTTGTAAAACATGTTTACATTTATGAAAGGAAAGTGCTGATATAGGAGCTAAGTACTATTATGGAGTAATGCTGCTGCCTAAATGCTGTGCAGTCGTGGATGGTAAGATGTTTCCAAAGGTAGGACCTGTGGCTGTCAAGAGAGCTTACACTTAGTACTAGTTTGCTGTTCTTATGGATATATTTTTACAGTTGCATTGAAACAAGCAAGTACAAGTACTGACAGCTTCTTTACTGTGGATCTCGTCATTACTTTGGTTTCTTTTGAGCTTGTGAAAGCAGGAAGGTCACAGTTACCGTACATGTTATTCTGCAATTCCTTGATGCAATATAAAAGGACTATTCAAACCAACACACTCCTCCACATATTTAATAAAAAGATTCCTGTGCTAGACATGATAGATACTTTAATTCCAAGGACCAGCAGAAAGATCAGCACATCTGCGAGGAAAAGATCTGCAAAGATCAGCAGAAAATGATTTGTTTTCCTTAGGTTTAGTTTTTCCTTTAAGTCAAGCCATTTCATACTAGAAAGTATCTTCTTAAAAGAAGAACATCTCTTAAAAGGCTTTCTTTTAACATTATATTGTAAATTCAGAGCCATTTTTCAGGAAAGAACCTGCCCTAAGCTGGAAGATTGTCATCACTTTTTATTCATACCTTACCTTGGTGTGCCCATGCATGATTATCCCCTTACACGAAAGACTAAACTCCTTCATACTTGACATCTCTTTTTTATTTGGAAGTATGATTAATATATATATGTACATATATATACATGTATATATTTATATTTGCATGTATAGCTAAGGCATCTTTGCAAAGATTATAAAAGAATTAGAAGTGATTATAAACAGAAAAGCATGTGCAAGATATGAAACAGAAGAGCATATAATAGATGTGAAAGCAGGAATGCTTAGCAGCTGTTCTGTCTTAGTCTTCCCTGAAGGAAAGTAACAGCATAAACACACCAATAAAGACCAGCAAGGATGATCGGAGATTGCAAGATGGAATGTGGAAGAAAACTAGTTAAAGAATTAAGATAACAGAAGTGGGTTCCGTGGAGCCAGGATTTCTTGATTGTACTCACAGGCATCAACCATACCCAAACCATCACTGACAATTATGTGTGTAGGCAGTCTGGAGAACGAGTGAAGTCCCAAAGGAGTGTTATTTACTTGTATATAAATAAGGAATTGTGCACAGAAGATTAGACCGATTTGCAGTTTATAAAATTCAGATATGGTTCCACAATAATATTCATAAAGAAGACAAAACAATTATGGTCCCAGTGCTCAGTTCAGTTGCTTGTGCTCTGATAAGTAGATTTGGAGAAACTCTTCTAGTATGTTTCTTTTTTTTTTTTTTTTTTTTTTTTTTTTGACTTAAATGTACTCATACAGGAAGTGCCAAGGTTAGCAATGCTCTGTAGTTTGTCTCTCACATCACTTTTGAAGTTAGAACACGGCTAGATTCAGGCACTCAGTCCTTAGTGGTGGCTAGAGATATCTGCTCTGGGAAAGCTTTTTCTTGATGGAAAAAATTGTGATGTTCCCATGTCCTGAGGTGTGAGGTCAATCCCTTACTTGTCTCATTAGGAACTCCTGCCAACTCAATGTATGAGAATAATCTTTCATTGTTTGGAGAAGACATAATAAGCAATATATTTACAGGTGACAAGCTTCTGTCTAGATTGCAGTCATAAATCTATAAATCACCTTTGTGTGTTTGTTAAAAGTTCAGGTGTGCTTTAAAAATATCAACATGGGAGATCGCCTTGGCTTGTCTATTGTGCATATTTAATTTTGTGTATTGAGTATATAACTCTGTTAATTCTGTATGCTAACTTCCTCTTTGTTAATGGACTTTACTATTTATATGCTTTGAAGAAGTGAGTAGTAAAGAATGGCTTCATATCTTCAATCTTGAAGTTCCTAGGTTTCAAAAAAGAAGGCCTTTCCTACAATAAAGAGCTTTTAAAAATATCAGTAATGCTTTCTGGCATGATCCCTACCAAAACAGTAAGAGTGAGTGTGAAGCTGCAGTGGGATGGAAGTCTTCAACAGCATGTAAAAGCCAGATCCACCTTTTTGAACCTGAAAGTGGAAAAAATCCCTACTTTAGATTATATGTGTACCTCTGTCCTTGAAAAGGATTATCTTCATTTCATACTACCTGTATAACTAAGGAATATTAAAAAGGAAATGGACGGAATACCTGTGAGAGAAAGACAATGTAGTGATAAAGATCTTGAATCCTTACAATAGAATATATTACAGTCACCTTTGAGGCAGCATTCATTGACATTTTTGAATTCAGTAATTCAAAGAGATCTGTTTAAATGAAGATCATGTCCTGTTAAAACGATTAGAGAAGTTAAACTAGACAAAGCAAACAGTGAGAAGAAAGCAGGCAGAGAGCAGATGTTACTTTAGGGTCTGTCACGGATGATTGCGGTAAGTTTAAAGGATGTTTTTTGAAAAGCATCAGTCTGGTTTGAGCTGCAGGATTGTCTCCTGGAGTTGTTTTTCTACACCAATACGATAACTCAGTCTGTCCTTAAGGTCTTGTTTCCTTACAGTGCTGTCCAGTGGTGCCTTTTATTAGATACCCTTTTCCTAGGAGTGAAGAAAACACAAAATGGAAAGCACAAGACTGTTTTGACAATTTCCATTGCCTGTGCCCCTCACAACTGGCCATCTTACACTCTCTGTGCGTACTTACACTTACTTCTTGCCACGTGTACATGTGCCACCTATGCTTTGAGACTCATTTCTTAATAGGGCGGGCAGTTCTCCTGGAGAGTCAAAAAGACAAGCATTCCAAAAATCAATATGTGGAATGCTGGTTGAGACTGGTCGTCTGATTGCATGATTAGATTTAAGTTTACTGCTCAGATAACATGGATTTATCCCATTTTAATTTACTGAGCTCGTCACACTTGTGGTTCCTTTTGTCACTTGAGAGTGAACCTATACTTGAAAGTGGTAACTGATGTGCAACAGTTTATAGACTGTTTTTCTTTACTAGTGCTTCACAGAGAAATGTGAGTTTATGATCAGGATTTTTGTGGTGGTTGTTTTTCTGGTAGGTGCTTGAGGTGGCTTGTATTAATAATTCTCCTGTCCTATAAAATTTGTGTTGTAAACTCTAAATATATCATTAATGGGCAGTGGAGCATATTCAGATTGATGGTGTTAGGTACAGTACAAATTAAATTATGAGGGAATATTATGATTAAAAAGCTGACATAAAACTAAATGATCTTGATAGTGATGCTTCGCTGTTATGAGTGTGATTGGAGTTCTTCAACAGACCGTTGGTTGACTGAGTCCAAATTTTACCTTTACAATCTTACAACAAACTAAGAAGGAGAAGCCTGCACTTCCTTTCTAATTGCAAGCAGATGTAAATCTGATCCAGAAAAGTGCTCAGCCTTTTTAAGGTACTCGTGTGCATTGTGCTCTCATTGAAATCAGGAGGAAAAAAGTACTTCAGGTACCCTTGAGGAGTTTGTTGCCTTACATCGTACAGATGTGCAGATTTGTGCTGCAAGATATAGTAACATGAAATCCTGGATGTTACCTCTCAGCATAGAATAATAGGTGAGTGCTTTGTCTTGTAGGGATCTCGAAACAAGTTTTCTCATGTGTGTATGAGGCCTAGAGGAGAAAAGGGCTTTCTCCAAAGAGCACGGAAGCGGCACAGGTGGCAGAATAATCGAGAAATGTGCACAAACACCTGCCCAACATCATGTTGCCTGTTCTACCCAAAGGTGGGCCCTGTAGGCTGGGCTATTCACTCTAGTCAGTGACAACCTGTTGTAGAGTCTTTACTCACAGTTTGCTCAGCCAATTCCTACTGCTGCTGTGCAAGTAAGCAGCTGGTCTCTGAACATGACCAGTACGGAATTTGTAAATATAATCAGTTTGTCATCTTGCTCTGCATAACCTCTTAAGTAGCTATATTAACTAATGGAAACAGAATAATTTTTCTGCCTGACTTGAAGTGGTAATATATTTTTTCAACCTAGCAGCAATTTGTAGCCTGTGTAGATTGGATTGTTTCACAGGAGAATTATTATGGTAATTTTAATTTTATCTTAGAACTTGTAATTATTCTACAGTATTGTTCTAATGTAACAGGCCATGCAGCAGTTAATTTGTTGTCAGTGCTCAGAATTGGACAGGGCAACTTAAAAAATTAGTTATAATCTTTTCCTTTTATCAAAATGTTTTGGGTGTGTGTTTTCCCCTATGAGCAACTTTCAAATATGATTATTAAAAGTTGCAGCGAGTATATTTAACACTGAAAAGCTGTAAGGCACAAACCCTCCGTTTCAGAGTTATGCTTCTCTGAGTGTATGACAAACTTTAAGAGAACACGATGGGATTTGCTGCTCTTGTATAGGCTTATAGCTTTAGTTCTTCTAACTGTTCATCTCTTACTCTGGTGCTGCATTTTGCTAGGTACTTTACTGATGTATCCTCAGGGATTTATGCCCTGAAGGCAGAATAAGTTTGTTTCAGCTACATGGATGTAGATTGTTCATTTTCTTGAGGTTTGTCATGGAATTTGCTTAGAGGGAAAATGTGACAAAAAGGAAAAAAAAAAAAAAAGGGCAAAAAAAGCTTGTTTATAGTCAATCTGTATCAGGAAGGACAGCTATGAGGTCTTTATTCAGTCCTGTTTGAGGAAAAGCTTTAGGGTTCTCACTAAATTTGGATCTAGACCTAGCAGAGGGAATAACTCCTGGGGAGGAATGGACATTTCCCTTCTTCAGGATGAAGAAAGCATTAAAGGACAAACAATGCAGTTTTAACTCATATAACATGACTCAAGCTAATCAACTAGGCTAGGAAAATTGGTGGGCCAGATCCTCACCAACTCCTGAAGGATGCTAGATGACTGCCCTGGAAATGCAAGACAAGAGTTAACTGTGTCTAGTTTATGGCAGGATTGGACCTGGGTACTTGCCATGGGCTTTTCCTGTAAGGGATTTATTGCTTTAAAACTTTTTTTTTTTTCTTTCAGTGTCATTAATCATGCTGAACCTGTACGACTAATATGGTTATAATACCTAACTCCATAGGGATTCTGCTACAGTTTAGTAATAATTACTGTCTGCTCTTGCAGATAGCTTTCATTGTAAAGCATTGCCAAAAATCTTAATGTGATTATCTTTAGTCATAATGTATGCTTCAGTTTGCAGATACTGTAAGAAAACGTAGATTGATATGAATGATTGTTTCAGTGTAACTTGGTTTTAGTTCCATTTGTAAAGTCTGCCTCATAATCTGAAATTTTGCTAATTGGGCAGTGCTACCCTTCAGTACAATTATGTATTAAATAGCATTAGGTAAACATATATTTCAGAAATCATCCATTATCCTCCCTGAACGCAGATCTTGGTAAAAGGCCCTCTTCTTCTTGCTCTTCTTAAAGGAAGAAGTGGCATGCTGAGGGAGTTGGGTTTGTCATGAGAAAAGTGCTTTGGAGGTGTCAGCCAGTGAGACTTAATGCTGGAAGGGAGCAGAGATCTCTGCAGTCTCCTGGTCTTGAGCAGGATGTTGGGCTGCACTTTAGAACTTGACATACCTTTTCCTGCAAGCTTTTTTAATCCTCCTTTTTTCTTCTTTTGTATTTGTGAGATTTATTTCTTCATTTTTTCCTATGCTAGTGCACTGCAGGCCTAGCAGCGAAAGTACATCTTGCCATACATTGTGACTGCGTTGGAAATCCAAGTCCGCTATCTGTTCTGAACTAAGTTTTCATTCTCTAGGAGCACAGATTAGATCATTAAGTTGTAGTGCCCTTATCAGTGTTTGCAAGCTGCAGAGTCTATTAATTGAATGAATGTGGCATGGGTTGATATACCACCTGGCCTAATCAGAAGGTAACCTTTTTCTGTCTTTAGCTATGGGTTTCATCCATCATCGTAACGCCTTTTTAGAGGCACGGTGTTGATTGGGGTTTTATTGCTGTGTTCTCTGTGTCTTCAGTTGTGCACAGATTCCTTCCAGTTTGTACCTACTAAACAGGAGAAAGCTAGTTGTGTATATTTCATGCATTGATAATGAGCCGAGTCACTGTAAGCCTTTGTGTATATTCCTTTTGACTAGAAAAACTAAAACTAAATAAGAAAACAGAAAATTCTGACCACCCGTACTACTTTCTGAAAGGCAGAGCAGAGGCAAGCAGTAGCTTTAAAATCCAGGGAGTTGACAGACTTCAAAGCTGCCTTTAGATTATGGTATATCAAAATGAATCTGTGTTAAAAACAATGTACTGTGGAAATCCCTCCCCTTGCTTGTTGAATGCAAACATAGCTCAGAATATGAATTCTGCTACAAAAAAAAAAAAAAAAAAGTGTTTCTTAACCTCGCAAGCACTGTACATTGCTGCTGCTACAAGGCACATGCTCTTAAATTGCAGAGAAAAAGATATCAAGAACTGACCCAACTGTTAATGCAAGGCAAAATGTGTCTCAAATTCTGTTCTTATATTTTAATCTCAGCCCTTCCCAGAGAAAAGTGCTCATTTTGTCTTTGACTATGTGGTAGTGAATAGTGGGAGAGTATGTTATATTGGTGTGAATTTACTGTAGAACTTGTTAGAGGAAGGAATGAGGAATATTTGATTATTTTTTTTAACATATTTGAGTTTCACAGAGGCCATTTAGATTTGTTTCTGAGATTTTTGTTGCAGATAGTGGATACAGGGAAGTAAAATGGGTCACAGGTTTCACTAGTTTCATACTTCAGTCAGTATTCTTTTTGTAAAAGTACCTGAAATATTCTGGGTTTTGTAGCAGTCTTGTACTGAACTGCTGAAATTTGTAATATTGCAAACTAACGAGCAATATTTTCCCATTCCAGATATGACCACGTTTCATTGTGAGCCCTCTGTTACATATTTTGTGACATATTTGGTGCTTATTGGAGCCCTGTATGTATTTTCTCAATCAGCGTGTTTGTAATAGGACAATTATACTGGCAAGCACAACGTGAAGCACACGCATCGTGATCCCTTGTGGTGCTGGCAGGATGAGAAATGTGATTGAGGTTGTTTAAGAGGTTCCCTAATCCTGCTGAATTAAGGAGGGGGGTTCTTTCTGAATCATTGGTGTCTGCAGTATATAAAAATGTGAAATAACCTGTTATCATTAGGTTGGCATGTGCTGCTGGTGCAGTGTTGGGGTTCGCAAAATTCTGATGAAATGAATGAAGAACTAAGCGCTGAGAAAAGCTGTGTCATGATTTAGTCTAGGTTCTTCAGAACCCTACCTTCCAATTTATGAAGGATACTGAGTAGCTAATAACATTTTAAATCTGAAATGCATAGGGTCTATATTTAAAACAATCTGGCATTTTCATACGGATATTAACCTAGTTACAAATATAAAACAATATGCATGTATTGGAGAATAATTTGTAATTCATAACATAACCAGGTAGTTTAGCTCACTCTTACTGTTTTCTTGACTTGCTCTACTTACTTGACAGGTATTTAATGCCCAGAAACTTTAGGGTCTAAAATTAGGCCAAGAGGTTCATCCCCCACCTTGTCAAAGCAGTCCTGGCTCATAATCCTTCTGCAACCTGATCGCAAGCCCTGCTGAGCAGTTGTTCTGTCCCTCTGCTGCTACGGCACGACTGGTCTGGCTTCAGCTGCTCAGATTTGTTGGATATAGAGTACTGCTCCATGCAGGCCTATTTGTTCTTGCAACACCTTCATTTAAATAACTACACGTTGCCTAACGCTGTTACCGCTGAAGCTTGCTTTGCCAAACTAAACTTAACCAGGTCTTTCAGCCTCTTTCCTGTGTCTATTCCAATATGATTAATTTTTCCCAGAGACAGGTGGTCTGAAATACATTTCAGAAGGGTCTTACCAACGCCTTGCACAGTGCATGAAGCCTTTCCTGTCTGTCTTCTCTTACTTGTTCATCCTTCAGTCCTCTGGTTACGTGGATCTTCTCCTTCAGTTAAAATACCCAGCTGAGTTTCTGGATGGCCAGTATTATTATTCTTGCTTCCAGGAGAGACTTTGCCATTTGCTCTGCATTTGCTACTGTTTAGCATATCTAAAATGGTTAGGCACATTTTTAGTTAAAAATACCATCTGAGTCAGATGTGGAATCTTAATCACTTTGCATCTTCCCTCTGTGCCCCACGTTCTCATTTGGAAGGGTTAATCACCACGGCATTCAGAGAACTAGATGAGAGTCCTCTCTTCTTCAGATTAAACAATACGAAGGCTGAGAGGTAGGGCTGGATTTAGAAGATGAAGGATTAGGACTGTTTAACTAATTCTTTTGAGGATGTGATTTCATTCTGTCTTGCTTAAATTGAAGTGGACCAGTGATTTTGTGATCCCATAAATATAGTAGATGAGAATATATTTTTATTTCCAGCATCTTGTTTAGCCCCCATATATTTTTGTGCAATTCTAACATAAATTTATGTCTGCAGCACAGAGATTAATTTAACATTGTGAAAGTGCTAGCCAATTGTTGTGCTGATAGTGTTTATTTCTGCTATGTAGACAAGAACAAAACATTGCTGATTTTTTTGATATCACCATCAATTTTGTAAATGCATTGGGAATAAATAAAGGATATGAGTATCCTGTCCTGAACCACTTACTTCTTAATGATCTATATTAACACTTGTTGGTAAAGTCTCTAAGTGTGTGTGCCACTGTGTGTGGTGTGTACTTATTTTTGCTCAAGCTAGTAAGAATGCACAAATCCCACTGCAGGCATTCCGACAGCACACTTGATTTACCTGCTCTATAACGATTTTCCAAGAAACACGTTGCTTTTACAGTTACCTAATAACCTGTAAAGCTACACAGATCAATTAAAAAGCAAAATAGCATTCCTCCTCCCTCCAAAACACTTAGAAATAAATCCGAATTGGGATGGTAGCTAACACACAGGTATTTGAGCCACATTCAGTGAGTAATGCAGCCCCCCACATCGTGTATTTAGCAGTGTGTTCTCTAAGCTTCCCTGTTCCACAGATGAATATTCTGTTGACTGCCCTGCGCCAAGCTCCTTGATGTAGTGCTGTTGATCAGGAGCTGAGCCAGCTCATTTAAAGTTAGCTTGGTTATTTGAGCTGCAGCAGTGGTTTTGATGAAGAGCATGCACCTCTTGCAGAAATAACATTCAGCAAATTATGTTGGGAAGATAAGCTGTGCTTTAGAGGAGAAATAATCACACTTTCAGAAATTTAAAATCTACATTTGAAAAATACATTAATTTACAAAATGAAAGAAGGAATTATCTGGTGGTAGTAACTGTGTCATTGCCTTCCTGGGCTATGGAAATAGAGATATTTGTAAAGGAGCCGATACAAGTCTAATAAACAATATTATCTCTTGCTAATAATTCAGCCAGTACTTAGCCTGAATTTTTATTTATTTATTTTTTGGTGAAGAAACACTTCTGTAAACATGTTTTGCTCTTTGTTTTTCAGTATTTAAATCAGTTGCTTTACAAAAAGATTATAAAACTGACTCCAGATTTCTTGGGATTTTTTTCCTTTGTTGGCTCCTAAACGAAAATAATGATGCTTTACAGCTAAGCAAGCAGAGAAATTCTGAACTATTTACTAATATTGCTGTGAAATTATACATAGCATCAAGAAGTAGAAAGGGAGATATTTAAACACTGAAAGAAAACTTAGGTAACTGCAAATCTAATCCGCCTACCTGGTTTAAAAAAAAATAAAAAAAATGTTTGCAAATGAAAAAACACAAATGAACTCTAACTGAATGTCAAGTTTTTCACAGGCAGATTGCTTTTAATGGAAGCCATGTCGGTGTTTCAAGTGCCTGCTGATCCCGTTGTTTCTAACCCCATACTCAGTGGCAGGACATCAGTCAGCCTTGATGTCTTTCAAAGTAGTTGTATGTGTGTGCTCATAAAAAATCTGTCTTGTGGACCACTGAAGAGAACCTTGTATGTACATAATCCAGTGTGGTGTTTGGTATTGTGGTCCTAATGAATCACAGCCAAAGAGCGTGTCCACTTGAAGCGGGTATGATTGATTGAAATCACGTAGTTATGTCATGAAATGGGCAAACATGGTGATTATGCCATGGAAAATGTACCCCTCTGCCTGCTCAGACTCAGCCAAACTCCCGTTCATGAGGATCCCTAACAGCCACTTCTGAGGGAACCAGGCAGGAAAAGAAAAGAAGTTTCTAGGTCTTGTCTCCCGTTCCAAAACCAGGAAAGGTAAATCTGGGTAACTTGTGCTTACTAAGGAAGCAAATACTGAAATGCTTCTTGTCAAGATTTTTCAATAAAATTTTGAAAAGCACACGTGAGAATAATGCTCGTCACAAGCTTTTAGGTTTGGTGACAGCTCTTTAAGACATAGGGTGTTAGAACATGGACACAAGACATGGACACAAGACCTTCCCCAGGAGTTCTAAAACAATAAAATTAAATTCCTTAGTGGGATGTGCATGGAAGAGTGTCTGAATCATCTCTCCTTTAAGAAAATAACCTCGTTAAACAGGCTGCACTTACCTCATAATAAATTTATATGAGTTCTGAGCCCTCCCTTCCATGGGCTTCAGATGCAGCAGGTGTGCCCTGGGACATCATCAGGAACTATTCTGGGTTCAGACCTCAGTTGGGGGAGTTGAGGGCTGAATAACCCAGCACATCTGAGTTGTAGATTTCATTCCCCTTTCTTCTTGCACTCTGCAAAAACAACAGAAGAAAACACTATGAGAATAAAGTAAATTTATATGTAAACTTTTACATATGGGACTTCTTACCTACAGAGTTCATAGTGTTTTGCAAAGTAAATCTTTGTTTATTTGGTAAAACAGCAGCATGCCTGAGACTAAGAGTCCACATCTTAACTCAGTGTTGAATTTCATAAGGCATCCAGTAGAATTGTTTCTTCTTCAGGCATTGAAATTTATTTGAAAAGCATAGTGGGGTAATAGTAAATCAACTAGTAAGCAGCATTGAAAAGATTTTAAAAATGCTAAAAAGATTAAAATTACACATGAAAAAATGGGTAAGTGGGAGAGGACTGTGTTGATGGATGTCAGGAAACTGTTTTCCTATCTGCATTTCCAAACTGCATGGTCTAACCACCAGTATGCTACTGATAATACATGAATTTTTTTTATTTTTTTTTTTTCCTGTAGGAGGGCACTGGGGACCCTAGTTTGAAAAATACCTGATAGACATTTCTAAATGTTCCTGTCCAGTGAAATGAAATTTTCAGTAAGTGCCAGTCGTCTCGCTAATTCAGACCATGAAAGCCACAGTTATCCTGTGCTGTCTGTAGGCTTCCAAATCAGTTTAACGATAAAATCTTTGGAAGGGAAAAAAAAACTCCACTGCATAATTTTGGATTTCGTGGTTTGATGTAGCATAGATGAGTCTATTTCGATAAACAAGTTGCAGGTCCAGTACTGAATATTGCTTACTGTAAGCACATTCTGATTGAGTTCTGTTAAAGCTGATTTAAAAGGTTTATTGTATTAAAAACTACAGTGGAGATACCTAGCTTTCTGATAGATGGAGTACCAGCGGATCATATCTTTGAAATTTATGAACATAGTAGATTATTATAAATGTCATTAATTCACTCTGAAATCATTTTGCAAAGAGAACAAGAGGATATGAAAAAAGTTGAGGAGCAGGAATATTAAATAAAAGGTGGGGGCAGGAGTAATGCTTCTTGTCACATGCCTGGCTTTCCTGTTTGGGGTTTAAGAAAGTCTGGCTATTAGGATGTGGATTAGTGGAAGATCATTCTTCTTCATGATGTAGGTCAGACACAAGCAAACATGTGGTGGAGAAAAAGCCTGTTTTCCCCAGTAGCAAGTGGAAACAGTAGCTCTGCGGACTTTGAAAGAGAGGACCAGACAGAGTGATTAGTTTTGATGTCCTGTGTGCTGTGCAACAGTTTTGAAATGTATGAGTAATGAAGGCTTCATGCAGAAGAGTCTCTGACTGCACAGTGTGGGGCCACGTTAATGCTTTTTTAAAAAGCAGCTCAGTTCCTGAGTAGCCTTTTGTGAGAAGTCATTTGTCCAAGTCAGAAAAAGGAACTGGCAATGTCCCGGAACATGCACAGGAGGAGTGTCCCCGGGAGAGCCTATTCACAGGAGCCTGACTTTAATTTCATGCTAAGAGAGGCTGTTTGCAGGTACTGCATCTTTCTGGAGAAACTTTTCTTATTGATTGTGTTAAGTCTGAGAGAATTTAAGATGAATGATACAGTGAAATTCATAAAGTTGATTGTATACTAAGAGCGAGAGTTCACACTTGTGTGCAATCAATTTGAAGAGGTCTTAAGAAGTGGAGCACTGTCCTTTGACAGCACTTTAAATGTTAGTCTGAAGAACTGTTTCTTCTTTCAGTGTTTCATCTGATATCTCATCATTTCTCATGCCATGGAAAGCATATAACTCTGATGTGTAGCAGTGTGTGATTGTAGCAAGCCACAAATTTATGTGTCATTCACCCGTGGTTTAGATACTTTTATTGTACTTGTGGTAGTTTCATAGATTTATCAGAAACTAGTTCCATTGCAGCAAAAATCTTTTAAAAGCACACTTAATCTCATTTGCAAGTTGTGATAATGATATTTTTGGCTAAGAAACGAACTTCCACATTTTTGTCTCTGTCTTCTCTCCCCTCTCCATTTTTAGATTGACTTTTACAATTCTGAATATTTAAAGAACTGTCATGACTATGACTTCAGAGAACCGACTGCACATAGACCAGCTCAGTCTCATTTGCATCTCTGTGGATCTTTAGAAATATTGCCTTCTTTATAAAGTTGTCATTGTGCATCCATCCTACTTCTAATTCTTTTTTCACTCTTATAGTTAATATTCATGTTTTGTAGATTTTGCTCCTTGATAAGATACTGCTCTTTTAAGAGATAGTTGTTAGAAAGATGATCAAAGACAGACTTTATTTGTAAATAGTTGTTGGTTTTTTAAACACTGATAAACCCAATACTAGGTGTCTGTTTTTTTTTTCCCTTCGGTTTCTTGCTTCCACTGTCTGAAGTTGCTCAGTTTTAATCATCAAAGGTGTAGAATAAAAATGGAGGATTGTTTCTTTGCTGTTCAGTCCCTGAGGTTTTATGCTTTGATATCAAGAAAGACCCTCGGTGTCTAGGAGCAGCTACAGCAAAATTATAAATTGTATGGGAAGAATTCTCAGAGAATGAAGTTTTTTGATACACTACTTTGCAGTCCTTGTAAGAAGTAGAAAAATTGTCAGTTCGTTATTTTTGTCTTCTATTTTTCAAGAATTAAAAACTTAATTTTCCAGCCTCTGTATACTGGAAAACTTACATTTCAAGATAAATTGCTATCATAGCCAGGATTAGGCATTGAAATCATCACTGTCATTTTCCTTGTCTGGCTCCCCTATTGTCTTTTAGATTGATGCCTCATGAAAGAGACAAGACTGTCTATATTTCAAAACGATGTAAGAATTGGAAGTGGTGGATTGTGTTTTTCAGTTTACGAATCAAATTATTTGTACCTTCATGTTGCTACTGTAAAAGTAGTAGCTTGAACATCTTTGAATACTTCTCGTTGGCATTTTTTATTGTGCATCGTGTTTGTTAGGTATAAGTGTCCTCACTTATAGATGGCAAACCTTGCTAAATCTGTTGATGTTTTTAGTATATTTTAATAGCCTGTAATTCCTAATAAGTCACTGGAGAACGTGTGCGTACTGTAATGAGATTTGTCATACCCAACCAGGTTAATTGAGTACCTTTGTCATGTATAAAAGCAGGTTTTCATAATTGTCTTCCGTCAGACACCTCACAAAATTGGCTGATACTATTTTAAGAAAGTTTAGTGTGGAAATTTTGGTAATTGGAGTATTGATTATATGTTCAAAGCATGACATTTGGAATCATATCTTCATTTCTTTTCTAAGGAAAGATTATATCTACCCCCTGCAGGCATTTTAGTAACTAATCTAGATAAATCAAATTCTTCCTGCTGAGTGTAATTAATTTTTAAGCCAATCTAGTGTTTTGTAGACTTCTTGTTTTGTGTAGATCAGCTTGATTGCAATGAGACTTGCACTAAGATGAAATTTCTTTTTGGTTATATCAGCCAGCTGAAGACACAAATCTGCCTTTTAGTGAATGTATACGTTTCCTAGTGGTAGCACCAGGCATCTGTTTTCTGCATGTTTGTGGGAAAACAATCCCTCTGTCCTCCTTGCATGGTACTGATCAGAGCACAAGATTGCTGTAGAGGTTTTGGGTATTTTATTTCTTTTTCTAGGTAGCATAGGTACCTCTCTGAGAAGGTGCTAGTAATAAAAACAAAACAAAACAAAATAAAACAAAACAAAATTTTTTAAAAAGCAAAATGTTTGGCTACTTGTACTATCTTCTGATATCTAAAGTATCTATCTACTGCATTATCCTATACAAATATAATTGGGGTGGGATGGGGAGAGGTTTGTTCAGATTACAGGCTCTTTACACCTGGGATTCTCCTTCCTTCTGCTACTCAGTTTTTTATGTACAAATATATAAGAAATTCTAATTCCAGGAATTACATTCTTCTCCATCTTCTCAATCCCTTTAAGTTCAAATCCTGCAGTTACGTTAATGCAAATGGCAATTACAGTCATCCAGCAGCTCTAATGGTGCTGCTTACTATGGGTATGTTCCACCCACCTGGTGTAACAGAGCAATAAAACGGGAAAATTTGTCTATAGGCATTTCTGTATGTCTCAGCAGCGCATAAAATCCTAGCAGAGGAATTCCGTGATA